>NC_140581.1:553636421-554236421 GCF_964204655.1 Triturus cristatus
CAGAGCTGTATATATTGAATGCTGTTAGACATGAGGTGCAAGGTTGCAAGGGGCGCCTCCGTCCTTCCTTTCTGATATAAAAGAAAACAGCAGCCAGGTAGTCGGAGTGCAGCTGTGTGCTTCCACCTCCCCGGATCGGCTCTGTCCTGAAATACAACGCACACATCGCCTAGCTCTGCTATTGTAATGCCCTGTGTGCCCACTTTCGAATAAATCGTAAATGAAGGCTGGGGGGCAAAGCTCTGGGCTGGCCTAGTGTTCGCGAGTTGGGTTCCCTCCATGGTACCAGTGACGTAACGGAAAATGTCCAAGCTGCCTTTGCAAATGCATCAAACCAATTGCCTCCCACAGGAACTTACACATGCAGCACTCGAGGAAAAAACAGGAGTCGTGGTACTGTTTTCTCCGCAATCGCTGACGTAAATGTGAGTGGTTGTGCACCCTGTGCAAAAGGATGGCAGGAAAATCTAGGTCACGCCACAAATTCGTATTTCATATCGGTGGCTTGAATACTTCACAGCGATGCAAGCCCCACCCACGATAATGAGTCGGGCAGCCATTTTACATATGAAAAGGGTTTATACGCAGCTACCTGTCTGTGGTTAATGTCGGGACCAGGCCGTTTCTGCTTTCCAACAACTGCATCGCTTCGTTATCCTCAGAAGAATACAGCTTACAAGCAGGTGTGAACACCAAGTGTCTATATTACCACATACAGCACAGTCATACAATAACGCCCCCGCATATGGGGAATAGGAGACTAGAAACACGCATTCTTAGGAACACATCCGGAAACACAGCATTAGATTGACCAGCAGGAAGGAGGCTATCAAATATGAATGTGCCTGTACTTGCATTTATGGAAGTGGGAGGTGGAAAATGTGCATAAGGATTGTGAAGAGCAGGGGAGAAAGAGAAAAGTGTGAGCTAAAAGGAAAAAGAGCAACAAAGGCAGAATAAGAGCAGGAGGAAAAAGAGAAAATGAAGACGCATAACAAGAGGCAAGAATAATGGTCAAATATAAAGAAAGAAGGGAGTACTAAAAGAAAACAATGAAAAACATCAAGGGCTCGGAAAATTAGAAGAAAGGGGGGATGGAAAGAAAACGTAAAATTTGAAGACAAAATCAGCAGTGGGGAGAGATGGAGGGGATGAAAAATAAAGTGAAAGAAAGGCAAATAAGAAAAAAATACCAATTAGATGAAAATGAGGAGGGAGAATAATAAGACAATAAAGAAAGGGGAGAAGACGAAGAGCATGAACGAGAAAAAAATGACGATAAAAGAGAAGAAAAAGAAAAAGCGAAGAGAAAAAAATAGAGGAGAAGAGGCTAAGAAAAGTAGAGATGATGATGACCACCAGCAAACAATCAAAAAGTAAGAAGAGTCAAACGATAACATTGACATTGATATGTACATGAAATAAAACAAATACACAATATTTAGAAGTAATAAGTTGAATGTGAAAGTGATAAGTGAAAGAATAGCCAAGTAAAAGGATGACAAAAGGTAGAAGGTAGAAAGGTTAGAAAGTGGGATCGGAACAGAAATAAAAACACAAATAGGCGAAATTGAAGAAGAAAAGGAAAATAGGAAGAGGGCGGAGAAGAAGAAAATAAAAGGAAGCCGGGGTGAGCAATAGGAGATGCAATGGAGAAGAACAGTAAACACCTAATAATAAGAATGTGGCTGTAAGGAAAAGAAAAAGTGACACGAAATGAGGGGAACACAGTGAAGAAAGTGGAACCGAGAAGCAGTGGACATCAACAACACACATTAGTAGTAAATTGAAAAAATAAATTGAAATTGAATTAGAAAGAAAAGGAGAAGAACGGAGAAGGGGATGGAAAACGTCTTTGAGGGCTTTTATCCTGTGACCTTTAGGCCTCGCATAGCTGTTAGATAAACTACAGCGCCCAGAAGCCGCCTCTGATTTAGAGCTTTACTAAAGCAATGCATACATAATTAGATGTAGAGATGAGATAAGTTAAAATTACCGTTTCTCCTATTGGTCCTTTGGGTTTTTTCACGAGTTGGTGCCAGTGAGGAGCGGGAATCTGTAAAATAACAAAAGAAGACACAGTTATTTCATGCACTAATATTACACCTCCAAAAGTGGTTACATTCGCAGTGCGACAGAGTCCCTACAATCGAGGTCGCTGTTGTCGGTAACCGAGTGGTTTCACTTCGGAGAAGTTCCTGCCTCCCCCTGTGGCAGGAGTAGTTGCCGCGGCGCCGACTGTGCTCCGCGGTAAATCTAACATGCGTTATTTAATTTAGCCGTAATATCCACCGCGATCAATTGTGGGGTTCATTTTTTCACGAGGAGTTGTGTTGAGTATTAACCCTTTACACAGGCATATTTAATATAGACTATAGCCCACGGCCATTCTGTAGGCAGCGCGGTGTGAACACAAGAGATGTATAGGCGACTGTGCTCTGTATCTAATGGCGTGTGTGTTGGGGGACCACATGAGGCTGCGGCCTCAGATGTACTGTTTGCACGGAGGCCTCCCGGCGCCCGCAGACTGCTACTGACTGCCTGTCTTACTGTGGTCCTGTGCTCGCCCATCACCGGGCCTGGTACCATTGCAGCTGGCACCGGCGCCACTCTATACATGGAGGCCTCCCACG
Organism: Triturus cristatus; assembly: GCF_964204655.1. Lineage (NCBI taxonomy): Eukaryota > Metazoa > Chordata > Amphibia > Caudata > Salamandridae > Triturus > Triturus cristatus. Next base: position 553,639,055 of record NC_140581.1, read on the forward strand.
CCACTTCTCACAGACGCAGTGGGGGACTCGGACATCTCACGCACCAGTGGTGGCCTCTGCCCCCAGCCCTGAGTCGGAGCAGCCCTGGCGTCCTACCGAGGGACCGCCACAGGCAACTTCTGGGCTCTCGGGCAACTCGCGTCCTTCGGGTGCCCTCTGTTGTCCCGTCAAGACATCGGGCACTAGCAGCTGGCACTTGAGGGGCTTTTTTTCACAGACCACAGCGTGAGGTGGGACACTTCGTGGTTCCACTCCCTACCTCCTTTTTATTTTTAAATACCACAGACTCGTTTCCCCCCTCCCACCGAATGTAGCGATGTGGCTCCAACTGGCAATGTGTGCACGTGCTTCACATCTCTCTTCTGCAACTCCTCCGTCGCATCTACCCCGGACCCTCTCCACTTATCCACCCCTCCACCGGTCTCCCAGCGCCCCCATCACTGCCACCCACCCTTCCGCTCAGACCCGCGCGTGCGCGGTGTACATCCTCAAAGCATCACACTGCCTTCTCCTGGTCATTCACAAGTACAGGCCACCAGGTAGAGACGGAAACAAACTGCCACCTGTCTTTTAAGAAACAATACAATGGCTGCATTTTTTTTCCTGGGCAGTGTTTTTTTAAGATAGGACTAAATTGCACATTTTCGTTCTACAATTTGAAAAAAAGTACGAAGTACGTGGTATTGTTTCTAGCAGGTATTACAGTCATAATACGTTTAACCCATGCTTTTTCTTTCTTTTTTGCTTTAATTGAAGGACATTTCTTCGCAAAAAAGGTAACGTTAAAACCAAACAATAGTGGGTTGCATCATTGTAATAGCAAGAGTCAGCAAATAACTTGGCTGTAAGCACGTGGATTGTTCTGTCCACATGCGCTTGAATATCTCACGAGGAGAAGCCAAGAGTTGAAATCTAGTGCACGTGTGCAGAAAAATAGCAGGTGGGCATAAACTGCAGGGCTGAATACAAAGACCATCCCTGCTCACACTGGCAGAGTACGTTGTTAGCTGGCACCGGTGTCTGTGGTACCGGGCAGTCCGGGCACCCTGTTGGGCAGCAGGGTCGCGGAGATCCGCGCGGGCTCCTCTCAGACTAGATAGTATGTTACAGATTGGAATTGCGGTTAGCTATCGTTAAGTGAAAAGACTCTTAACAAAAACTGTTGTTTTCGAACTTTTTGTTACTTTCTCTTCCTTTAATATGCAATGCACAGTTTGAATTTCCCTTTAAGTTGCCTCAGATCCCTAAGGAATTTCCTATATTTACCCGAAATTCAACCTGGACCAGCAGGGTCAGCTGCATGGACCCCATGGCACCACCCCATGCCCACCAGGCGCGTACTTACACGGTCTTCAAGGGAGGTTTCGCCTAAAAATGAAGATATCCACATCCGTCGACAAGACAAGCCCTCAAGCGGTCCATCGTCCCGGGCCATGGGATTCGCGATCCTCGGAGCTCTGCAAACACACTTTAGTGCTAGCCGGAGCCTGGCAGCCTCCGTTTAAAAATACCGCTCAATCCCAGCGTGTTATCCCCGCTCCAGCGCCTCCCAGACAGGAAGAAACGATGCTCCTCCAACAGAAGGCGAACTTTTTGCTGCCCTCCGTCCTATCCCCAGAGTTCAGAGGCTGGGGGTGGCGTGTGAGGGTCTAAGGGGGGCAGGGGGGCCGAGAAGAGGTTGTCCAAGGTCTAGTCCAGCCCCCTCCGCCGAACAGGGGGAGGCGCAGGACGTGCTCTGAAACCCAAGCCCAGCCTTTTGTTGGGCCGGACTGAAGCCCCATTGTCCACCCATTGCCACGGTCCTGGCGGTTCCCACCGCGCGCTCCGCCGCGCCACACATAATGAATTTGCACCAAACCCTCTCGTGGTCGCATCCTGACAGACGGAACAAATTAGAAATGTCTCGCCCAGGCAAGAGTGATGGCTACATGTTCCCATTGTGGCCGGGACCGCGCAGACGCATCTACCAACTAACTTTGTCTACTTCCAAAGGACTGTTTAGATCTCCTCAACATAAGAAAAATATCTGCTGAAATAACCTCAGCTGCTTCAATATATATATATATATATATGTATATATTTATATATATGTATATATATGTTTGTGTGTGTGTATTTAATTATTATTTGGGTGCGCTGTTTGCAATTTCTGAAATTCTTCAGTCAAGAGAGACATTAATTACTGGCGGAGTATTACATTATTAAATAATTCATTTATTATTTTGAAGAAAATCAACTTTGATGTTGTCTTTCTGTTATGTAATTGTTGCATTGGTCAATATTGCAGTGTTGTGTACTTAACATTGTCTGTGTGTGAATCAATAGAGATATATCGATCTACGGTAAGGGGGATGTCAGTCCGAAGGGGTGTAAAGGTGTTGACCCCGAGGGAGAGATGGTGACCCGGCATTCCTTCGTGTCTGGAAGTGGGGGTGGGTAATGATATTTGCACATTTAGATTTCTCGTCACGTTTTTGAATGTGAATTAGAACTGGGAGGAGGAGGTATTGAGTGAGGGGCAGTTGGCAATGGGGAGGGAGTGAAGAACACTCTCAGTGGTTTATAGGACCGTGGGTTTTGCGCCAAGCACAGCCTCAGACGAGGGCGACAAACCCATGCCTAGTAACTCGTGGACTTGGACAGTACACGCCAAGCACCCACACCTACAGGGCACTGCCCACAAACCTTTTCCTTCTTCCGGTGTTTTAGAGCAGCACGCCACATAAAAGTGTGTCAGACAAAGAAAGAGCATGTTTAGACGTAGAAGGAAACATTTAAAAATATTTATATTCATTTTATCAGTGTATCATTACAATAATGCATGGTATTTTTATTGATAGCATTCTCATTGTGTCTTCGTTTGAATGAGACCGCCTGATCTATTATGATCTGTTGAGATTTGCTATTCAATATCAGAATACAAGGGTGTCTGTTATATGTATGTTTAATTATTTTAACATTTGAACAGAGACGATGAAAAGGTTCTATTCGGTTTTTTTCAAACACTATCATAACGGACGTGTGGATGTGTGAAACGGGACTGGTAAAAACGACACACGTGTTCAGGGTACACTTCGAAGATTACGAAAAGGCTTCTCGTGACATATTCATAGTTAAACAAAGAATTGAACCTGTTAGGACACACCCCAGTGTTCTCGTTTCCCTCCCTGAGAAAACACCATAGCAGAATCGCCCAGTTTCTTTGTTCTTTTCGTCCCCGAGTCGAGTGTGGCGGGGGTGGGGTGGGGGTTAGGAGACGATTTTGTCAAAGTAGTAGGTGTTTTCTCGACTTTCGAAAACCCGGGGAAACCCTCCCCTCCTCCAATCAGGAGAGAGAAATTAGAGAAAATCAGATCGAGGTGCTCCAATGACCGTTCCTACCTACAAAAACCAATTTCGCGACTGTGATTTGACACCGTTTGTAGTATGTTTCTTGGTGACTTAATAAATTGAGCTTTTCATGAAGGACCTCTGTCATAGGAGTGATGAGCATAGTTACACTTTAAGTGCAATTAACTGAGTCAACATTTTTTAGGGTAAATGCAGAGGATTGGCATACATTATTTCTACGTAATGATGTGTTGGACTCTGAAACATAGGAAAGATCTCATCAAACGTTCGGTGCTTGGTCGTCATTCGGAAAAGCTGAGTCCATCCTAAAGTGAGATCGTGGAGCGACGGTGGTCAACAGCGGAAACCATAATTTCTTGATGCAGAATGTCAGAATCCAATGAAGGGACTCTGATAGTTCAGTTTATCAACCTCGCCCAAGCCACAACAACAGTCAGACATGGCGGCTCCTTTGCTCGCCTTGATGTCGCGCGCCCTCTCTGAGCATCTTGTACGGGTTTTCTGCTTCCCTCAAAGGCCTGGGGTGACTCGGAAGACACAGAGGATGGCAGAAGGATAGGTGGGCAGCTCTGAGACCGGTCGGCCAAGCCAGCCGCAGCAACCCCAGGCAACGTCACGTTCAAGGTCTCTGCGCTGCCTAGCGCGAGGAGCCTGAGCGACGTCAGCGCGCCGCCACCGCCCACGCGCCACCCCCTTTGCGGCGCGCGCAGCCCCTCCCCGCTCTTCTTTGCCCTCCCCCGACAGCCGCCATTTGCATATACATCAAGGAAATTAAAGGGAGGGGGCATTCAAACAATATGCAAATCCCCGCTGATGAGGACTCGCGCCTCCCGCAGCCGCTGATTGCAGACGCGCTAATTTATTATTTGTGTGTTTTCCGTTTTTTTTTAAACAAAGCCGAATGAGGAAAGAGCCGAGAGAGATGGAGGGAAGGGCGGCTAGCCAGCACCCAGGCTGGTGCGGGTACCCGGAGCCATCAGCCCCGCTGCACGCTGTGCAATGGGCACCGCCATCTACACGGCCGGGAGGAGGCTGACATGGCCGCGAAGGGGGCTCCTCCAGACGTCTATGAATAATCAAGGCCGCTGCGCCATTCTGCCTCTCCCTTCTGTTTGGTCGGCGGCCCTGCGTTATTTTAAATATCTGATGCATATGTAAAAGGTATATTTGCATTTTTCCTCATTTTACATATTTGTATTTCGCATGTAATGGCAGTTATCTTGTTTTCATTTTATATGTGTTTTGTTCAGATTATTGTCTTTTATTTTGCAGCCTTCTATATGGAAGGCTCCGTTTTCGTGATGTCTATGTCTTGCAGTTGGTAGATGCGACGGTCAGTGGATTCCCCTTTCCCCCTGTCTTTGCTAGTTTTTCGATCATACTTTGAGCGATTCGCGTCCAATGCACAGACACAAAGACATCAAAAATCTGAAATGCACATTTTGTCACCCAAACCTTCTTCCGAGGGCACATTTAGTGCAGATGGACTCCATATAACCTGGAACCAATGATAATCTTTAAAAAAAAGATCCGCCCTGAAAATTGGCGTATTCGCCGATCTAGGCTGTTCTATCTAAAACGTTAAGCTACCATGGGGTGCCATTTTATTCTGCAATTCTCCTCGCACTTTCTTGTTTTGAAGAGATTCAACATTTAGCAGGCATGATTTAGTGCACAATTATCTTTCTTAAAAACACTTGTAGATGAAGTAGAGCCTTTTTACAATGTATAAAAATTGAATCTTCCATATATTTTTTTTTAACCGCTAGAAATCAAGTGGAAAATAGGCCTGACACATGTCGTAGATGCTTAGCACTCAATATGAAGGCAAAAGTCCCAGGGCAGGTGAAAGAGACGTTCATTGGGCTAATTCAAAATGAATAGCACTCTACGGTTTTACCATTTCAAAACGCAGGTATGCCTCATGCGCCTCGTTGTGAATTGTATCATCGTCAGCCCGCACTGCATATTTATTCTCTCTCACTGTCCCGCATCTCATCCTTTCTCTTGCTCGGCACGCACATACATGTGTGTATGTGTTTGTATATGCGGAAAGCTGTCCTCCCAGAAATATTGTATTAGAAACGTATTAGCCAACCGCATGTAATCGGAGTGCACACCTTGGGCAAACTTACATTTGCCCAAAGTTGGGCATGCACTTATTTCTACCCAGGGCAGGCATCAGATCTAAGAACACATTTGTGAAAACTATAAGATGGCTCAGATCTCCTTTGGTGACGGGAGGCGCCGGACCTGCCTTCACCCAAATTACATGATGTGCGCGTCACTCAGCAAGAGGCTGTCAGAGCAGGCGCAAAATGGCATTCATTTATGGTAATGTCCAATGCACGTGCTCCGACTTTAACATCGAGCAATACTCAAAGCAATATACAGTAATGTTTAGAATGTCGCCACCTCTTGGGAAATTGATTTTCACAAAAACATTTTGAAATTTGTTGAACACCACAGCAGAATATTTATACGAAATGAAAAAAAAAATATATTACAAATTAATGTCTCTAATCATACAGGCAACTCAATCCACATCGAACTATTTCAATATATATATATATATATATATATATATATATATATATATATAGAGAGAGAGAGAGAGAGAGAGAGAGAGAGAGAGAGAGAGAGAGAGAGACAGCGATATTGATGTGTGTGTGTGATTTCCTCGATACATAATCTCACTTGCGCATGTGTGTCTTCATACATAGCGCAATAAGTATAAAGATAGTTACCCATACTTACAATGACACAGCCATTTATTCCAACACATGCATACCTAGTGGTGCGCATCTGTATATATGACAATTGTAGAGAGAGATAGAGCAAGAGATAGCACGCACAGTTGAATGGATGCACACACATACCTATGCGCACACGTAGGTGCAGGCATACATGCACAAGCTCGCGTCTGCAGTTATCCACACTTGAATACAGTAACGGTACCACTGCACAGTCTGCTCGTCTCTACTCAGCCTTAGCATGTGCTCCTGAGGCCGAGGGAAGGCCTTCGCGCTGACTCCCAGAAGCCATCCGTGTCCATGCTTACCGCGTGGGTCGGCGGGAGTGCGTGCCGGTGCTGCGGGGACTGGCGCGCTGGGCCGCGATGCCCATGTCTAGGCCTGTGCGGGGCCGCCTGCTCTGCCCCTGCCTTCCTGGAGTTGCACTGGAGCCTCCAACCCCCCTTTGGCTGCTCTGCCCTCAGCCCCTCATTCCCTCCCCCTCCTTCCCGCCTCCTTCATCCGTTTCCATTCCTCTTTGCTGAACCCCCTCCCAGACAGGGGCAGGCAACAACCTCCCCACGAATCACAGGAGCAGCGCCTGGCATTTGAATACGAGCCTCATCCCTCTGTTCTCCCAGAAAGGGTACTCACCAGACTTCAGCCTCAGATTGGCAGATACCCCCCCCCCTACATCTCTCACTCTCAGGCGCACCCCATTCCCATCGCACACTCCGAGCACTCGCTCCAGCACTTATCTCGCACATATGCATCTAACGTAAAAACTCTGTGAATGAAACACTGGGCGGACACCGCCGCTTGAGTAAATTAGTTGCTATATTGCGCGGGATGATTCAGAAAAAAAAGGAAATTGCGAATTTAAAGGATAGTCCACAGCACCCAGAGTTCCAGGCACTAGTGCATGACGTAACGCGTAAAACTGAAACCGCCGAGGTGCATTCACGCCCACAGGCCCAATACGCCTGCTGCATTCTTTTACATACAATAACATCAACATTTTTTTTTTACTGACAGTCAAGAACAGTAGGTTTCCCGCCCTCTATCAGAGGGTGCGTCGTACATTTCGCACAATGGTCATGTATTTAGCACAGATGCGGGTGCGCTGCCCTCCCCGCCATTATAAGCTCATTAACATCTGCAAGTGATACCTGTGCCTTGGCCCCCAGCAGCCACCCTTCACCTCACCTCTCTACGGCGTGACGCAGACCGGGGCCTCCTCCCACCTCACGGCTCTGACGCATGCTCACCTGACGCAGGTGTTTTTTAACAGGGTTTTTTTTCAGCAAGACGTAGGGCCCCTATATTATCGCTTCCCTCACAGTCAATAAAACAGCTCGCGTACAGTTAACGTGGCCCTGATATTCTAAATATTGAATTTAAAAAGCACGTTTTCCCAAAATAAAATCTGAAGAAGCTCGTAAATACATTTTGGCACACGTAATTTGAACAATGTCATACAAGATACACCGTTGTCGAATCAATTTCATTTAAACTCAGTATGCAAGGTCGTGAAGGGACACACGTCAGAATACAAGTGATCGGTTGTTGCAAACTCAACCACAAACCTCTAAATCTGGGTACGAGGGGTGCCACCTGACGACAGGACGTGTCCAATGTCTAAAGTCAGCACCCCAAAATTGATATCTAGGTTTATTCATCTCTCATATTAATAATAACTCTTTTTGTTTCTTTCGTTCTCTATTTGGATTCCGACATATTGAAATATACCGTTTCCATAATGCCGAAAATGACACACTGCCTACTCATAAGTGTGTTTTACGTCGACTGCCATTGTTACACTTCAAATGCAGAACAAGCCTCTGTGAAACATTATTTGGAGTACCGGTGATATAAATATACCTGGTGCAGTTGTGAAGATCGGGCAGTATTCAAATGTTTTTGTTTTTTAACCTGTACTTGCTTTGCCAAGGGGCACCGTGTCTTCCGCTGCGCCCACAGTCGTTCCCGGGGCGCTCCGAGTGCGCGCTGGCGCCTGGTGGGGCCTAATCCCACTCCGGCTCCTGGCGGGGTCTAAACGGACACTCTTGCTGGTGGGGTCTAAACCCACACTCGCCCCCGGTGCGCACTGATCCCGCACTGGCTCCTGGTGGGGTCTGAGTACACACTCGCTCCCGGTGCCGTCTGAGTCCACCCTGTCTCCTACTGGGGTCTATGCCCACACCGGCCCCTGGAGGGATCTGTGCTCACACCGGCACCTAGAGGGATCTATGCTCACACCGGCCCCTGGTGCGGTCTGCACCCACGCTAGCTCCTTCGGGAGTTAGAGCCTGCGCTATATCCTTGTGCGGTCTAATCCCACACTGGCTCTGGGTGGTGTCTGGGCCTACAGGGGTAGGTCCTGGCACTTCGTGGCTGATGGCGCAGGTACTAATGTGTGTCTGAGGTTGTCGGAATGTGATTCCAAGTTTTAGACGCCTCAGTCCCCCTAGAAAAGGGGGCTCCCTGGTGTTGGCGAAGCTCACCACATAAATTGGTTTCAGTTTTTGCATTCCTGCCGCACAGTGGAATGGTGGCGTGTTTGTTGTAACCAGGCTTATAACTTCTCTCCTCTTGAGGCTGAAAGGGACAAGCGGAGGCCCTGACCTATCTGCGGCTGGTGATGGCCTGGATCACAGGGTGGTCGGGGTAGGACTCTGCCTGCACTGCTGTTCAGGGCGCGGGGAGACAGCGACACCTAGTGTCCGAAATATAAACACGCAGGGTTGGAGCAGGACTCCATTTTACCGCAGGTGGGGAAATGCTGAGAGTACTCTTAGCAACCCTGCTCGCCTCTCGACCCCTTTATAACTCAAGGAACCACTGATAAGAGGACGAACGGCGGCGTGTGAACGCAGGTGCACAACCCATGTCCCCTATAAAACGCCTCGGAAAATAAATCCAGCAATTTGATCTTTATGCGAGAGATTCTTGACTTAATGGACTGCAGCTACTTTTCGTGTGTACCACCTGAGTGCTACTGATGCAATCATAAACTCTGGATTTGATTTAAAAAAAAAAACTATAAAACATTATTATGGCTTGCTTTCATTTTCAGGCAATTTTTTGACCCGCCAATCTGTCAGTTTGACCTGGCGTGGGCACAACAGTACTGCCACCCCCGCCACTCACCAATTGCCCTTCCCAGTGAAGCCCACCTCGATACTCTCAGTTGGAATATTCCATGTGCAGTAGTAAAGGGGCGCATGTGAGTCGCTGGCATGTTTATCTACCTAGACCCAGCCTCAATTAAGATGCACCGCTTTTCACGCGTCTGCGGAGCTTGCAACCGATACCACGCAGTCTACTCGCTGGTCAACGGTTAACGTCTATCTATCTATCTATCTATCTATCTATCTATCTATCTATCTATCTATCTATCTATCTATCTATCTATCTATCTATCTATCTATCTATCTATCTATCTATCTATCTATCTATCTATCTATCTATCTATCAATTAACAAAGCTACCTTAGCGTCATCAAATATTGCGCTATAGAATAGTACATACTTAATTGCCTCCATGTCGGTAATACAACCCTCGTAGTAATGTACAGTAGGTCGCTGTTCGTCTTCTTCCACTCTTTTGCCACTTTGCTCGTTGTGTGCGCGCCTCCCAAACGTGCTGCTCATTGCAGAGTTCCTTCCGGTTGTCTTCGGAAGCGGCTGGGGTGAACTGTGGCCGGAATAGGCCGTGTCACAGGTAGCCTCTCGCCTAGGGTTAAGCTGCGTGCACTATATTTATTTCAAGTCTAGGCGCCGACAATCGGTGAGGGGGTATGCTACAGTGAAATCACATTTGCTTCTACTCTTGCTTGTTTTTGCGCGCCGTGATTTCAGGTCACTATTAAACGAATACCACTAGTCTTCTGAAAACGTAAATACATACAAATATGAAAAGAAAACCCGGCACACCCATTATCAATCCGCTTGTTAGCCAGTCAAAAGTAGCAATTCATTTGTCCTAGTTGTTCTAACCGCTTCTAACCACCTCCTGCTCCCGTGCATACTCCCCCTTCCTCCAGGAGTGGAGCGCGCCGCCTGACGTACACAGCCAATTAGCAGGCAGCAGCTCATTAAGTAAGCTGCACTTGGTTTGGCAGAGGTGGGAGCAGAGGGGGTGACGTCCGCGTATGCACCAATGTCCAGCTAATGGTGCGCACTATTTTACCCACGGCCACGGGTCATTGGTGCATGTGGGGGTTCCTCATCCGGACCCTCACGGGACACACTCCGTGCTCTCCCACCCCTGACCCCTGGAATGAGGCCTTGAACTTGAACCCCAGCCCTGAGCAGACATCCTTTGTGTGGGTCTGTCTGCCTCTCTAGGCGAGGTACTTTTGTGGAGTCTTCTGTAGTGAAAGCTTGCTTCTTTTGTTAGCGTGAGTGTGTTTTTGTGATAGTATGTGCGTGTGTGTGCGCGCTTATGTACGCGTGTGTGTGACGACGCTGGTGCCAACCTGCCTCTGTGGGTGAAGTTGGCATGTTCGTGTGCTCCGTGGGGCCTGCGCTCAAGGTTACCTGCAAACGGAAGAGCCGCTAAGGCAGACGGCCGACACATCGCCACCCCTTCGAGTGACATGCTTGACTCTGGACTGTGATAGTCTGCCTAAAACTGCATTTTAGATATTTAGGTCCACTTCACTTCAGGATACCAGCAAAATAAACACCGGCCATGCCTGCGTAGTTCAAGGTTGCTGTTATCTATTTCTCCTTTTACGAATGCATCAAGTGAAATGACACCCGCAAACAAACTGCAACTTCATCCCTAAATATGCAGTAATCTCATGCAATAGTAAGTTTTATAAGTTCAAATTATAGTCACCGCTTTCTTTTTACATACACTACACAAGCACATCAGATATGTATATTCGCTGAGGACATGCACCTTTAGGTAGTTTGTGGACAGTCATGTTAAATGCTTGTGTGTTAATTGCGTATGCATGTATTATACATTGAACATGGTGAAACACAGACAAACCTCATTTCTTGTATGCTCACGTGCGGGTTGCAGGGGCTATAGAACCACGCTCAGTCTCAGCAACAAACCACAACATATGCACATAACGCGACTCTTTTAATGCACTTAGCTTTGTCAGAAAGTGCCTTCATTCTCTGCCCCGTAACCTAATGTATGCATTTCCTATGCAAATACAAAACCTTACCCGCACGCCATTTGCCATCTAATTACTAAGCGAGGAGGTGGGGTGGTGGGTGTATGGTCTCTTGAGCTTGGATAGCTTGTGGCTCTTCCACTGACAAACCAATCCAAACACAACGTACCAGCAACCTTTACCCTGGCACGGGACGGCTCCGCATCCTTCCGCTGCCGGCTCTATGCAACCGCTCCCTCCGCCAAGACCTGCCCCAGTGCCACAAGAAACATCTCTGCCTGTGAGTTCCTCTGTCGGTACTCACCCTAGCAGCTCCGGTACGCAGGGGCCCTGGGGGCTGCCAGGGAGTAGGGCCCGCCTCTCTTCCTGGGGTCTCCACAGGACGCCGCACTCCCCCACACACACACCCCTGGCCACAGACACGACCCACAAGGCAGTGCCCACGAATCCCGGCTCCAAATGCCCTCCCGTGGACGCAGGTCCGGAGTCCTCCAGCCTCTTTGAATCCGTTGCCCACCCCGGACTGGCTGGCCAGGCATGCCTCTGAAAGGGTGGTCCAATGGTGGGCAGGGTGTGCGCGTTGGCGGTTTAATGAAGCAGGCTCAGAGGGTGCATGTGAGCCCGGCAGCCTGCCGCAGCCCAGCCTCCCGCTCCACAGCCCTCCTGTGCCTGCCAATCGCAGGGCTCGCAGCACCTCCACAACTTACTGCACACGCCTAGATTTATGCACACACACACATGCACACTCCACTTGCACAACTTTACCGCATTGACAGCTTTCGTTTCTTTCCCAAGCCGAATAGAATCAAACATGGCCGACACCCACTTTTAAGAATCGGCACTTTTTAAGTGCACTTAAACTAATTACCACCAGGTGAAATCTGAGCACACGCGCGCAACCGCGGCACTCATCTTCAATTGCTAACGGTCTTCGTTTTTTAAATTAAGCTGGATCATCAAGACTTTTTTTGACTGTACAATATTCGTCGGTTTGCGGTTCGAACTATTCTATTAAACGCACTCTGCTTCTACAGGATTAGGATGTCGATTGTTGGGAGGTGGCGACCCCTCACCGCCTCTATATTCTTATGCTTTATTAGTGCGCATGGGCCTTTTTTATTCGACTTCACCCCACGCGTGCATTCACAATGCCTACATTTATATCTGTGAGCACATTTCGATCACCTTTTTAGTTTATTGGTACGCATAACTTTAATTATATGATACCTGTTTCATTGAAAAGTGCTGAGGTCATTTGCACACATTTCTCATATCTTTAACAAACCTTACACACAGATAGGTTTGTGGCGCGATAAAGCTCCGAATTGATTAAATAAAAAATAGACAATGTGTTATTTTTAAAATAAATCGACTCACGCATTTTGTATATTTTTTGCATTTATGTTATGTTAGAGAAAGAGATTCTATGTTGAGATGTATAAAATTAAAACAATAGGACATGATTATTGGAACTAAAGGAGCGCCAAACAGCCACCGTATCAACTTATTTGAAGATGTTTGGTACATTTTTAAATAAAGAAATTCCCCAAATTTGAAAAAGAAAGAGCACAGTCCTGCATCACGATAAGGAAGCTCGTGAAAGACACAATGCGGTGATTGAGTATTTCTCAAACGAGGCCCAGGTGAGATGCGGTGGAGGGTGGCTTGGAAGGCACGGCATAGAGCGCCATTAGCGCCTGGACCTCCGCTCTGTGCGCACATTCCTGCACAGCAGTTACCTAATCTACCGACCCGCACCGAAACTGTCTGAGGAAGAAGGCAATCGCCCCTTGGGAAATGGTTCATTCCCCAATACCCCCTGCTAGGCCTCGTGCATTGAGACAGCACTCCACTGCACGGATTTAAGCCCTGCGGGTTACAGTTTAGTGATCTCCCAGCAGTAGCGCAATGTGCATTGAACTTGTATTCGGAAAAGTGGACACAACGCCTGTGCCATACACTTAACACACATATACCCTTCACCGCTCATATCAGACTGTGTGACCTTGAACCCATGCCGAGGCACGCTCACGCAGGTCTGGGAAAGGATTTTTAGATGCACACGAACTGCACCATAGAGGGGAAAATTCGAGGTCTTTACTCGTGCCACCCCAGCGCCTAGGGACCGGATATGATGTCCGATCACGTCCACAACCTATTAGTTGTGTCTACAAACAATAGAGAAACGAGGTGCGAGGTGAGCTCGAGCTCGGTGTATATTTAGAAACGTACACATGCTCTTGCACAGCCTGCGCGTTTCAAGAAGTATCCTTTGATCTTGCGGGGAGACGGGAAGAGGGTTTGCGCTCTTCACACCGGCTCATACAATTTGCGGAGTAATCTTTAATTGCGCTACAGTACATTATGATATTTTATTCAGGGAAGGAGTGCGCGGGTCTCGTGTACCTGCGGGCAGCGTGCACTCACCGGTGTGCAGGTGTGCGTTTATTGCGCCTAAAAGCTGTGGGGCAGACTGGTTTGGGGAGAGGGGCAGAGTGGGGGCGCCGGCTGAACACGTGACACTCTATGTTACGGCACAAGGTGCCCCCTGAGGGCACCTGGAAGCACCCTGTGAAGCGCAATGGCGCTGAAGTGCACCCCCGGTGCCAAGCCCACACCGGGCCCATCGTCTCGCCCTTTTCCTTATCAGCAACACAGAGAGCGCGCGCTCAAGTTCTTCTCTTAACCTCATTCCAACATTCACTCAAACTGGAAATGAGTTCAGAAATCACCCCCTAAGCGTGGTATAACCTAATTAGATGTAGTGCTTTACTGCAACGGATATACTATTTAAAACATGATTTGACTGGAAGTTTTCATTTTGATAGACATTTAAGTACTCAAGAATGAACAAAAAAAATGACCTTTCTTTCAAATGTATAACTTTCTTGTTTTTTTTTCTCGACGCATACTCTCAAGCGCTCAATATACCCAGTTGGTACTTGAGTGACATTTCCAGCACATTAGGCCCTCTCAAAGTTTGCCACGTTCAACTATTTGGAAGATACGTTTTTTTTGGGGTGGGGTGTCTTTTAAAATAAATAAATAAATACATACATATATACATATATACATATATACATATATATATATATATATATATATATATATATATATATATATATATATATATATATATATATATATATATATATATTGGTGTGAGATGGAGTTTCAGAGGCTCAATGGCAGAGCAAAGTACTTTTTCAAAATGGTGTCCGGGATGTAGGCACTGGAAGAGCTACTTTTAAAATGGCGGCTATCTCAAGGTCGGATTTGAATGCGACAAGGCGTTTATCCTTCTCCCTCATTATCATCCTTTCCCCCACCAACGCCCTATTCCCGCACTTCCTTTTCTAGGGGTAGGTTTATTTTCTTAACGAATTTCTTCCTGTTCAGACATTTTTAACAAAACAACTTTCTTGCTTTCTTTCTTTCTCTCTCTTTCTTTTTTCTTTTCTTTCTTTCTTTCTTTCTTCTTTCGTTCTTTCTTCTCTCTTCTATTTTCTTTCGTTTCTGCTCTAATTATTTTCTACATTACTTTTATTCTATGTCCTTTGTACTTTTTTATTTCATTCTTTCTTTGTACCCCACCCCCTGATTCTCGCATCACCTGTCTCTGGTCTTTACTCCAATTCTCACTGTATATATTTTTCCCATTTTTCCGTTTATCCTTAGAGCCTTCCTGTCTTTTGTCTCCCTTTTCTCTCTCATTGCTTTATTTTGCATGTTTCCGTGTACATATAATATTGTTATATTGTGTACATATGGCTTATTTGACAATGATGTTATCATTGCAGCGGCTATATTTGTGTAATAACAATTACATTTCAGGTCTGAAAACGAAATAAATAACTTTTTATCGTATTTTGATCTGTCCTTGCCTTTTTATTCCTTAACATTAATTTAAATCACAAAGTTGAGAAAGGGAACTTCAGGGTTCATAGTTTTTTTTGTTTAGATTTTTTACTTACACATTAACACATGGCTAATGAACACATCTATTTCCATATTTTTTCTTCACTTCTTCTCTACGGCGTGATGTAACACACACAAACACATATATTATAAATATAATCTCTCTCTCTCTATATATATATATATATGTGTGTGTGTATATAAGTGTATAATGGTCATAAGGGCTGATAAGCACATCTATTTCTGTATTTTATATATTTTTCTCTTTCTCTTCGAATCTTGGACGTGATGTAACACAGCACAAAAATGTATTATAAATATAATATCTCTCTCTTTATTGTCTGTACTTTATATCGTTCCCTAAGAGGTAACCTCACACTATTCAATATACTTTTGCGCGTGTGTACTTTTTCCATGGTTGTTAAAATATTAATAAACTGATTTACGCTTGAGATCATTTTAATAGAGCTTTCTACTTGTTTTTTTTTTTTTTTAAACATGTTGACATTACTACAGACTGTTCAACTTTCTGCTGTCATGAGCTCCATTTCTGTGCAGTTTATAGCGTGAACAAATTTAAGGAAGACTGCAATGTGAGAGGAACTTTGTCTAATCGTGGTTTCTATCGAATGTCTCCGATTGTGCGGGGTTGTATCATAAGAGTTGTTTTGTTGTTGTACAGAACTGACCCTCTCAGTCTGGAAGGTTCTATTCGCATTGCGGCAGGTGGTCCCGTAGGAATCCGGAGAGATCTGGCGGTGCCCTATGAGGACCGCCCCCTGCACAGATACACACACACCACCCAACCCGCACACAACCAACAGTGCCCTGTGATGAACACCGCCTGCACAGATACAGACACACTACCCAAACCACGGACTACCGCCAGTGCCCTGTGATAGATACCGCCTGCACGGATACACACACACACCACCCAACCCGCACACAACCAACAGTGCCCTGTGATGAACACCGCCTGCACAGATACAGACACACTACCCAAACCACGGACTACCGCCAGTGCCCTGTGATAGATACCGCCTGCACGGATACACATACACACCACCCAACACTGCACACAACCGCCAGTGCCCTGTGATGAATACCGCCTGCACGGATACACATACACACCACCCAACCAGGAGACAATCGCCAGTGCCCTGTGATGAATACCGCCTGCACGGATACACACACACCACCCAACCCGCCTACAACCGCCAGTGCCCTGTGATGAATATCGCCTGCACGGATACACATACACACACCACCCAACCCGCACACAACCGCCAGTGCCCTGTGATGAATACCGCCTGCACGGATACACACACACACCCAACCCGCAGACAACCGCCAGTGTGCTGTGATGAATACTGCCTGCACTGCACATACACACACCACCCAACCCGCAGACAACCCCCAGTGTCCTGTGATGAATAACGCCTGCACATACACACACCACCCAACCCGCAGACAACCGCCACTGTGTGATAAATACCGCCTGCACGGAGACACACACCTCTGTCCACTAAGAACCGCCAGTGTCCTGTGATGAATGCCGCCTGCGCAGATGCTCACACAGCCTTAACTTGCAAAAAATTATACTCTACACTGGTACTTTGTTTCGTACCCTAAACGACTCAAATATGTCCCTTGTAAGTTTATGTTCGGTATATTAAGTGTACACAATAGTTTGTCTTTCACATGGGTCCGCCGTTTGCAACACACGCTAATTCAACCCCATCCAATCAACGAAAGGATCGTACCATTCACTCCAGTGACAATCACTTAAATGACTCAAGCCGCCGGACCTCGGTACAAAGAACACACTGCCAACACGGGACGAACAGGCAGCCACGACACAGGCACCCTACAGCCAGCATAGATACAGCCATACTGTCAAACTAGTGCTCCAGGCAGACAGCCATCATGGAACAGGAAACAGACACAACACAGGGACCCTACAGCAAGCGTGGAGTACAGCCATACTGCCAATAGAGAGCTCCAGACAGGCAGCTATCATGGAACAGGAACCAGACACAACACATTCACCCTACAGCCAGTTTGGAGTACAGCCATACTGCCAATAGAGAGCTCCAGGTAGACAACTATCATGGAACAGGAAGCAGGCATAACAAAGACACCCTACAGCCAGTACTGAGTACAGCAATGCTGCCAATATCGAGCTCCAGGCAGGCAGCCACCATGGAGCAGGGAGCAGACACAACACAGGCTCTCTACAGCCAGTATCGAGTACAGCCATACGGCCAATTTAGAGCTCCAGGCAGGCAGCCATCACGGAACAGGAAGCAAACACAACACAGGCTTGCTACAGCCAGTATCGAGTACAGCCATACTGCCAACATCGTGCGCCATGCAGACATCATTCACAGAACAGGAAACAGACAAGACTAGGGGCCCGATTCACAGAACTAACTTAAGACAAAACCCTAAATTTACTACCATTTTGGTATTCACAGAAGGCACTTACTCATTTTGGTATTCACAGAAGGAACTTACTCATTTCGGTATTCACAGTAGTTAGGAGTCCTAACTTTAAGACTCCTAAATGCCTTCTGTGAATACCGGAAGTCTCAAAATTAGGATTTTTCTCAGTTTAGTAGTAGTAAAGTTAGGAGTCCTAACTTTAGGACTCCTAAACTGAGAAAAATCCTAAGCATAGAGTACAGCCATACTGCCAATATAGAGGTCCAGACAGGCAGCCATCATGGAACAGGAAGCAGACACAACACATTCACCCTACAGCCAGTATAAAGTACAGCCATACTGCCAATATAGAGCTCCAGGCAGGCAGCCATCACGGAACAGGAAGCAGACACAACACAGGCTCGCTACAGCCAATATCGAGTACAGCCATACTGGCAATATAGAGCCCAGGCAGGGAGCCATCATGGAACAGGAAGCAGACACAACACAGGCACCGTACAGCCAGTGTAGATTACAGCCATACTGCCAATATCGTGCTTCATTCAGACATCATTCACAGAACAGGAAACGGACAAGACACAGGCACTCTACAGCCAGCATAAATATGTCATACTGTCAATATAGATCTCCAGGCAGACAGTCATCATGAAACAAACAATCAGCCACAAAACAGTCACCCTATAGCCAGTATAGAGTACCGCCAAACTGTCAACATAGTGCTCCACGTAGACAGCCATCACAGAACAGGAAGCAGGCACAACACAGGCTCCCAACAACCAGTATCGAGTACAGCCATACAGCCAGAATAGAGCTCCAGGCAGGCAACCATCATGGATCAAGAAGCAGACACAACACATTCACCCTACAGCCAGTATAAAGTACAGCCATACTGCCAATATAGAGCTCCAGGCAGGCAGCCATCATGGAACAGGAAGAAGACACAACACATTCACCCTACAGCCAGTATAAAGTACAGCCATACTGCCAGTATAGAGCTCCAGGCAGGCAGCCATCATGGAACAGGAAGCAGACACAACACAGGGACCCTACAGCCAGCATAGAGTACAGTCATACTGCCAATATAGAGCTCCAGACAGGCAGCCATCATGGAACAGGAAGCAGACACAACACATTCACCCTACAGCCAGTATAAAGTACAGCCCTACTGCCAATATAGAGCTCCAGGCAGGCAGCCATCCTGGAACAGGAAGAAGACACAACACATTCACCCTTCAGCCAGTATGCCAAGCGCGAAATATAATGAAGCGCGCACTTAGGACTCGGCCCCCCGGGCACCCGGTCACGCCCCCCCTTGGTGGTTCTCATCGATGGATTAAACGGGACTGCAGCAAGAATTACTTCTGGGTCAGCGACGACGTGACGTCACTTCCGTCCGGATCCGGCACCCCGAGGGGGGGAGTGTGCGTGGGCCTACTTAGGGCAACTTGCCCTTGTCCTTGCCCTCTCTTTCTTACTGCGCCGGTCCCGGTATGCAGGGGTCTCCTTTAATCGAAAAAAGCCTTAACACCCTTGAGGGGTCCCAGCTATGTAGGTTCTGGTTGACCGAACGGGGATCAGTGTCAGTTTGGCGACATCTCCTCTACTGACAGCGTACTGTGAATCAGCCTTTATCGGTACCGGGGCGGCCCTGAGAAGACGCAGCAATGTGGGTCTTGTTGACCACGGATCGGTGTGGTTAAGGGGCAGTGCATTTATGATACACTACGATTTCATATTTATTTTCTAGGAGTGGTTATGGGGTGGTCGGCTGCCCTCTACTGTTTTTGTGGTCAGTCCCAAGATTACATGGTATTTCAGAGAGGGTATCAACTAGGGAGAGGTTCAGCAATATTAACCTGGCAGGGCAATGCAGGGTCGAGGCTGGCCAGAGTGCATCCACGTGACAGGCAGGTTGGGTGCTAGGAGAACCGGATGTCTTAATAAATGTCGTATGGAATGGGGGAGGCGGGATGCTTCAGTTGTTTCCAGAAAGCGGTGACTGGCTTGCTCGTAGTGCAGCCACCTAGCCGAGGCTCTAGGGCATTTTATATCATAAATCGACATGATGTCCTCGCAGCTGCTTGTGTCTCTTAAGGATGCTGCAGGTGCTTAAATCTTGCTGGGGAAACCCTATCATGTGTTGCGATTGGATGGGGTGGGAACCCTGATGTAGCGAAAAGATGGATAGGCCGAAAGCTGGTGTTTAGGCTAATTTGCGGTTACAACTGTGGGCAGCAAGATCTAGGCGGTTCGAGAGGGATGTAGACAGAGTAGCGGTTTGCATAGGTTGAAGGGCAGACGGTGGGGCCTTCGGCTATGGTGGTCGTCAGCGTTGCTGAGGAGCCGGGCTTGAATTTCGGCGGGAGCGCTTGACACTGTGCGACTCAGGGCAATTCACCTAGTCCCGCGTTTTTGGAGGGCCGTTCTGTAACACACTGGAGATCGTGAGAGGGGCTCGGATACCACATGGCTAACCGGTGGGTGGTAATATCATGACAAGGGGGCTGGGAGGAAATTTGATTTGTAACATTGTCGAGATTGTGGTGGGCCCCGGATTGGGTTTCAAGTTTGGACGGAGGCGTGCAACATCTTGCAAATCGGGGGAACTCACTCAATTCTTGCATGGGGACGTTGCTAGTGAAAACGCCAGGGTTGGCACACAAATGGAAGAGGGGTGAACCCGATGTTGGGTGGTAGAATTCTCAGCGGAATGTTCAGGTTACAAGAGCACAGGAGTTCACATTTTGGATACCAATGGGTCTGATGCCCTTCCGTCAGATAATTAGGGTTAAGAAAAATTTCTTGCTTTGCCTACATAAGCATCATCTTACTCTTTTCGAGTGGTCCCATCTTGCCGTTTCTTGCATTGTCAGCGGTTCATTGCTGGATGACATCGCCGTGCTGCCAGTTTGAGGACAATTAGGCTTAAGGAAGAGGTCCGGCGCAGCCACGTATATAAGCATTTAGTTCATTCAGGGGACTAGCCCCATCTTTTTAGTATGCAGTATCTTCTGCGCTTACGCATCGCAGAATAGGCAGAACGTATGTGTCGCATGGAGGAATTGGTAGTTGCACGGGCCCCCCGTTGCTGGTTTGTGAGGGGCTACAATTGCAGTTGGGATTAGTTTGCTGGGTCGCGACACCACTTTTAGGGGATTGGGTCTGGCCCTAGCACAGTCGGGGGGCTCGCCCTGCAAGCACACTCAGAAGGCAGGCAAATGAACGTAAGCTTTTTGTTCCCCGAGGGCTCGCGCAGGGCGGTTTGCTAAGGTTGAGATCACGGAATACCAGGGCGCCGGACACAGCATTGGATGGTGTTCGGTGGCTTCAGCAGGCGGAGGGGATGAAGAATGAGATCCGTTCTCATGGGTGATTTAGACAACAAGTAGGGCACCAGTGGGTGGAGGATGCCTTATCATGCTTCGCTGTCCACCTGACCAAGAGGGGGCCCACAGGAAAAGGCGGGCCACTCTTTCCAGGGGGTGGGGTTGGACGCTGGGTCACTTCCAGCTACACCTGCAGTTTGGCCATTCCGAGCAGCTGGGTTGGGCTAGGAAATAGGCTGCGCACATAACACTGGTGGTAATTAAGGGTCCAACAGGCCTCCATTCAAGCAGCAGCTATACGGCTCGGCTGTAGTAGTTGGGAGGGGCATCCTTTGTGAGCGCACTCAGAGGTCAGGACCGTGGGGGTGTCAGCGGGGAGAACGGGCCCGACTGGAGCCCCACTTGGGGCGGCTGGCATTTAGAGGATTCGCATTGCGGGCCCGTACCTGGCACAAGACCACAACTGAGGGTGGGCACTTTTTATTGCCAGACTTGGGGGACTCGGAATACGGCAACTCCTTCTGGAGGAATATGTTATTAGCAAGTTACGGGTCCGGTGGCCCCCACCTCAGGGGCAGTCGTACGACAGACTTCCCTTACTACCCGCAGCAGGTGCGAGATTGTTTTGGGGACCCACCCAGGCAGAGCAGACTAGTGGGGGCTTCGGGACTCGGGCAATGGGAGGCCTGCAGTTCCTGGGCACTGGGTTTTCTAAGGTAGACAGAGTCACTCCCTACGGGAGGTCATAACCTGAGCATATAAAGAAGGGTCCGGTAACGGCTGGGTGATGCTCAGGGGGGTGAAAATGCCCAGCAAGTATCAGGTGCAGACTTGCGCATAGTTGGAGCATATCGCATGCCGGACTAGTTACCTCAGCGGAGAGAGCAAGGACGGTTGGTCACTAGAATCAGAATTGGGGCCGCAACAGGCGCAGCTAGCCAGGTATTTCACCGGGCAAGATGGAGGTAGTATGTTTGCCCTAATCGTTGTAGACACTGAGTCACTTGACCGTGCGTCTGGCCCGTATGGCTCATTGGTAAGCAGCAGCTCGAGTGAAGCGGGGGCGGTGAAAATTTCTCCCTCGGGTGAGTGACAGCGGTGATCCAGGGATCCCACACTTTAGCAGCTTGTTGAAGACGCTATGTGGGACTGCAGTCCCCTGAGTTGGTTGATCCTGCATTACAGAGGTAACAAGAATGACGAATCAGGGCATTTGGATCGGACATGCTCCAAGTCTGAAGATTGATGGGAACCTAGGGGTTCAGAGGTTGCTTTGGGGTGGGGAGGGCGAAGGGCGGTCTGCACTGGTCCCCCTTGTGGCGGTAAAGAGGCCACATAAATTGCCTTTACATTGTTAAGGGGAGTCCTCCTGCATACTCCTTAGGCCAGCACGGAGGTGGAGAGACGGTAAGCTCACCCCAGAGAGAATGGGACACCGCTTGGGGGCAAGGGCGCCAGTTTAAAAATAGGGCATGGGGCATCCGCCCCTGGTTATTCCCTATGAGCCCCGATGGTCAGCCTGGTGGTGGAGGGGTGGGCCCCTCAGGTGGCGGACCTAGACCAGATGACAGGGGCTCACCCCTCAAGGACGCAGGTGGGTTGCGCCTTGCGTGGTTCTCAGTTGGTTGGGGGACGGGAGCCAGAAGGCCCCTTAGTGCTGGAGCAATAGACAACGTTCTTCGTGTAAGTAAATTGAGCTCTGCCCGACTTGCGGATGGAGCATGAAGCTAGGGGCAACTTAAATATAAATATTGATTAACGATTGAATTTGATAAATCCATATCGTATCAAATTGTATGAATTATACATTGTCATGTTTGTGTGATGATTTGTAATAAACATGGCCTTTTAACCCACAGCTCTGGTCGTCAAGCATTGATTTGTGGGTTTGGATGGGGGCATGGACGGGAGCCATCCTGGGGGGTACGAGTCCCATAAAGTACAGCTATACTGCCAGTATAGAGCTCCAGGCAGGCAGCCATCATGGAACAGGAAGCAGACACAACACAGGGACCCTACAGCCAGCATAGAGTACAGTCATACTGCCAACAGAGAGCTCCTGGCAGACAGCTAACATGGAACAGCAAGAGGACACGGCATAGGCACCCTCCAGCCAGAATCGATAGCAGCAATACTGCCAGCATAGAGGTCCATTCAGACGGCCATCACAGAACGTCATTCCGCAAGGTCATCATACAGCCGCCATGCGGCCATCATGGAACCACCATGCTTCATACAGTCAAACATACCCCCCCTCCCAAAAAAACAAAAAACTGAATTGAATTGTCATGCAGTCACAACACAACCAACACACACTTACCATGCCTGCCGTTATCCTACACGAGGCTTCGGCCACAATCAAACGATCATATGTGGTCCATATAAGAACCACCCTTATATTCTTCATAATGCCACAGAACAGTGTCTCCGCAGCTGTCACCGCCGGATGTATGACGTTACAACGCACACTATTACAACGCATGCACTTACAACGCATTTTTTACAACGCATAATCCATTACAACGCATGACATTACAACGCATGACACTACAACGCATTTTAAAAAAATACCTTTACAACGCACTACCATTACAACGCATACTACCTTTACAACGCATACCATTACAACGCATAATATTAAATTACATTTAAGGTAAGTATTAGATAGTATAGGGGTAAAAATTACTATTCTAACTCCAGGGGGTGCAACAGTAGGGTAAGTGTTGGATAGTGTAGGGGTAAAAATTACTATTCTAACTCCAGGGGGTGCAACAGTAGGGTAAGTGTTGGATAGTGTAGGGGTAAAAATTACTATTCTAACTCCAGGGGGTGCAACAGTAGGGAAAGTGTTGGATAGTATAGGGGTAAAAATTACTATTCTAACTCCAGGGGGTGCATCAGTAGGGTAAGTGTTGGATAGTATAGGGGTAAAAATTACTATTCTAACTCCAGGGGGTGCATCAGTAGGGAAAGTGTTGGATAGTATAGGGGTAAAAATTACTATTCTAACTCCAGGGGATGCATCAGTAGGGTAAGTGTTGGATAGTATAGGGGTAAAAATTACTATTCTAACTCCAGGGGGTGCATCAGTAGGGTAAGTGTTGGATAGTATAGGGGTAAAAATTACTATTCTAACTCCAGGGGGTGCATCAGTAGGGTAAGTGTTGGATAGTATAGGGGTAAAAATTACTATTCTAACTCCAGGGGGTGCATCAGTAGGGTAAGTGTTGGATAGTATAGGGGTAAAAATTACTATTCTAACTCCAGGGGGTGCATCAGTAGGGTAAGTGTTGGATAGTATAGGGGTAAAAATTACTATTCTAACTCCAGGGGGTGCATCAGTAGGGTAAGTGTTGGATAGTATAGGGGTAAAAATTACTATTCTAACTCCAGGGGGTGCATCAGTAGGGAAAGTGTTGGATAGTATAGGGGTAAAAATTACTATTCTAACTCCAGGGGGTGCATCAGTAGGGTAAGTGTTGGATAGTATAGGGGTAAAAATTACTATTCTAACTCCAGGGGGTGCATCAGTAGGGTAAGTGTTGGATAGTATAGGGGTAAAAATTACTATTCTAACTCCAGGGGGTGCATCAGTAGGGTAAGTGTTGGATAGTATAGTGTAATATTATGCGTTGTAATGGTATGCGTTGTAATGGTAGTATGCGTTGTAATGGAATGCGTTGTAATGGTAGTTTTTAAAAATGCGTTGTAGTGTCATGCGTTGTAATATCATGCGTTGTAATGGATTATGCGTTGTAAAAAATGCGTTGTAATGGTAGTGCGTTGTAAAAGTTGCGTTGTAAAGGTTGTTCCCCGTCACCGCCACCTCAAAGTCACAAGTCTCTGCAGTCGAAATGCAGTCTGCGAACTCAATAATATCGTAATGTAAAGCAACAATACAGCAGCGATGCATGCGTCATCCGGCCATCACACAACCATAATACAGCAACAATACAACTACCGGCCATAGCCCCCGTGCATCATCCATAGCCCCCGTGCATTGACGGAGAGAGTAAGAATACAGAGTCTAAAGAGACGTGCAGCAACCTGCACCTAACAGGCACGTGCACTTTTCACGCACCACAGACTCACGCGCCCACACAGACACGCCACAGACGGAAGTACAGCGTACACTTTACATGAAGCGTCTCCATATATTCTAACATCTTATTATGCATCCATAATGCAGCTACGAAATAAATATTAGATACTAACACAATAATTGCCATACAATAACAGCACCAGCTCAGCACGGCCAGGAAGCTAGCATAACCCTTCAAATAGCAACCACAAACCCACGGCCCAGGAATCAGGCACCGACGGAAGATCTGCACAATGCGACTACAGCCACCCCACAACCACCACGGAACTGCCAACACCTGCAGTAACAGAAAAGAATGATCCACAAACCAGTCTGAAATATGTTCGCGCTTCGTGAGTCTTTGGATATATTAAAACACAATCCGTTTGAAAAGACCTCGAGTTTGTGTTTTTTAGGGCGTCGTTTCAGTATTAGACAAAACTTCATTTAAAAGCCAAGTCCACCGCGCTAAAACTCACCGCATCACACACGCAAGTCACTCTCCATATACATTATTTCCCAACCTCTATATGCCCAACGTACACATACGAAATGTCTTTCAGGCAGACACATTACAGCCACAATAAAGTCCCTGTGTAGCCTACAGCCACCTTAGCAGCTCCACATAACTATATTCTGTCGCCTTTCCTACACTATCCCTTCCGCCACCACAGCCTCACCATAGCGCCAAAAGACATCCAACCTCCGTGTGCCACCACAAACTCATCATACAACCACACCCCCGCACACAGGGCCAAAGAACCACCATGACCCTACAACAGAGCCGGCCTCCAGCCCCGCCATTTCACAAGACAAGCACCAGGCCCCTCCCGGCTGCCAGCCATGCACCCTGCGCCAGTCCCACACAATGACACATACCAACCTCAGCTCAACCATCACCACAGGCCAAGTGAACACGAAAGGGCATGTCACAATTGTGAAATGACGGCGGATGTTGTTAACGTCGTTTACTCTCCTTGCAAACAGACACTGCTGCGGGTGCAGGCACACATGACGCCGAGGGGATTCTGCAAGATTACACGTATGAAGTACGTCGGACGTGCCTCTGACACTGCGCGCGGCACCATTGCTGGGCTGTGCCAGGCGTGCATACTCCAGGAGTGGAAAGACCCCTGTGTCAAGAAGCAAAGTACGCGGAGCAAGCCTCGGACGACCGACGGAAACAGTGCCTGGAACAGTGCATGGCGGTCACGTGTGCGTCTGCCCTTCCCGTTGCAGAGGGACGTAGTTGGGCATATGGTGACTGGCTCGATGTAGGACTATGATCTGTATTCCCAAAATACACCTCTGATTCACCAGTGCCATTTTATTTTCATTGAAAGCCCCTAAGTAATTCATATTTCCGTATATTTTGTGTGTGAGGTCATATCTATCTATCTATCTATCTATCTATCTATCTATCTATCTATCTATCTATCTATCTATCTATCTATCTATCTATCTATCTATCTATCTATCTATCTATCTATCTATCTATCTATTCGCATGCCCATCTATCTACCTACTCGTCTCTCTGTCTGTCTCCGGGTCCTTCCATGTATGTATTTAAATTAGGAGTCCGTCTGCTCCGTTCGCTGATACCTCTGTTTGTCTTTAATGCCTGTGCTTGGCCCAGGAATTGCCGCGCTGACGTAGCAGATGGTTCTAACGCAAAAGGATGGGAGTCGAGACAGCTCCATGCAATATTGCATGAGTGGTGTCTAACAATGGACAAAAGTGAAGCGAATGCTAACATTTGGATTTATTCTTTCTTTGTGTGAGTCTCTCAGAGCCCACCCTCTAACCCCCATCTACCTGGTCCATACTTATCTGTCAGGCTTGTCCGCATCACTTTCCGCCCACCTGCCTGTATATCGATCTAGATTTCCTTCCATTCTCCCTCTCCCCTCTTTGAAGTCTATGGAGTGAACAGTACGCGCTGTAAAAAACACAAAAGGACAGTATGTCTGAAATCAATAATTCCGTATATAAATCATGTGCAGACCTCGCGTTTGGAACAATGATGTAAATGCAAGTCAAACCCTCTAACAGTCCGAGCGCGGTCGGTGCTCACAAACTGCAGCGCGGGGTGCCCTTTGAACTCTAAGCACACGCAGCCAAGGTAGACACGCATTCCTTGGGCTAGCACTCTTCTGCAATATGGCGCCAGCTGAACCTAACTTGAAATAGCCCAGTTACAGCCCTCTGTAGACGAATGCAGAAGTCTGTGGCGTAACTTAAAATGAAGTCCCCTCCCCCTCCAGATATTCACATATACTCATAGGCCTTTAGCGGGATGGGGCACTTCTGATGAGTTCGGGGGCCCCTGAAGGTTGTGCCACCCCCACTGCAGGGGCTGCGAGTGTCTGAGCCAGGCCCCTGGGAACTATGGTCATAAGAGAAACCTCCAGATTAAAGAGCACTGATTTCTTTCTTTCTTTCTTTCTTTCTTTCTTTCTTTCTTTCTTTCTTTCTTTCTTTCTTTCTTTCTTTCTTGCTTTCTTTCAAGCTTTCTTTCAAGCTTTCTCTATAGCTCTTGCCTTCTCTCTCTCCCTCTTCCTCTCCTATTCTTCACCGTTCATTCCCTCACACTCTATTTCGCTCTTTCTTCTTTCTCTTTTTGTCCCTTCTCACTCCATCGCTCCATCTCTCTTGCTTATCAGCTTCATGCCTCTCTTTATTCTCTCTCAACACCTTTCCATTACACATTGCCAGTCTTTCTCTCCCTCGTTTGTTTCAGTGAATGTTCTCTCCTCTGTCTCCATCTTACTTTCCTCTACCTCGCACTTGCACTTGCCGTCTCATTTATGCCCACGTGCGTGGAGGGTGTACGTGTTATACAAGCACAATTCATAGGGATGCTCGTGAGAACCAGCTGTTTCTGATCGACCGACTTGTTAATTAACACGGCCTATTTTCCGGAAGAGACTTTGAGGGTGAGAAGGTTTTACGCATTCAGCCGGTTAGTAAGCAGCGCCCTCTAGTGGAAAAGGAATAAATTGCTCTTCCTTGGTCCTCTCGTGAGTACAGCAGAAAGCTCATTGTAACACAGTCCCTGCTCCGCCCGCCCACTGATTAATTAAAAGGCAGGTGCTTTATATCTCCGTTGGCCCTCAAATACTCTCGAGTGCATCGGCCGAATTGAATAATTCTATTTTTAAAGGCCACCGTGGCAAATCAGTAACGAGTGAAAGTTATCCGGTAAATTACAGCTGGGTGTCCAGCTCAAATTCGAATTTCAGTTTGGAAGGTAACACTTGGGTAAAGAAGATTCGCCGCGGTAAGAAGTGGAGCTCGGTGATTTCTCACATAAATGGTCAATTAATCACAAGAGCATTTGAGAAGTGGTCAGTCTTCATGCGAGTTTGGATATCTTATTGATGCGGGAGTTGCGTAATGCGCGCACTGCTGAATTACGCGCCTGATAGGTATCAGACGGGCTTCGCCCCCTGTAAAACGCGCTTAACATCACTTATTTTTCGTAGATGCCTCGGTTATCATATTATTTACCAGTTCCACCCTGGACGCTGGAGGCGCTTCTCTGAAAGACTGCACGGCAGAACTTCACTTCCGTGTTTTCCCAGCTCCGGAATATGTCATTCCTCGGCTGACGGGCTCTGTTGAGGCATCAATTACACTTCAAGCAGAGTCACAGGAGAGTCATGAAAAGTGGACGTCCTCGCATTAAGATCACTCTTAATTCTGGCCTCGTTGCAGGGATCTGACGGCTTGAATATGTCAGATAAATGGCGGTGAAACCGAAAGCCCACATTTTTTTTTCTTGGAAAATACGAATCTCAGAGTTAAAGTGAAAGCGGCGGAGTAATTTGTTCCTGCCGGAAAGTGACGTAATCATTGTGCCAAAAATAAAAAGAACCTCAGTGTAATTTATATCACAAAAAAATGGAAATGTGACCTTCGGGGACTGAATCGCTCCTGTAAAAAACAAGCAACTCTTCGTTGTTTTGCTTGGACATCCATCTTTCACGGCTTAAATAGGCAACTCTTAAATATATCCCAGAAAAACGTGAATTTCGTTCAAAAGAGTCCCAGTAAATTAGTAGTAAGTTAAAAAAGACTCCTAAATGCTGTCCTTTGGTTTAGACTACGGACACACCAACTTTCTGCCTGGAAAGATACACGGCAGTGGGAAAACAAAAGAACGGGCGTCTCAAATCCCCCAAAGGGCGCGAGGGAGGGCAGATGCGAGCGCATCTCGTGCCAGCGCGGTCCTTAGATACCAAAGATGAGCGAGCGGGTCACGTGCGTCTGCAAACCCCGCTGCCAGCCTTGCATAAATTAGAAGAGAAACTCGTAATTCAGAGCGCAATTAGTCACCACGAAGAGCCAGGGCATAATGGCTAATTTATGGGCTGCGCAGGCTCGGCGAATATCTCCAAAGAGCGCCAGTCGCCATTAGTTTTACCCGCACCCGGATGATGTGCGTTACTGTCTTTGCACATGCTTGCCTTGTATGTTTGGGGTAGATGTGTAGACCTTTGATTTATTCTTTTCACAAGGTTGATTTTTATCGAGGTATATTCTATCTCCATTGTTGTTTTGTGCTTTATGTCTCAGTTAAAGTTTTGTGTACGCTCTGTTGGCCGTTAATGCTTCTTTACAAAAGCTTGGTTTTGTAGGTGCTGTTTTCACTGATATTTTCTTTACAAAAGCTTATTTTGCATATTGTGGTGTTTGATGTCTGCAATGCTGTTATTTCCTTGGCAACATTTTGTTTTTTATATTGTGGTGCTTGCTGTCTGCAATGCTGTTATTTCCTTTGCAACATTGTGTTTTTTATATTGTGGTGCTTGCTGTCTGCAATGCTGTTATTTCCTTTGCAACATTTTGTTTTTTATATTGTGGTGCTTGCTGTCTGCAATGCTGTTATTTCCTTGGCAACATTTTGTTTTTTATATTGTGGTGCTTGCTGTCTGCAATGCTGTTATTTCCTTTGCAACATTGTGTTTTTTATATTGTGGTGCTTGCTGTCTGCAATGCTGTTATTTCCTTTGCAACATTTTGTTTTTTATATTGTGGTGCTTGCTGTCTGCAATGCTGTTATTTCCTTGGCAACATTTTGTTTTTTATATTGTGGTGCTTGCTGTCTGCAATGCTGTTATTTCCTTTGCAACATTGTGTTTTTTATATTGTGGTGCTTGCTGTCTGAAATGCTGTTATTTCCTTTGCAACATTTTGTTTTTTATATTGTGGTGCTTGCTGTCTGCAATGCTGTTATTTCCTTGGCAACATTTTGTTTTTTATATTGTGGTGCTTGCTGTCTGCAATGCTGTTATTTCCTTTGCAACATTGTGTTTTTTATATTGTGGTGCTTGCTGTCTGCAATGCTGTTATTTCCTTTGCAACATTGTGTTTTTTATATTGTGGTGCTTGCTGTCTGAAATGCTGTTATTTCCTTTGCAACATTTTGTTTTTTATATTGTGGTGCTTGCTGTCTGCAATGCTGTTATTTCCTTGGCAACATTTTGTTTTTTATATTGTGGTGCTTGCTGTCTGCAATGCTGTTATTTCCTTTGCAACATTTTGTTTTTTATATTGTGGTGCTTGCTGTCTGCAATGCTGTTATTTCCTTTGCAACATTGTGTTTTTTATATTGTGGTGCTTGCTGTCTGAAATGCTGTTATTTCCTTTGCAACATTTTGTTTTTTATATTGTGGTGCTTGCTGTCTGCAATGCTGTTATTTCCTTGGCAACATTTTGTTTTTTATATTGTGGTGCTTGCTGTCTGAAATGCTGTTATTTTCTTTGCATTTTTAAAACTATATTGTGGCAGTTGCTGTGCGGAATGCTGTTATTTTCTTTACAAAAGCTTGTTTTTATGGTGTGATACTTGTTGCGTCCAGTGCTGTTATTTTCTTTCCAAAACCCTTTTCTTGCATATTGTTGGACTTGCTGTGCCCAATGCTGATGCATCCTTTGCCGAATATTGCTTTGGGTATTGTGAGACGTACTATGTGCATTGCTATCTTCTCAACATACACTTACTGTGGTGTTTGCTGTATTCATTCTTGTTATTACTTTTAGTTTTTAAACGGGATTAACATATTGTGTTGCTTGCTGTTTTCACCACCGACATTTCTGTGCAATCACTTGTTTGCATACTGTGTTTTTTGCTTTGTGCCCTGTTATTATTTCTTTCAACAAGCTTGCTTTGCTATAATCCTGCTTCTTGTTTGCAAATGTGTTCCATCCTTTACAACAGCTCGTTGGAATACTGTTGTTCTTGCTATGTATCTACCTACATCGCTATTTTTTCTTTACAAGATCTCGCTGTGTGCATTATAGTTGTTCTCCCTTGTTCTGCAGTTGTTTTCTTTTTAAATCTTGTTCTGTGTAGTGTGTATCTGCTCAACATACTAGCTTTGTGTTCTGGAGATCTCGCAGCGAGCTCTGTTGTGATTTTTTCCACAACCTTGCTTTGTCTAATATAGCACCTTTGTGTACGCTGTTTTTTATTTTTCACAAACGCAATGCTTTGTTGTTGTGTACACTACTGTTGTGCTCTGTAATGCGAATCCTTGTATGCATACTGTGACCACCTGTCTGCCCCCCGTGTATTGTTCTAACCCGGCAGTGCTCGCTGTGTTTCCTTTCAGTTTGGGGCGCCGGTTCCCAGGGTTGCACCTGTAATGGCGTGTATTGCCTGCCTTTTGTTGTTTGGTAAGGATTGTAAGCAGCTTATGTTTGCCATTTTTGGGGGCGTTTATGATGTGCACACCTGTATAAGGCTCACGCTGCTCCCCAGCCAGCCTCTATGAACCAACTATCCGAGTAGTATGCGGTGTGCCAGAAAGAAGCCATTGCTGAGCGGTATTTTTCTCTCGGGATCCTCCCTTCGATATTCACCGAAATGCCTCTTGTGTTTTTTCGGACACAGCATTCGCTGCCTTCACGAGGGGTCTCTGGCCCGAGCGCGAGCTGCGCAGCGGAGCAGCACCGGCCCTGGCAGCCTGCGTCCAGAGCACCCCTTCAATCCGAGGGGAATGGACCGAGACATTCTAAATGTTTCCGAAGTGGCTCGAAAGTGGATCAAACTCGGAAAGGTGCCACGTGTTAAAATATAATTATTACGATTGTTTGTGAATAAACTGACAACTCATCAGACACGATGTGTGGATGGATATTGGTTCCGTTCAGATATTTCGTCAGTTCAGTCTGGGATAATTTTGCCATTTTTCAAATTGAATTATAATGTGTTAAATCCTAATTTCTTGAGAATAAAAGGCTGTTCCGTTGCACCCCCAGCGCATAGAATGATGACTAGGGGGGCAGATTTACAAGCCCCTTGCGCGTCATTTTTCCCATGTTAAAAATGATGCAAAGTGGCGCAAGGGGCTTGTAAATCTGCCCCTAGGTATATATGGCAACCCCCTTTTAAGAGATAGTTTTGCTATTTTTTTGAGTGAATATGGGTAGCATTGTGCAGAAGTCTGCTTCCGTTCTAAGAGGAGCAGGGGCTAAACTGCCTGAACACACTATGGATCACTTGGGATTTGTTAATTCGGACCCTGTGAATACTTACATATTTGCGTACTATAAAACAGCGACATATTGGAATCTTCGATATTAAATAGAGTTTTGAAAAGGGCGCATTCGCCGGCTTCAGAACTGCGCACCTCATTGCCTCAGACGACGGATGTTCCCGCCAGAGAGTCTGCGGGAACTTTACAGTTTCGTCACAAGTTACGCTCACGCCTAAAAGAAAGGTATTCCGCAGTCCTCGTAATTTATTCCTCTTAAAATACATAGCTTTGGTGTCAGTGTTTAAAAAAAATAATAATAGTTAGTAAACGTGTCTGTGAATAATTCCAATGTTCAGTTTTAAACGTCGGGGACGGCGGAAGAGTGACCAGATCCTGCAACGATCAGTCTGGAGTGACTGACTTTGACTCTCGTTGGTGGACCCTCTCTGCCAGCACGGGAAGTGACATGCTCACTGACACCCTGAGCAGAGGCACTCTCCGGGACCCCAGTCAACACAGGCCGTCTCCAATCAGTGACAGGCTCTATCGGCACAATGTACAGTTACAGCCTCCATTTAGCACGCGCAACAGTGGAAGTCTCCTTTGGCACACTGAACAGCTCAAATCACCACTTGCACACTGAACAGTGGCCGGCTGCCTTGTCACACTGACCAGTGAAACTCTCCACTGCCACGCCGAACACTGACAGCTTCCAGCCTCATGGTGAGCTCTGACAGCCTCAACTGGCAGACGAACAGTGATTGGCTCCATTAGCTCAGTGATGGGCACACCGAACAGCTGCAGTCTTCATTGGGTCACTGAATGCTGACAGTTTCTGCTTTCACCCTGAGTAGTAACAGTCCCCGCTGGTGCACTGATCAGTGAAAAAGTCAATTCAAACTCTCTGCTGTGACAGCCTACGTTTGCACACTGAACACTCACAGCTTCAGCTTTCTAGCTGAGCAAAGACAGTCCCCACTGGCAACAACTAATAGTGACAGTCTGTATTGCCACACTGATCAGTGAAAGTCTCGGTTGTCACTCCGAACACTGACCTCCTGTATTGTCACACTGATCAGTGAAAGTCTCAGTTGTCACTCCGAACACTGACCTCCTGTATTGTCACACTGATCAGTGAAAGTCTCAGTTGTCACTCTGAACACTGACATCCTGTATTGTCACACTGATCAGTGAAAGTCTCAGTTGTCACTCTGAACCCTGACATCCTGTATTGTCACACTGATCAGTGAAAGTCTCAGTTGTCACTCTGAACACAGACATCCTGTATTGTCACACTGATCAGTGAAAGTCTCAGTTGTCACTCTGAACACTGACATCCTGTATTGTCACACTGATCAGTGAAAGTCTCAGTTGTCACTCTGAACCCTGACATCCTGTATTGTCACACTGATCAGTGAAAGTCTCAGTTGTCACTCTGAACACTGACATCCTGTATTGTCACACTGATCAGTGAAAGTCTCAGTTGTCACTCTGAACACTGACATCCTGTATTGTCACACTGATCAGTGAAAGTCTCAGTTGTCACTCTGAACACTGACATCCTGTATTGTCACACTGATCAGTGAAAGTCTCAGTTGTCACTCTGAACATTGACATCCTGTATTGTCACACTGATCAGTGAAAGTCTCAGTTGTCACTCTGAACACAGACATCCTGTATTGTCACACTGATCAGTGAAAGTCTCAGTTGTCACTCTGAACACTGACATCCTGTATTGTCACACTGATCAGTGAAAGTCTCAGTTGTCACTCCGAACACTGACCTCCTGTATTGTCACACTGATCAGTGAAAGTCTCAGTTGTCACTCTGAACACTGACATCCTGTATTGTCACACTGATCAGTGAACGTCTCAGTTGTCACTCTGAACCCTGACATCCTGTATTGTCACACTGATCAGTGAAAGTCTCAGTTGTCACTCTGAACACAGACATCCTGTATTGTCACACTGATCAGTGAAAGTCTCAGTTGTCACTCTGAACACTGACATCCTGTATTGTCACACTGATCAGTGAAAGTCTCAGTTGTCACTCTGAACCCTGACATCCTGTATTGTCACACTGATCAGTGAAAGTCTCAGTTGTCACTCTGAACACTGACATCCTGTATTGTCACACTGATCAGTGAAAGTCTCAGTTGTCACTCTGAACACTGACATCCTGTATTGTCACACTGATCAGTGAAAGTCTCAGTTGTCACTCTGAACACTGACATCCTGTATTGTCACACTGATCAGTGAAAGTCTCAGTTGTCACTCTGAACATTGACATCCTGTATTGTCACACTGATCGGTGAGTATCAGTTGTCACTCTGAACATTGATATGCTGCATTGTCACACTGATCAGTGAAAGTCTCAGTTGTCACTCTGAACATTGACATCCTGTATTGTCACACTGATCGGTGAGTATCAGTTGTCACTCTGAACACTGACACCCTGTATTGTCACACTGATCAGTGAAAGTCTCAGTTGACACTCTGAACATTGACCTCCTGTATTGTCAGACTGATTAATGTAAGTCTCAGTTGTCGCTCTGAACACTAACACCCTGTATTGTCACACTGATCAGTGAAAGCCTCAGTTGTCACTCTGAACACTGACATCCTGTATTGTCACACTGATCAGTGAAAGTCTCAGTTGTCACTCTGAACCCTGACATCCTGTATTGTCACACTGATCAGTGAAAGACACAGTTGTCACTCTGAACACTAACATCCTGTATTGTCACACTGATCAGTGAAAGTCTCAGTTGTCAGTCTGAACACTGACAGTCTGTATTGTCACACTGATCAGTGAAATACTCCATTGTCACTCTGAAAACTGACCTCCTGTATTGTCACACTCATCAGTGAAAGTCTCTGTTGTCACTCTGAACACTGACCTCCTGTATTGTCAAACTGATCAGTGAAAGTCTCAGTTGTAACTCTGAACACTGACAGTGTGTTTTGTCACACTGATGAGTAAAAGTCTCAGTTGTCATTCTGAACACAGACATCCTGTATTGTCACACTGATAGGTGAAAGACTCAGTTGTCAATCTGAACACTGACCTCCTGTATTGACACACTGATCGGTGAAAGTCTCAGTTGTCATTCTGAACACAGACATCCTGTATTGTCACACTGATAGGTGAAAGACTCAGTTGTCAATCTGAACACTGACCTCCTGTATTGACACACTGATCGGTGAAAGTCTCAGTTGTCACTCTGAACACTGACATCCTGTATTGTCACACTGATAGGTGAAAGATACAGTTGTCACTCTGACCACTGACATCCTGTATTGTCACACTGATCAGTGAAAGTCTCAGTTGTCAGTGTGAACACTGACAGTCTGTATTGTAACACTGATCAGTGAAAGACTCAGTTGTCACTCTGAACACTGACAGTCTGTATTGTCACACTGACCAGTGAAATACTCCATTGTCACTCTGAACACTGACCTCCTGTATTGTCACACTGATCAGTGAAAGTGTCAGTTGTCACTCTGAACACTGATACCCGGTACTGTCGCACTGATCAGTGAGTCTCAGTTGTCACTCTGAACACTGACAGTCTCTAACCGCTGGGCAGCGTCAGAAGAGAGAAAGAAAAAGAATGTAAAATAGAAACTGATGCCACTAAAATTTCAGAGAAAAATCAAGGGTGTGGGATGGGGAGTCCTGAAAAGGAGGAACGCAGGACAGAGAGAAGGGAGGTGTGAGAGCTGGGAGAGGAAATGGAAGGGACCTGGGAGACGACCCGGTAGTGGGGGATCATCTTTGGCTTGTGGACAAACTTAACTCTTCCAATATTGTGTCTAGTGCAGCAGCCCTTCCTGATCAATCTGTTTTTCACCAGATTAATACAAATTCTTATCCTGAAAGCGGTTTAGACTGTGCTGTGAATATCTTAATCTGGGTAAATCAAAAGGGCCCCTTGTAGATTCTACCATTAATTAAAAAAATATAGAGCATGTACGCATACAGCAGAACAGTTGCTACTGTTGTGCGCAGTCGCCATCGTGCCAAAAATTAAATCTGGGATGCATTTAATGACGTATTGGCATTTTGCGTAATTATAGGTAATTTTATTTAAATTTTGCATAATTACGTGAAAGCAGATCACTTGAATTTCGCACACCTCTTGTATTTTGCACTGCATAGGATGTGTTTTTAAATATACCATGCCAACATGAACTGAAAGTACTCACACTATTGTGTGACAGCACAAAATTGCTCAAGCAATGCAAATGAAACTGCATGTCTTCTGATTTCACTGAATTACTTTCACAGGTATCCTCCACATTGTGGTTCACAGAGGCCAAGCATGCAGGGTTCATATCATCGATGGAAGTGGTGAAGGTTTACCCTCAGAAGAAGCTACCAAGAATACCCCATTACCTGTCAAACCCCGAGAAGGAGGAAAGGATATGCTCTGATTAATGAGATTTGAATACACAGGGCCTATTGTTAGTAAATGCAAAGCCCTAATTCTGCAATTATTCGAAGTGAGGAAAGTCAACATGTTCAGGTTCATGCAGCATCTTAGGGCTTTTAACAATGTGGTTACCCCAAGCTTGCTTGAGGTCTCTAACCCTGCCACCATCCTTTCTTGCATTGGCCGTAAATGCTCGATAGCTTGCTGTGGGGGGGGGGTTTATTGTTCTACTTTCTTCTCCAGCTCCAAACATGAGCAGAGTCAGTATTTTCTCGTTCACATTCCCATGTTCTTAACTTTTGTGGAGCTACTTCCTAAATAATTTATGGAGTTGTCTTCATTCTTTTTCATTGATGCGCCTAGACACATTGGTTTTCCCCCGAGGTTCTACTCGATGAATTGCTTTTGGCATATATTGCTTTATATAATTCCAAGTAGGACTCTCTATCGCTCCTCACCAAGTTGGCTGGTATTGGTATAAAGCTTCAAAGGAGAAATTGTAATTCTGCCATTCCCGAGTGCAACACCTCCGTCATGAAATCTCTGCTGGCAAGGCCAAATGCCCCCTGAATGAGTTGAAGCTGTGAAAACCTAAATCCTGCCTTAATCCTCTTCATATACTCCTGTGTAGTATAGTTTCAACCACCATGTATAAAACAAGGAATGTATCATTATTTTATGTTCAAATTTGGAAACTGTTTTATAGTAGTTTGAAGCTTCCTGTGGCATTATATATGGTTGCTAATTTCATGGCTCATGTAGGCCCTGAATTCAGAAAGCTCATTGTTGTACATTTGTACATTTTTGAGAGGCTCAACGTTGCTTCCAAATATGGCAAGTGGAATTTAGGAGACTTATGAGCCTAGCATTGTATGTATGAATTCTATCTTCTTGCCAAGGATGTTGAACCCATCCTTAGGGAAACACTTGTGGCCCTTGCTCATTAGATACATTTTCGCTGAGCGCAACAAGTTACTGTCACATGATTAAGCTTTGTCAGAATCCTGCTCAGAGGACCATGTGTCAAGAAGGTGCTACTGGGCCAAACCATGGGGGCTAAGGCCTTTTACTCCTGTGGCCATATTATAGAAGTAGCCCTGGGGTGCAACAGGTGTTTGTGCCCTCTTTGTACACCCTCGGTGCACTTTGATATTACAGAAGGGGCCGCCAATGCTTGTGCAGCTCCTTTTGTAATAGAGATGACGCGGGTGCACATGTAGTGCCAGTGCTATCATTAAGCGGCATTCCCTCATTTGCATGGGGGTGTGCCCCAATGTAAATGAGGGAATCTATTTGCCTGTGCGCCCGCACTATATTACCGATGTGGGCGCAGAGGCAAACATGCCTTTAAGAGGTGCCCCCTAAAGGGAGCCCCCTGGAGGGATGACAGGGGGATCCATTCACCCATCTGACATCCCCTTGCTTGTGGGTGCAGTCACTCACTGCACCCACCTGCAAGGGGATCTGTAATCTCTCTTAAAAGTAAAGGCAGGTTGCCGCCTTCACAGAGTAACAAGGAGCAGCTTTTAAACAGTTTCTCTGTATTTCTCTTGCTTGCGCTGCCCTGGGGGCAGCTCGAGTTCGCAGCTGCTCTGAGAACAGTGAATGCAACATAATAGGGTGCATTGTCTCTGTTTGCATCCAGCACACCTGCTTAAAGGTACATCATGGCACAAACAGGAAAAGTGCACCCTATCTGTAATGGGGCCCCTGATGTCCCAGGGCATGACCTGCTATGGTCCCTGAGCAACTCGGCCAAGTACCCCTTCAGCACTTGACTCTCAGTAGTAGCGTGGGTAGAGCAGTCCAAGGCTTCTTTTTTGGGGGGGGGAGTAGTCATAGTGGGATGAACACAAGCTTACAACTAAAATCACCTTCAGCAGCCACAGTAAATAATTGTCTAGTCAAATACTTGCTTTTGTGAAAAAGGAGTATTTATATATTAGCACAAAGCGAAATACAGAATTCAAAAACAATACACATGGTCCCCTGAGGTCATCGCTCCTGTGTCTTAACAAATGGGTTCCTGAGTTCCACTCCCCTCTCGCTAGCAGTAGTGGTCATTCATCATTTAGAATAGGCGACATTCAGGTTAAGCTCCTCTGGTAGTCCGAATTTCAGGAGTCTCACTCCCACTCTTTATTAAAGTCAAACGTGTTCTAGTGATGAAGCACTATATGACAGACAAGTATCCTTTGGACTGACTGGGCCCTAAATCAGTCTTACCGCCACCAGCAGGGTCTCTACGGACAGAGTCTCCAAGCATGAACCCTTTGTGGCCACTAAAGCTGCAGCGGCTATCTCTGGTAATTTACTCATACACAACCAGGGAGGGACAGCAGTCTGATGTCCACAAATTCCTCACAAGCGGTCCTGTGGAGGCAGCGATTGGTAAGTTTCTTGGGATACTCCCCAGATGCCGGGGTATGGAGGCACATTTCTAGTGCTGGTCCTCAGTTGGGACTTGGGACTGCTCGGGTCACTACAGTGGTCTCAACTTCATGACAACAGTCTCAACCAGACCGCACTCCTTGCCTAGTCCAGATGGTCTCCCTGGAACAGGGCTCACAGTCCTCACTCTGTGCTCGGGCTATGGCCTATCGGCACAGTAGCAGCCTTCACGGTTGTCCCACCTAGCATACGGGGTCACCAACTTCGCTCCACACATGGGCTGAGACCCGATCGGTGGGGCAGGTATTTTCACAGTGGTCCAACCTGGAACACAGGGTTGCCGACTTCAAACCTGCAGATGGGCTACGACCTATTTGGTGCAGCAGTGGTGGCCTTCCTCTGACCAATGGAGGTCCTGACTTTTCCCTACATATGGGCAATAACCCAATCAGTGCAGCAGTCATCTCTTCACACCTTGCTACAGTATCCATTCACCAGGATTCCCAAGTGGACATCCCTCCCTCCAACACTCTTCTCTTTCTAAAAGTGTCCACTTGCCTTTACAAGCAGGCGGACACTGTTGCATCAGGCTGCAGGGGCAGATGATCTTGGATTCCCTGGGTGATGTCCCCACACCCGGCTGTGAGACTGGCAGGCTTCGGCCCCAGTTCTGGTCACAGCCAAAAGTCTTGCAGAGCTTCTCCTCCTCTTACAGTCCTACTGGCTGCTTGACAGTTGAAAATTCTGGGGGGCCTTGATTTCCTCTTCTTATAGTTCATTTCCAGACACCAAATGTGATTTAGAGTCTGAGTCTTTAAAGTTAATGTTGGGTGGTCTGCTTCCTTTTGAAGTGTCCTCTCCTCTTTCCTGCTCTTCCTTCAGTTTTGGCCCAGGGACCTGAGTGCCAACCCTATTCCGCATTGTGAAAGGCTGTGCATGGTGTAGGCAGCCTGCGGGGAGGTTGGCTGCCTTCTGGTGTGTTGCTGCTAACCCTGTGCTAACCCCATTAATCTCCCAAGAGCCCTAAAATTGCCTGTGATCTTTTGCTGTTTTGTCTACTATTTTGTGTTAAACGCTAGTGGAACTTTAGGCTTCCCTATCTTTTGTGTTTTATTTTTAACAGATGGTGTATTGGCCGGGAAATGCATCAATAGTTAAAAATACAGGGATCGCTGGACTGATCTACACACAGTGACCCTGGTACCAGACGTAAAGGAGAAGTTTCTACAGGAAAACTGATGTGAAGAGTGACTCAGGGCTGGATCTGGTGAACTGGCTAAAGAATGAGTGCAAATAAAAAATGTTTTTAGATAAAGTCTAACAGCGGGTACTATTTGTTTGTTGCTTACTTGCTTGTCTTATACTGTTTGTGACTAAATATGTATGAGTGCAAATCAAAGGTAAAGAGCAAATGGGCTCTAAAAGTAGTGCAGTAGTGGGGATGATAGACAGGAGTGCCAGGACCCAGAGCACAGACCCTTGAAGTATGAATGTGTAAGAGGGCCAGAACCACTGATCTAGCCACACCCACCCTTTCACAGGACCCTCCGGATGTGTAATGAAGGATCACCAAGTGCAAATGGATCATTGGGTGTTCATGTACAATACCTTCCCTGCCCCCTCCACGAGAATATCTAGAAGAAATATAACTGAATATAACTGAAGCAAACCCTACCCCATTTAGGGGCATATCAGCAACAACCGGCGATAATTATCGCTAAGTGCACTTAGCGCTAGGATAATTATCGCCGGCTAGCGTGGATTTTTATCACTGAGATAGCGTGCTATTAGCAACACTTATCTCAAAAGCGATAAAAATCCTCACGCTAACTGCCGAACGTGAGATTATCACTGGAAACCCAGCGATAATCTCACGAAATGTGGCGTTAGCTTGTTGATAGGGCCCCACAAACTTAGCCATGATATCCACCTTCCATAGGATATCATGGCTAAGTCAGTCCTGACGCAGGCGTAAGGAAAGTAGCGATAACAGGGGTTATCGCTACTTTTCTTGCCGCTATGCTTCATAACGTGGGGCTTGATGATAGGAGAAATGTCGCTTAGCGACATTTCTCCTGTCATGTCAGGTCAGGAACGCCCACTTTGCATATCATTAGAGATGCAAAGCTGGGCATTAAGAATTCCTACGCTAACGCAAGTTTTCACGCGTTAGCGTGAGCTTGCTAATTAGGCAATAAAATTATCGCCGCTTTTCTCCGAAAACAGCCGCAAATGTGGCGATAATGATATCGCCTCGCCTTGCTGATATGCCCCTTAATTCCCTACCTCCTCCCATGGGATGAGATACGGCCTCAAGGCCTGCAGACCCTTTCCCTTTTATCCAAGTGTGAGTGAATTGTTTATGATGGTAACAGAGGCCGACCAGTCTGAACATAGCTAGCCCCTGCCAAAAAGGACTCCTGCCCATACTGTGTAGTAAAAATATGGTAAATGCACTTGCAACTATTTATGAGAATGGATGGGATTCAGTACTGATGACAGGAACAACTCCTTTACAGGAACATGAAACCTTCAATATAGAGAAATTAGCTAATTTGCTGATGAAACTGAAAAACCCTAAGAATAGAAGGGATGCCCAACAGAGGTCATTCCTTATACAATGACATGAAAGGCACACAAACAAAAACGCAAATCCCAAGTTGGAAGTATGAAAGATATGATAGATTTGAATAACAAATTAGCTACTTTAGGGATAGAGTTGGGGCTTGTGCTCCAACTACTCCACCTCCTCTGTATCTATTTCCTGGGATCACTGAGCCACAGGAAAAAGACAGTAAGCAACAAGGGTGGAGGAAGTTCCCCATTCCAGCCGATGGGATTGGGGATGCAGTTGGTGATGCACATTGAGAAGCACCTGCAGGATCACCGGTGGTCGAACACAGCAAGGTAATGTACAAGCAAGTGCTGGCAGTATAATGACCAGGCCGAAGGCTGATTCCACTGCTGCGGCTCAGTTTGATGCTCATCCTCCTTGGGGTGTAGGGTTTGATGAGAAAGGAGTCCCATAATCACATTTGAGAGGCAGACAAGAGGACAACTGTCTAGAAGGTGTCCCCTTCTCCCCACCAAAGTGATGCGGATGATGAAAACCCAAAATATTGCTGCATGCCAACTGAAATGCAGGCCCACTGCGCACAAGAAAAGGAAAGAAAACCCACAGGGGTTCATTCCTGGCTTTAGGGTGAATGTCAGACAAAACGAAATCCCCTAAGTTGATCATCCAGAAATCATTTATTAGACTCTATCATCAAACAAAGCAATTGTAAATGAGTATCCAAGACAAATTATTTCATGATACATTCATTGGACTCTTAATGAAGGATAATCATTGATTTAATGGAATTCCATACTTCTCCCATTGCATTTAATATAATTCCATGCTCCTTCAATGAATTTCGGGCAACTCGTGCCCTTCGCCAGGGAGCAAAACTATGAGAAAAATTCTAAACATGTATGTAAAAAAGGGGCATTCAATATTTAAATACGGGGGTCTGTTGTGGACCCCCGGGCCCCAGGGACTACCACCTCCCCGGGGCTTTGAAATGGAGTGATGGGGGCTGCGCAGCCCCCCTCCAGGAGCACTCGATTGTCCTGGGGACTGCCACTCCCCAGGGCCGGCTCCTGCAGTGTCCCGGTGTGCCCACTCCCGGGACACTGCTGTTTGCTATGGCAGGGCAGGAGCACGGCTCCCGCCCTGCCATAGCAAACTCTGCTTTGCTTCCTTGACGCAAGAGCAGGGAAACCTGCTTCCGCTTCAAGGAAGCAAAGCAGAATTGCTTTTGAGCAAGGGGAGCTGCATATCAGCAGCTCCCCTTGCTCAAAAGCACTGCCAGCTCCCGCAGGAGGCAGGGAGCTGGCTGGACCATGGGGGCATTGGGGCTCTCCCGATGGTCCCTAACATAAGGCCAGACCCCGGGGGATGGGGTCCCCTGGGCCAGAAATGGCCCAGGAGGGGGGGGGCACACGCCCCCCTCCCTCAATAAAATAATAAAAAAAACCTAAAAAAAAACCAGCCCCGGGGGATGAAGTCCCTGGGGATAATAGTGGCCTCAGGGGGAGGGCCATGCAGTCCCCCTCCTAAAAATAAAATATAAAAAAAATAAATATGTGGCCATGCCCCCAGGGGATGGTGTCCCCGGGGCTAAAATTGGCCTCGGGAGGGGGCCCCCTGCCTGGATTTTTTTCTCTCAAATAAAACGGGTCAGGCCCTGGGGGATGGGGTCCCCAGGGCCCCAAATATTGTAAAAAAAGAGGGGCCACACAGCCCTCCTTCTAAAAATATGAAATTTAAAAAATGACAGCATTTTGCCAGAGACCCCGCCCCCTTGTGCAGCACTCTGCAAACGCGCCCCATGTGCATTGTAACTTGAGGAATTAAGTCCCACTGAATACTGAGGGTCCCTAGAGGCCAAGTAGCCCACCGGGTACCTCCAGTATGCACCACAGAGCTGCATTTGAGAGAAGTGGTCCGAGGCCACGCCCCTTTTTACACCACTCTGCAAACGCGCCTTTTGGCACACTGGTGGTGGGGTGATGAGGTCCTCTTGTGTCCTGAGGACCTCAGGATACAAGTGGACTTCATCCCCCGAGTATCAGTGTGCCAGGAGCTGCAGGAGTGGTGTAGAAAGGGGGCATGTCATTGGACCACCTCTCTGCAACGCAGCTCTGTGGCGCATACTGGAGGTACCTGGTGGGCTAGTTGGCCCCCAGGGACCCTCAGGAATGAAGGGGAATTAATACCCCAACTTAGAACATGGCAGGAGGCGCGTTTGCAGAGTGGTTTCGGAAAGGGGGCATGGCCTTTGTCCACCTTTCAGCAATCCCACTGTGTGGGGCT
This sequence comes from Triturus cristatus, assembly GCF_964204655.1. Taxonomy (NCBI): domain Eukaryota; kingdom Metazoa; phylum Chordata; class Amphibia; order Caudata; family Salamandridae; genus Triturus; species Triturus cristatus. The sequence continues at coordinate 553,683,210 of NC_140581.1, forward strand.
TACTGGAGGTAAGACGTAGGCTAGTTGGCCCCTAAAGGACCCCCAGCAGTGAAGGGGACTTCAATCCCTATCCAAAACCGCACCAGTGAGCGCATTTGCAGAGTGGTGGGCAAAGGGGGCGTGGCTTGCTATGACAAATTAGCAATCCTGCTGTGTGGGACTTACTGGAGGTAATAGGAGGGGTAGTTGACCCCCAAGGTTGTCGTTGGGGGCCAACTACCCCTCTTGTTACCTGCAGTAAGTCCCACACAGTGGGATTGCTAAGACGTCTAAGCAGGAAATGCCCCCCTTTCTCCACCACTCTGCAACCACGCCTCCTGTTACTCCGGAGGGACTTTGGGGGCCAAGAAGCCCTCCTGGTAACTCCTGTAAGTCCTACGCAGCGGAATGTTTGCACACTGTTCAAAGGCCAAGCACCCTTTCTCCACCACTCTGCAAACGTGACTACTACTTAAAGAAGCATCTTTCTGCACCTCTGACTTAGAGGTAGTTTTAGTCTCCCTGCCCTATTATGTACCAGGGCCTTCCAGAGGAGGTCATGCCAATCACAGGGGTACCCCAACGCATAGTGCTCCCTAGTGTATGTAGGTGTTTTCACTGTATTCTAAGTGTCATTTAGCATAGCACTGGCTCCAGGCCTGGTTAGTCAGAGTCAGTTACCACCAGTACCCGTCAGCAAAAAGTTGGGGGCACAGGATGACTTTGCAACAAGGCCTCTTTCTGCTCCTCTGTTGGTTATTTGTGCACATTTCTTGCTTCTTTCTGCACATTTCTTCAACTTTCTGGACTTCTGTTGCCTCTTTTTGCATTTCTCTTGCTTCTTTCTGCACCTTTATTTCTCTTTCTGCACATGTCCTACCTCTGTAGGCATAGTTAAAAACTAGCATTTAAACAACCTTTGAAATGCACTGAAAAATCCTCAGGTTTCAGGGACGTTATAGTTAGAAATGAGCATTTAAAAAACCTAGAAATTCACTGAAAAAAACCCATAGGTTCCAGGGACGTTATAGTTAGAAATTAGCATTTAAAAAACCTTTGAAATTCACTGATAAAACCATAAGTTTCAGGGATGTTATATTTAGAAATTAGCATTTAAAAAACCTTAGAAATTCACTGGAAAAAAACACAGGTTTCAGGGACCTTATAGTTAGTTGGACATTTCGCTTGTACAAAACCTGTGAAATTCGGCTGTTATAGTTAGTTCAGCTAACTATAACTCGTGCCCCGCAATGCACTGCTGATGACTTCACATATTACATTACTCATGACATGGTCAGTGACATCACTGATGACATCTCAAATGACATAACTGATGACATCACTGATGACATCATCCACGTGATAATCTGATGCATCTTCTCACACCCTAATATAACCTTTGATATACCCACTCTAAATTACAGACTGCCATTCTCAAAACCATAGACACTCCAACAACAATAAATACGTACCCACTCACTGATTCTTAGGTCTATACACTCATCCACTCACTTACCCATACAGTCACTCATACTTTCGGTCACTCATCAGTACAGGACTATCATATGCACTAATACACCTATATAGACACTCACACACCTCCACTCATCCATAGTGATACTCACACACCTAGTCAGTCATGCAAATAATTAATCACACTCCCATTTACTCACCTATAAAGTTATACACACACCACCTCACTTACTCATACAGATACTAACACATACTTATACTCTTATACAATCACTGATAGAAGCACACACTGAACCATACAGCCACTCTCACAATCACTCTCTCTCACATAGAGCCATTTATATACTCCAACACTCACATATACAGCCTTTCACATATGTAGTTACTCATGCATGTACCAATGAGATATCCATTCACTCACTGACACTCCTATACACACATTCACCCACCCATACAGCCCTTTACAGATACACTCTTGAATCCATACACGAAGTGCATCACCCGCTCACACATCTATGCACAGAGTCACACACCCAACACCCACACAAACACTGAGGCACCCATACAGATACTCAGACAACCAATCAATAACCCATATAGACACTCATGTAGCTATTCACCAAACCATGCAGCCGCTTACACACCAACAGACAGACTAATACAAACATTCATACAGTTTAGTCAGTAACCCATGCATTCAGTAAGATACATTTAATCTCTCACTTACAGAGTTAGACATGCACTTACTAAATCATCCATTGAGACACTCATACACCCACTCATTCTTCAATATAGCTTGGCCTATATATATCAAACATATTTAAACTTTACAGAAACACACAGTCACTGGATGATGTCATCAGTGATGTCATCAGTGATGTAATTTGAGATGTCATCAGTGATGTCACTGACCATGTCATGAGTGATGTAATATGTGACATCATCAGCAGTGCATTGCGGGGGTGCAAGTTATAGTTAGCTGAACTAACTATAACGGCCGAATTTCACAGGTTTTGTACGAGTGAAATGTCCAACTAACTATAACGTCCCTGAAACCTGTGTTTTTTTTAGTGAATATATACATATATATTCACTCAAACAGAGGCTGCAGGGACATTATACTTAGGAAATAAAATAGAATTAAAAAACCTTAGAAATTCACAGAAAAAAGCAATGGTTATAGGGACATTATAGTTAGGCTCAGATTTCACTCAAATGAAACCATAGAATTTCAGCAGTTATAGGTACCTGACCTAACTATAACCTATGCCCATGCAATGCCCTGCTTATGACCGCACATATTACATCACTCATGACATGGTCAGTGACATCACCCATGACATCTCAAATGATATCACTGATGACATCATCCAGTGAGTGTGAGTGTTTTCTAAGAGTTTTAAACATATATACTAAGCTACTACAAAAGTTTCATTAGTATACTAGGCATGCTACTAATTTTAACATATGTGAGTGGCTGTGTGTATCCGTGTGGAAGTGGGTGTCTGAGGGCTATATCGGTGTGTGAGTAACTGTATGGATGTATACATGGGTATGTGAGTAGCTGTGTGGGTAAGTGAGCGGCGGTGTGATTGGGCGAGTCAGTAGCTGTATGGGTGGGTGAGTGTGTGTGTGAGTGATTATATGGGTGAGTAAGTGGGTGTCTGATTGGCTGTATCAGTGAGTGACTCAGTGTTATGTTATGTTAGTGAGTGAGTGAGTGTGTGATTGGTTGTATGGGTGAGTGAGTGGCTGTATGGATGAGTGAGTGGGTGTATCAGAGGCTGTATAGGTGAGTATGTGAATGTGTAGTAGCCATATGGGTGTGTGTGTGGCTGTGTGAGTGACTGTATGGGCCAGTGACTAGTTGTATGAATAGCTGTATGGGTGAGTGAGTAGTTGTATGAGTGGCTGGATTAGTGAGTGATTGGGTGTGTGAGTGACTCTATGGATGAATAAGTGGACTTGTACAGGTCTGTGAATGGTTATGTGACTAGTTGTGTGGGTGTGTGACTGGGCATACTAAGGTTGCATGGGGGTGTGAGTAGGCATGTCAGTGGTTCTGTGGATGATGTAATCAGTGATGTCAGTGGTGATTTCACTGACCATGTCAAGAGAGATGTCATCTGTGAGGTCACAAGCAGTGCATTACGGGGGTGTAAGTTATAGTTAGTTCAGGTAACTATAACTGCTGAATTTCTATGTTTTTGTGCGAGTAAATCTAAGCCTAACTATAACGACCCTGTAATCCCTGTTTTTTTCAGTGCATTTTGAAGGTTAATTAAATTCTATTTCCTAACTATAACGTCTCTGTAACCTGTGGTTTTTTAAAAGTGAATTTCTAAGTTTTTTTAACTTCTATTTCCTAACTATAATTTCTAAGGTTTTTAACCACTAGGTGCATTTGTAGAGTGGTGGAGACAGGGGTGTTGAGGCCTCCGACCACGTCTCAACAATCCCGCTGTGTGGGACCTACTGGAGGTACCAGAAGGGGTTTTTGGCCCCCAAGGACCCTCAGCAACTAAGGGGACTTCACTCTCCAACCAGTAGCGCTCCAGGAGGAGCAGTTGCAGAGTGGTAGAGAAAGGGTGTGTGGCCTCCGAAGACCTCCCAACTATCCTGCTACATGGGACTTACTTGAGGTAACAGGAGGGTTACTTGGCCCCCAAGGACCCTCTGCATCCAAGAGGACTTAATCCCCCAACCAGTAGTATGTGAGGAGCTGCATTTGCAGAGTGATGGTGGAAAGGAGCAGGGCCTCTCTGGGGGGCTCTCAGTGGTCCCGCTGTGTGGGACTTAGTGGAGGCAACAGGAGGGGTTGTCGGACCTCAAGGAACCTCAGCATCCAAGGGGACTTTATCCTCCAGCCAGTAGTGCGCCAAAAGCACTTTTGCAGAGTGGAGAATGGGGAAGTGGCCTCCAACGACCTCTCATTAATCCCGCTGTGTGGGACTTACTGGAGGTAACATGAGAGGTTGTTGGCCCCCAAGGACCCTCACCAGTCAAGGAGACTTCATCCCCAATATATTGTGCACCAGGAAGCCCCTTTACAGAGTGGTTGAGAAAAGGTGCGGGGCCTCCAGTGACTTCCCCAGACCGGTCTTTAAAAAACCCATTTATCATGGGAGGGGGTCCATGTGGCCCCCTTCCCCTGGTTGATTTCAGCCCGGGGACCCCATCCTGCAGGGCCAGGCCTTTTTGCAATGGGGAGTGGTGCCCCACAGACCCCTCCCTGGGCTAATTTCGGCCCTGGGACCCTATCCCCTGGGGCCCAGCCTTCTATTTTATATATTTTTTTATTGGGGAGAGGGGCAATGCGGCTCACATCCCCAGGCCAGTTTCAGGCCCAGAGACCCCATCCCCCAGGGAACAATTTCGGCACTGGGGCCCTATCCCTCCAGGCCCGGCCATGGGCACCCAGTCTCCACTGGGACAATGGGGAAGCCTGAATTCCCCCCTGGTTCCCTGCTGGCTACCCACCTCCTGCGGGAATCAGCATTGCTTTCAGACATAGGGAGCGGCTGTGCCTAAAAGCAATTCTGTTCCGCTTCCAGCAAGCAAGAGCATTTTGTCTGCTCTCACGCGCTGGAAAAGGAGCATTTGCTCCTACTTGGCAGAATCAGTAAAGCTCCCACCAAGCCACAGCAAACAGCTATGTCCTGGGGGTGGGCACCCCTGTGCATAGCAGGAGCCGGCCCTGGGGAGTGGTGATCCCCAGTGCCATCTGTGGCTCCAGGATGGGTGGCCTTGCAGCCCCTCTCCTTTGCTGTTTAAGGGCCTGCCCCAGGGAGGTGGCAGTCCCCATGGCAGTGAACAACTCTGGTGTGGGGCCATGTGGCCTCCTGCCCTTTTAAAAATATATATTTTTGGGCCTTGGGGAGGTGGTGGTCTCTGTGGTCCAGGGGGGTCCATGAGGCCCCCCATTACATAAATACACAGCTACAGGGAGGTGGTGATCTCTGCCTCAAGGTGGTCCATGAGGCCCCCAATTTACTTTTTGAATGTGGGGTCAGAGAGACCCCCTATTTAACAAAGTATAAGCTCTGGGGATGTAGTGGTTATAAATGCCCCAGAGCATTTATAAGCCCATGAGGGGGCAGGTGGGCTCTCCCCATTTTTTCTACATTCCCCCAGGACCTGTCCCACCTGGGGGCCTATTAATAAAGAAGCGTGGGAGCCAGTGCTTCTCTTTAAAAATACATTTGGTGGCAGCCTACGATCCAATATGGGTCCTGCCAAAAAGTAAACAAAATAAATGCTTTTTTGGCCCTGCGGGGTCCTTGTGGAACACCCCCAAGAGGCCTAGGGGGTCAGGGCATTCCTACTCTGCCCCTTTTCTTTTTATTTACATTTGTTTGTGGGTCTTGGCTCAAGCCGAGACCCATGATGGCTACCAACCCTTCCTGGTTTACAGTATTAATTGCCCCAGGGAGGTGGTGGTCCTCGGGGCAACGGGGGGCCAGGAGGACCAGTCTGCATTCCTTTTCTAAAGTATTCCAGGGAGGTGGTGGACCCCAGGGCAGTGGGGAGATCTCCTCCTCATTTACTTAAAAAAGCAGTGTGCCCCGGGGTGGCGGAAGTCCCCGGGGCAGCGGAGGGCTGAGCAGGGCCCCCACATTTACAGTATTAATTGCCCCGGTGAGGTGGCAGTCCCCGGGCCTGCAGGGGGCCAAGCAGCCCCCCATATTTTTATTGTTTATAGCCCAGGGGAGGTGGGTCCTCTAGGGCTTTTTATAAACCTAACAATGGGGCTCCATGAGCCCCCCCATCATGGCCCTGTGATTAGGTCCACTCAGGGGGTTTATGAAAAAAACACGCAGGAGCCCAAACATCTTTTTTTTCATTTTGCTCTGGATTCGCAGATCCATCCGTGAGTCTGCAGCAAAACAAAAATGCTTTTTACCCCCGGTGGAGTCCCTGAGGGACCCCCCAGCATATCTGGGGGGGTCAGGGTATCCCTTCCCTGCCCCCTTTTCTTTAAGCCAAGTTCTGAGATGTTTTTTTAAGTTAGATACTACTGATTGGATTTAGACTAAATCACAAAAAGCATGCTTTCTGAAACCAACATCTAGCTTTCTGCCAAATGTGGTGTAATTCCTTTCAGCATTTTGGGCTGTAGTAGTGTTCAAAAAATGAAAAATCCCTATAGACATAACATGGCGAAAACGCGTTTTGGGACCCCCTTTTTAGGTCTCGCATAGCGGCGCAGCGCAACACGCTGTTCGCTTTGCGAGACATGCAGTATACACTATAGTGGGGGGAAGCTACGGCCACTTTCTGTCTATGTTTTTCATTGGCTTAAATCAGAAATGCTGCATTCTGATTTGTTTCTGGCTTGTTTGTCCCTCCTCCTGATGGCCATGTCGTCATATTAATCCTTCCATGGCTATCGCCCCCTTTACTTTACAAACTCTTTTGTTCCTCTGCCCCCCCTTCCCTCCCGCAGTCTGTAACTTCTCTGCCCACCACCCCCCTTACTCCCGATCATGCCTTCTTGGGCGCATGCACTTTTGTTAATAATGCAATAAGGCTCGCCTAATACAAGTCCTATTGCATTTTGAAATGCTTGTTTTCTCCTGGGATTGGCTGGCTGAGTCGTGCACTTTATTTTGCCTGACCTGTCCAGGCGGCTGTGCTACACATGCGTCATCCAGCAGCCGCTAAACAGACGCTCCTGCATATGAATGCGCCTGAACACCCACAGCTGCAGCCTCTTCAGCAGTGCCGGGGGTCACATAGTGACAGCTACACCTGTGGGGGAGGTACAGAGTGTTACACTGTACCCTACATTCACAATTTTTTCCCTCTCCTGCCAGCCGGCAACTTCTTGAAAAAAAACCAGCAGAAGCAGAAAATGAAAGTGGAGCGGCCAGAAGGCCCGTGACTAGAAGGTAGGGACCTCGCTGCACAAGGGCCGCCGCTGCTGTACTGTGCAGGAGGAAGTGACGGGAGCCCGATCCGGCCGCACACAACATCAGCGCCGCTGCTCAGCTGCTAGTGGGTCCTTTGTTCCTGCGGGTGCAGCGCTGACCCTCTGTAACGGCACCATGGCTGGCATCAAATGTACCGGGGACCGATGGAGGGTGCAGCGGTTTGCTTAAACTTATCTTTAATATTGGGCATCTCCTGTTTCTTTGCAGTGTCTGCGCACAACAAAGGCTGCAAGCTATTGGGGGTCTTTGTCTGGTGCGTGTTGGGGGTTGGGCAATCTGGGAAGTGAGGCACAGCATCTGGAAGACAGCCTTCAGGGAATGCTTGTTTCATTCATAGACGGCGCACGCTTGTGTGCCTTCCTGCTGCCTGGCTCTGTCTGACGTGGAGGGAGATCCCGATCCCGCTGCTCGGTGCTGTTCCTTCTTCGCATGTTAGGAATTCTTCCCTTTGGCACTTACAGTCTTACACCAGTTTGTCAACGCTTTCCTTATAGACAAAATGGCAAGGCACGGGCAGTAATTTGAAGGTATAATCGTTGTTCCTGACTGCTGTATGTCTACCGCGCTTTTCAACAGAAAAGTCTCCGCATATCAACAGCCTGCGTAGTTGAAAGGGTGTTAGCGTTCAGAGCTTAAGTTTTAGTCCTGCTTCAACGGTCTAAGAAAATCATTTAAATCATGTTTAATGCACACAGTTGCAGTCCTATATTCTCTGATTGTAACCTTTTCGTCCAGATGGCAGAATAAAAGGGTGCACCTTTAATTCCCTTTATAACCCTTTGCCTGGATCCCTTTCAGAAATAAAACACTGTCAACCTGTGGGTTTGCCTCTACAGCAGTGTTTTGTTTGTTTATTGTGATTCACAGTAGTTTTATGTTTTATGAAATCATATTAAATACATGATGCGGATTTGTTATCAACAGGATTACCTGGAAATGTCAACCAATGGCTCCCTCGACCTAGGGTTCCATTTTTATTTATTTATTTTTATTGTATGATCTGCGCCTCTTTTTAATTGTTATCAAAATCAAATTTCTCGTTATTGACACGTAGTCATAGCAAAAATTACAGAGACCCAGTTTAGTGAATTCACAGGGACAACACAAGCCCCATAGCCTTTGACTCCTGATCAAAGTATATCATGTGATACCACTTGATCTGTGGCGCGGGTGACATTGCTGCAGATCGGAGAATACAAATTCTCCCTACTACCATGGACTGAGTAAATCCACAGTCGCACGCACATACACTCATCATACGCTAGGGCCCATCACACTGACATTCATTCTATTACTCTATCCATACTGAATATAGGAGAGAAACCTAAACCAATCTGCATCTAGAGCGAGGTCAATGCGACCATAAAGAAATTGTCCTGAGTCATGATTTTAAACATAGGAAATACATTTGAAACTCAATAAATGACAAGGAAATAACCACCCGACACTGGAATTCAAACAAATGTCAACTTTTATCTAAATTAGTTCAGAGGAAAGTCAATCAATAGCAAAATCATTATTCCCATAGTTACCTATTCTAGCTAAATGGGTCAGGACAGGTCTCTCAGTAAAGTCTCCCGAGTCGCCGTCCTCTCGATCAGCATCGATCCTCACGAGCATAGGTTCAGGAAGAAGTGGCCTTAGACCCTCCCTAGTCTAACATTATTTATAAAAATCTTGCAAAAATATAGTAACAAACAAACTCCAAACATCCGTTAAGCCGCTGAGCAGAGCGAGCAGGAAAGGATGTTGTCTGGCAACATTTAGAAAACCTCCGCTCAGAAAAATCACAAAAATAAAAACACGGAAGAAGTTAGGAAACGATACATTCATGAATGCTTTTCCTCGGAACCATAGCGAAGCCACCGCAAGTTATCACAGTTCATTGTGGCTTTATTCTTTTCCAAGGGCACTTGGAAGCAAGCCCGGAGCTGCTGTCTTCACGGAAACTTTTAATTCAGACAGAGGCTGTGGTCAGGTGACTTCCAACCATGTTCAGCAAGGCCTCTTGTCAAATTTCAGTCACTCGAGTGCAGGCTGTAAATAGCGCCATCTTGGTTTAGGCCAAAACAGACCATTTAATTAAAAGAAACACAAAACAGCGTTACCACATCATAATGATTATACAGTGTTAATCCCCACTAATACCCTTATGTGTATGTAATTATCTAGCCATCTGCAACACAAAGAAGCATTAGAGCACGTTATTTTAAAGCGCAAACACAAAACAAATAGCACTTTTGCAACACTCATTTAATAAATTTGCTCACCAATTTAGTTCACGTATTAATAAAGCAACATATATGCATTCCCGCGTGTAATTTCCTCTCATTAGTAATGTTGATTAGTCAAGACTTCTAACAGAGTTAATAATTAATGATTATAAATTAGTAATTTTAATCATGACAAACAACATAAACTGGAGTTTAAATCTCAATAAATTTTCAATAGAAAACTCTGCTCCAGCAATCCCCCCTTTGGTGATATATTATCACCACAAAAACCAACCCAAAAAAAAAAAAAAAATTAGTCCCAATTTTTAGGAGAAATTGAAAATGTCTTTTATGACACAACATTAAACACCAGATTCTCTCTCATCATCCCTCTTCGACTCCAAGTTAACAGTCTCCCTCAATTCTTCTAATTCTATTTCTCGTGGGTCTCTCTTTGACCTCTTTTGTTTCTTTGCAGTATTTCCTCTAATTATTCTTTTTCCCTCCCCTGTTTTTACAACACAAACAACCCAATCTTAGTATCAATGAAGCAAAAATTACACATGTCAAAGGAAATAATATTTTACCAATAATAGTACTACCTATCTTAGCAATAAAACTCTTAACAGCAACTATCTTATTAGCTATTTTAGTCCAGATACTTTCAGCTTCCAGTGGTACTAATTCTTCATGCAAATCAGTAATATTTTTGATATAGACCTTTAGATCTCTGCTTTCGTCAGGAATGTAAGTGCAACAATGTTGAACTTTCAGCATTCCACAAACTCCACCCTCTTTGGCCAATAAAATATCAAGGGCAAGTCGATTTTGCATAGACATGGCACGTACGGCAATCATCTCCGTATTTACCAAAAGAAACCCTCCAGCGGTACTTGTCGACAAGCGATCCACCACTGTTGACAGTTTTCGAATTCCATATGCATTTAAAGAAATTCCCACTGCTGGAATTAAAGATCCAAAAATATCACCTACAATTTCTGACCAAGTTTCTCTCTTAAAACGTGTTAGTAGATTAATGTGTCCTACATCTTCTATCCTATCTATATGAAAAATCTTTGGAAAGACCAGGCCAACATAACACGTGCCATACCAATGGTCAGGCAACCTGTAATAAGCCCTGTTCCCACAAATATAATACACTCCCGGGAAAACTGGATCTTCACCACCTTTAAAACCCCATCCTGTTGCAATAAAGTATGTATCATGACACTCACTAGTCCCAACAAAATGATTATCATATTGGGATCTCCTTCTGGTAATGCATAGTTTACCCTTCTGTGGTGCATCTAAAGCCAAAGTTGGACTGGCCCCATTCTTCAACTCCTTTCCCATCTCAATAACCCATATTGTCTTACTCACTTCATATTTCCCTGCCTTTTCATTCATGCTCATTCTCCTTTTCTCTACCAAGTCTAGGAAAGCCTTTTCCTCTCCCTTCAAACTGCAAGTTAAATTGTTTCCAAAAATGTAATCTAATGTTAATTCTTCTGCCTCAATAAAAATCTCACCAAAATGTTAGCTTCTTTAGCTGGATTCAGCTTCTTATCCATAGGTAATTGCCCAAATTTTTTATCTTTGTTAGACATCTCATAATCTATTTTCCCTAACAAATAAAAAACACTACTTAGCACACTACATGAAATCCCATACGTAGCTGGTAAATGGTGATAAGTAACACCCTCTGAAACGGACGCAGGTAATTGCATACAGACGTAGCAATCCCTTACTTCCATTGTTTTTACATATTCGTACAACAACTTTGAAAAAACATTGCTAGAAAAATCATTAATTGACCTATCTTTATGTATGTAAATATTACTACTTCTAGTTGGAACTACTTTCTGTGAACCCCCTCTCTATATTAGTTACATTCTCAGCATGTATTCCAAAAGTATCTATTGTAACTCTAAATGTAACTAATAAAGCTAGTACACCCCATAATAGCATTAATAATCCAGTACAGCAGCAGCACATTCTACACCATCTTTTCAAGAAGGCACATCTATTTTGATTATTTTCTGTGTTAGCCATTTTGCTACTTTGGCAGTGTCTTTTGACTTAGCCTCTTCTACTCCACTACTGAAACACTAGAACACTAGATTATTTCAAACAGCTAATCTCAGACTTTCTTCTTTTCACTTTTCTCCAAGTGACTCCTTTAGTTCACTCAATTTGGATTTTCATCACTTTTCCCTTCTTCTTCAGCAACATCGAATTGTATTAGATCTTCAACAACATCCTGTGTATCCGACTCTTCTCCAATGTCAGTCAGGATAACTTTCAGGATTCCAACAGTTTTCTCCTCAACCACTCCTCGTACGGTCCCCTCTGGGTTTCCTTGACTTTCTGTCTCTTCACCTTCAGACAGTGCCACGTACGTCCATTCCGGTGACCTATACTTCTGGTTAGGTTTTCTGATTCTCTTGATCTCCTCTGGTTCTTTTGAGACCTTTTGTTTTTCACCCTTTGCTTGATTCTGACTCGACACCTCGTTCACCTGTTCAGCTTTCGATGAACTTGAACTTGCACTTGCTCGTGTCAGTCTGTACCTTAGCCTCTTTATCCTGTTAGGCCAAAGATCTCCCCTTACACTCCTTTTTGGTCTCACTTCTTTATTATTTCTTTCTCCGATCCAAGTTCTCTTTCTCAGAACTCGACCCTCTGATTTCTCATTCTCACTCTCATCTGATTCTGTCTCATTTGCCTCTTGTCCATGAACAATTCTCTTTTGCTCCACAGTCTTTCCCACCACCGATTGAGATTTCCCTATTTCTATCCCTCCTCGGGTCTCCGACACGCAATCTTCTTGCTGTCTACTTGTCCCTTCACCTAGCTTATCAGGAATGTTCCCTACACCTCCTCGGGGGTCTTCCGCAATCTGTCCCTCTCTATCTTCTACTGACCCTGCTTCTTCAGGTGTTATCTCAAGTGGATTTTCAACCTCCTCATCCGACTCAGGTGTAGTCCCTGTGGAATTGCTCTCTTCTCCTCTTTCTTCTCCACTGTTCGTTGGAACTTCAGGCACTCTTACAGAATCTGATCTCTCCTCTGAGACTCTCAATGTTTCTCTTGAAGACTCTCTTGGAAAGAAAAAAGAATCACCTGACTCCCTTTCTCCTTCCCCCCTTTCAGAATTTTTTTTTTCTTCTCACTGGTTCAGTTTCTGCATCATCACTGGAATCTGACTCTTCAAAATACTCTTTACCAGTCCCATCTTTTGGATTTGGAACTCTCAGAGAATGACTCGCATGAACCCAATTCTTCACACCAGCACACTTTACTGCAGTTGTCGTAGTCAGAATGACTTGTCTTGACCTTCCCCACCTTGGAACCAAGCAATTTCTTCTTCTGTGCACCTTAATCCTCACCCAGTCCCCTGGACTCAGATCATGAGCTTGCTTCTTCTCAAGTGTGGTAGCGTCTTCTCCAACCTGGTGAAACACAGAATGAACTGCGTCAGCCAGGCCTTTACAGTAATCCAAAATCATGTCATCAGTTATTGTCATCAACTTGTTGACAGGCACGAATGCATGTCTCATCGCACGTCCCATTAATATTTCATGTGGACTCAACCCTGTGGTTCTATCTGGAGTAGACCTAATAGTCATAAGCACTAGAGGCAAGACATCAGGCCATTTCATTCCAGTGGCTAAACACATCTTACCAATTCGGTTTTTGATTGTGCCATTCATCTGCTCAACAACGCCAGAAGCCTCTGGCCTGTATGCACAATGTAGCTTCTGCTGTATGCTCAATGCTTCACAAATTAAACCCATGAGCTCATTATAGAAATGTCCACCTCTGTCTGACTCAATTGTCACTGGGAACCCGTACCTAGGAATCAACTCTCTTAACAGTAACTTTGCAACTGTTATTCCATCATTCCTCCTAGTCAGATAGGCCTCCACCCATCTTGAGAACAAACAGACTACCACTAGAACATACCTCAATCTGTTCACTTGGGGCATTTCAATGAAATCTATTTGCATTCTGGTAAAAGAACCTCCCTCTCTGCATATTGTTCCTGGACTCACCACTGTCTTTTTCCCAGTATTGAACTGCTGACAAATCAAACATCTTTGACAGATACTCTCTGCAATTAGCCTGAACTTTGCATTGTACCAGGTTTGTTTGAATGACCTAATCATCGCGTCCCTCCCCAGATGTCCCTGGCCATGATACATTCTCGCCATTGTTGATAGCATTGAATTTGGCATAACTGGTCTTCCATCTCTATAGATCCAAACATGATCTGTCTCTCTTGGGGCACAACCTGCCTTGATCCAATCTCTCATTTCCTCATCTCCTGCTTCATCCTGCAACTGTTTCACTTCATCCCACGTTTCCAGGACATTAGTAAACATCACAGAACAAAAAGGCATTTCCCTTTCTCGTCCCCTGTTAATCGAATTATTGTTCTTTGCACAAAACTGTGCTATGTCATTGGCAAAACGATTACCAAGGGTAACAAAATCATCTCCTTGTCCATGTGCAGCACACTTTACAACTGCTAATTCTTTAGGCAGCTGTATCGCCTCAAGCAATTTTCCAATCACCTCAGCATTCTTTATTGGAGTCCCACTCGACGTCAAGAAACCTCTCTGAAGCCAAAGTTGGCCAAAATCATGAACCACTCCAAATCCATACTGACTATCAGTCATCACAGTCACTCTCAGATTCTTCCCAATCTTGCAAGCTTTCGTCAAAGCCACCAATTCAGCCACTTGAGCAGATCTTACTCCTTTCAAAGACGAGGCTTCCATAACTTCTGAAACCTTGCACACCGCATATGCTGCACTTAGCACACCATCATCAGTTCTCAGACATGATCCATCCACAAACAGCACATGATCACTCTCAGGCAATGGCAAATCTCTTATGTCTGGTCTGGGTTTTGTGCAGTAATCAAGCACATCCAAACAATCATGATCAACATCATCTCCCACATTCACATTGTCAGCATCTGGCAACAAAGTTGCTGGATTCACATTCACACATCTCTTGAGAGTCACATTTGATGCTCCCAGAATGATTTTCTCATATTTAGTCAGTCGACTGTGTGACATATATTGAGTCCTACTTCTTGTCAAAAGAATTGCCACATCATGAGGTACAAATACCCGTACAGGATATCCCATTATTATACCCTCACTCTGTTCCAAGCTTCTGCATGTAGCAGCTACTGCTTTCAGGCAACCTGGCAAACCCACAGCTACGGGGTCAAGTGTCGATGAGAAGTACGCAATCGGCCTTCTCAATTGTCCATGTTTCTGAATTAACACTGAAAGTGCACATCCTTTTCTCTCACTGCAGTACAACTCAAACTCTTTCTCATAGTCTGGCATTCCCAAAGCAGGAGCTTCACACATTCTGCTCTTTAACTCTTCAAATGCTGCCATTTGTTCTGCATCCAATTCCAATGGGTCTTTCACCTCACTTTTAGTCACTTTAATCAGTGGCTTTGCTATCAGGGATAAATTACTTATCCACTGACGACAATAACCCACCATCCCCAGAAACATCCTCACTTCTCTCTGGGTCATTGGGGCTCTCATTCCTCTGATAATTTTGATCCTGTCATCAGTCACCTTTCTCAGACCCTTTTCAATATTGTGTCCAAGATAATGCACCTCTTTCTTGCAAAATTGCAATTTGGCTGGAGATACCTTTAACCCTCCATCTGCCAGGTGATTCAGTAAAGCTATGGTATCTACTTCACAAGCTTCACGTGTCTTCGATGCCACAAGTAGGTCATCGATGTACTGTACTAGTACTGAGCTTTCAGGCATGATCAAACTCTCCAATGATTTTTTCAACAACTGATTGAATATCGAAGGACTCTCTGTATACCCCTGTGGGATACGACACCATGCTAAAATACACTGTCCAAACCGAAATGCAAAAATCGGCTGGCTGTCATGATGCAATGGAATTGAAAAGAAAGCATGACACAAATCAATTACCGTGTACCACTCAGCATCATGAGGAATCTGGTACAAAATCACTGACGGATTTGGCACAATGGGACAACATGCCACCACAATTTTGTTAACTTTTCTCAAATCTTGTACAATTCTGAACTTTCCATTAGGTTTCTTTAGCCCCATTATCGGTGAATTACACGGGCTACTCAGTAACTCTCTCAAAACACCCTGTTGAATCATCTTGTCAATTATAGGGGTTATTCCCTCAATTATTTCTGGTGTCAATCTGTATTGTGGGATATTAGGATAAACAATCCCCTCTTTCACTGAAATCTTCACTGGATCTACATTATTCATCAATCCCACATCTTCTCCAGTAAAATCCCAAACTGCTGTTTTTACTGTGTGTCTCAACTCCTGAGGCAAATCGTCTGGATTAAACACAGCATATGTACCAACAATCTCACTCTCTCTATTGTCTAGAGTCATCCTGTACAAAACATCCTCATCTGGTGTCTCAAAAGTTATTCCATCCGGAGTACAAAAAATTGTACAATTCATCTTGCACAATAGGTCCCTACCTAACAAGTTCACTGGACTAGTATCACAGACTACAAACCTGTGCATGTCTGAAAATTTCCCTATTCTTACCCTTACTGGTTCGGTAAGACGAGTCTTAATCTGTGTATTGGCTACACCAACCACTTGGATTGCTGCATCCGAGAGAGGAAGATTTCTAATATCTGCTGACCTGACAGTTGATCTCGTTGCTCCTGTGTCTACCAAAAAAGTAACACTCTCCCCATTTATTTTCCCATCTACAAATGGTCCTGCCTGGTCTATTTCTAGAGTTGCACCAAGTATGCACTCTTCCTCCTCTCTTCGGCACCGTCAATAGTCCCCTTCAGACTCACTCCCCTCGTTCTTTAACCAGTACTGCTGTACCAGGTTAGAACGTCTCGGTTTGTTTACCTGCTCATCATTGTAGAATCCTGAGTCCTGGTTATACTTTTGGGACCCTCTATTCTGCGGCAAGGGCGGTTTTGGCTCTTGGCTCTACTGTCTGACAACCTTCAGCTGTTGTTGCTGTTGATTACACCCCTCGTTCTGCACCTGTTGATTCAAAGGTTTATTCTCATTACTCACTAATGGTGGATTGGTACACTCGGATCTCCAATGCCCCAATTGTCCACAGTTGTGACAAGGGAACTTTTTCTTTGCTTCTTCTAGATTCCCCTTCCCTTTTCCTGCATATCTGAGTCTATTTCCTTGATTATTCGCTTGTTCCACCATCTGTGCTTCTTGTCTTTCAGCCACCTTCACCTGTGCCCACATTGCTTTCTCTTTCAGCTTTCTCTGCTTTGCCTCAATCTCATCACTGAAGTACTTTGCATGTCTCAAGATCTCATCAATCTTTTTACTCTGCCAATCAACTGTATGCTCACGTATTCTTTCACTGATTTCAGGTCTCAAGCCATATACAAATCTGTATACAAAATGACTCAAATCCTTGTCACCCAGGTGTTCATCTCCACTAAACTGTTTAAAAGCCAGTATCAGCCTTTCGTAAAAAGCATGAACTGATTCTTTTGCTTCCTGATGTGTTTGATCTATCTTAACCCAGTCTGTCTCTTTCGGGGGTACCTTATTTTTCAGGAACACAATAACCTGCTCGTATTTCTTCATAACCTCTGGGTCTGGTGCTCCCGTTTTTGGATCTCTTGGATACTCCTTTGCAGGCCAATCTACAACTATTTTACACTCTGCCCACAGGTCTGCTGGAACAATTATATCAAACAGACTATTCAGGTCAATCCACAGCACTTTTGACAATTTCACAAACCTATCTACCTGCCTATACCACTCGACGGGCTTTTCTCTCAGTCGAGGGAAATCATTTGTAAATGACAAAATATCCTGGCTAGTCCATGGGACATGTACATATCCTCCTCCAGGAATCTCTCTCATAGGATAAGCATCCACTGTTTTTTCATTTTCTCTCATGGGAAAAGCTGAATAAGTCCTGTCCACTGAATCTTCCCTTTTCTTGTACCATCTATCCTTCCATTTTTCCACATCACCCCATTTTCGCAATAAGGCAATCATTTCCTTAATCTGCCCTGTTCTGCCAACACCATTTAGATTCTCAATATCCTTGTCGGTGAAATCCACCCTGCAAGGCTTCTGCAAAGCTTTCACTTTATCCATGTCAACTCCTTGTTCACTCGCTATTGCTCTTAACCTGTCATGTGTACTTTTAGCCCTCCAGGTGATACTCTTGCACATAAATAACAACTCTCCATCATGATGATTTTTCAGTATATCTGTAGGAATTGTTCCTGCAATAAGTTCCTCCAATTCTATGCGCAACCTGGCTACATCAATTGCCTGTGAATCTTTATCCTTCTTTTGAAGAACTTTCAACCAATCATTAAAATCTTCAGCTGTTATTTCAGTAGACTTTTTCACTGCACCCACTTGTTCTGCCATCCTCTGTGGTTCCAAAATCGTTCCTCCCAAACAACCAGTATTCAATCCCGAATTAGGCTGTACATCTGATCCTCCACTACATATGTCATATCTTGACTGCCTCAAATTATTTTCACCAGTCCTCATTCTTGATTCCTCCAAAGTGCAAGAACCAACCAAACTATTTCCTACATAGGGAACTGTCAAACCATTTTCACCCATTCTTTGTTTATCAAAAATAGGCACAACCGGACCAATTGTTACAGGTACTGTAACAGCTTCTAGATTTTTCGTCAGCTCTCTAATTTTCTCAGTCAGCTCAGATGTTGTTCTGGCTAATTCTCTTGTTTTCTCGTCACTGACTCGATTCTCTCTCTCTCTCGCTCTCTCTCTCTCTCCCTTTCCGTGAAAGAGCTACCACTTTTCAGATCAGGTGTCACAACCTCAGTTTTAACAATTCGCAAAGTATCTCTTATCGGAGTAGCAACTGGCGTGCTCTCTTCTGGTTCTGGTCTATATGGAGGTGGTCTCTTGTAAATAATGTCATCCAAGACCTCATCCTCATAATCATTAGCCCCATACCTTCTCACTTCTGTATCAGGCACCTTTTCTGCACCTTTCCTCCCTTCCGCTTCTTCAACAGTTCTCATAGGAGATAATCCCTCTGACATACTAGCATCTCGCCATCTCCTCATTCGATCATGATGAGTCTCACGATCATATTTCCTCCCAAAAATATACCTATATTAGCCTCCACTCCTCTCGTTCATGCACCTCATCTTCCCATTCCACCAACGCCTCGAACTGTGTCGGCCTTGGTCTAGGCTCTAGACACATCATTTTTTCCCGTAAATTTCTTAACACGGCCAGATTAAATGAACCATGTTCCGGGAACGCTAAGACACCATCTTCCTTAGTATACCTAGCCCAGTTGTCTAACTATATACAGGTATGATACCCATATTTCGCAACCATGAAGGATGCAGGAGTTTTTGTCGGAGGTAGCAATTCACCTTCTCTAGTTATTATGTTCTTATCCTTGTCGAACCACCTTTTAATTTTACCGAACAAGGATTTCTTTTTCTTTTCCTCCGGTTGATAATACATTTTCGCGCTTACTACAACCCTCTAGTCCTTTCCGCAACTGTACGATCCTTTGTCCAATAACAGCGCGACTCACACCAACGCACCAATCCTGGAGCGTCTACGTCACCCTGTACTCCTTCCAATCCCGGCGCGGCTCACACCAGCTCACACCAACGCACCAATCCTAGCGCGAGCACTGTTCCAATCCACTACCCAATCACAGCGCAGTCTGTATGACTCCCTGACGTCACCGCTGCAGACGCTTCTGCTCTTGTCTCCTGTCACTCGTCTACCCCTCCTTTACAAAGCCTTCTCAGTAGACTTTGTTTCAGATTCTACAAAATCTATTAGTTACAACATATAAACATCTCCATTGTCTGCTTCGCTAACCACAGAATAGTAAAGAAAAGTCTTTCTCACAAGAATCCCGCTTCTCTCTAGAACAGTGCTTACCTCTGCTCCACTACGGAATAATTACTCTCGTTGACACAGTAACACATCCCTCTACTCTGCCCTTCTAACATGCATCCATTAACTGTTTCCTCTAGGAATGCTCCAAAGAGTCTTACAATCAACTAAATGCTCATACATTCACGCACTTTCACACCAGAAAATGTAGCACATGCACACAGAATCCTGCCTTTCCCGAGAACAGCGAACAGTCTGTCCCACTACAGAATTATAACACGCGTAAAACAAGCAGCGCTTACCTCTGCCTGCCCAGCCCTTCAGACAAGCTCAGAGAATACCTATTACTACTCCAACAGTAAGCTTTAACGGCGAACCTTACGGATCCCTGGGACTTAAGACCAGAGTTTCACAGATAACCTTCGCTACCATACACACTCCTTTTATACTGAAAATATGTCTCTAATAGTAACACACGATGATGTCACTGATTCCGAACCCAGACAATGTGACGCGCAACTTCAATTGTCACACGCTTTTCCTGCATACGTACAGGTAATTACAACAGTTCCGTCTTTCCCAAGAGCAGCACTCACTTCCCTCTGCCCTACTACGGAACCGTCACCAGCTCCCCACGTTCCAGAAGCCGTACCCACTACATAGAACTCAATACAACGACTTCAACATATAGTATTAGTACATATACCAACATCAATCAATAAATCAATAAATCAAAAAGCCTATTTACAAGCAATCTATCAGATCAAGACAATAATCTAACACCATCATACTGCTACCAGGAAACTGCTGCAGATCGGAGCATACAAATTCTCCCTACTATCACGGACAGAGTAAATCCACAGTCGCACGCACATACACTCATCATACGCTAGGGCCCATCACACTGACATTCATTCTATCACTCTATCCATACTGAATATAGGAGAGAAACCTAAACCAATCTGCATCTAGAGCGAGGTCAATGCGACCATAAAGAAATTGTCCTGAGTCATGATTTTAAACATAGGAAATACATTTGAAACTCAATAAATGACAAGGAAATAACCACCCGACACTGGAATTCAAACAAATGTCAACTTTTATCTAAATTAGTTCAGAGGAAAGTCAATCAATAGCAAAATCCTTATTCCCATAGTTACCTATTCTAGCTAAATGGGTCAGGACAGGTCTCTCAGTAAAGTCTACCGAGTCGCCGTCCTCTCGATCAGCATCGATCCTCACGAGCATCGGTTCAGGAAGAAGTGGCCTTAGACCCTCCCTAGTCTAACATTATTTATAAAAAAACTTGCAAAAATAAAGTAACAAACAAACTCCAAACGTCCGTTAAGCCGCTGAGCAGAGCGAGCAGGAAAGGATGTTGTCTGGCAACATTTAGAAAACCTCCGCTCAGAAAAATCACAAAAATAAAAACACGGAAGAAGTTAGGAAATGATACATTCATGAATGCTTTTCCTCGGAACCATAGCGTAGCCACCGCAAGTTATCACAGTTCATTGTGGCTTTATTCTTTTCCAAGGGCACTTGGAAGCAAGCCCGGAGCTGCTGTCCTCACGGAAACTTTTAATTCAGACAGAGGCTATGGTCAGGTGACTTCCAACCATGTTCAGCAAGGCCTCTTGTCAAATTTCAGTCACTCGAGTGCAGGCTGTAAATAGCGGCCATCTTGGTTTAGGCCAAAACAGACCATCTTAATTAAAAGAAACACAAAACAGCGTTACCACATCATAATGATTATACAGTGTTAATCCCCACTAATACCCTTATGTGTATGTAATTATCTAGCCGTCTGCAACACAAAGAAGCATTAGAGCACGTTATTTTAAAGCGCAAACACAAAACAAATAGCACTTTTGCAACACTCATTTAATAAATTTGCTCACCAATTTAGTTCACGTATTATTAAAGCAACATATATGCATTCCCGCGTGTAATTTCCTCTCATTAGTAATGTTGATTAGTCAAGACTTCTAACAGAGTTAATAATTAATGATTATAAATTAGTAATTTTAATCATGACAAACAACATAAACTGGAGTTTAAATCTCAATAAATTTTCAATAGAAAACTCTGCTCCAGCAACATCACAGGAAGTGAAATACACTGAGGCCATGGCCCCAATGAAATCAAAGTATATTGCCTCGCACGATTTGACCTGATGACATCACGGAACGGGAGACCGTTGAAGTAAATAAAGCAATGTACACCATTTCTGAAATTAATGAAACACAGCAGATTTACTAAAGAATATACTACATTAACTAATTCACTGCTGTCATAGATCAGGTACAACATACAGCTATCACATGCTGGCCTACAACGATGACAAGCTCAGCTAAAGCCATCATATGTGTCTGACGTCACCAGGTGCAGGCTCAAAGCCTATACCAGTTACAGAATTAGATACCCAGGCACTGCGTTGTTTGTCCATGTAGAGCCAGTGTGTGACAGATACAGACTCAGAGACTGAGGAAATGCTGTCTAATGCCAAGCGTTGCCCGGTATGCCTTGCTACAACCTCACATTTCCAGGTGTTGGCTGTGAGAAGGTGGCTTGATATATGCTGTCCACTAGTTCTAGTGGGTACCTTGTATCAGTCCAAACAACCCCTTATGGTGATAGGTTAAAGACAACCTTTATTGAAAGCTATCTTAGTGGTAGCTATGGAGAGCAGCCTTCAGGCTAAGTCTTGAAGGAATGTAAAGCAGCTTGTTTTACCAGTCTATAATCTCTTGAATGATCAAATGAAAGGACAACCACACCAGGTATATATTCAAAATATATGTATTTAAGATAAAACACATCCCTCTAGTCTCTTTATGAGACTGGAGTTCGAAGTAC
This sequence comes from Triturus cristatus, assembly GCF_964204655.1. Classification (NCBI taxonomy): domain Eukaryota; kingdom Metazoa; phylum Chordata; class Amphibia; order Caudata; family Salamandridae; genus Triturus; species Triturus cristatus. Next base: position 553,705,575 of record NC_140581.1, read on the forward strand.
TTAGTTTACAAGATAGCAATCATCAGTAATAGCACAAATACACATTTGGGCCCTGGGGGCGTACCAAACCATACACCAAAAAAGTGGTATAAGAACCACGACTATAATAGACACAAGGCCTAGAGCCTGTAGAATCGCCGGGACCCCAAGGAACCACCCAAGGTAGTTACACAGGGGACCCACAGGGACTGTATGCAGTGTGTAAACACAACCCAGGGTTCCCGTTATCTTCTATGGGCAATGTCGCGGTTGGAAATTTAAAGATTAGGGACACTTCTAATTGAGTCAGGACCAAACCCTTTTGAACGTAAGAAGTTGTAGGGTTAGCACCCACGAGAGCACCGGAGTACTCGAGTTACCTCACCCAGGGAAGCCGGGTGCATAGGTGTCTTTTGGTGTCAGGTCGCGTCGCCGATTTCAATGGGAGCCTGCAAAGAACTGCTGCTGTCGTGAAGAGGAGAAGTGTCCGAAGAGATCCAAGCCTGGATCTGGGATGAAAGGAACCTGAAAGCAGAGGGGACAGAGTCTGGGTCACTAGCCAGTGACCAGGGGCAGGATGGACCAATGCCCACAGATGTCAGGTGCTTCAGGTGAGTTGAGGGGTGTCTTGACTCTTCAGCCACGAGGTCCAGGAGGTGTCAATGAAGTCCACGAGCTGGATTCGAGCTGTCCCACAAAGTCCATTGAGTGCTGCGGTGTCTGTGACCAGATTGGACCCAACAAGCCTCGGCAAGTCACTGGAATTCATAGAAAGGAATGTGGTGCAGACCAACAAGGTCTGAGGGACTCACCCAGTGAGGGTAAGTCAGAGCACGTCTGGAGCAACCAGGAAAGTCCAATTAGAAAGGGTGTTGCCTTCGTGGGGACCTGCTAGCCAAAGGGGCTAGTGATCGTGAAGGAGCCTCAAGCTGTCACACTTGAAGCTGGCCCACGGGTCACTCGTGGAGTGGAGGCCAACAATCTTTGGTGCAGGAGGTGCTCAAGGCTGGGGCTACTCGGAGCCCAAAGCACAACTTCAAGAAGGACCAGGAAGATAGTGTTGCTGCAAAAGTTCACGGTGTCCAGGGGTCACGGTTCCACGTCACCCACGTTAGCCACGGGCCTCAGCTTTGCTGTGGTCTCAGGGTAGCCTTGGGGAAGTCTGGAAATCCACCTCTGGTGATGCAAAGACCTCAGCGTCCGGCAGAAGCTTCAGCGATGCAGACCAGTCAGTTGCTTCTTTGGTGCCTGCCAAGCAGGGGAGTCACTCCTTGACCCCAAGGGAGATTTCTTCAGTCTTCTAGTCAGGATAGAACATCAAAGGTCCAGGATGTACATTGCAGAGTTTCGTCCAGGGTAATATAAAGTCCTAGGGGCTGGATTCCTATACTTATAGTAAGTTTAGGGGATGGACTAACTCTAAGGCCCCACCTATGGGTGGGCCTGGAAAGAGGGGTGGTTACACCTATTTCCTTTGTCCAGTTTCACACCAGAGCAGGGGCAGGTAGCCCCTGCATCCGGTTTGAACTGGGCTATGCACAGGGACAGCAAACGTGCCCCCAGTGCAGGACTTCAAAGCACCAGAGAGTGCTCCCACGCAGCCCCAATACACATCTGCCTGTCTGGGAAGGTGGTTACACCTCCCTTCGACAGGAAACCTATTGTCCAGGCCTCCCCTGCCAGAGTTTCGGTCAGCAGCAGGAGGCCAGACCCGTGTCTGTGACAGAGGCATCCATTTTGTGATGTCAGGGCTCAGGAAAGTCCTACCGGGTTTAGCCAGTGTGAACATGTCTATCCCTCTAGAAGGGTGGAATGCTACCCCCGCCGCCAGAACTGGTGGGGGGGGGGTAGTATTCCAAAGCGTTTGACACCAAACACGACATGTTTTGATGCAGCCATTCCAAAGTTAGCATTAACCACAAGGTTATAATGCACTTAAGAGTATATGGTATGGCTGTATCATAGAACATAACTTAAATATTCGGTCCGTGAATAACGTTCCGTATACGGGCGCACAGCGTTGTTTGCCTTGTAAATCTAAATCACGTATTTCAAAAGATTAATCCATGTACTCAAACGTTGTAATGAATTGATTTATTTCCAATGATAAAACACATGTGAGTCAATATGTTTTAAAACTGCTTCTCATGCCTCAGATATGCTCATCCAAGCCTTTTTCTGGGCACGTTGAAAAACATAAAACATCTTCAGAAGTGAATCTTATGGTACCCAATGCATTTCGAGCTACTGTAAAGCTCTTCTTCAGGGGTTTCACTATAAATAAAGAACATATGTCAATGAATTGCTAACTAAAAGATGTTTAAAAAAGCACTGAGCGTTCAAATTAAAAAAACATTCAATATTTCAAATCTATGCCATAAATTGCAACTAGCCCTTAAGCAGCGTTTTCCCTCTATAACCGTAACCCTGAGTGTTCGAGAATATCCTGTGGATCCCCTGAGTGACATCCTACATGTTACCACCTCTGCTCTTCCAGCTCATGATACCAACCCTCTGAGTAATCAACCCGCTCAGCTTGTGTTTTAAATACCAAAACCCAAAAATGCGCGACTTCCTATACTCGTACCTTCATATTCCTTTGTGTGCATACACCAACCTGCTCTCGCTTTAATTACGGCACCTGACCTTTCTGATCTTGCTTTGCCTTTAAACCATGTGCCTTAACACCTCCTCTAACCATCAGCCAATCATGAAGCACCAACCCTCTGTCAGTCAACCTGAAGACTACACGCCCCATAATGCTGTATTCCCAACCTCGTTCCTGCTCGAGTATCACAACCAATGACGACTGATCCCTCCGTTCTCGACTGACAGATACCCCTGGATATTCACAAAGTTACCCCACCCCCCTATCTGATGTTAAACAATTCACTGCTCAAAATGTTTAAGCATATCAATACGGACTATAATCAAACAAAATATATACATGTGCTTCAATTTAATAAAACATGAATACTGCTTGTGCTTATTCATAGTTAAATGTGTAGCTTGCTTATTACGACAATGTTTCTTCTCATACTGAAGTGTACATCTCACATGTGTCCTTAGATCGTCATTCATCTGTATTTTTCCAATGCTCTCAGGGTGCAACACATAATGTGGGCAGAGTCCAAACAAAGTTTACATCAAAGTATACTGTGCACACCTTTTCTTCGAAAAGTTTTTTGTAGTTGAGTAGGGAAAACGCTGCTTAAGGGCTAGTTGCAATTTATGGCATGGATTTGAAATATTGAATGTTTGTTTAATTTGAACGCACAGTGCTTGTTTAAACATCTTTTAGTTAGCAATTCATTGACATATGTTCTTTATTTATAGTGAAACCCCTGAAGAAGAGCTTTACAGTAGCTCGAAATGCATTGGGTACCATAAGATTCACTTCTGAAGATGTTTTATGTTTTTCGACGTGCCCAGAAAAAGGCTTGGATGAGCATATCTGAGGCATGAGAAGCAGTTTTAAAACATATTGTCTCACATGTGTTTTATCATTGGAAATAAATCAATTCATTACAACGTTTGAGTACATGGATTAATCTTTTGAAATACGTGATTTAGAATTACAAGGCAAACAACGCTGTGCGCCCGTATACGGAACGTTATTCACGGACCAAATGTTTAAGTCATAATACAGACCGTGCAAGGGCGGATCACGGAATCGGGTTGCACGCTCAATAGATTAAGAAGACTCAACTACAAAAAACTTTTCAAAGAAAAGGTGTGCACAGTATACTTTGATGTATCATAGAACAGCCATAAGGAAGTATTTCCGAAAGCTGCAGAGGGGCTCAGCTCATACTTGGGCACCCTCTCACATAAAACCAAGCACTCTGCCTTCAGAATTGTCAAGGCCTGCCATAGGAGTGGCTTATAGGTTTATATGTGTCTGTATATATGTGTGGATATAGTTAGCCTATACCACTGTAAGGGGTGCAAGCACACCCTTACCCAGGCTGCAGTAGCAGGCCTGTGGTGTCATTTTGTAGTGCTTCCCAGGGGTGGCATAATATATGCTGCAGCCCCTTATAAGCCTCTGAGGTACCTATGCCCTAGGTACATAGTATACCATATACTAGGGGCTTATAAGGCACTCCAGAATCCAGTTAGATATGTACCTAATGTACATGGAAACCATTTTAGAGAGGAAGCAGCTAGGCTGTGGTCCTGATTAGCAGGGCCACAGCCAGACTAAGGTCGAAAAACAGTGAAACACCAGCAAAAAGTGGGGGTACCCATGTGAAGCAGATCCTACTCTCCTACACATGGCAATGCATCGAAGCCTTGTTAGAGCTGCATAAGTCAGGTGCTACCTAACATTTTCAGTTATGGTTTCACGAGTACAGACAATTGTATCAAATGCCAGGCTCAGAGCTAAATACCCATTATTGTCAAGAGAATGTCTCCCGCGCCATCTTCTGGCACGTGCAGCCTCGTGAGCCCATGCACAGCTCCCCCATATACTTCAGCACCTTGTACATCATCAAATACTCATCTGCTGCCATTGAATGCCCGTGACAACCCAGTGTGCTGTCTTATGCCTGGTACAGTCTCACGTGCCCAAGGTTCAACCTCGCATGCCAAGGTACTGCCGTCAAACGCCAGGTGCAACCTCGTGCACCATTTTGTACTTTATGAGACTTACAGGGCACAGCTGGCGCTATCATCTGTTCAGGTCCAGGCATCACATCTGCAGGTGCAAGTCCAGGTGCCAACCGTGCCAGCCATCACAGAGCCTGGGAAGCAGTAGTGTTCCCAGAAACCGTCACCACATACCCAGACGGCACCTATCCAGTGTTTGGTGGGTGCAGCTGCTGTGCACAGACACTCACCTTGCGAGAACCGGACTCATCATCAGACTTTGACCCAGAGCACGAGAGAGAAAGGCAGAGAGGGGAGAAAGAAAAGAGAAAATAAGAAAATAGTTACAAAGGGATAAAGTACAGATGAAAATGAACCTGTAGTGATATTGAGTAATACGAATTGTACGGTGGTGGGGGAAAGAGGCCTACGTATTTGGCAAGCAGCAGTCCTACATTCAGCAGCACTGACAGAGTCCTCTAAAAAAATCGTTTGGGCCCTGCACCTATTTTATTTATTTATTTCAATTGAAGCCCTGCTGCCATCACATGCAGATGCATTCCATGACATTCACAGGTGCCAGTTCATGCTCCGTCTGTTCCATCATCACAGCTTCGTATATATGCACCACCCATAGGCCTTTACTGTGAAGGACACATGTCTTCTTAGAGCCTCAGACACCCAGGTGCAGCCTCAGAATCTCTCATTCAATTGTATGTGAGGTACACAGCACCAGCACAGGCTGGTAGGTGAAGTGGGGACGATCAGCAGGTAGTAGCAGTCAGAGCTGGTGATTGGGTTGAGGCGATAAAAGTGGACAATCTCATTTTGACATTGAAACCAACCCCAGAATTGTAAAGTGGCAGAGAGTGTGGGTGGGGAGGTGGAAGTGCACATATCTTTGGGACCATTGGATGCAGAGCCACAGATGACCATGATATTGATAAGGGTTGTTCATTAAGCAATGTGTAGCAGTCACATGTCAGATAGTAGAAAGGAGGATGCTCACACCCAGAGCTTGCCAGGAAGGAGGATAAGGAGAGATGATGTGAGTGCCATCAGCATGAAGTAGTAGGAGAAACCAAACTACACAAGGGTTCTCCACAGGAAGAAGAGTATGAAGGGACCAGGACAGAGTGCTCTGAGGCCAGCGTGATGGAGAGAGGTTCCTCCGAGTGCCTGTCATCTATTCCAGATCACCATCTAGGGCAGCCTAGCAGAGGATCTATTCTAGTTAACTTTGCAGTTTAGCCACAGTCCACAGAAGATATGTAGAGCTCACAACATATTTTACTGTTCATATAGGCATTTGAATAATGGTTGAAGACTCCATCATTGAGCCTGTATGAACATGGGTGACCTGTTCTTGCACCACACAATGCTTAGGTGGAGAAGTGTGGCTCAATGATTAGAGTGGCAGACCCTGATGCAGAGGTCTAGCCTGGGACCAGGGTTCAATTCCCTGCCTCGGTGGGTCTTGGGCTCAAAAATTCCATGGACCTGATAATTCTCGCCTCGGTGCCTATTCCAATCATGGAGTCCCACTCTGCAACTCTGGGCAATAGCTTGCTTAATCTCCACACCGGCCCCCACAATGCTAAGGATGCCTGGCCTCCACTTTGGGGGTGCCCAGGAGTGGACACCTCACAGGGAAAGCCAGGATGGGTTCCACAGCGGTATTCGTACAAGCGCCTTGAGACCCTTGCGGGTGAGTAGTGCGCTTTACAAGTATCAAATTTACATTTAATGTTGTAAGTCTTTCATGAGCTCATTACTTCTCAAAAGTAATAAGTGTCAGGAACTTAGATTGGAATCAAAGCATGCGGTGATCTCAGTGCAAGAGCAATGTTTCCAATGTTTACATTCAAGCTAACCCGATACCCGGCATATGAAATATTTTACTGTATGCTTTGAGGAAAATCTACGTCATCAAGGCAGCTTCAGGTTATGGATCAGTTTATCTCATGCATCGAGCTTTGAGGTATGGAAAAATCCTCATGAAGAGCAGGACGTAGGAAACGTTTAAATGCCAGCCCAGAGCTACCACCAAAGAAGAACCTGTATTGATTACAGTTCGATCTTGAGGGCCAGCCGCTAGTGATTCCAGCCTCAAGGAATGAAAGGTAAAGGACTAGTTAACAACTAAACTCTGTAGAAGAGGAAACCAAGACATGGAGTGCTGAAGAAGCACAGTTTACCAGCTGAATTGTTTTGTCCCTTTGCCAGGCCAACAGCACAGCCACGTTGGTGCAATGTGATCTGTTGGCAATGTAATCTAGATTGCCACTGAACAATGCTGGTTTCTGTACTTTTATGATACGGTTGACCAAGCTCCCCAGCCGAAACTCCGGCCTAGGTTGCGAATATTTTGTGCGCCTTTGGAGGTTTAAGTAGCCCAACCCATGGGCCTTCGTAATGTTCAATCAGTTTGTAAACAAGATTAGATTCCTTTGTATTTTCAGTCTTTTGAATCTTCTATTCGTAAATGAAATTTGTGTTCTTATGGACTCATATTAAATACAAGAGCATGTTTAATCTGCAGAATTACCTGGAGGTGTCAAGCAATGAGCCCTTCTACCTAGAGTTTACGTTTTTGTTCTATGATCTGCGCCACCTGTCAATTGTTTTCTAATTCAACGTTTTCATGTTGTGAGCCCGTAGTCATAGGAACAGATGTAGTATCGCCTGTTTAGGTTTAATGCTCATCACTGCAAAAAACGATTCCTACTGGTGCAAACAAAATACTTTTAATACTGTAACCTAAAGATGAGAAGCACACAAACACAGGAATGACAATAAAGAAGGGAAAAGAACATCTTTGTAGAACATTCTTAAAACTAAAGGCTAAAATGTACAGAAAAATTATTGACAATATAAAGCCCCACCCCAAGCAATGGCATTGAACTGCACTTCTCTTTAGGCGGTGCCCATATGTGATGACTCGTGCAAGACAGACAGTGGCTGAAGCGATCAGACACATTGCCCCATCACTGGCGTAACGAACCTTGAGGGGGCCTCCCTGCAAGACACCTGGGGGGGGCCCCCTCCGGGCTCAATCGGGAGCCCTGCAGCCAGAGTGCTGTGCTGAGGGGACCCCCTGGAGCTTGGGGCCCCCCGCACCGCGGGGGCTGCGGGGGCCTGTGTTACACCCCTGTGCCCCATGCTGTATGCTGTCGAGCAGAAGTAAAATGTTAATGACAGTCAGAGGTGCAACTAGAGCCAAATTTCGGGGGGGGGGGGGGGAAAGAAAAAATATCGGGGGGGCTGAATCTTTAAGCAATAGGCAGAGTGGAGCTGATTTCGGGGGGGGCTGAATCTTTAAGCAATAGGCAGAGTGGAGCTGATTTCGGGGGGGAGGGCTGAATCTTTAAGCAATAGGCAGAGTGGAGATGATTTCGGGGGGGGCTGAATCTTTAAGCAATAGGCAGAGTGGAGCTGATTTCGGGGGGGGGGGCTGAATCTTTAAGCAATAGGCAGAGTGGAGCTGATTTCGGGGGGGAGGGCTGAATCTTTAAGCAATAGGCAGAGTGGAGCTGATTTCGGGGGGGGGCTGAATCTTTAAGCAATAGAAAGAGTGGAGCTGCAGGGGCTCTTAGAAGGGGTGGAACAACAGCAAGGCCTCATTAACATGCAAATGGTCTTTTAAAGACCTGTGAAGTGCTCGGGTGCGGCTGTGTGTGTGCCCGGGAAGCTGTTTCATCCCGGGCTGCCACACGGGGGGGGCTGAAGCCCTTTGAGTCCAATGGGTGTTGCGCACCTGATGACAGTTGAAAACACCAATGGACCAAGAAGACTGGTCCAATGTCCCCGGTGAATGTACATACGTATGTATTTGTTATTTCAGATTTGGTTTTATTATCTGAGGCTGGTGAGACTGTTAAAGGTGTGACTACGCCCGAGCTAAACCCAGTGGACCCAATTCACAAACTGCATTTTGTATTACGTGGAGTAGTACAACAGCAGTACTCAGAGGCGCAACTAGAACCACATTTCGGGGGGGGGGGAGGGCTGAGAAAAAATTTCGGGGGGTGGGGGCTGATTCTTCCAGAAATAGGCAGAGTGGAGATGCAAGGGCTCTAAGAAGGGGTGAAAAATAACAATGCCTCATTAAGAAGCAGATGGTCTGTTAAAGACCTGTGAAGTGCTCGGGTGCGGCTGTGCGTGGGACCACACACAGGTAAGGACACAAGCTCTGCGCTCTTACAAAATATACATGTATTTGAGCCTATACAGCTAAGCTGTTTGGATAATTTGCGTTCTAAGTGGTTCATGTGGTTTGATCCATCCAGAAGGAATTCGATTATTTTTAGATTTTAATTATTGCATTTCTTAAATACGCCATACATTTTGTTTATTCTGTACAAATGGGGTTGGGCTGCATTTGTTCGGTTGGCTAGCCGGGCTGAGAAATGTGCTGAGTTGCTGTAAACAGAATATCTTTATGTTTGTATTTGCTGTAGCATAAATATTCAAAGCAGAGCTCCCCTCTCACTAATTTGGAGGCATGACAATAGTAGCAGAGCCTTGATACTGCCTCTCCCTTTCTTTGGCACTCGTACCCTGCCTCCTCCCTCCCCCTCTTCACTTATCCATGCCATCTTGGATGATGTGCAGGCAGGAACTTTCAATAACCATGTGTTACTATCTTTTTTCTCTTGCAAGTTTTTCCACCACTCACATACACCATCCCATCACCTTGTGATTTGCACCATGTCACACATGATCTTTTACTAGCACGCACTTCACTCTAATACACCACACACCTCGCTCTCCATCATATGCAATCATGCTCAGTTACAGAAGCGGAGGAAAGTTTGCACTGCTGCTGCCTGTGATATATAAGTGAGTAAACTTGGACTGCTGCTATTTCTGATACGTACGCTTGAGTAAGCATACTTTGTTGCTACATTTTCAGTAATCAATTTATGTGTGGCAGGAAAACATGCCCTGGTTGTGTATGTCAGTGCAGCACTGTTCACATAATGGAAGCTTACACCACTGCTACAGTTTCGATTAATTAAACGTAACTAGTGTCTGTCTGCTGCAAGCGCTATAATTGAGGCACTAGTCCCACTTTCTTTGTGAATGATGTGTTACTATGGCAGTTTTTGTTTGCCTGTGCTTGTGGATTGTAATGATGTGTAAATGCAGTGCTTAATTTGAGCCGGAGCTTTCCGGTGCTGAGCACCAGCACTTAATTGGTTTCCGGTACTCGGCACCAGCACCTAATTGTCAACACTACACTTAGGGCAGTCTGCCACAAGGTGGCGCTGCTCATGTAATTTAGAGAGGAGCAGTATTTCAGCTGTTTAGGGAAACAATATACATAAAAAAATTACTAATACCTGCTTTCCCAGCCATTCCTTTAGCTTTGGGGACCTGGAATAATCTTTACTGTCTCTAGAGAGAGGGGTTAGTAGTTGTTTTGGCAGCGATGACAGGGGTGATGGGTGGTGCAAGCTGCAGTGACCCCCTGGTCAGAGCCCTGGCACTTAATATTTTACAAATTAAGCACTGTGTAAATGTTTTATTTTCTGTGTGCCAGCTTGATAAAGAAAAACGTTTTCGGTGGCGTACACCCACTGCACTCCAATACAAAACACTTGTAAAAGACATCGTCATTTATAAGCCAATACTTCAAAATCTGAAAAATACAAGACCAATTTGCATTGAAAATGCTTGTTTTCTTGGCCCCCGCTTGACGGATCACCTCGAAACCTTCAACATCGCAGCTGAACCAAAAAGGGGAAGTTTTCTGAAAATCTTGTGGAGATTCGTCAAGCGGCAGCAAGTTATTAGCAAAACCAAAACTAACAATAACTACCTACTGGCGTCGTAAGAACGTAATTGTGCGTTTTTTTCATTTGCCTATATTTTTTAGCCATTTGACGAATCTTCTCAAAATCTCCCACAAAAAGTACCTTTGTGATTCTAGTTGTGCATGGAAAGTTTTGGGGTGATCGGTCAAGCGGGGGCAGGGAAAAATAGAGGTTAAAAAAGGAAGTTTCCCATGTTAATTTCCCATAGACTCTTTAGACATGCCTGAAGCCCAAACCGCTAAACGAAATTACACCAAATTTAGCCAAAAGCTAGCTTTTGGTCCACAGATTGTGCTTTTTGTTATTTGGTGTAAATCCGTTCAGTAATTTGTAAGGTAATAGAGGAAATTCAAAATTGTTTCTCTGAGATCGTGACGATTTTGCGAATAATAACAAGCTCGTGCAGAGATCTACACAGCTCTGATTCCCTGCCAACACTTCAGCCAGGAAGTATTGCCAGCTGTATTGGGACTCGGCTTCAGCCAAGTCAAAAATAACATTAAAAAACAGAGGACAGGGGGGAGGAGCCTAGCGCCGGACCAAGATGGCCGCGTGAGCTTTGAGCTCCCGAGACCCACGCGCCCTCCGTCGACTATCCTGTCTTCAATCCTGTATTATATGCACGGCATCTTGCAGATGACTCGTTCTGGAGGCGATTGACGTCGCCCGAGTTCGGATCGCCCACCGGGAACCGGAGTTGTGCACGGCGGAAGATTGAGGCCTGTCTCCGAGGGATGCCAGGGGCTGGCGTTGGCAGGATGCCCGACCTCTAATTGAACAACAGCGGCCAGGCGAGGTGTGAACTGTCGGACGGAAGATCCCGTCCTTTCACTTTCACTTTCTCGCCCTTTGTCTGCCTTGGCCTGGGAGTGCTTTCGGCTGCTTTATTATCCTCTGGACGCTCTGCGCCCTACCCAGGCGGGCTATTGCAGATCTGACCTCTCCTGCTCCCTCTACCTGAGAGAGGGCCGTCTTTTGGCACCGGACTGCTTGGAGCCAGACATGTCGGGTAAAGCAGAGGTGGATCGTCTGAAACCCAAGGCTACCAGGCGGGGAGCTTATACTCAAGCTAATAACATGGACCGGTATGCCCAGCAGAAGGGGTCGCCCGGTGGATCGAGCCAGTCGCTGGATGGACAGAAGACTGCCTCACCCCCGGCCTCGGAGCTCTCGTTGCAGGATGTCATGGGCGCGCTCGAAGGGATGCAGGCCTCGATTGGGAGACAGTTTGATGCCCTGGCGCATAAAGTGGATACCATCTTGGTGGACGTTAACCTGATCCGCGCGGACTTGGGCAAAACTAATGAACGGGTAAAAACCCTTGATCTTAAGACCACGGGCCTCGCTGACGATGTCTCGGAACTTCAGACTGAGGTTCGTAAGCTGCGGGCCGAGAGTGACCTCTCCGCCCGTCAGCTCGAGGACTTCGAGAGCCGGGCCAGGCGCAACAACGTGCGCATTATCGGGGTCCCGGAGTCCTCGGACGAGGTTTCTGTGGACCTTCTCGTGGAGGACTTGGTGCTTAATCATCTGAAGCCGAAGGGCCTTGGGAAGTTCTTCGCAGTTGAGCGAGCCCACAGAGTGCCAGGCGGGAGGCCCAGGGTGGGAGCGCCACCGAGACCGATTGTCGCCAGGCTCTTTCACTTCCGAGATCGGGACGCTATCCTGCAAGCATCTCGGGTGACGGGCCCGGTCCCTTTTCAGAACGCGTCGGTGAGTTTCTATCCTGACTTCACCCAGCTGGTGCAAAAGCAAAGGCTGAGCTTCCTGGGGGTGAAGAGACGGCTTCGGGAGAGGGACCTGAAGTATGCCATGCTTTTCCCTGCCAGATTACGGGTGGTGTATGAAGACCGAACTTTCTTCTTTGAATCGCCTGCAATGGCCGGTGAATGGCTGGACGCTTTGCCCCGACGACGGACTGGTGAGGATGCCGCCACAGACGGGGACAGTGGCCGGGATGGGCAGGGTTGATGCCTTTGGAGCCGGACTGACTTGATTTGGTTCCGGATGATGACTTGAACTGATTGCAGTACAATACGGAGGGTTGCGGGAGGACGATGGGAGCTCTTTCCTCCCTCAGGGTACTTTTTGTAGATTTGGGTATTGGTAGGGCGACAGGCACACTGCAAGTTGGGGGGGCTTTGTAAGCTGCAGCAGGGGTGCAGGGTGGGGGGGATAGTTGGGATTTTGGGTTTGTTGTTGGGGGGTTTGTTTTTGCAAGGCGCAGTATTCATTGTCAGGATTTTTCCATGGTGGCTCTTCGGGTGGGGGGTGGGTCTCTTGTGGTGTGGGGATGGGGGGTAGGGGTTTAAACGTTCTTAGCTGGAATGTTAATGGTTTGGGGGATCGCATTAAGCGGGGGATAGTCCTGCAGTTCTTGAAACGGTCTTTGCCGGATGTCGTCCCACTGCAGGAGACACACCTTATAGGTAATACTTGCCATGCTCTTAATAGGAAAGGTTACAAATTCATAGCTCACTCGGGATTCTCCTCTGGATCCAGGGGTGTGGGCATCCTAGTTAGAGCTTCACTACCGTTTGAGGTGAACTCCACCATTGTTGATGATAGAGGGAGGTTTGTGGCGGTGGCGGGGAGGTGGGAAGGAAGAACTTTGGTTTTGGTTTCGGTCTATGTCCCTCCTGCCCTGCAGGCCTCCACGTTCACAGATCTGGGTAGGGCCTTGTTGGACCTCCCGGAGGGTATGTTAGTGGTGGGGGGCGATTTCAATGCTGTCGGCTCTGGGCTGCTCGATAGGTACCCGCCCAGGGATACCGGGGGGGCTCAGAAGTGGCTTCCAGACTTCCTAGACACACTCGGCCTGGTAGATTGCTGGAGGCTCCGGCACCCCACACAGAGCCAATACACCTTCCACTCCGGGGCGCATGGGAGCCTCTCTAGGATAGATTACCTGCTGACCCTGGCTGCGCATGCCTCATTGGTATCTGAGGCCAGGCATATGGCGCGGGGCATATCGGATCATTCGCCAGTGTGGGTCCGGCTGGATGTCGGGCGCGAGGGAGGGGGCAGGGTTGCTCCTATTAACCCCTGGTACTTTCGGGACCCCAAGATGCGCAGTGTGCTGTTGAAGACAGTTGATCACTTTTTTAAGGACAACCAGGGGTCTGTTGACTCGGCCGTGTTGTTGTGGGAAGCATTTAAGACTGTGCTGAGGGGAGAGGCCCTCTCCCTGGTAGTGGCGGCCAAGCGGCGGAGAGATGGCGAGGTTATGCAGGTTGAGGAGGAGATCGCGGCTTTAGAGGTGGCCCTGGAGGAGGAGGTTACAGAGGCCTCCCTGCATGAGCTGAGCCTGAAGCAAGCCGAATATAAGGACCTGGTGACTAATGCCGCCAAGACCCTCAGTAGGGAACAGCAGGGCCGCTTGTATGATGTTGGGGATAAGGCCGGGAAGCTCCTAGCTTGGCTGGATAAAAAAGAACAGGTTAATAGAGTAGTGCCGGAACTGACGAGAGAGGGGGGAGAGGTAGTTGTTGACCCTGAGGGGATAGTACAGTGTTTTTCGGATTATTTCAGTATGATTTATGCCTCAGTTTCGGATAGGCCGACCGAGGACTCGATTGACCTCCTGCGGGACATTGATCTGCCCTGCCTGTCTGACGTAGATAGGGACGACCTCGATGGAGACATAACGGTCGATGAGGTGGCGGGTGCCATCCGTGCGCTGAACTCGGGTAAGGCCTCAGGCCCTAATGGTTTGCCGCTTGACTTGTATAAGCTGTTCCCGGATAGGGTTGCCCCTCACCTGCGCGCCATGTTTGTGGAGGCGCGGGGGGGAGGGTCCCTTCCGTTGGACCAGAGACTGGCGACGATTGTTGTAATACACAAGGAGGGTAAACCCAGAGATAAGTGTTCCTCCTATCGGCCAATCTCACTCCTTAATGCTGAGCCGAAAATTCTGGCTAAAATTCTGGCAGGCCGCTTGGTCAGGGTGCTCGGAGACTTGATCCATCCGGATCAATCCGGCTTTATCCCGCACCGTAACACTGCGTTGAACCTTCGGCGCCTCCATGGAGTGATTGCCAGGGTGGGCACGATTCGAGAACCAGCTATTGTGGCATCTCTCGATGCCACGATGGCTTTTGATACGGTGGAATGGGCATATCTGTGGGCAGTGCTTGCCAAGTTCGGTTTTGGCCCTGGTTTTTTGAGCTGGGTGAGGTTGCTGTATGAGGGTCCCCTTGCGAGTGTTGTGGTAAACGGGCGGGCGTCGACTCCGTTCCAGCTTGGGAGGGGAACTCGGCAGGGATGCCCCTTGTCGCCTTTGTTGTTCGCCCTTGCCCTCGAGCCGCTGGCGGCGTGGATACGCTGGCATCCGGATATACGTGGACTTAGGTGGTCGCCCGAGCACGAGGACCGTATATCGCTCTATGCCGATGACATCCTGTTATATCTCGCCTCGCCCAAGAACTCGCTTATAGTGGTTTGTGACGTTCTGACGTCCTTTGGCAGGAACTCGGGTCTCGTCATCAATTGGAGTAAATCGTATTTGTATGTTCTGAGCGGCGAGGTTCCGCCTGTCCCGCGAACGTGTTCGATCCAGATTGCCCAGCAGGGCTTTGTGTACCTGGGGATCTTTATCTCCACTGACTCCACCCTGCGGTATGAGAGAAACCTGCTCCCCCCACTGGCGCGCTTGCGGCGGGATGTTGTGGGCTGGCGGAAGCTGCCGCTCTCCCTCGTTGGGCGTGCCGCTTTGTTTAAAATGATGTCTCTCCCCCGGTTCCTCTATGCTTTGCAAAATACCCTTGATTGGGTACCGGCCAGTTACTTTCGGGAGGTTGAAAGCCTCCAACGATCATTGTTGTGGGATGGTAGGCCGCGCATAGCGATTGCTAAGTTGACGCTTCCGTGGTACGACAGGGGTATTGCGCTTCCGGACATTCGACGCTATTATTGGGCCACCCAGTTGAGCGCGATTAATCATGGTTTCTATGGTCCGGCTCTAAGCCCCGGTTATGCCATGGACCGATGGTTGCTGCGCGGCGGTAATTATCATAGAGCTCTGTACTCTCGGGCACTGGACTCGTCCCTCACGGGGCCTACGGGGGTGGCGGTGCGTGTGTGGAGGTTGGCGACTGACTCGTTGGGCTGGAAGGATAGGCTCACCCTAGCTACCCCGTTGTTTGAATCTGACAAATTGGGGAGGCTCTGGCATACGAAAGGTTTTGATAAATGGGACTTGATTGGAGTCTCCAGGGTTGGAGATTTGCTGATTAAGGGGAGGGTGAAGCCCTTTGAAGAGCTGCAGCAGGAGTATGAGTTGGGGAAATCCGAGTTCTTCCGCTATGTTCAAGTGCATCATGCCCTGCGATCAGTTCTCGTAGACGGAGAGAAGGTGCCTGAGTCCTCTCCATTGGAGGATCGGATCCTCGACGGCCATATGCCGGAGAGTACGATTTCTCTCATATATAAGAAATTGATAAACGTTCGGGCGGACCTGCTGTTGGGGCTGAGGGACCAGTGGACTAGGGACGGGCTCGAACTGGATGATGAGGATTGGCAGTCTGTGGTCTCCTCTCCTAAGGAGGTCGCGATCCCATCACGACTGAGGCTGGTGCAGCTCAAAATACTCCACAGAACCTATGTCACGGGGCCTAGGCTGGTTCGTATGGGATTCTCGGAGGAGGGTTTATGTAGGAGGGGATGCGGTATGGTGGGTACCTTTATGCATATCATTTGGGAATGTGGCGTTATCAGGGAATTCTGGAGGAGAGTCCATACGGTGATGGGGGAAGTGACGGGCATTGTTATGCAGCCGGAGGCACGGTGCTGTCTCCTGAATGTTTGGGGGCCTACCGATCACGATGTGGGACAGACCCAGTGGGTGACCCTGGGTAATATGGTGGCTAAGCGAGACATCGTGCGCCTGTGGGGCTCAGCGGGTCCCCCCACATTGACTGCGTGGAAAGAAAACATGGACTGGAGTATGCTGAGGGAAAAGACAGTATATTGTGCTAGAGGGCGCCCCCGGAAGTGGCATGCCATTTGGGGGAGGTGGAACCAGTATAGGGGTGGCATATGTCTTGCCCCTGATTTGGATCCCCCCGATGAACAGCTCTCTCCTTAACATTCTTTCCAGCATTTGTATATGTATCTGATTGATAATTGACTTTTTGGGCCTCTGCTTTTCCCCCCTTTTTCCTCTTAACACAGAGTTGTGACTGTTAGACGACGGGGGTCTGCTCTCCCCTGAGGGGCAATCACCAGTGGTATTCAGTGTCATTCGCCTTGCTGGGGTTTTGTGTGAGTTTGTGTTTATTTAAAATAGAACCTTTTTTGCTTCTCCTCTATGCACTGTGGACGTTTCCTTGTTTGCTTTCTCAAAGCTGCCGAACCTCCGGGATGTCGGCTAAATAGCTGTGTCCATGTTTTCAAGAATAAAGGTTTTTCAAAAAAAAAAAAGAGGACAGGGTATGAAGACCCTGACCCTCTAGCTCTAGTGATGTGATCTCACAGGGACCCCGCCAGGGCAAAAAAGCATTTTTTATAAAACATTTGCAAAAAATTCATGAGATTTGCAAATTGGCAGCAAAAATAATTTTAAAAAACGAAGCGCGGACTCCTGCTCTTGTTTTGAAAACGGCCCTGGGTGGGCTAGGTCCCAGGGGCATTTTGTAAAAAAAAGTGGGGGATGCACAGGCCCCCTCCTGAGGCTCTTTGAGGTCTGGGGACCACCACCTCCCTGGGGCTTTATTTTTATTAATGAAGGAGGGCCACACGGACCCCTCTCCATCAGATCAAATGAGCCACAGGGACCACCACCGCCACAGGGCTTTATTTAATGAATGGAGGGGTGCCAGACAGACCCCCATTCAGGGCTGTTACAAGCCCCTGGAACCACTACCTCCCCAGAGATACATCAACAATATTGTGAGAGGGCCACATGGCCCCCTTCACGGGTTATATGCAGCCAGGGGACCACCACCTCCACAGGGCCAGTCATGTAGATCAAAGGAGGGGGGCAGCATGGCCCCCCTCCTTGAGCCATACATTGCCCTGTGGACCACCACCCCCCGGGCTGCTATGTACCAGGGTGCCCACTCATGGGATATAGCTGTTGGATTTCATCGGCAGGAGCAGACAACTCCCACCAAGTGAAAGCAAACACTCCAGTTCCACTGAGCAGGAGATTTCAAAGCGCTCCCGCCCACTGGAAGATAAGGTTTCATCTCTTTCCCTGCCCCCAGACATGTGTGCGGGCAAAGTCTTGCTCCTGCATGCAGAGAGCTGCATTTCCATCAGCTCCCTTTATGAAAAAGCAATGCTGTCTCCCGCAGGAGGTGGTGAGCTGGCTAGGATCCGGAGGGCCTTGAAGGGCTCAAACCACGGTCCTCAGGGAAAAGAGCAGAAAGAGGTAAGACAAAGGTGAGAAATGAGCAGAAAGAGGCAGAGTAAAGGTCAACAACAAGCAAAAAGAGGCAAGATAATGGTGAAAAACAAGAAGAAAGAGGCAAGATAAAGGTAAGAACGGGCAGAGAGAGGCAGAATAAAGGTCAGAAACAGGTAGTATTGTAGTGAAGATCGTTATCAATATACGTACAATGCTAAGTTAGCACAACCGCGTTAGATGTTAGTAAGCCATCTTGCCGCTTTTGCTGCTTTTGCACACGACACTGTAGTTACATGTTATTAATTGAGAAATGCTTGCTCGACTTTGCTTCACATGAGAACTGTCTGTTGTTCACATCCCAAACAGTGAGCAGTGACCTTGGTCTGCACATCGTGTAAAGAAACAGTCTGGGTCGCTAGACGGTGCATGTTGTTGGGTTCAGGTTGATCGGCCCACTATTTAGCCAAACACGCACGCAGCTGCAAATACCTGAAAGTCGGGTGCTTTTAATATTGCAGTGTTACATGTTTTTCATTACATTCGGAAGAAGAGCTTTCCCAGGAGCAGAGCCTAGCTGATCCTGTGATGTGATCTCACTGAGCTGATCTTTACGGTATGGGGTTCCCCATTCAAGCCTAGAGACCTTTACTAGTCTAATAATAATAATCTTAGTTTGCTAGCGAAAGGAAGGTGGCTGAGATCCACTGTCATTTTAGGATGATTACTCCTTTCATTTTCTATGGTATTGTAACTATGCTGATGGTTTTGATCTTAATCATTTATCTGCTTATGTTAGCCAAAGTACTGCATCTTAGGACACGAGGTTTATAAAATAAACTCTTTAAACTTTACCGTGTCTCTGTTTATTCTGTTGTGGACTGATATGAGAATAATTACGAACAGGTATTTCTGATTCCCACCATTCCTGAGAAATACACTAAGTCGCTTGTTCTGGGTTGTCTATACATTGGGACCGCCGAGATAAACCTCGGATAACGAATAGGACACTGATGCTGGTCGGATAAGGGGTTCTGGGTTCTGTGGTGAGTTTTTGGTACACCGCAATTCACTGAGGTCCTGGTTTCCTGTGCATAGTTCTGTGCATAAGCAGAATCCCTGCAACATGGCGCACCTAATGTTTGGTCTATTGATTTGAAACGCCTTAGTAGTGCTTATATTACTCCACAACTCCCTCACTCTGGTTTCCGGTTGACGGGAGTGACGGTTTAACCTACCTGTGTTTCGACTAATAGGTTCTTTCAAGCTTGATCATTAAAAAGTTTATTTTAACTAAACCCCAGTGCTACTGTTGATATCGTTGATACTCTTTAGTGTGTCCTAATGGCGGTAGACATAGCCGTGCATAGTCGTGCGCCTCTACGCCGTCATTTGACGACGTATGGGGTGCCAGATGATGGGATGGCTGTTATTTTTGTGGTGAGAGCTGATGCGTCATACCCGTATGAGTTGTTTTACTCATGGGTGACTTTTCCGGCAGTGGATGACGATGATACGTTTCATTCCTTTACTCCCACACAGCTGCCTGCGGTCTATACCCCGTATAGGACACAATAAATTCCTATCTCTGCCTGGCAGCATACCATTTGGTTTAATGGCGCCCTTCCCCAGGCGGTTGCACCGGCGAGAATGGGCCTGTTGTCTATTGCAGGGGCCACATGGCCGGTGCTGGCCGGCTTTACGCCTCATCCCCGCTATCTCACGGGGGCTGAGTTGCGAGTGCTACACACAGCCCTGATTACGGTCCATAGGGCTTTAATGCAGTACGTGTCGCGCAACGTGCAGGTGGGAACACCAACGGACCAACGGACCAACGGACCACCGGTGGTTATTAGTCCTGTTATGGTTAATTCGGTTATGGGCAAGCGCCCACAGAATAGGGATGATTTTCCTTATTAGCTTGCTGAGAAATTTGACCAACTGGAGGCGGTTTTTCCACATACCACTCCTGTGGAGAAACACAGGATACTCACCATTAATTTGCCGAAAGACTTAGTCCCAGATATGGCTGATTGCACAAACTGGGGCAAGGTCTTTGCCGCGACCTACTCGAAGTGCTTCGGCACTCCGTCTATGTCTGTACTACCCTCCGTCATCAAACTTGTTCAAGAGAATCATGGTGCGGAGGCTGCTGTTGAATTGGGAATGAGGCTTGTCGGAGTGTTCGATGTGGTGGCAACCTCAAAGGCGATGCCATGCAGTTCCAAGTACTAAATAAGTTGGACAGCGTGGATGAACTCGACAAGCCCAAGGAGTTCGCAAAAATAATTGCGCAAGCCTACAGGCAAGTGGGCCGTAGTGCGTTGGGTATTAAACCAACCGTTATTCCTGATATAGTACAGCAAGCTAAGGTGAGCTTGTCGACTAAAGAGGAACGCCCAATTTTTCCTAAACAAAGTTGGCGAGCAAAGAAACAGGGGAAGCAGCAACAGAAACAGGGGTCTCGTCCTGCCTCGCCCGTGCAGTCGTCCAGTGAACGCACATATGATCTGCGCGATCAATCTCGTATAAAGTCACCTGATAGATTTCAGGTTTCTGAACAACGCTCTCCTCGTTCTTCACAGGAAACATCGGCTTCACAATCCGGTGGCGGAGATCGTGGGAAAGGAAGGGGTGCCCAAGGTTGTGAGCAGCCCCGCCAGACTGACGGCAAAGGCAAGCAGGACGAGTCTTCGCGTCAACGACCCCCATTTCAGAAGAAGAAAGTTGCTACGCTAACAGCGAGGTATGCCACAGATGGTGCGGACGCAGCTTCAGAACCTGACATGGGCACTACCGCTGCTTGACAGCGCGGCGGAAGTTACAGCAGTGCGACAAGCACTGCGTCCATATCTGGTGGCGACAGCAACTGATACGTTCATAACTGTAGAAACTGCTGACACTAGAGTGGCTCCCCCTGACAGACTATATAACATAGTCCTTTTAATTGAGGGTGACATACAACGCATGATTAAAGGGATTTTTTGGGATCATCTGACCACTTCATATGATATTCTATTAGCAGAGGCAGATTGGCCCCCGGCTTTCGTTTTAGATGCTCCTAGAGTGGAGGAGGTAATCCTCCCGTCCTTTGCGCACACAGTGCCAAGGGACCAAGCTAAAAAGTTCGCCGAGGAGTGTGCTCTGGTGCTTGCACCTGCTCTGTATCGTAATCAGGTAGGCTGGGATAAATTGTCCCCCAGCCATGAAATTCCGTTGCGGTCCACGCCCCAGCCACAACCCCAATATCCCATGCGTCGCGAAGCAAGACCTCACGTCGCGGCTATCCTTGAACAATTGGAATATCAAGGGGTAATTGAAACTTGTGTGTCACCAATGAATAATCCTTTATTCACTGTGACGAAACCTGACGGGTCGTACCGCTTAGTTTTGGATTACCGGCATTTAAACTCACATTGCCGGACATGCGCAGTACAAAATACCCACAGTTCGGCTCTCGTCGATAGTCTTGTGAGAAAACGGTTTAAAACCACACTTGACATTTCCAATGGCTTTTACAGCCATAACCTGTGCTCTCTTGGTAGTGAGTGGACGGCATTTACCTCGGGTGGCAAACAAAACATTTCAAAAGATTACCGATGGGCTATAAAAACAGCCCTGGTGTCTTCGCCGCTCGCGTTGTCTCTCTGTTAGAGAGCATAGACCCTGATGCGTACTCGTATGTGGATGATATTTATCTCACGGATGACGAGTTGGAACCGCATCTCAGTCGTGTTGATCGCATTATTGTTTTGTTTGCAGACTTCAGTTACAAATTCAACTTTGCGAAGTCTCACATTGCGGAATATACAGTGTTGTTCTTGGGGTACGAACTCAACAATGAAGGTCGAGGATTGGCTCCGCACTTCCTAGAGAAATGTGCATGCCTACGTGCTCCCACGACACTGAAGAAATTACAATCTCTGCTGGGTTTTCTGAATTTCGGTCAAATTTACATTCCAGATTATGCCCAGCGTATCAAGCCGCTGTATGCCTTGATACAACCTACTTTTTCCAAATCATGTTGGCTGCCAGAGCATTCAGCTATATTGCAATCATTGCAAGCTGATCTTCTTGCTTCAAAATACTTACTGACGCGTGATAACCACACTAACCTGGTCATAAGAATAGTGCCAGGCGCAGTGGGTTTCACATACTTGATGTTCAATGAGGACGACACTGTCCCCATTGCCTACAAATCTCACTTGTACACTTCGGCTGAACTACGATTTTCCGCTGTCGAGAAAGTTCTGACGGCAGTGCAGATGGCGAATCTGAAAGAGTGAGCGCTATCGCAAGGTAAACGCATGTTGGTGGTAACACCATATCCTGCCCTTGAGGCGGTGACGAAAGCAAGTGTACCAAATTCTAAGGCTTTGCATCCAAGGTGGATACAATGGGCCACTTCCTTGACATCGCCTGACGTCACATATTTGACGCGGCACTTCAGACTCAGGAGTTTTTGCAGTATGAATTTGTTCATCCAGCTCCTCTGTCTTTGCGCCCGCTCGAAGATTACCATTGTGTCATTTACACTGACGGTTCTGTGCAACCGGCAACTGGATCAAAGCATGCCTATTCAGCGGCCTGCGCAATTGTGGTCGGTACTTTCGTAAATGGTGATTTCCAATCCGATGTCATGCATACGCAGTCATTGGGTGATTGTACCGCACAGTTGGCGGAGCTTCGTGCTCTGGTGCTAGCGCTAGAGTTTGCTGATCCCCACGTCACTACCCTTATAGTGAGTAACTCATTTTATTGTGTCCAATCTTACAACGACAATCTACATTTTTGGTCTCAGAATGACTACCATGATTCCAAAGGTAGCACGATTAAGCATAAAACGCTTTGGGTTCGAGTGGCAAAACTTAAAGAACATCTGCCTCTCGTGAATGTTATTCACACTCTTGGTCACCAACGAGTTGGTGTCCATGCTGTCGGCAACAGCATGGCTGACGAGGCAGCAAAAACAGCAGTGGCAACATACTTATTAGCAGCAGTTACAAGATCCAAAAGTAAGATCGATGATGACATCTTGGCTGCTATTGCTGCTACAGAGAAGGGAACGAAATTTCCGAGAGGTTTCCCTTCTCGTTCCCATTATCGCTTAAGTCCTGATAACGTCCCATTAGTGAGGATCAATGACGTAGGTGACAGATTGATTCCCAACGCGGACTGCAGACCATCTTTGATATTAGCAGCTCACGAGGGCATGGCGTCCGCGCATGCCGGCGTTGCAGCTACTGTATCTCTGTTGCAACAACGTTACTGGTGGTGCGGTTTATATAAACAAGCCCGAGCTTATGTTCTTAATTGTGACATTTGCCAGCAGATAAAACCTTCGACTGCACCGCGCCCACCACAGACTCAGTTGTACATAGCTAATAAACCGCTGGGTTGTGTTTATTTAGATCATTGCGGTCCATTTACCTCTGATACTGCGTACAAATACATCTTGGTTGCAGTGGATTCGTGGACACATTTTCTGTGGGTGTGGCCACAAAGGAGTGCTGATGCCCGTACTGTCATAAAGGATTTGCGTGTCTTTGTTGGAAGTTTTGCATGTGGTACCTTTCATTCTGATCAGGGCCCTGCGTTCGCCTCTAAGGCGTACAAAGATGCCATGAGAAATTTGGGGGTCCAAGTCAAATTTTCATCTCCATACCGACCTGAGGGTAATAGTGTAGTGGAGCAAATGAACCGTGACTTAAAGCAATCTTTGACAGCCAGGGTTTTAGGTACTGGCCGGAACTGGCTAGCCCACTTATATGACGTGCAACGTGCACTTAATAATCTCCCTAGAAGGTCTCTGGGTGGGCGGACCCCATACATGATGCTCTTTGGCATACGAATGTTTGTCCCGGACCTTGATGGTCTAGACATGGCGGCGTCGGCTGCACCCTTTGACGTAGATGATCACTGTGCTGTATTGCTGCATCTTCAAGAAGCCAGAGACAGTCTAGCGAAGGGACACGTACCCTCCTCATCTGATGCTGCGCTTCAGGTTCCGGTAGTCGGCTGGCTACCTCGAGTTGGTGATCTGGTCCGTGAGAAGGTGGAGAACAAGAGATAGTTCGGCCCCTCTTATCGTGCACCAGTTCCGGTGCTTGGAGTACAGGGTACACGTACAGTCATTTTACCTCCACTTCCTGTTCGAAAGGATAACAGGTACATCTCTATTGACAATGTCAAGCTACAGCGAGTGGCCGATTCCTCATAGTATGACACCCGCAGTTTCTTGCCCTTCGATGCTGAGAAATTCTGTTGTGGCCCAAGCTCCTAACACCATGCCTGATGTTGCCGTCGAGATGCATACAGTTACTGGTCCTTTATTGCCACCGACACCTGGTGGTCTACCTGAAGATGTTGAGTATGCTTATCCTGCGGATGTTCCATTGCCTGTTTTACAATCCACCACAGTTACCCAGTCACGATACTCTTTTGACTCTAATTCAATGACTTCCATTGCCCCGTCCAAAGTTTCGATTTTTGTGGCCTGGTTCAAAAGGCATTTTTTAATTCCCCCTTGGACTTACATTTGGCTGGTGCTCATATGTATTTTTTTGTTTATGTCCATTGGCTTTGTGGTAGTGTTTTTTAGACTTATCAATGGACACTACCTGAAAGAAAGATCTACAATTCGACTAATTGATGGAACTTTGGACCCCCACTCCTCATCACATATCATGAAAAGGGACCAGACTTTTGTGAACATTACTGCCTGGCCCGTACGTGATATGATCGCTTGGGATGCTGTAAAATTTCAAATTCATGGCCCCACTGAAGTAATCAATGTGCCAAATGTATTTCGTGTTTCTATGGGTGATATAGTTAAGCAGAACATCCACTCGGATGACTGGAATGTTCAAGCCATAGAAGCACTGTTTTCTGATTTGAAATATTATGCTGCATTTGATGCTGAGGATTTGTATTTAGATACTGCTAATTATGATGAGCAATTCTGTTATCAACATTATGGCACGCATTTCCTACACAAAGCAAATACGTTTAGAAATTTTGTACATTTTACACAATGGGAACACTGTCCCGCCCCTAGGCTGGGCAGCTCTGCCACGTTAGTGGACAAATTCACATATTTTTCTGATTTCAGTGTGTCAAATCCGGCCTCCTTTTATTTTAAGGTTGCGCCTGAGTCTGCTTCTAAAGTTAGACTGACACACACCAAATTGTTGTATTCCAAGTCCTTTATGGACGAGTCGGCAATTGGAGGATATGATCTGTGGAAAGCTACTATCGATCTTAAATCGGTTTGGGGTTCTAAACCGTGGCAGGTACAGAAGCTTTGCATCGTGCCTGTCTTATCCCGAATCACATGTTATTTTTAAATTCGCCCATTTTTCAGACCACCTGTTTTGGATTGGCTACTTCTAAAAAGTTAAATTCTCGCTCCATTCCGGGTCTGGGTGCTTATCCCAATTGGGGCAATCATACGGATCTATCCCTTGCTACGTTGCAGTCATACGTTTCCAACACATCCTTCAATATTTCTGGAAGGGTGGTTGGTGTGGCAAACGAGTACGGATTCCTGTCAACATCGGTCTCTCGATTTAGCGCCGGGGTATACACAACTTCGTGTAGACCCCCGTTTTGAATCTTCTCACACTGTAACTACCTACTCAGCAGGGAAGGTATGGCAATCTTGGCTGCAACATTCCACCTTAGCATCTGTTAAACTTCATTTAGCATGATTAAACGACAAAATAGATTTGAATGATTTTGTTAAGGGTCCTGCGGTTGGCAGGTCCAAAAGATGGGTATATGCTGTTTATAACGAAGTTTGGAAGCTATCACAAATTGAGGCTGCATCCAGATTACGTGCTATTGATCAAGTTAATATGGAAAAGGTATTGGCTGTAATAGATAATAGCATTAACACCCTGTCTTCCAGAATTTATACCGTAGATAATATTCTTTCATCTGTGGTAGACATTGTGCAGGATGATTTGTCTGTTTTGTATCATGGTCAGAATCAATTGCGTTCTATTATGCAGTTTGCATGGACATTGCAGATGTTAAAGGCTGGGAAAGTCCCTTGGGATTACATGAATAGTTCATCTTTGTTCCTTCCTTTTAATTTAACCGCAAAACAACAGTTCATGTCCATGAAAGATGCGACTTATTCGTTGCTACACATTGAAAAGTTAGAACCTTTACCTTTCTCTGTTGCTGAATTAAATTCCGCTGTGAGGCTTATACACGGGTTGATCACATTACCGTTCCCTCTGTTTAAGTTCAGTTCGTGCATGAAACATTATGCTCTTGGCAGATATGAAAAACTTGGTTCTGCCTTCCTGCACAAAGTTTGGTCACTCCCATTCACGTATAGATGTGTGAGAGACGGAAAAGAAGTATACTTAAAAGGTGAAGAGTGCACTTCCACTCCGGATCATTCAACATTCAATTGCATGGTGCATGTAATGTGCACGCTCCTAATTTAGCTTGCGTCCTGAAAGGGATCCCAGTGCCAGTTATAACACCGTCTTTTACGCTGCTTGCTAACGTTAGTTATTTGCTGTTAAATAATGAAGCTTGCTGTGGGATGTTAGTGGGAATTCCCTACATAGTGACTGTATCACAGAGAGTAGTTTGCTGTAATAACGTCCTTTTCCCATCCCCTCATGGACGGCTCGATGTATCCATCTGGCCTTCCATTCCAACCTTGAAAGCAGAGTTCAATAAGATGAGCAGAATAAGGGCTCTGTTGTCTCAAAAAGAAGTCGCGTTGACTTCATCCCGGGAAACATTTGTCCTTCACGTAGCAAACACCCGCACTGAGGTACAAGCGCTTTTGAATACTGATCTCCCACTTCATTTTGGGACCCTGATTCAGACTATCTTTAATGCCTCGTCAACAAGTGGCCTGGCTCATTTTTTTTAAATTGTGGGCTCCGGCCTCGTGACCTCCTTTCAAACTATTTTTGGTGTGCTCCCGGCATTTTTTCATTCTATTTTTTCCAGCGTCTTCGGAGGTCTCCCTTTGCTTCTCACCCTCGTAGCTAGGGTACTTTTGTTGATCTGCGCACTACGCTATGGATGCACAACTTGCGTCTCACGACAGCAGGTCCCGGCTGTTACATCTTCGTAACCGGATGCTTGAATACTATGGCACTTAACTACTGGCGACCTTAAGCATAGCCTATGGATTGTCCTTCCGGTTTCCCTACTTTACTTGTGTACAGCCCGTCTTTCATTGCCTAGATTGTCCATTCCAATGGGCTCTGGATTTGTGTCTGTTGAACTCGGTGTCTCCTGCCCCGGATTATGATCAGCTGATGAGCCCCTTACTGGCTCATGAGTTGGACTATTCTGGCGTCGGGACTATGGCCTGTGGAGCAGCACATGGAGTCCTTGGGAATTGGGACATCGGAACGGCTGCAACAGAATTCTTAGCGAGAAGTTATCTTGAAGTGCACGCCAGTTGTCCTCGAATGGTGCTGGAGGCTCCGGTGGTCGGGGAACATGTATGTTCCTTCCCGTGCTGAACTGGATGGCAGATAATTTTGCAGAACGTTCCAATGATTTCCTCTTGGAAGCTGTTGCAACTTATTGTGCTTATACATTGATGGATTTACTTTTTTGCACTTTCATTTCGTCATACGTCCTTCAATGATGTTTTTTATCCTTTAAATGGTTTTTTCAATTTCTTTTTATTTTTTTCTTTGTTTTTTCCTCTTCGAACTTTTTCACTTACCTTATATGGACTTACAGTTCCTGCCCTTGGTTCCGTTCTATCAAACTTGAACTCTGCGTTCTTGCAAGTGCGCCCCTACTGGTTAGTGGTCCGATCAAGGGGGGGTGTAGTGAAGATCGTTATCTATATACGTACAATGCTAAGTTAGCACAACCGCGTTAGATGTTTGAAAGCCATCTTGCCGCTTTTGCTGCTTTTGCACACAACACTGTAGTTACATGTTATTAATTGAGAAATGCTTGCTCAACTTTGCTTCACATGAGAACTGTCTGTTGTTCACATCCCAAACAGTGAGCAGCGACCTTGGTCTGCACATCGTGTAAAGAAACAGTCTGGGTCGCTAGACGGTGCATGTTGTTGGGTGCAGGTTGATCGGCCCACTATTTAGCCATAACACGCACGCAGCTGCAAATACCTGAAAGTCGGGTGCTTTTAATATTCCAGTGTTACATGTTTTTCATTATATTCGGAAGAAGAGCTTTCCCAGGAGCAGAGCCTAGCTGATCCTGTGATGTGATCTCACTGAGCTGATCTTTACGGTATGGGGTTCCCATTCAAGCCTAGAGACTTTTTACTAGTCTAATAATAATAATCTTAGTTTGCTAGCGAAAGGAAGGTGGCTGAGATCCACTGTCATTTTAATATGATTACTCCTTTCATTTTCTATGGTATTGTAACTATGCTGATGGTTTTGATCTTAATCATTTGTCTGCTTATGTTAGCCAAAGTACTGCATCTTAGGACACGAGGTTTATAAAATAAACTCTTTAAACTTTACTGTGTCTCTGTTTATTCTGTTGTGGACTGATATGAGAATAATTACGAACAGGTATTTATGATTCCCACCATTCCTGAGAAATACACTAAGTCGCTTGTTCTGGGTTGTCTATACATTGGGACCACCGAGATAAACCTCGGATAACAAATGGGACACTGATGCTGGTCGGATAAGGGGTTCTGGGTTCTGAGGTGAGTTTTTGGTACACCGCAATTCACTGAGGTCCTGGTTTCCTGTGCATAGTTCTGTGCATAAGCAGAATCCCTGCAACAGTATAAAGACCAGCAGCAAACAGAAAGAGACAAGTTAAAGGTGAGAAATGAGCAGAAAGAAGCAGAAGGAAGTTCAGAAATGAGCGGAAAGAGGCAGAATAAAGGTCTGAAGGGAGCAAAAAGAGGCAGAATAGAGGTCAGAAACCAGAAAGGCAGAATAATGATGACAAATGAGCAGAAAGAGGCAAAATAAAGGTGAGAAACGAGCCGAAAGAGGCAAAATAGAAGTCAGAAACAAGCAGCAAGAGGCAAAATAAAGATGAGAAACAAGCAGAAAGAGGAAGAATAGAAGTCAGAAGGGAGCAAAAGGAGGGATAATAAAGGTCAGCAATGAGCTAAAAGAAGCAAGACAAAGGTGAGAATCGAGCAGAAAAACAGCAGAATAAAGGTCAGAAGGGAGCAAAAAGAGGCAGAATAAAGGTCAGCAACAAGCTGAAAGAGGCAAGATAAATTTGAGAAATGAGCATAAAGAGGAAAAATAAGGGTGAGAAATGAGCATAAAGAGGAAAAATAAAGGTCAGCAACGAGTAGAAAGAGGCAATATAAAGGTGAGAAAAGAGACAGAATAAAGGTCAGAGGGGAGCAGAAATTGGTGGTATAAAGGCCAGAAATGACCAGAAAGAGGCAACATAAAAGTGAGGAATGAGCAGAAATGGGCAAAATATAGGTGAGAATCAATCAGATATTGGCAAAATAAAGATCAGTAACGAGCAGAAAGAGGCAAATTAAAAGTGAGTAACAAGCAGAAAGAGGCAGAAAAAAGGTGAGGCGGGAGCAGAAAGAGGCAGAATAAAGGTTAAAAACAACCAGAAAGAGGCAAGAGAAAGGTGAGAAGCAAACAGAAAGAGGCAAAATAGGGGTCAGCAACAGGCAGAAAGAAACAACATAAAGGTAAAAAGGGAGCAGAAAGAGGCAGAATAAAGGTCAGAAATGAGCAGAAAGTGGCAAAATAGAGGTCAGAACCAGCAACAAGAGGCAGAATAAAGGTCACAAATGAGCATAAGGCTCAGGAGCATGCAGAAAGAGGCAAAATAATGGACAGAATAAGAAGAAAAAGGCAAATAGAGGTGAGAAACGAGCAGCAAAAGGCAAAATAGAGGTCAGTATTGAGCAGCAAGAGGCAGGATAAAGGTCAAGAACATGCAGAAAGAGGCAAAATAATGGGCAGAATGAGAAGAAAAAGGCAAAATAGAGGTAGAAAAATGAGCAGCAAGAGGCAGAATAAAGGTCGGGAGTGAGTAGAAAGAGGCTAAATAACAGGCAGAATGAGTGGAAAGAGGCAACATAGAGGGCAGGATTGAGCAAAGAAGAGGCAGGAAAACATGCAGAGGAGGCACAAAACCAAAGGCAGATGAGGGCAGTGTACTGCAGGCAAGCTGGACTGGAGGACTGTCACGAGGGACTGTCATGAGGACCTGCTCCAGTGTACCCACTACTTTTCTTTACAATGCATCCACTGACAGACCCATTCATACACTCATGTACCCACTCACCAACCCATTGAGAAACTCACATGCATACTCACAGACTCACTCAGAGACTCACACACCCACTCACAAACTCATGCACCCAGTCACTGACCTACACAGAGACTCACATACCCACTCATAGAGCCACTCAGACACTCACACACCCACTCATAGATCCCTCAGACTCTCATGCACCCACTCACAGACCCAGTCAATGACTCTTGCATGCTCTCATAGACCCACTCAGACACTCATTCACCCACTCACAGACACAATCAGGCACTCATATTTCCATTCACAGACCCTCTCAGAGATTCATGCACCAGCTCACAGATCCACTCAAGGGTTCATGAACCCACTAACTGATCTACTCAGAAACTCAGTCACACTCACAGATCCACTCAGAGACCCACACACCACTTATTTCTTTATTTTCCTCTTTTGCACACTGTACTATATTAACTGCTTTGCTGCTAAACTGTTTGCTGCTAAACGCTGCTCGTCTGCACAGAAGGGAGTGTTTTTAAGCGGACAAATCTTTTAAATCATTTTAATATTGTTTTCACCCAGTGGATAGTTGGGCTGAAGTTTGTCTGGTTGTGGCTGGGGAGGGTACCGGGACGCCCCGAGGCTTTTTGTGGCAGTGGTTGCTTTAGGCGACTGCCATCTTGAAGGCACTGTGGGGTTAGCGGTCTAGTGGCTTCCCAGGACAACATTAATGGGAGCACTGACGCGGCACGCCGCTGGCTCACTGAAGGCGTGCCAAAGGCAAGCCCGTCTGCGCCCGTCTGCGCCCGTCCACGCTCAAGACGCTCACAGTGCCAGAACCCCTGCACCATTCTCATTGGGTAAGAGGCTTACCTTAAGGTATTCTAGAGACCAACTATGTAAACCGAGGCCGGTTGTGGAAAATCACGGCTGTGTGTGCCTCCAGCTGAGCTTAAGACCCCCCTCTTTAGATATCACCTGCTCTAACTGTAACTGCTCGCTACCAAGACGCACTTCTACACTTGTCTATAAAACCAATATGAGATAAATATTAGACTAAGTGTTTAACCACAAAAATTGGTATGAGAAATTATTAACTTCTGCATCTCCCTGCTTGCAATCTGCTGCCTTTTAACCAACTAAGGGGCATATTATCAAGGAAGGCATTAAAATTATCGCCGCTTTAGTGGCAGGAAACTGACGCTAAAAGCGCCGATAATGGGCTTGATAATATGCCACAGAGAATTTCAATAGAAGCCCATGTTCTGGTGTGAACATGGGTTTCTATTGGAATTCTCCAGGGCATATTATCAAGTCCATTATTGCGGCTTTAGCGGTAGCTTCCTGTCGCTAAAGCGGCGATAATTTTAACGCCGTCCTTGATAATATGCCCCTAAGATTTTTTAAATTTTAATGTATTATATTTGATTGTAGGTGGCACTAAAGGTAGTTTTGCACTAGAGCACTTTATAAGCACTATATGATGGGCACAACAATAATGTAGGCCCACTTGGGCTACACAACACAGCCAAAGTTGTTAGAAACGAAAAGAATAATAACTGAGCTGAGGACTGTTGTAGGCATGGGGGAAAAAGGGGAAAACTGAGGCTCACCCAAATTCTACCATAACACTCAAAGAGGTCCTAATAAAAATGTCTAGATATATGATGCAGTCACTGACCAGGTCTGTTGCATTTATAGTATTAAATACATAATTTATTTATGTTCACAGACATTTTAATATATTGGGTACACATTTTAGAAAATGTAAAATGAACTCCTTATAATTATGTTATTTACTGTTCCCTATTGGACCGCATACAATTGTATATAAGTCTTTTTTCTATATCTACCATTACCACATAATCTATGCACTTGTCACTTTAAAAATGAGCATCTCGTCCGAAGCCGCGTCATGGCAGAACAATGAGTAAATACACTTATTTGCACCAGCAAAATTGGAGTCCGTTCCTGATTCTTCCATATACCAAGGGAATATAAAGAATAAAGGATAAAACAATATTCTTTCCGAGACGGCTTCCTCAGAAACTAGGGACCAATCTCTGATTGGGCCGAGCGGCAGAAAGCTGAGTCCAACGTTGGGCTGGAAATCTCTAAAGTCTCCAGGCAGGAGAAAGCTGCGGCATCCCCCAAACAACAAGAATATCCACCGGCAGTGGAAACGGCACAACCTGAGTCGGAAGGTAGGAGAAAAGCAAGTGTCTGGTAGACAGGTGTGCGCAGTCTGGGGCATATTCTCAAGGATCTATCGCCGAGTTATCGACACTTTATCGCAGCCAAAGTCACAATATATTAATCGCCCCATTCACAAGCTGGTGCTAACAGCCCATATCACCAGTTTACCTGCGATAGCAGTCGGAAAAAACATCACCACAGATGATCCCAGCAACTAACGCTAATGAGATGCAGAGTAGGCGTTCCCGTGCAAAAAGCCACGACAACACCACTCCACAACATTCTCAATGACCAGCCAGATAAGTGATAAGATCACAAAACATGCGATAAGGCGTGTTAGCAGCAGGATTTTAACACCTGCTCTTATCTGGTGTAAAGTCGGACGACAACCGGCACCAGACAAGGGAGCACAGCCCACAGCCACACATGAAGAACAACAGATGCCCTGGAGCAACTGAACATGCACCCGGAGCCCCAACAGGGCAACAAAACCCACCGCCACCACACCCAGGCCCCCCCCCGGGCCCCACCCTGGGCACCCCCACACCCTCCCCCTTTGGACAAAGATATTGCACATCAACTCCACGAAATCATGAACCAAACAATTCGCCTGAGGTCGCACAATCACAACACCTAGCATACATGTGTAGTCAAAAAAAGGGAAATCATACATATCCAAATAAGACATTTATTACAAAATAAAACCGAAACAACAGTTCTGAAGAGTCATGGCGGGTCTTCTCAGGACATTCTGTAAGTCACAGCCTGCAAGACAGAAATCTAGTAAGAAGGTTGTAAAGAAGTCCAATGGAGTACAGAGGAAATTTGTAGAGTATTTATTTCAGAGTACAAGTAAAGGACCACCAGCCCAAGCAGCAGTACATCTCCAACTGCCTAGGATGCAGACTTCAAGAAGCTGGAGAATTCTGTTGCCAAGCTATGACACCATGGAATGCAGGGACACAGCCCAGCAATATATGTAAGAAGAAATAGAAGCAGGACACAGAGTAGGAGAAGAAGATGCAGGAAATATACATATGAAACCACAACACATCTCCCTCCCCAAAATACAATAAAGTTACATAAAGAAATTAATGCACAGAAATACAATAACAACATAAGAGTTCTAAAACATTTTATAATCTTTGTGCCATGTTGGTCTAAACCTCAATCTCTGCTGATACCCCTTATTAGGCACAACAGGATCATTATCACCACCAGCAGTCCCAGAATTTTCACAGGGATCAGAATATCTTGACTCACTAGAAGGAACATAACTTCACTTATGCCCAAAAGAACTAGAACCAGGTTCCCACTTGACTAACCGAGACATACTCCACACTTCACCAGAGTCCAAGACAACAACATTCTTCCTGACCTCCTTAATAATGAAGGGTCCCATAAACCGTGAGCAACCCTTCCTTAAGAGACCAGGTTTCTTAATCAATACTTCACCACTAACACTCCAGTGTTTGTACAAGGAAGAGTTCCTCAAATCAAACCTTTTTTTGTAATTGTCTTGGTGGAGTCTTCGTTTCAAAACAACTTGTTCATTCACTCGCATGTCATTGATATCCAGATTTAGCCAAGCAGGACTCAACTTGTCATGTGGTTTCCTACCTCACAAAATTGAAAAAGGGGAAACGGATGTCAAACAATTGGGAGTATTACGGTGAGCCCACCATGTTTCCCTAAGCATTTTTTTGAGAGAGGACCTGGTCTGTATTGCCCTTTGAGCACAAGACTTGACCAACTTGTTCATACTTTCAGCTAAGAAATCTGTTCATCTCAAGTGAGACAAACTGAACGCCATTATCAGTGATGAGGTGTTTAGGTATTCCTTCCCTAGAGAATTCCTCACAGAGAAACTCAATAACTGTTCTAGTGTTCACAACAGGCACACATTTTGTTACGACCCACTTGGAGGTGTAATCCATAAGCAACAACACATAACGTTCATCGTAAGCAAAAAGTTCAAAAGGTCCAGCTATATCCAAACCTAACTTGGACCAGGGTTCAGAAGGAATTTCAACAGGTGAAAGTGGTGCAGTACAACTTTTCTTACTCTTATCACTGTTGGCACATTCCCAACAATCTTTGACAACTTCCTCAATCTGTCTATCCATCGTTGGCCACCAGTACCACTCACGAACCCTGGCCTTCGTCAAATTTCTCCCTAAGTGTCCCTCATGGGCCAAATTGATGAGCTTGCACCTAAGATCACAAGGAGGTATCACCCGATTACCCCTCAGTAATTTCTCATCGAAAACACATAGGTCATTCTTAACATTAATGAAACATTTCAGATGTTCAGGAACATCTTTATCAGCTGGCCACCCTTCAACTGAAAATGTCTTGATCATTTCCAAATCACTATCAGCATGAGAAGCTAAAGACCATTCATCTGAGTCAACAGCAGACTCGTGTACCCATCCTACCAGAGAATATTTTTCACCTCCACACTTGATCCAGAGGTAATCTTGAAAGACAATCCGCAATGACATTCATTGATCCAGGAACGTAATCTACAACAAAATTAAATTCTGACAATCCCTCCATCCAACGTTTGATTCTAAGGGAAACATTTTCAACATCTCTGCATGTGAAAATTTGACATAGAGGACGATGATCAGTCCTAACAATTATGGGTAAACCCCAAAGATAAAACTTAAAGTGATGAACAGCCCAGAAAGACCACCAACGCCTCTCGCTCAATCTCTGAGTAGCGTTCCTCAGCACCCCTGAGTGAGCGTGAGGCGAAAGCTACAATCCTGGATTCACCATCCACAATTTGTGATAAAACTGCTCCCAACCCAAGCATACTGGCATCGGTGGACAAGATTGTTTTCTTGCAAGCATCAAAATGCCCCAAGGTGGGCATATGACTGATTACACCTTTGATCTCATTGAAAGCAGAAGAACATTCATCAGACCATGCAAATTGAACACCCTTTTTGAGTAGCAACCTCAGAGTAGAAGAAACACAAGCGAAATTGGGAATGAATTTTGAGCAAAATTCTGCTAAGCCTAAAAATGAACCAACTTGGTCCTTATTAACAGGTACAGGAGCTTTCACAATACTTTCTGCTATGTCAAGTTTAGGACTAATTCCTTCAGCAGAAATAGTATGTCCTAAATAATTCACGGAAGACACACGAAATTTGCACTTTTCCTTTTTGATAAGCAGACCAGCATCTTGTAGCCGTTGCAAAACCTTCCACAATACTTTGTCATGATCCTGTTGGTCCTTCCCATGAACCAAGATATCATCTTGAAAAATGAGAACTTTGGGTAAACCTTCTAAAACTTTATTCATGACCCTCTGAAATCAAGCTGCAGTGGAAGCTAGACCAAAAGGCATTCGAATGAATCTGAAAGCGCCTAGGGGTGTTACGAATGATGTCAGGTGCTTGGAGTCAGGATGTAAAAGAAACTGATGGTAGGTGGAAGACAAATCCATCACACTGAAGCACCTGGCATCTTTAATTAGAGCAAGAGTTTGAGAAATATTTGGTAATGGTTGCCTGTCAACCCAAATATGTCTATTGAGACCACGTAAGTCTACACACATGCGAATCCCTTTACCACCATCCTTGCGTGCCAAAACTATGGGAGCCAACCACTCAGAGCATTCGATCTCTTCAATGACACCTTCATATAGTAGTCTCTTGAGTTCTTGATTCAAAGGTTCCATCAACAAGTGTGGGACTTTCCTAACTTTGCTGACAAAGGGTTGAGCATTATGCTTCAAAACAATTTTGTGTTCAAAGTTTTTGAGTAAACTAAGCTGATCGCTAAACACCTTGGGAAATTGTGAACATACATCATCAGATAACAAACCAGGGGATAAAAGTAGCACTTTTTCTGGTGAATTAGGATCAAGTTTAATTCCCATGTCCCTCTGGTACCTCCTCCCAAGAAGATGGTCTCCTCTTTTCGCTACATACACTTCCCAATGGTCTCTCTGTCTTTGAACTGAATTTTCCTTATTACAAATCCTAAACCATCAATTTTGACCCCACCATAACCTACTGGGTTGATGTCTGGAGGAAAAAATGCAACTTTATCAAGACCAAAAACGGTATTCCAATTAGCATCACCTACCAGAGTGTAGGGTGACCCTGAGTCGGCCAAAACAGAAAATCGTTCACCACCAATGAACACTTCACACTCAGGCATATCAAGAGTCTCACCATCAACAACACCATCCTCTCTTATACTGCAAATAAACTTTTTCTCTTGTTCGACAAGCTGTACAGCTTGATTTCCACCACTACGACACACACATGCATAATGGCCCCTTTTTCCACATTTATTACAAACAATGGACCTTGCAAAACAATTAGGACTATTTGGTAAATGGCTGTCACACCAACAACTAAAACATTTGAAACTGTTCCTGTAGTTTCTAAACCCAGAATGTTCAGTATCAGGAGATTTATATTTTGATAGGGATTGTTCCGAATTGAAAGGTTTTTTATCTCTCTCACATTGATTTCCTTTGAATGCACCCTTGAAGTCATCTTTCTTAGATTCATCTTTTTTAACCTCATGAACAGCCTTATCATCCACAGTAACATCACCACCTTTCTCTATGTTCATCTCACGTACCCACATATTGGTGTTTTCCATGCTCTCTACAATTGATAATGTATCTTTGAGGTCGGGATTCTTAGCAAGAAGCTTTTGTTGAACTTTCAGATCATTCATGCATCTAACGATTTGATCTCTAATGAGAGAATCTGTAAGTTGCTCAAACTCACAGGTGCGAGCTAACGTTTTTAACATGGCTACATAACTGCTAATCTTTTCTTGCTTGCCTTGGATCCTAGAAAAGAACTTATGGCGTTCTAGTACAGCATTAATTTTTGAACCAAAATGTTTTTCAAGCATCATAATAGACATATCATAGACATTTTCAGGCTCACCCTCACCACACCCTAACACAATTTCCTCTAAGCTGTCATAGATATGTCTTCCTTCAACTCCTAAGTTATGTAAAAGTGTGGCTTGTTTCCTTACCACTGAAAATTTCTCCCCTCCGATAGCTAATAAATATGAGTCAAACAGAGGCTTCCACCTTTTGCAAGGTAAGATGGGATCACCAACATCAGAGAGGAGTGGAGGTGGTTGAGACATGCTAGAGGAGGTCATTATGAAGAAAATACTATATTAAAAAACAGAATTGTAATGTCAGATGCAAAACAAAATGGTTGCAATGAAGTATACAGAAACTGAAAATTCTTTAAAAAAAATTAATTTAATGAGGATTATTTGTAAAGATACTAGCAATCATAATGAATCTGTTGAAGTAAATCATTTATGAGAAATGAATTGGAAAGATTTACACACCATAGATATATTGTATGAAAATTTAAATTATGCAATTATGCATTGTTGGAGACTATCCCTCCCCCTTTTTTCTCTCTTTTTTTTTTTAAATTGACTGCGCAGCCGTGCGCATCGGCGAGTTACAAAGCAACATGTTATAAAGGTGAATTATTCTAGAAACTGAAGTTCTTTACTGACTGTAACTCGTTTTATGCAGAAATAAGTCAATTGTCAAGCCTTAAGTGTGCGTGTCACTGATGCTCAACGTAAAGATTTCAATGTTTGAAATTCCACAACTGCGTGGAATCAATAAGCAGTGCGTCCGATGTGGTTGGCAAGGATGTGGTTGGCAAGAGTGAAGAATTAAAGATGGTGGCACGTAGTCCGCATAGGTCGTGGTATGCATCACACACATACATGCCATGCGGCAGCAGGAAGATTTGAATGGAGCGCGGTCAGTGCACAGACTCCCATGAAGATCCACGTTCTTCTGAAGGTAAGGAGATTTAAAGTGCGCAAGCGAGCGCAGTTGCAATTCAAACTATGCCAATGTTACTGTTAAAGTCAAATACTTCCCAAAAGAAGCAAAATTAAAGCACCCGTGAGTGTGGCACGACAGGGTAATGTCACAATACCTTGCCAAGAAAAAACTTGATGGTAGTTTCAATCAATCCCCAGAGCGATGAAAAGTTCACACCAAGCCAATCAAATGTAGATCTGTCCAATCCAAGACAGTGTAGGCAATCCACAAAGTAAGAAATACTAGAAACACGAAGATGATATGAAAAATAGTCGCTCACAATAAAACAGTACCTGAGGCTTGTTCCAATACATAAAAGTCAGCAATGCTGTAGTGGGTTCACAGGGGAGGCTGGTGGTCGTCAAATCCTGTCCCCTTACAGGTACAACTCATCGCCAGTGTAAAGAAGTCCAATGGAGTACAGAGGACATTTGTAGAGTATTTATTTCAGAGTACAAGTAAAGGACCACCAGCCCAAGCAGCAGTACATCTCCAACTGCCTAGGATGCAGACTTCAAGAAGCTGGAGCATTTTGTTGCCAAGCTATGACACCATGGAATGCAGGGGCGCAGCCCAGCAACATATGCAAGAAGAAATAGAATCAGGACACAGAGTAGGAGAAGAAGGTGCAGGAAATATACATATGAAACCACAACAAAGGTGTGTCATGCGCTCCTCAAAGTACAGAGAGAGAGAGTGAAAGAGAGAGAGAGATAGAGATAAGGAGAGAAAGAGAGGGAGAGGGAGAGAGATAGAGAGAGGGAGGGAGAGAGGGAGAGAGAGAGGGAGAGGGAGAGAGGGAGAGAGAGTGCAGACACTGCGGACCCAGGCCTCACTGCTCATCTGCTGCCACCGGTGTGTCTCCAACCCTCCACATCATGCATCCCACACTGCGGGCCACCAGGTCACGCACTAGATTCTGGGTCTCGAGTTTCGCAATGGCAGAGACCATATCAGTGCACATGGCATCATCGCAGGCTGCACACCAGCTCAGCTCTTGAGGTGTCACTAACTCTATGAACCGCGAGGCAACACTACGTTGCGGGAGGCCTGCACTGCCCGCTGGCTCAGGCATACACTTCAGTCCAGCAGGGCTCACACTAATCCTTGCTGGTCCGGACCGCCAGGATGGCGCATTATCGCAGGCTGCACACCTGCTCAGCACTTTAGGTGCCCCTACGTCAGTGCACTGAAAGACATCGTCCCGTGGCAGTGTGCCTGTGCCTGCCGCAGTGTATCCAGTGCCACGAAGTCTCTGTACCGCTAGCCATGGACCCCTTATGATTGAGTCCCATGGTGCGTATGCCATCATGTCACCCCCAGCACTGGGGAATGTGAGGTGGCAGGGCCCTAGGCCCTCATGCATAAATGATAACCACACGGAGACACCCAGTTAGAGAATGGAAATGGTGTCCATCACGTGCACCAGGCCCTTTTTATTGGCAGGGTCACATGTCCTGTGACGCCTGTGCTGGATGGATGTGGTGTGGGTGTAAACCAGCCATGAGGGAGTGGCTGTGGCATGCTGACAACTAGACCTGTGAGCAGCAGATCCCTACAGGGTAGACCTGGGACATGTAGCATTGTCGTCCCCCCTGTGAGCGTAAGCAGAGTGGGTTGGCCTGGCGTATGCCAGTCCAGCGTAAGGGTGTGAACAATGACCCCGGGGCTATGGGTGTGGTTCCGTCCCGGGCTGGACAAGGAAGTAACTAATGGATGTGTCCCTGTTGTAGTGTCAGGCCCACCCAGACCACAATCGGCAATGTGTCACCCTGTGACCCAGGTGCCACAACATGAGCAACATGGACGTAAGGGGAAATCACTGACTCTATATTCATCCATACTTCCACACTTGAAAGATCATAGATTCATAGGCAAGACACATCTGTGTTAACATGAATGTGTATTGCACATTCAGTGGAGAGTTGCAGCTGGAGCAGTGCAGGGCCATGCAAACCCCACTTTACATTGTTGGCACATGGAGGGCCAGCCAGAGTCCTTCAGGGAATGACAAGTACATAAGAAGAGGAGGAGTTCAGTCCGCAGTCTGATAGCTGTGTCACTGGTGACCAAACAGAATATGGCAGTCCATGTCGAGGTCCAAGGTGAGGGTTGCAGAGTTCCTTCGGGGGACAGTGGAAGGTGATGATGCAAAGGGTAGAAGCAAGTGGAAACAGGCCACATGGCAGAGATGAATGCTACTGCCTCCTTCTGACCACGAAGGCAGATTCATCCACATCTTCGTCCTCTGTTGTTGCATGTGCCTCACATGTGGGTGGTGGTTTTCTGTCTCCAGCACTGTGTGGCAGTGACACATCAGGGGCCGGAGGTGGAATGTCTGCCGCACTGTGTGGCACTGACACATCAGGGGCCGGAGAAGTGGATGGGGTGGTAGCAGCATCATGCATCAGTGCCAGGCCTTGTCGAAGCAGTGCCATGAGGAGGGTCTTTAGGGCATTGAGGGACCCAGCTACCTCTCGCTGATGTGCAGCCATGGCAGCTCCTCTTTCCGCCTGCATCCGCTCCATATTCTCCATGATCCGCCGCATGTGTTCCAACTCCCGGGCGAATTCACTGGAGCCACTCTGACTAGACAGTCATTCTTGTCGCAGAGTCAGGACTCTCGTGATGTCAGCCATGGGTCGTCTGAGAGCATGGAGTGGACTGTGGATGTCCGTTAGGGTCTGTGAGTGGTCCCTGATGGGACTTAGGCACCCATGTATGGTGTCTAGTTTGGCTTCCATGCGGTCGAACCCCACCTGCACCTGTTCAGCCAGCTTCTCCTTGGCACCCCAACACATGGTGTTGGAAGGCCATGTGTTTGTCGTGGGGTTCCTGGGAGGCAGCCGTGGTGGTGGGTGCTGCCTGCTGTGTATTCTTTGCAGGGGGTGGGTTTTTCTCATGGCATCTGGGCTGCCCTGCTCCTGGAAGTGGGATGCAGATGCTCTCCACGAGCTGTTGGAGGGCGTTGGAGTCGAAGGTGTGGTGGTCCTCTTTGTCATCAGAGAAGAGAGGTTCGGACTGCTCTGCAGGAGGTGTTGGATTTCCCCCTGCAATGTAAAGGGGAGATGCAGTTTAACATAGTGTTCACATGTATGTTGACGCATTGTACATGTTTACATTCAGACTACATGACAGTGTACATTGTGACTGTTTGGGGGGAGCTGCCTATTTGATGCGGGACAGTGGACATTCTGACCACATCAAGGATGTGTGTTTGTACTTGTACATTGTCAACTCACGTTTCCCTGCAATGCCAAATGTGATTGGACAGTTTCTACGCACATGCAGCACCTGTTGTGTCCTCTGTTCTGTTGTGGACATGTTGCAGTTTGTACCACATCGTTGTCAATGTTGATGTGCTCAGCATGTAGTGTGTGTGTGCCACATTTTGGGGGAGTCGCCCCTGCAGCTCTGATTTAGCTGCCACTTATCCCTTACATGCGGTGTGCCTCTGGCTTCTGTGCTTATGCAGTGCTGAGATGTTGCATATCTGTGTGCATTGGTCTCTTGGTGGAAGTTGGGGGTCTGGGGCATGGTTTGTCCGCAGATGTGCTATGCTTAATTGTGCATGTGTGCCATTGTGCCATCTCCCCCTCCCCCAGTCCCTGGTCGTTACTCACCCTGTTGCTGCTGTGTCCGGTCATGTTGAGCAGTGTCCGGGCAACCAAACTACTGCCACCGTCTCCCCACTGATGACTGTGGACACCATTTCCTCCATCTCCTCCTGTGGCGCTAGACTCCCACCCCCAGTCTGCATTGCTGCCTTCCGGTTGTTTGCGAGTTTCTGCTTGGTTTTGCTCTTCACATCATTCCAGCGCCTCTTGACTTCTTCCACTGTCCTCTTTAGCACTCCGACTGCATACACCTTGTCCACGATGGTCTGACATATTCCATTTTTAGTTTCCAGTGACACAGTGGATGGTGTTCTATCACCTCCGTTATCAGGATCCTGTTTTCCTGTGGACTGAACTACTTCTTCCTACTCTTCTTGTCCTTGCCCTTCCCTTACCCCGAGGTCCCAGGCTGGCCCTCCTGGGGGCTTGTGGGGTTCTGGTTGTCCTCTGTACTTGCTCAGGCTACCTCCATTGTGCTTCCCTGATGTTTGGCTTTTGTTTGTATTTTTTTTTTCTAGTTTTATAGTGCATTTTCCCGCATGACGCATGGAAATTGCAGGCCTGTGGCTGGTTTTCGCTGATTTTTGTATCGCGATTGGCGTCATTGCTACTATTTTCGTGTTTGTGTTTCGTGTTTTTGCAGCGGTGCGTTGATTTTAAGACATTCATTTGACACGTTATCATGAGACTATCGCATGGTACCACCGTGTTGGGA
Organism: Triturus cristatus; assembly: GCF_964204655.1. Classification (NCBI taxonomy): domain Eukaryota; kingdom Metazoa; phylum Chordata; class Amphibia; order Caudata; family Salamandridae; genus Triturus; species Triturus cristatus. The sequence goes on from NC_140581.1 coordinate 553,747,909, forward strand.
ATACCACGTTGACACAGCTTTAATTTCCTGCGATAGACTGCGATGTGAAGAGTTGCGTTAAGCTAATTTTGCGGTGTTTATCACACGTTCTTGAGAATATACTACTTTTAGTGTTGCTAGTAGTCGACACTTTAACATCAATTTGCTCAAAAAGAAAGAAAATGTCTGCTGATGCACTGCGGGCTCAGGAAGCAGCAGCAGGTGAGAGGTTTAGTGATTCCCCGAGGACTGATGAGCTGATACAGGCAAGCAGTAGTTCAACTAACCGGGGTACAACAAACATCAAGGACATGTTAAAAAATTGGGAAAGGCTCATGAAACATGAGCAAGCCAAATGGTGGGGGCACAAATCGCTTTATAGAAACTTGGAGGTGGGCAGGTTCCCATTAGGCTTGAGGATCCTGATTGCGCCTAGTTTTGAAAACCCCAACCCTGACATGCTGAGGGAATAGGCAGAGTGCAACTTAGACTCATCGAGGAAATTGGTACAAATTCTAGTCAAGTATGCAGAAATTGATCGGACTGAATTACAAAATCAAATGGAGGAGATGAATGAACAAATGAACAAAGTAGAAGCAACTGAACTAATAATAAAATGCCTAGAAGAAATGACAACAAGATTACTCAGAGAGGAAGAAATTATAAAAAAAGGAAAGCATTCAAATTTCAACAGGACAAGCAGGACTATGAAAATGGCTAGATTTTTACTTTTTCAAAGAAGTATGACTCACTGGAAGTAACTAGAAAAGTAGGGGTGGGCGGAATTTGCGTAGTTGCCCTACGCAAATTATCGCGAAATTGCTCTAAATCGCCAGGAGCACGCGGAACTTTCGCGAAGAAGCGGAGATTGCTTTTCCCGCCCGTTCGCGTTGTGTTTTTGCGTGCTCGCGGGGAAATATATATCTCTAACTTGCCCATGCAGTCGCTAATGGGCGCGGCCATCTTGCTCGCAATGCTTATTGCCTGTTCCGGGTCGAATGACGTGTTCGCAATCACAAACTCTCGCGGGATAGCGCGACCGGCTACCAGCAATTCAACATCTTGTGGCGCACGCGAACGGATAGGAAAACGTGTCTGCGAATGTAGGGATCCGGTAAGTCGATACCACACGCACAAGAACACATTTTTAAAGCGCAAACAAGAAAATACTTCCACTTTCGCAGCGGATCACAGAAGTTTCGACATCTCCGCAGAACGCGGAAATGCCAAAAATTCGCAACTTTCGCAAGTGGAACGGAAATTTCCGCCCAGGCCTATAGAAAAGGTGTCCAGTTTGAAAAACTACAGGGGGCCAACAACAGTGCTAGTCCTGGCATGCAAATCACCACATCAATGTCAGATCTGAGTTCCGTGATTGAAAGTGAATCGGACCCTGAATCTAAAAGAGAGATGGCAGGCCAAACATCAGTAAAGCTATCACTGGCGGAAGAACTCGATTTTTTACACCAAGACAGGCGTCAAACACTAAGCCCCAGGACACAAAATTACAAACAAGACAAAGGAGGAATAAAAAGCGTCAAGAAAGACGCAAACAAGGGCGCAAAGGAGAAAGTGAGAATCAGCAGAAAACCAGCAATCAGCAAATGGAAGTTCAAATAGAGACAAGTTTCCACAATGCTAACACCGTAATCAACCTATCTCAGATCACCTTAAATGAGGCTGAAACACAGTTACTTTCTGTAGGGTTGTCTTTCTGTCCGGAGAGCAATTTCAACTATTTCAAATGCGAATAGATATCTATAAGTTCATTCGCAAATTGAAACTGCAGAAATGTCATCTCCTTCACAAAAGCAATGATAGTAACCAATGTCCAACAGGTATTGTTCCTCCCTCCAGTTCTGACATCATGACAGCAGCAGATATACAATTACTGTGTAATTTATAAACACACATCAGATAATTCTGAAGTATCTACCCCATCAGTTATAGATCATCAACACCTGCACACGTTTGGAACTGTATCTACAGGATTCAAAAGAAAATCAACATTCCAGCCCATCATTTCGCAAGATGTCATTGATATCTTCAATAAACAAATAACATCTCAAGTAAAAAAACTGAATCATCAAATACAAAGAACGCGAAAACAGCTTAGCCCACCGGTTCACAAGTATCATCAACTAATGAATACATTACAAGGCAAAGATCAATTTGTTAAAAGAAACTCAGAAAAAGGGGGATATATAGTAATCTGGCCAAGAACAGACTACATGGATGAAGCAATTAAACAACTAAATGATCGCGATTGCTACAAAAGGAGCAACATCCAAATTACACGTGCCACATAGAATGTATTTTACTCAAAGCTACTTGTCTGGAAAAGTGCAGGCCTCCTTAGTGCGGATGAATACAAATATCTGGAAAACGACCATCCGATTATGCTTGTACTTTATTTTACTCCGAAAATACATAAGCATGCTACTAGGCCACCTGGGAGACCAAAAATTTTGGTGCGGAAAGGTCTCTTAGAGAACACATCACGCTATATTGATTTCTTCTTACAGGAACATGTGCGATCCTTGCCATCTTATATACAGGATACTAGCGACTTCTTTGAACATATTCACAACTGTACATGGGAAGAGGACTATCTATTAATGACTTTAGATGTCACCACGCTATATACAAGTATCCACCATAAGGATGGTATAAGAGACCTGGAACATTTCTTAGGCACCAGATCAATTTGTCTATACCAACATAACAAGATGTTGGTGAATATGACTACATTTTGCCTAGAAAATAACTTCATTATGTTCCAGAACCAAATTTTCCAGCAGATCGGGAGTGTTGCAATGGGGGCCAGCTTCTCCCTCTGCTATGCCTGCTTACACATGGGATGGTGGGAAGAGCTGGTCTTTAGAGCAAACTACAAGGAGCTTTTAGATAAACATGTAATTGTATATTGACAACTTTTTTGTGATTTGGCGGGGTACTAAAGAAAGCGCATTGAACTTCATCTCACAGATTAATGTTAATAATATCAATTTGCACTTCACGGCAACGCCTAGTGGAGAATCAGTCAGTTTGTTTTCTGGATGTAGAGGTCTATATTGTAAAACTCAAATGGCTAATACAAAGGAAAGGATTCGTGAAATGCATCACATGATTTGGAGTTAACAAACCATCTTACTCAGTACCCTTTAAAGATGAACCAACTAACATCAAGAAATTTCTAACATGCAAAACTGACCATGCAGTATATGTGTTGGAGTGCTCCTGTGGACTGCGATATGTAAGCAGCACAAAGCTGCGAGTACATAAGAGAATACTCCAACATGTCAGGGCAATCACTAATTCTGACACGTCATACCCTGTGGCACTTCATTTTAGAGAAGTGCATGAAAATAAGTTGGAACATCTAAGGTACTTTGTATTAGATTCAGTTGTTTGTCCAAGGCGTGGGGGAAACCGGGAGGCAACACTACGTAAACTAGAAACACGGTACATTAATATGTAGTAAGGCTCAGATTTCACACATACAAAAGCAGTGAAATTCAGCAAACTATAACTTACACCCCCTGCAATGCACTGCTTATGACTTTACATAATACATCACTCATGACATGGTGAGTGATATCACTGATGACATCTCAAGTGATATCACTGATGATATCAAGTGAGTGTAAGTGTTTTTTAAGAGTTTATGATTGTTAAACCTATATACTAACCTACTGCAAAAGTTAAATTAGTATACTAGGTGCACTCATACTGAGTGATACTTCTACTAATATATATAATGTGAGTGGTTGTGCGACTGTATGTATCCTTGTATGTATGGGTGTGTGAATGGCTGTATCGCTATATAAGTCAGTGTGTGAGCAGCTGTGTGGATGAGTGAGTTGCAGTGTGAGTGGGTGTGTCAGTGGCTGTATGAGTGAGTGGCAGTGGCAGTGGCTCCATAGGTGGATAAGAGGTGTGTAGATGACTGTATAGGTGAGTGAGTGGGTGTCTATTGGCTGTATAAGTGAGAGACAGGTTGCATAAGTGGCTGTTATGGGTGAGTGAGTGGTTGTTTGAGTGGGTGTATTGTAGAGTGAGGGTTTGTGTGAATGGCTATATAGGTGAGTGAGCGAATGTGTGAGTGCTTGAATGAAAGTGTGAATGGGTATGTAAGTGGGGCATTAATAAAACTGGCCTGTTTTGTAAAATGGTAAAGTAAAATTTGAGCCATATCGACTCTTGCCTGTCAGCACAGAATCCTTACCCTGAGGTAATTAGTGATAGTATTAATCTTTGTGAGGCCATCAAATCCCTACTATCGAAACCCCCCATTTTTGTCCAACGTGGACCCAGATGGTTTGACCGTGAGTGCTCAGAGGCTAACTGACAGTTACTCAAGGCCCTGATGAATGGCAGGGGGGAGGTTTCTAATGACATTAAAGTACGCAGAGGGTCAGGCAGGTATGCGTCTTGGCCCCACTTCTTTTTATTATTTACATTAATAATTTGCATAAATCATTGATCACACTCACTAATAATGTTCCCAGAATTAATGGCAAAATACTTCCCGTGTTATTATATGCCGATGACCCGGTTTTAATGGGCCGGACACCCAACGTCCTATACACTTTAGTGCAAGGATTTGTTGATTTTATGGCCAGTTTAGACCTGTGCACCAATTAAAAAAAATCCTTTATAATGCCCTGTGGGCCAAGAAAACATTACCTAAATTTTATATCTGTGGGCGACCAAAAATTTAAATGCACTTGCACATTTCTATACCTTGTGTTGGCCTTTGCTGTGAACGGTACCTAGTCTGAACACGTGGTTTTTTGTAAGAACAAGTTCTCAAAGGCCACCAATTCCATTCTTAGCCTCCCCTGGCCGAAGAGGATAGGGGCCATTTTATCGATCTTAAATTTTCTAAAATCCCAGTGCATACCCACCGCTACTTATGGTGCAGAGGTTTGGGGCTTCGCAAAAGCTACAGCATCCAGCGGGAGGAAAACAGATTTTGGTGGAAACTATTGGGTGCACCAATCTCCACCTCTCAATATGTTTGCCACAGCGAACTGAAATTAGGCTACATTGAGGATTTCATAAGGGCACAGCCCCCCTTTATTCCGGCTCGCCCCATGGTGAAATCCAGCAGCGTCCCTTACAAGAGAGATAATAGGTGATTGCATTAATTGTGAGAAGGGGATGGATATTCCATGGCTTGCCGTGGTGAGCCAGGGCCTAAGTAGCATTAATTACGGCAGGCACTTCTCAGGTCCACATGCTACTGATACTACATAAAAACAAGGCCTTATGACGGCACTATACACTCTTTATGGCAAGGAAAGACTGGAGAGGGAATCTAAGAAATCAACTGTCGCTAATTTTATGACCATCGAGCACACTTTGCCCCTCCGGCCTAGTTATCTCAGAACACCTATATGTTATTGAGAGAGGGGACTCCTTTTCCACTTAAGGGCTAACACTGTAAAATTCTTGCTCTTTTTCCCTCTTGGGTACAATGCAAATCTTGACCCTTTGCCTTGCCCGTGTGATGCTCAGAGCGGCCAAATAACTTTACACTTTTTATTCTTCTGCAGGTTTTATATAAGGTATGCAAAATGGCTTTTAATCCCGGTTTGAAAAAACCCATTGCCTATCCATTTAGTAGATGCATACAGGAGTATACTTAAACTGGAAGATGATGAGCTAGGTTTCCGTGTTGGCACTTTTTTGAGAACCGCTGTACGGGTTTTGCAAAACGATGTGTAATCCATGAAGAGTGCCCCAAGGCTCCATCAGAAACTTGCTGTATGTATTTTAATATATTTGGCACTTGTGATCAATGTTACTGAAATCGTTTTATTGTGAACATGAATTTGTGCATTTAATCTGGTATATGTGATTGTGCTTTTATGGATATGGTCATATCCAAATAAAGTATTTCTGAACTTTGTAAGTGGTTGTGTGAGTGTGTGAATGAGTGTGTGAGTGCTTGTATATGTAAGTGAGTGGCTGTGTTGAGAGGCTGTATGGGTGAGTGAGTGGGTGTGTCAGTTAATGTGTAGGTAAATAAGTAGGTGTGTGAATAGCTGTATGGGTCAGTGTGTGGGTATCTGACTGGCTATATTGGTGAGTGACTGGTTGTATCGGTGGCTGTGTGGGTGATTGAATGGTTGTGTGAGTGGCTGTACGAGTGAGTGAGTGGGTGTATGAGTGTCTTTATGGAAGAGTGAGTGGGTGTGTGAGTACTGATATGGATCTGTGAATGGGTATGTGAGTGGTTGTGTGGGTCTGTGAGTAGGCATATGAGAGGCTATATGGGTTGGGTGTGAGTGGGTATCTGAGCAGTTCTGTGGATGATGTCATCAGTGATGTCATTTAAGATGTCACTGACCATGTCATGAGTGATGTAATATGTGAGATCATAACCAGTGCATTGCAGGGGCATAAGTTATAGTTAATTCAGATAACTATAACTGCTGAATTTCACTGGTTTAGTACGAGTGAAATATAAGCCTAACTATAATGTCCCTGTAACCTTTTGATTTTTTCAGTGAATTTCTAAGTTTTTTGAAAGTCTACTTCCTAACTATAACAACCCTGTAACCTTTGTTTTTTAAGTGAATTTGTATTGTTTTTTAACTAGTAGTCATATTTGCATAGTGGTGGAGAAAGGGGGTGAGCCTCCAACCGGCTCTCAGGAATCCTGCTGTGCCAGACTTACTGGAGGTAACAGGAGGGCTTCTGTGCCCCCAAGAATCAACAGCATCCAAGAGGACTTCATTCCCAAACCAGCAGTGTGCTAGGAGGCATGTTTGCAGAGTGATGGAGAAAGAGGGCATGGCCTCTGAAGTTCTCTCAGCAATTTCACTGTGTGTGACTTTGGTGGTAACAGGAGGGATTGTTGGCCCTCAAGGACACTCTAGAATCAAGGGGACTTTGTCCCCCAATCAGCGGTGGGCCAGGTAGCATAGTTTGCAGAGTGGTGGAGAAAGGAGGCGTGGACTTCAAAGTCCTGTCAGCAATCGTGCTCTGTAATACTTACTGGAGGTAACAGGAGGGCTTGTTGGCCCCCTAGGACAATCAGCATCCAAGGGGTCTTTATCCCTCAACCAGCAGTGCACTAGAAGACGTGTTTACAGAGTGGTCGAGAAAGGAGGCGTGGCCTTTGAAGACCTCTCAGCAATCCCACTGTGTCTGACTTACTTGAGGTCTTGTTGGCTCCCAAGGACCCTCTGCACCCAAGGAGACTTCTTCCCCCAACCATCTGTGTGTCAGTAGGCATGTTTGCAGAGTGGTGGAGAAAGGGGGCAGGGCCTCTGGTGACTTGCTGGTCATTTTTAAAAGTTATTTTTTAATTTTTAGGGGAGGGGGCTTCTAGGCTCCCCCTTCCCTGGGCCAATTTCACCCTGGGGACCAGGCTTCTTTTAAATGGGAGAGAGGGGCCATGCGGACCCCATACCCTGGGACCCAGCCTCTAGTGTGGGTGCCCTGGTCCCACCCAGCAAAAACCAAAGAAAATGATGGACGGAGTGTTGAACATTGAAAGCACTCACCCCCAGTCAACTGATCTGGGTTTAATCCATCACCGTTCTTTAGCCCACTCTGCCACCCCAGTTCAGACATGGCCATATGCAAATCAGTCTGACCCTGTGCCTCATGGGAACAGTCCAGCCCGAACTGCCAAGCCATGTCTTCCCTGGACCGGAAACAAGCTTCCTAGGACCGGTTTCTGGCATTTCAGCCGTCTTCAGCCAGGCTTGCTTGAATCCAGTGGCAAAGTGAGCAAGGGACTCACGTCTGAGCATGCCCTGCCAACTTATGGCGAACAAAGCAAAAACCAAAGAAAATGATGGACGGAGTGTTGAACATTGCAAGCACTCACCCCCAGTCAACTGATCTGGGTTTATTCCATTACCGTTCTTTAGCCCACTCTGCCACCCCAGTTCAGACATGGCCATACGCAAATCAGTCTGACCCTGTGCCTCATGGGAACAGTCCAGCCGAACTGCCAAGCCATGTCTTCCCTGGACCGGAAACAAGCTTCCTAGGACCGGTTTCTGGCATTTCAGCCGTCTTCAGCCAGGCTTGCTTGAATCCAGTGGCAAAGTGAGCAAGGGACTCACGTCTGAGCATACCCTGCCAACTTATGGCGAACAAAGCAAAAACCAAAGAAAATGATGGATGGAGTGTTGAACATTGCAAGCACTCACCCCCAGTCAACTGATCTGGGTTTAATCCATCACCGTTCTTTAGCCCACTCTGCCACCCCAGTTCAGACATGTCCATATGCAAATCAGTCTGACCCTGTGCCTCATGGGAACAGTCCAGCCCGAACTGCCAAGCCATGTCTTCCCTTCCCACCCAGGGCACCCACTTAAAAATGTTGGGGACCACAGGGGGATCCTCAAGGTCCCCATTGGCCCTTCCAGCTCTACCCCTCATACAGGACCTTGCATTGCTTTTACACATTGGGAGTAGCTAACATGCAGTGTGTAAGAGCAATTGTGCTCTGCTTTGAGCAAGCGAGAGCAAAACGCTTAAAGTGGAGCAGAGTTTGCTATGCCTTGGCATGCTTAAACACATCCGGTGCTGTGACAGAGGCTGCGACCGCAAGGAAGAATCAAGGGGACTCACAAAAATCACCTAATGCTGCAATAGAAAAGATCTTAGATTTACTAAGCCACACAAAAGATCTATTGACCCTCAAGGGGCTAGTTGTTACAATGGCTATGGCGCTCACCGAGGGGGATGGAGAACAGCCCACTCAGGAAATGGGGTCAGGCAAAAGGAGAGGTTAAGGCACTGATTTCTCGCGTGTCTGGCTCTGGCTCGGTAAGGGGGCAGTGTATGGGGAGTATAACAAGCAACCCAACTAGGTTATCAGAGAGCGAGTGATATCTCCGACTTATCCCCTAATTAACTCTACTGGATACCTCAATCAGAACAGCTTAGAAATTCTGCCCAGACCCAGTGAAGAATCAGCCAATAAAACTCAGACAGCTTCACTGGATGCTGAGCTTGAGACTGAAGAACACCTTACCGCTAAGGAGCCATCACTGGCAGTAATATTGCAGGCCTTGCAAGAACAACGGAGAGAAGCCCAGGATCATCATGCTCAGATTGAGCAGACTGTCTCAGCATCAAGCTATCATTGGATGAGGTGACGGGTACGGTGGTTGGTATCACGAAGGATATGACTGAGTTACAAAGTAGGGTAGCGGAGACAAAGGAGTCAGTTACCGCTATTGCTCAAACCATTCAGTCACATTATCTACAGCTCCAGGCTTGTCAAACTAAAATTGAAGATCTGGAAAACAGACAAAGGTGAAATAATCTAAGATTATTTGGAGTACCGGAGGGTAAGGAGGATGCTGACCCCCGAGCATTTGTGGTTCAACTACTTCGAAAGGCATTTCCATATTTGTCGGACTGGGACTGTCAAGTCCAAAAAGCACACCGGCTTCCTATAACTACACAGAGGCCTAATGCCTGGTATCCTCGGCCTATTTAGATTTTTTGGGGGAATTTTTTGCTGAGACAAGCACTGTCTTTTATGGCTTGCCCCAACTCACTAGTAGCGGTTGATTCTTTATCAATATTTTTTAGAACTGATTTAAGCTGAGCTACTATTGAAAAAAGATGGAAAATGAGACAACTCATTGACCCACCTAAAGCGACAAGGGCTTAAGTGTTTTCAGGACTCGCCAGATTGAAAGTTATTAAAGACGGACAGCCACTCTTTTTTGTCTCGGATTTGGAGGATAAGCTGGCACTAAGCAAATGACAGACGGCATGAACACTTGGTGGGACTGCTTGGTTATGATGAAACTTATAATGCTGCACTTTTGAATCTTGTAATTTTTTTCTTCTTTTCTTTCTTTGTGTCCCGGTAAAAATGGCTGGGGAAGGGTAGATTAGAATTATCTTCGTGCCCCGGTAAAAATGACTGGGGAAGGGTAGATTAGAATTGTATAGAAACTGGGCCTAGGTGGCTTTGGGGGTAGTAAGGGCTTAAGGTTACTCATATCTTTTTTTCTTTTTCTTTTTTTTTCCCCTGGTCATGAGGGGCCAGCTGGGGCCTAGCTGGGTGGTACACTGAGACGTAAGCTGCCATATTCAGCGGCAGCTGTTTGGGGAGGGTGATTCCATCTTTAGGAAACGGGGAGGGGATGGGTAGGTTACTTTTGAGGAGTAGGAGAAGGGTATTTGAGGGAGGGAGTGGGGTATAACAAGGGAAAGAAGTCAAAAAGAAGGTTTGCAGTTTTTTGTTAGGTGGTGGAAAATTAGCGCTTATTACTATTTTGTTTGGAGGTTTGACAATTTAATTAAATGGGCTTGGCTCTGATTAGGTGTCTATCTTGAAATGTGTCTGGTCTGAATAGGGGTCAAAAAGACAATGAGTCTGGTTGGAGCTCAGGGCATATAAACATTATTTAGTACTTTTAACAGAAACACATTTAGCATATAAAGACTGGGGTTTTCTTAACCAATTGGGATTCCAGAATGCAATATGTACCTCTCAAAATGTGTCAGTCAGAGGGACTGCCATCTTGGGGTCTAAAACATTAAACTGTCAAGTCCACAAGGTGTTAACAGATCAAAGAGGGAGGTGGGCTATTGCTCAAATTGAGATTAATACTGTGAAATATGTTTTCTGTGTTTTATATGGTCCCATTGTTGATGATCCGACAATATTTGATGATATTTGTTTAGAATTAGTGGGATGGCAAGGGGTGGTGGTTTTGATGGGGGATTTTAATTGTGTTATTAACTATGGTATGGATTCCACTAGTCGGCCACTTGCCCTAAGAATGATGAAGGTGAGAACTATGGTGATTACATTTACTGCAGGACGCATGGCGCTATTTGTACCCAACTACACCGGGATATACGTACTACTCTGCGCCACATCGGCAGTACTCTAGGATTGACATGGCTTGTGTCCCAGACACTATCTTGACGAGGCATACACGGAGATCTGTCCCAGAATTACATCTGACCACAACCCCATAATCTTTTCTGGCAAACTGCAATCCTAAAGTAGCTCGCCTTTTTACCTTCCCACAGTATCTGGTCACAGATTCTGAGTATTCGGCTTTTATTCTTAGAAAAATGTCGGATTATTTTACAGATAATATAGGATCTGCCCCGCTTTGAGTCATATGGGATGCTATGAAAGCATTTGTTAGAGGAGTCACTCAGCAGTTCGTCCGGCAACAGAATAGAGAAAGGGAGAGACAAACTAAGGATGCTTATCAAAAGCTTATCAGTTGTGAGATTCAGCATGCCGAGGCCGTTCGACTGCAAAAGGTAGATCAAGATTCTCGGTATGCTTTCCTTCTGGAGCAGAGGCAGTGATAAATAGGGCATTAAAAGAGAAGGTAGCGGCTTGCTTTACTAAGCATAAGACACTACAATATGAATATGGGGACAGGATAGGGAAAGTCTTAGCTCATTAGTTTATGGATAGTCACCTTACAACTAAGATTGCGGCTATTAAAGGCGAGGGTGTAACTATTTACAGAGACCCCCAGGAGATAGTTGACCAGTTTTCTATTTTTTATCAGCAATTGTACTCCCCAGATCGAGCACAAGACTTGACTGATATGCAGAGCTATCTATGAGGGAGTAATCTGCCGACTTTGACAGAAGAAGATTCTCTGGTACTAGAGCAGGAGATTACAATGGAGGAAGTTTTGGAAGCGATTGGGGGGCTATCGTCAGGGGAAGCGTCTGGGGATGATGCCTCCCGGCAGAGTTTTCCAAATGCTGTAAAAGCCTCCTCGCCCTGATGCTTCGAGATGTAATCTCTCAAGTTGAGTTCCAGATTCATGGAACATGGCTATCATAATTTTTTTTCTAAAAAAGATAAAGCTCCAGAGGAACGGGCATCATATCGCCCAATTTCTTTAATAAATGCAGATGCAAAGGTGTTTGCTAAGATATTGGCCACCCGGTTAGCTCCAATGATGGCCAGCCTGGTTTCTCCCCAGCAGCATGGGTTTATTCAAGGGAAAGACAATACTGTCCATGTTAATATGGCAATCGCGGCTTTTGATGCTGCAGGGAAGCTAAAAACTGATCTGGACATGGTCTTATTGGATGCAGAAAAGGCATTTGACCGGGTGGCCTGGGAATATCTCTGGGCAACACTCATCGCATTTGGGGTTAAGGAAAACTTTCGGAAGCTGGTTGCGGCTGTGTATCATATACCGATGGCTAGATTACTGTATTCAAATGTCCAAACCATTCCTTTACCCATTCGTTGTGGTACGAGGCAGGGCTGTCCCATTTCCCCTCTATTATTTGCTCTTTATATAGAGACTTTTATTCGGGCATTATTGGTTAATAATTTGATTTGTCCTTTGAATATTGAACAGCGCCCCCTCAAACTTACGGCGTATGCCGATGATATAGCTATTTTTACTGAAAAGCCAAGGGAGGCTATAGAAATCATTAATAGGGAGGCAAAGAGGTTTGGATGCTTTTCCGGTTATAAGCTGAATAGTAACAAAACTCAAGTTCTTCTTAATTTTCAGCCGGAACTCCCAGTTGAAGGGGTCTGCCAGAAGGTCACATATAAGTGGGTGCAAATCTCGGCTAAAATTGGGCTCATGCATTCATTAAATTATGATTCTTTATTAATCACTGTTACTAAACAATTGAAGCTGTGGCACAAGCTTCCATTAAGCATCTTAGGCAGATGCAATGTTATAAAAATGAAGATACTTCCCAAGTTTCTTTATCTTTTTAGGTCAATCCCGTTACGAATACCTAATGTGTTTTTTAAGAAGTTGGATGGGGTCTTGAGCAGCTTCATTTGGGGTTATAAGAAGTCAAGACGCCCTATTGGATTGATGAAGCTCCCATATAACCAGGGTGGTTTAGACCTCCCTGATTTTAAACTTTATTTTTGGGCCGCTTTTGTTGGCCGGCTATGCAGCCTCTTGAACCCCGAGCAAATGGAATTTTGGCATTGGTTGGTCCTTGGGGGAGAGAGACAGATGTTTTTATATCGAATTAATGACCCTAACTATTTTAAACGCTTATGGTTCAAGACCATTAGAGATTGTGTACATATTTGTCAGGGTATCAAAACTAGATTCACTTTATCTCCAAACTTCCTCTTTGGGTTAATCCAATGCTGCCTGGAATATTTCAGGATGGTATGGCTCGTCAGTGGGCTAGGTATGGGGTGTACTCTCTCGGGCAATTGTATGATTGCAATGGTTTCAAGACATTCGAGAATCTCCAGTTGATGTTTGAGATTCCTCAACAAATGTTTTTTAAATATATTACCAGTTAGAGACTATTTTGCCAGAAACTTAGCAGTTCGGAGTGTCTCTGGGTCAGATATGTGGGAGTATCTGTACGTCCAGATCCGGCAGGCCACCATCAGCAAGGCATATCAAATTCTTTGCCAAAGTAGGGCAGAGGGCTGTGAGAAATTGGCCTCCTGGTGGAGTGAGATTCTAGGGGAAAATATTGCAATAGAAAACGTGAGGATAGCTTTGGATACTATTGCCCGTTCTGTACACTCTGTGAACCTACGGCTCCAGCAATTTCAGACACTCTGTTTACTTTATTATACCCCTGAAAGGATTGCTAGATGGTTTCGAGGTGGGGTTGGAGGGGGAGGGATTTATAGAAGGACATGTCAGAACTATCCTAAATGCGGGCTATATGCGGCTGGTATTGTTCATATGTTTATGTGTCCTGCCTTAAGGTTGTTCTGGGATAAGATACTAGCAGCAATTAAATATAAACTTGGCGGTGACCTCATGCTTTCAACAACTGAAAAGATGCTAGGGTACAATGAAGATTGCGGTCGGAATAGGTCTCTATTGACAATTATGCTGGTCGCTGCCCAGTTGGTGATAGCTAGAGCCTGGATTTCTCCCAAACCCCCCACCGAGATGGAATGGTGGCTAATCCTCAAGGAAACTGGGGAAAGGGAAAAAGCGCTGGCTAAAGAAAGGGGTATTCAGGGTTTGCAAAAGTATAGAGCCATTTGGGGCTGTTTAGAAGAGCCATAAAACATATGTTAAAAGGTTATGGGTCGTCATAGGCATATGTAGTTGTGAAATTGCTTAGGAGAGTTTCCATCACTTTGTTTACTTGGTGTTTTTGCTTTTTGTCTCTGCTTTCGCTACTATGCTTTTTTGCTTGTATGACTGTACTTCTTCTTGACAATAAAAATATAAAAAAATAATAATAATTCTTCTTGACCTTAGCGCCGCTTTTGACACTGTATCTCATAAAATCCTGGTGCAATGTTTACAATAGATTGGCCTAGGTGACACCACTCTGAACTGGTTTGTTTCCTTTCTATCAAACAGATAATTCTAAGTGATTTCACCTCCTTATGGCTCCCAGACACAGCTGACACATTATGAGGTTCCATAGGGCTCGGCCCTGAGCCCAACATTATTTAATATCTACGTTCAACCCCTAGCGGGAGATGCAAAAAGCGGGGGCCTCTCCATGGTCTCATACTCTGAAGATACTCAGCTTGTTATCTCTTTATCCAACACCTCTGACCAACACATTGGCAAGTTCCGAAATGACGTGATGACCATCGCAGAATGGATGACACCCAACTTTCTTCAGCTGAATGCAAGCAAATCTGAGATTCTTCTTCTAGGAAGGGACACGCATCTCTGGAGTGCCCTATACTACTAACCAATCCACTCATCACTAACACAACGCCATTCAAAACCATGTATAACTACATCCCATCCAGACACACGCTCCCTGCTCTAATTACTCCTAACAGACCACCTTTTATCGCTAACAAACATATAATCAGACTTCCATCATTTGTCCAATCAACACCCTCCTCTACATCGAAATCAGTTACGAGCCTCTTCACGTGGAAACACAGTCGTTCTAAGGAATGAAAACTTATCAGGGTTTTGACCCATGTCCACCACAAACTATCAAGAAAATTCTTTTAACAACCTCTGCTGCCACTCCAGTAAGAAGAATCATCAACAATTCCTTAACTACTGGAATATTTGCAGAAGAACTCAAAAAGTCACACATACCCCCTTTACTGAAGAAAACAAACTTGGACCCGCTGAACCCTGACAACTACAGACCCATTACAAATGGACCTTTCCTGGGCAAACTGATAGAAAGAGCAGAGTTTGCCCAGATGTCACAATTCATTGAAGAGAATGACATACTTTCAGACTTCCAAACAGGATTCTGTCTGGGAAGAGGCACTGAATCTGCCCTCCTTGCCATCTGGGATGACCTGAAGAATACAGTAGGCCGCAATGGGTTTGCTGCGCTACTCCTCTTGGAACTCTCGGCTGCCTTTGACCAGGTTGACCAGGTTGACCATGACACTCTGAAAAAAAAGAATCTATGAAGCCGGCATAGAGGGAACTGCTCTAGACTGGATCGGGTCCTACCTTTCAAACCAAACTAATGTCATTCATACCCCACCTTTGTCGTCCAAACCATACTCCATAAAAGCAGGGGTCCCTCAAGGCTCTATCATCTCGCCCATGCTTTTCAACATCTACATGAAGTCATTACCAGTACTGATCAATCAATTTCACCTCACGTGCTATAACTCTGAAGATGACCCGCAAATACTCCTTCAACTGGAATGCCCCAAAGACATTGGAAATTCCCAATTTTTAGTTGTCTCAGAGCTGTGGATCAGTGGATGACTTGGAGCCATCTCAAATTGAATGCTTCCAAAACGGAAATATTCACGTGTGGCGATTGGAAACATTATGACCCGCTTGCTGCCTGGCCTGATGAACTGGGATCACTGCCTAAAGTATCGAATGAAGTAAGAAACCTCGGAATGACCATGGACTCCAAGCTATCGATGAATGCCCAAGTGGACAAACTAGAAAGATCAAACTTTGTCACTATAAAAACACTGCAACAAATTTTCCCTCATTTGGGATTTCCAGACAAAGTCCAAGCTACCATCTCCCTTGTTCTGTCCAAACTCGATTACACCAATAGCCTCTACCACGGATCACCTTTAATAAATATGAAAAGACTACAACGGATTCAGAACTCGGCTGCCAGACTACTCTTGCATATCAAACCGCAAGACCACATCTCACCTGCCTTGAAAGCCCTGCATTGGTTACCGGTTGCCAGAAGATCCATGTTCAAGCTACTTTGTATCACCCACAAAGCAATACAAGGAATGGGACCGCTCTTCATCAGGAATAAAATCACCAAACACATTCAACTAAGGAACCTCCGCTCTAAAGGGGCATCTCGCCTCAAATTCCCAAGATACAAGAAAAAAACATGGGTGGCACATCCTTCTCTGTTCAAGCAGCCAAACTATGGAACTCTTTACCCCCCAGACATAAGATCCACCAACAACCACCTTATCTTCAGAAAACTACTCAAGAATTGGCTCTACCTCACATAAGCACCATACGCAAACTGGATTTTACAGCATATCTCTCTGTATATAAGTATTTATTTTCACTATGGATATGTACCTATCTTTGTGTATTGCTTTGTATAAACATGTAGAATAATTATGTTGTTACAAAAAAATCATCTTTGGTCTACATGTACTTGCTTCCATTGTGCATCTATGTACCTTGCATGTACTTGGATCTGTGTGTCTGTTACTTTTCGCCTGAAAAAGCATATCCAATGCACTACCCTATTTTTCATCCTGTGCCTTTATCAATATCTTTAATCTACATATACTTGCCTCCTTTATGCATCTATATACTTTCAATGCATTATGGATCTATATATTTATCACTTTCTTCTAATTTAGCATTTCCAATCCACTACCCTATTTCTCAGCCTATACTTCTCTCAATATATCTTCTAGCCTAACTTTCTGACTCATCTGAAACTTCTTTCCACCACTCTTTTCAATGCACTACTCTATCCCTCACCATATACATCTATCAATATATCCACTCTCTCATTTATCCCAAACCCCATCCCACTACTATGATCCCAAAATAACCCTTTCTAGACTCTCTCCTACTCTACCCCTCCTAGCATCATCTGACACATTTTTTACTATACCGATCCACCAAAACAAACCTTTCTAAACTCTTCCCTCTGACTCTCCCCTACAATACCCCTTTTTACTCCTCCTACTGCTATGGCCTCCAAATCCTTCACTCTTCTATCCCTCCACTTTCCTTTTCAATCAAAATAACAGACTAACGTTCACTTTCCAAATTCCATATTCCTCTATACTAATTCACCACTAATCCTTTATGGGTTCCAGAGTAGCGTGCTATTCACCAATAAAGTGTTTCAACACCCCATCAGGGTCACAAGCGCTATGTAAATGCAAACCGTGTTCCCTTTTCTGCCCCTCCCCAACCCTTCTCAATCCAAATAACTGACTAACATATCTACCACTCAAATTACTTTCATGTTTCATCATACTGATTCAACACTAATCCTTATGGGTTCCAGAGTAGCATGCTACTCGCCAAAAAAGCGCTTCAAAACCCCATCAGGGGTAGCAAGCGCTATAAAAATACAAACCTCTTTCCCTCTTCTATACCGCTACCTACCCTTCTCTATCCAAATAACTGAATAACATATCCACCACTCAAATTACTTCATATTTCACTATACTCATTTTCAACACTAATCCTTTATGGGTTCCGGAGCAGCGTGCTACTCACCAGAAAAGCGCTTCAACACCCAACAGGGATAACAGGTGCTATATGAATGCAAACCTTTCTTTCCCTTCTATCCCTCTGCTATCTTTCTAACTCCAAATAACTGACTAATATCCACCACTCAAATTACTTTCATATTTTACCATACTAATTCACCACTAATCCTTTATGGGTTTCTGGACGAGCGTGCTACTCACTAAAAAAAAAAAGAGCTATATAAATACAAACCTTTTTTCCTCTTCTATTCTTCTGCTATCATTCCGAATCCAAATACCTGACTTACCTATCCACCACTTAAAATTACTTGCATGTTTCACTATATTAATTCAACATTAATCCTCAATGAGTCCCGGAGTAGCGTACTACTCGCCAAAAAGCGCTTTGACGCCTCGTCAGAGGTAGTAAGTGCTATATCAATGCAATTACAATACAATGGTGGCCTGCCGCGTTGGGAGCTTCCCCTACCCCCAAGGAAACCATAAAAAACCTGGGCGTTTTTTTAACACTGTGCACAGACAATACAATGGCTGGCAGCAGTTTTGGATTCCTACGTGGACAGAAGCTACTGCTTAGGTTCTTCAATGCTCAAACACGCCAGACCATTAACCAGTTTACTATCCTTTTTAGACTGGATTATTGCAGTTCTCTGTACATGGATGCTAATAAAGCAGGCATCAATAGTCTTCAGAGGGTGCAAAACGTCACAGCACATAAATTCTTCGCCCCCCGGAAATCCTGCCCCATCTCCAAATTCAAGTTGCACTGGCTTCCGGTAGAAAGGAGAATTCAACTCATGTCCCTATGTATCTCCCATAGAATTTTCCATACCCAAGACCACTCATTTTAGCCAATCTTCTCATCCCCTATGTACCATAATGCACCCTCCGCTCCTCTAATCGACATCTGCTATGTGTTCCCCGTTTTAGACGAGCAGAGGCAGGAGGTCGGTCATTCCCGGCTTTAGCTTCCTCACTTTGAAATGCTCTCCCATGCACTATCAGGAGCATACAGGATCATGGGGTTTTCAGGTAGGCAGTTAAGACCATTCTGCCAAAGTGCCTCCTGGAGCAGTGCTGGCTGGGGGATGAGGTCCGCTTGGATGTTGAGGGTTCTTGGGGGACAACAACCCCTTCTGTTACCTCCTGTAAATCCCACAGAGCGCGGTTGTTGAGAGGAGGCCACATCACCTTTGTCCACCACTCTGCAAACCATGCTTACTGGCGCACC
This sequence comes from Triturus cristatus, assembly GCF_964204655.1. Classification (NCBI taxonomy): domain Eukaryota; kingdom Metazoa; phylum Chordata; class Amphibia; order Caudata; family Salamandridae; genus Triturus; species Triturus cristatus. Next base: position 553,766,733 of record NC_140581.1, read on the forward strand.
ACTGGTTGGGGGATGAAGTCCCCTTGACTCTAGAGTGTCCTTGGGAGCAAATGAGCCCTCCTGTTACCTCCAGTAAGTCTGAAACAGAGAAATTGCTGAGAGGTCTTCGGCGGCCACTTTTCTCTTGCCAATGGTGCATCGAAGGCATCTTATCAGATTTCCAATTCTTAACAATTAATGACCTTGCTACTGCTATAGATATGGAGAAAAAACATTGCTGGCATTTTGTCAAATGGTTTATCTCCGCTGAAGAACCTGATAAAACCAATTTAAGGGAAGGGATAACATAGCCCAATAATGATAATGATTGATTAATAACTTGAAATACTTCAGACCAAAATTGCTGTAAATGGTGACAATTGAAGAAAATATGGTTCCAAGACCATATCTCTTGATCCTGACACCTGAAGCAATACTTCAGAAGGTAGAAACATGTTGTGAAGCCTTTTAGGCATAAAGTAGGTCAGCCATCTTGACAAAAAAGTCATTCTTTTATAGTTAGCAGCTCGAAGCGCTCTATGCCCTACTTCACATTGCGTCTGCCACTCATTGTTCTTGAGACTACATCCAGTTTCCTTTAATAGTTTGGAAAGAAATTAATTAATCTCTTCCTGCTCCCTCAACTGAGATAGGAAAGAGTACCAATAGCTGACCCTAGTTAAGCCATCATCATATAGTTGGCTTAGAATCCTTGATACCGAATTATTAACCATACCATAATTTGATCTTAAAAAGCTGGTTAATTGATTAAAGGTAAAAGAAAGGGCTGAAATCTTAGAGCCCAACTTCTGGGTAAACAATTTGCAAGTAATCAAATTTGATAGATTATAAAAATCCCCCAGTCGTTCAAACTCCGCCTTCCTCCACAAATCCCCTGGGAGAACTGTAAATCGAAACCCTGTCATCGGGTATATATGTGTATATATATATATATATAAGTTATAAAGGCGGCTTGCCGTTGAAACGTGTCGTGGCCCTCGTTTGTTGTGAAATAAACCCGTTTCTTGCTTGATACTCAAGGAGTCTACGCCTGTCATCATTGTTCTTGGCAGGATTGGTTGCATATATATATATATATATATATATATATATATATATATATATATATATATATATATATATATATATATATATATATATATGCAAAAAAGAAGGAGAGAACTCTGGGTATTTCCCAAGTTTAGGTGTACAGAGCACGCTCAACACCAGCGACACTCTAAATTTGCTCACCTCAAATGTCTGCTTTTCTATCAAAGTTTGTAAGCATAGGATTAGCACAATGCTATCCACGCCGAGATAGAAATAGACAAAGACTTTTGCCATTTATACCGCAAAGTCTTTAAGCATAGGATTAGCACAGTGCTATCCACGCCGAGCTGTAAAATGACAAAAGCCATTTATCACTCCAGGCACAGTATTATAGCTTTGGATTGGTGAAATACCATCCAGGCCAACCTGAACTGAATAAAAGCAACCCCTGACACGTGTTTCGCTGTCATTACAGCTCTCCAGAGAGGTTTAGCTTTGTTCAGACACAAGGGAGCACCCAGTATAAGTCAAAACAATTCCCTTGCAGGCATAGAGTGACGCATCAATTATGCAAAAAAGAAGGAGAGAACTCTGGGTAGTTCCCAAGTTTAGGTGGACGGCAGCTCGTGTACAGAGCACCCTCAACACCAGCGACACTCTAAATTTGCTCACCTCAAATGTCTGCTTTTCAATCAAAGTTATTAAGCATAGGATTAGCACAATGCTATCCACGCCGAGATAGAAATAGACAAAGTCTTTTGCCATTTATACCGCAAAGTCTTTAAGCATAGGATTAGCACAGTGCTATCCACGCCAAGCTGTAAAATGACAAAAGCCATTTATCACTCCAGGCACAGTATTATAGCTTTGGATTGGTGAAATACCATCCAAGCCAACCTGAACTGAATAAAAGCAACCCCTGACACGTGTTTCGCTGTCATTACAGCTCTTCAGAGAGGTTTAGCTTTGTCCAGACACAAGGGAGCACCCAGTATAAGTTAAAACAATTCCCTTGCAGGCATAGAGTGACGCATCAATTATGCAAAAAAGAAGTAGAGAACTCTGGGTAGTTCCCAAGTTTAGGTGGATGGCAGCTCGTGTACAGAGCGTACAGAGACTTTGCGGTATGAATGGCAAAAGACTTTGTCTATTTCTATCTCGCCGTAGATAGCATTCTGCTAATCCTATGCTTAAAAACTCGCGCACCAGCAATGCACTGCTCATGACGTCACATATTATATCATTAATGACATGGTCAGTTACACCACTGATGACATCAAATGGCCTGATGCATTTCGAAGTTCGTGACTTCTTCTTCAAAGGCTGATGGAAAACAAATGTGCAACCCCAGGCACTTCCTGCTCATATCTTAATCCGTAATTGCACGCCATTGATTGGCCGCCTAAATAGTTCTGTGCAAAGGATTATGGGTTAGGTAGTCCCGGGAAACAGTTCATGTCCCTAAATGGGAGCGCCTCTCTTTATGCTGGATGGCCGATGTACAAACCCACCGATGGGTCTCAGGAGACAAGCCCGCTCTAAATTCAGCACTGTGTCCCCACGTTGATGGCTCAGTAAATACCTGCCACATGGTCCCCTAAAGTCATGGGGTTGGTTCTTCTCGGCAGCCAGGTAGCCGCCAATAGATAACTGCTCCACAGGTCCCCTGATGTGTGAGAAGCACTCTGAACACAGTGCAAGGTTTCAAACCTTTATTGGTACGAACCACAGCGCCCCTCCTGATTTCATTCTCAGCTGTTCCATCAAATGGCCTGACGAATTTCTAAGTTCGTGACTTCTTCAAAGGCTGGTGGAAAACAAATGCGCAACACCAGGCACTTCCTGCTCATATCTTAATCCGTGATTGCATGCCATTGATTGGCCGCCTAAATAGTCCTGTGCGAAGGATTATGAGCTAGGCATTCCCTGGAAAGAGTTCATGTCCCTGAATGGGAGCACCTCTCTTTATGCTGGATGGCCGATGTACAAACCCTCTGATGGGTCTCAGGAGACGAGCCCGCTCTAAATCCAGCTCTGTGTCCCCACATTGATGGCTCAGTAAATACCTGCCACATGGGGTAGGTGCTTCTCGGCAGCCGGGTAGCCGCCAATAGATAACTGCTCCACAGGTCCCCTGACATGCATGAAGCAATTTGAACACAGTGCAAGGTTTCGAACCTTTATTGGTATGAACCGCATCTCCCATCCTGATTTCATTCTTAGCTGTTCCATCAAATGGCCTGACACGTTTGGAAGTTGGTGACTTCTTCTTCAAAGGCTGATGGAAAACAAATGTGCAACCCCAGGCACTTCCTGCTCATATCTTAATCCATAATTGCACGCCATTGATTGGCTGCCTAAATAGTTCTGTGCAAAGGTTTATGGGTTAGGTAGTCCCGGGAACAAGTTCATGTCCCTGAATGGGAGCGCCTCTCTTTATGCTGGATGGCCGATGTACCAACCCTCCGATGGGTCTTAGAAGATGAGCCCGCTCTAAATCCAGCACTGTGTCCCCAAAATGATGGCTCAGTCAATACCTGCCACATGGCCCCCTAAAGTCACAGGGTTGGTGCTTCTCGGCAGCCGGGTAGCCACCAATAGATAACTGCTCTACAGGTCCCCTGACATGTGAGAAGCACTCTGAACACAGAGCAAGGTTTCAAACCTTTTTGGTATGAGCCGCAGCTCCCCTCCTGATTTCATTCTCAGCTGTTCCAGCAGCAGGCCTGAAGCGTTTCGAAGTTCGTGACTTTTTCTTCAAAGGCTGACCATGTCATGAATGATGTAATATGTGACGTCATCAGCAGTGCATTGCGGGGGTGCGAGGTATAGTTAGCTCAACTAACTATAACAGGCCGAATTTCTCTGGTTTTTTATGAGTGAAATGTCCAACTAACTATAACGTCAGTGAAATCTGTGGTTTTTTCAGTGAATTTCGAAGGTTTTTTTAATGCGAATTTCTAACTACAACGTCCCTGAAACCTATTGTTTTTTCAGTGAATTTCAAAGGGTTTTTAAATGCTAATTTCTAACTATAACACCACTAAAACCTATGGTTTTTTCAGTGATTTTCTAAGGTTTTTTAGATGCTAATTTCTGACTATAATGTCCCCGAAACCTCTGTTTTTTTCAGTGAATTTCTAAGGTATTTTAAATGCTAATTTCTAACTATATAGTTCCTGAAACCTATGGTTATTTCAGTGAATTTCAAAGGTTTTTAAAGTGATATTTTGTAACTGTAATATCAACAAAAAAAAATGTCTTAGCTTTTTATTTGTAATAAAAATAATGTAATGTTTTATCTTTTCTAAAATATGAATATATATATATATATATTTTTTTTAGTTGTTGAAAAAAGTGGCGTTGCGTAGCAATCGTGTACCTGTCTTGGTGGGTGCGCGCATTAAAGCCGCCATATTGTTAAAGTCATGTAGGATGCGCATTTGGTGTGCGATGGGTGCGCCGTGCCCAGCCCCGTGTAATGTCACATACGTATTTCCGGGGGTCGCACCAGGTGCACGTCTCCCGTGTAAAATTTGATTGTTTTAAAAGTATATATATATAACTTTAATATGTATATTAGAGCAAGAGATTATCTAAACTAATTATAAAAATCATATATTTGTAATTGCAATAAAGTTATATTATTCTTTAAGATATTTTCCGTAAGTCGCATCGGCTGCACGCTGGTGGCGCACCCGGTGCGCAATTGCCATGTGACTTCAAAAGAAAGCATTTCATTGATTTAGAAGGTTTTCATTCCTTCAAGACCATCAGAGGAGATACACCTGCTGTGTTTGCTCAGCTATTTGCTGGTATTTTTTACACAACAGAAAAAATGGTTTCTTCAAATCCAGTAGTGGATTTACCATCTGATGAAAAAGATTTGGAGGAACCAGTGAAGAAACAAAAAGAGAGTGTTGTTTGGGCGTTCTTCACCATACCGGACGGGGAAGAAAAGTCAATGCCCAGAAGGTGAGCTGCAAACTCTGTCCAAGGGTGCTATCACTGTGGCAGTGATAAAAAATATTTTTATGGTACTTCAAGTATGATAAAGCACCTCCAAACTATCCACCCACGACATCTGGCCCACAAGCAACATCGTCGCGCACAAGAACTCTCCCAGCAAGATGACCAGGTTGCAGGTCCAAGCACCTCAGCAGCTTTAAGTTCCTCATCTCGTGGACCTGACATTCATCCCGAAATTGCCAACTTAGAATAGTGCTGCATCAAATGTAAAACCATCCTCTGCTATGGAGAATAGTCTGTCGACGCTGTGGTTTCTGCAGCAAGAAACCACAACTGTTAATTTTTTTTGTCGTAATCCCTGTTTTAATTGCAAAGTCTTATAGTTTGTTCTGTTGTTTTTTCCGTTTAAAAAACCCACATAAAATAGTTAAAAAAAATACAAAAAAAGGTGTTTAAAAAAGAAGAAAAATTGGTTCTTGCTAGAACCGTCTCTTTGGTTAAAAAAAAAAATTGTATGTGTTGCATGAAGAAGTGCATGGATATTAGCTAAATGATTACATGGGTGTATGGGTAGTGCCTGGATGATTGGAAGACTACAAGGATACTGCCTGAGTGATTGGAAGTAGTGAATGAGTAGTGTCTGGATGATTACAGGAGCTCATGGGTAGTGATTGGGTGATAGAAAGACTGCAAAGGTAGTGCATGGTGATTGTATAAGTGCTTGGGTGGTGGCATAGTGATTACATGTGTTTATAGGTACTTGCTGAGTGATTGTAAGAGTGCATGAGTAGTGAATGGGTGTTTGGAGGAGTGCATGGGTAGTGAGTAGGTGATTGGAGGAGTGCATGAATAGTGCCTGAGTAATGGACAGAATGAATGAGTAGTGTCTAGCTGATTAGAGGAGTGCATGGGTAGTGCATGGGTGAATGCATGAGTGCATTGATAATGCCTGGGTGATTGCATGAGTAAATGGGTAGAGCCTGAGGGAATGGATGAGTGTAAAGGTAGTGCATGGTGATTTTAAAAGTGCTTGGGTACTGGCAGAGTGATTGGATAAGTGCATGGCTACTGGCTGGGTGATTGGAGGAGTGCATGGGTAGTGCATGGTTGATTGGAGCAGTACATGAGTAGTGGCTGGGTTTTTGCATGAGTGGATGAGTAGTGCCTGAGCGATCCGAGGAGTGCATGGGTAGTGCTTGGGTGATTTTGTAACTGCTTGGTTAATGCCTCAGTGATTGCTTGAGTGCGAAGGTAATGTATGGAGGATTGGAAGAGTTCATGAGTAATGCTTGACTGATTGCATTCGTATATGGGTAATGTCTGCATGATTCAATGAGTACATGGGTTGTGCCAAGGTGATTGCAAGAGCGGAAGAGTAGTGTGTGGTGATTTTATAAGGGCTTGGGTTTGATGGAGTGATTGGATAAGTCTATGGTTAACAGCTGGTTGATTGCAGGAGTGCATGGGTTATTGCAGCAGTGCATAGGTAATGCCTGTGTAATTGTATCAGTGGATGAGTAGTGCCTGGGTGATTGGAGAAGTGCTTTAGTAATTCCTGGGTGATTTTGTAAGTGCATGGGTAATGGTTGGGTGATTGGATGAGTTTATAGGTAATACCTGGATAATTGCATTAGTTTATAAGTAGTGCCTTGGTGATTGCATGAATGCATGGGTAGTGCCTGGGTGATTGAAGGAGGGCATGGGTAGTGCCTGGGTGATTGTTGGAATGCATGGGTAGTGCCTGGGTGATTGGAGGAGTGCATTGGTAATGCCTGTGTGATGTTCTAAGTGCATGGGTATTGCTAGGTTGATTTTACAAGTGCATGCGTAATACCTGGATAATTACATGAGTTTATAGGTAATGTCTGGATGATTACTTGAATACATGGTTAGTACCTGAGTTGTTGCATGAGTGCATGAATGCATGGGTACTGCCTGGATGACTAGAGGACTGCAAGGATAGTGCATGGTGATTTTATAAGTGGATGGGTTTTCGTAGAGTGATTGGATACATGCATGGCTAGTGGTTGGGGGATTAGAGGGCTGCATGGGTAGTGCCTGGGTAATCCAAGGAGTATATGAGTAGTGTCCAGATGATTAGAGAACTGCATGTGTAGTTGAAAGATGATTGGAGCAGTGCATGGGTAATGCCTGAGTTATTGCATGAGATGATGACTAGTGCCTGGGTGATTGCAGGAGTACATGGGTTGTGCCTGGGTAATTTTGAAAGTGCATGCGTATTCCTTGGGTGATTTTGTAAGTGCATGGGTAATGCCTGGGTAATTACATGAGTTTATAGGTAATGCAGGGATCATTCCAAGAGTGCATGGTTAGTGTCTGGGTGATTGGAGGAGTGCAGGGATACCACATGGTGATTTCATAAGTGCTTGGGTATTGGTGGAGTGATTGGGTAAGTACATGGTACTGGCTGGGTGATTGTAGGAGTGCATGGGGTAGTGCACGGGTGATTGAAACAGTACATGAGTAGTGCCTGAGTTATTGCATAAGTGGATGAGTAGTACCTCGGTGATTGGAGGAGTACTTGGGTAGCGCTAGGGTGATTTTTTAGGTGCATGAGTATAGCTTGGATGATTGCATGAATACATGGTTACTGCTCTGGTGATTTTATAAGTGGAGGAGAAATGTCTGGATGATTGAACGACTGCATAGGTAATACTTGGGTTATTGCAACATTCTAGAGGTAATGTGTGGGTGTTTATAGAGCTGCATGGGTACTGCCACAGTGAATAAAGCTGTATATTGGTAATGCATAGGTGATTTTGTAGGTACATAGGTTATATTTCAGTGATTGAAGAAGTGCATGGGTTCTGGTAAAGTGATTTGATGAGTGAGACAATTCAGTTTTAGAAAATGAATGACTGCAATAAAAGTGACTGGAAATATTAATTCATAACATTATGCTTATTACATTACTTTATCTTACCTTCTTTATTGAAGTAGATATGAAAGTAATTGAAACAATTTTGCAGTTGTTTTACTATAGTCTAAATGTAAAATATTTTCAAACTTTAGAATTACTTTCTGTAAAAGAGAAGGAAAAATACTGTTATTGCAAATAATATTATAGTTTTAAGAACGCAACAAAATTTCACAATTAGATAACATATTCATATTCTCTTTTTTGCTGTTTTCAGATTCTATTGAATTTCACCATACACAGTGATTTCAATGTTGATCATCATATAACAGCTGGCAAAAAATACAATCAATAAGATTGTAAACAAATCTGTGTTCAAAATATTTACAACAAACTCCACTATCTGTTTACATTTTCAAAAATAAACACTCTCATGTACATTGCATATAATACAAAGATCAAATATGTGAACTGCTTCATATTTTTGAAATGCAATATCTTGCCCCCTGCCGACACTGCACACAATTACTGCAACAGAAAGCACACACATTGCATCAATGTGCAGGCAATAGTGGACCACCGGGGACTCTTCACCAATGTCGTCGCCAACTATCCAGGCAGTGTGCATGATTCCTACATCTTCCAACAGTCCATCATCAACTAGCGCTTCCAGGATGGCACCTACGGAAATACAATGCTTGTTGGTAAGTACCAAATAAACACACAACACACCTCAAATCCACAATAATGCAACTCACAACTCTGGGAATGTACACATTACAAAATCACATACAACATGCCAAACAACATGCCCAACCACCAGACACGACAGCACAACTTACTGTGGCAACCTGAGCTAGCCATGTTTATGAGTCATCATCATTATGGCCACTCAGCCACACATTAGCAGAATGTGGGGAGAGGTGGGAACCAGGCCAAGTGTGACGTAGATGTGCTGGACAGACTGCAGTATGCAGACCACAGACATATCCATGTCAACATATACTGCTGGTGGTGGTAGTGTTGTGGACAGTGGACACACCCATGTCACCCCAGCCAGTGGGGAAGATCTCGGAAATGTAGCTTGTTACGTCCCCCCTGTAAGCGTGTGGGGAGTGGGCTTGCCCAGAGTACGCCAGGCTAGCATAGGGGTGTGAATGTAAAGCACATAGCCCTGGGCATGGTTCTCTTCCGTAATGGCCAATGTGTCTGCCAGGGCGACGCCTCTCACCCGCCACGAGGCCAACGCCGTGTGTGGCAGTGCCTGCGATCCTGTGTGCCTGCTGCAGCCTGGCCTGCTGGTTCCCGAACCAGTCTCGTCCGCCCCTGCCCATCCAGGCCTCACTGCTCACCTGCAGATACCGTTGTGTCTCCAAGAGGGCCCACCACGTGCCGATGCAAGCTCCAAGCCCAAGGCCCGCGACCTTGGCAGCCTCCTCAGACTATCACGGCCACCGCGAGCAAGGGCCGCAGTACTCCTTTGTTGTTGATGTACTCCACCGGCATACACAGTGGACAAGTAGGTCACACATTTGGAACTGGGTCTTGATTACACAATGGCCGAATACATATTTTATGGCATTGTTTAAATCCCTAAACTCCCTTCAATGTGGTGCCACCCACTCTGTGCATAGTATTCCGACCACATGTGTCTGTGGGCCCTTGCTGACTTCGGCCATCGGCATACACTGTGGTCCAGAAGGCCTCACATCAATCCAATACAGTCCGTACCAGGCAGGACATGGCATCGTCGCAGGGTGCACAGCCGCTCAGCTCTGGTGCTTCCACCTCCGTCAACCACGGATCGTCTCCACATGCCATTTCAACGCCGGAGGAGCTGGCTGCACAGCTGTTGCCCCGTGCAGACCGCTGCCACCGGCACACACTGCGGTCGTGTAGGACACACAATTGGAACTGAGCCTTGATTTCTTCATAGCAGAGGTCATATCATTGTACCGGCCTCATCGCAGACTGCATCCCCTTCCAGCTCTGGTGCCATTGACTCTGTGCCATGGGAGTCATGGACACTCTCTGGTTGGACTTTGGTGGCATTTGAGGCTATGGCCTGGGGGTTGTCTTCATCATCATGTAGCTGGTATTGACATTGTGTGAAAAGGAGACTGTAGCATTCATCTCCTCCATATTGCCTGTTTCTGCTTGCTTCAGCCCTCTGCATCATGCCCTGGATGGACACCTTCCACTGTCCTCCATAACACTTCACGACATTCCCCCTAGACATCAACGAAGGCCCGCTCAGCTCTCGTGGCCCTACCTCAGTGAATCGCAAGTCACCGTCCCGTGGCGGTGTGCCTGTGCCAGCCGCAGTGCATCCGGGGCCCCCAACTCTGTGCAGCTCAAGTCATGGACCCTTACAGTTTGTACTTTGAACTTCTGATTGTCTGATCACTGTTGTAGTTGCTGCCAGCACCAACCAACTCCTGAGGGGTGGCTTACACTACCCAACATCCATCCAGCACAAGCGTCATTGGACTTGTGACCCTGACAATAAAAGGTGCTGGGCACACGTGCCCATAGCCAGTTCCACAAATTATCTGTGTGTGTCCGTGGGGTCATTATGTATGCATGCGTGCCCCGGGCCATGCCACATTACTTTGTGCTGTGTACAGCGGGCGCAACCTTGTCATCTCAGGCAGTGGGGTAGACCTGGGACATGTAGCTGTGTCGGACTTCCCTGTGAGTGTAAGGGAGTGGACCGGCGCACAGCAGTACAGCATAGGGGTGTGGTCATTCAACACGTGGCTCTGGGCGTGGTTAAGTTTAGGCCTTGCTAAGGAAGTATCTAATTGTTTGTGTCCCTGGTATTGTGTCGGCGCCACCGGTCATGCAATATACAATGTTGCTATGTAGCATGCCCCCGGAGTGCAGGCTCTGGTGAGGGGTAAATGAGGGTGCGCAAGCCCGCTCGGGGTCAGGGTTCAGACATGCCAACTGTTGTGTGTGTTGCTATTTCCACAGCATATGCCACTGGTCTAACCTCAACCGCATGGCGAGTTCAGCCAGGCATGAACACTACATCTGTGTATGCCCTGTCCTTACCATAGACCCACACACATGTGGCCTCCCACCTTCAGCGCACAACATCACTGTGTCGTTGTCAGGCTTGTGGACATGTGCAGACAGGCATGACAATGGTGTGCCGTAGGGGTGCAAGTGATGCAACCGCGCTGCGCACAGTAGTGAATAGGCTCGGGGGGAGGGAGGAGCAGCAGTGAGGCTATGTAATACACATTGATGCCACTCATTTACAACAAGCACAACATGTCATTCAAGAATCACAAAGTCACACATATCACACACCAATGAACCAGTGAGCCTGCCAACACATCAAGCAGACCCAACTATTCACTCATGTCTCTCTGCACTGTCACAGTTGACCAAGGCTATGCACTCTGCGCTTGGATGATGACAACCCTCCGAGCCCCGAACACACAGGCCCAGAGGCAGTAAAACGCGGCCCACAAATGCACCAGGGGCATCGTGGAACCTACATTTGACTTGTTGAAGTCACGTTTCAGGTGCCTGGATGTCAAAGGTACAACCCAGACATCGTGTGCAAGATGATCGTTGCATGTTGTGTGTTGCACAACTTATGTGTACGCAGCAAGGCACCATGGATACAAGTTCCAGAAGCACCGGATGATGATGATGAAGATGAGGCTGGTGGACCACACCCCACTGCAGCCACAGCTGGAATAGCCCATAGGAACACTATCATTGCAAATTTCTTCAGATGAGCACATCACATTGTGACAGTCCTTGGCAATCATGGGACAGTACAAAATAACCACAGGCACATCACGTGCAAATAAATGCATTCCAAAATAACATTACCTGAGTGCATGTCACTCATCTGTGCAGGCACACCACTCAGACAAGTGTGAGTGCGACATGTATTGCTAAAGATTTTATGATTGGTTCATTGATGGTGTGTGTGTCACCTCTGTGCAGAGAGGCTGTTTGGGGTGTCATGTACTCGAACTGCCAGTTCTGTGTGTCACAGTTAGTAGGGTATCCCACTTTTTGTTGTTTCACATGTGTCCAAGATCATTTCATTTTGGCTGCCATTTGTAACCTACAATTGACAACAGGGCTCCTTTTGGGGTCAGATATGTACCACCATCCATGATGCAGGGATGCCCCCTGTGACTCAAGACCGACAACATGGGCAACATGTACGTAAGCGGGAGTCACTGCCCCTACATTCGTCCACGCTTTCATAATTGATTGATCATGGTCATGACACGTCTGTGTGCAGGAGGGGTTGCTTGTCCCTCTGCAATGTGACGGGGAGATGGGGTTTCACAGTGTGTTCTATGCATGTGTCAGCATTGGCGCAGTTTACATGCAGACTGCATGTCAATGTACATTGTGTCTGTGAGGAGATGCCTATATGATGCGAGACAATGGTCATTTGTTCTACGTCACAGATGTAGGGTTGTGCTTGTACATTGTCATCTCACCGTTATTTTACTCTGCTTTTATGGTGTATTTTCCTCTATGATGCCTGGGAATTGCAGGTCTATCGCTGGTTATCGCTGATTTTTGCATCGCGATTGGCCTCATCGCTACTATTTTTGCGTTCGTGTTTTGCTTTTTAGCCACATCGCATTGATTTTAACACGTTCATTTGACACGTCATCGTGAGACTATCGCATGGTGCTGCCAGGTTGAGAATACTACGTTAACACAGCGTTGTTTTCCCACGATAGACTGCGATATGCAGAGTTGCGTTAAGCTAATTTTGTGATGATTATCACACGTTATTGAGAATATCCCCCACAGTTTTGCAAACTGGTATTGTCAAATATATGAATCGATCAGTGTCTATTTCAGCGGTAGAAGAAAATGAACGTTTTTCACATTTATGATCCCATCTGTAACAGAGTCCAGACAGATTTTCAATTTGTATTCCTTCATCTTCCAATACTGCAAGCATAAACATAAGAAATTCTTTTTTTTTTTAAATATATTTTTATTACCATAGCTCATAGTACCATAAAACAATAGACAATGTGAGGTAACAGTTAAGTGTTGTGTCCTTGATGATCGTGAACGCTCTTTTCTCAGCCCGCAGCTACCCATATAAGGAATTTTATTCAAAACCATTTCCTACTTTTCAAGCAAGTGCTTCAGGTTATTCCATTTTTAACTTTTGTACAAAACCAGTGCTCCAAATATTCAACAAAGTAGTATCCATATTATCAACATTGAAGAACGGAAGAAATAGCTGGTGCAGACAAAATTCAATCCTGTGATTCTGGGCAAATCACTTACTCTCCCCAGTGCCTAACAAAAATGAATGTGACCATCTGTAACGAAACTGGTGCTCATGTAAAGCGCTCTGAACCTGATATCTTTGGGTCTAGTTTGTGCTATATAAAACTCTAAAAAAAACAAAAAAACTCTGACCTGCTTTTTTACGCATGTTTCCGACCCAGAATGATTATTGATGATGTCAGACAGGAGCACCCTCTTTGATTGACAAAAGCCTCTGGCAGCACAGGGCTTATGCTTAAAGCGAGGGTGTTTTGTGTCACAGGAGGTTGTGGCCACAGAAACCAGGACTGGAAGTAGGTGTGCCCTGGATAGCCTGCAACATGGCACATGGACACCAGTGCATGTGCCCATCAAAAGTGCCCTGACTGCCGAACCTTCAGGCAGGATGAGGGTCCTGAAAATAAAATCAGAGTGATAACGAAATCCAAAAACAGGAGGCAGGAAGGAGTGTGGGGGGCTGAGTCCCAAAGCCCAAATTAATGAACTGCCCATGCGTGAAAGTAGACGTCGTGTTTGAGACTCTACATTACTTTTATTAATAGTGCGTGGCTGAGGGGCTGATCATGGACCTTTGAGATAGTATTCATGTAAATTGCAGCGCCCATGTGTTGTGCAATTAACATGAATACTATCTCAAAGGGCCACATTCAGCCCGCAGCCGCGCACTATTAATAAAAGGAATGCAGAAAATCTGAAGCACGACGTTTGCTTCATAGCTGCCAAGGTTTCAGATTGGCATGTGTGAGATGCAAGGTTTCCCATATAATCTGAATAAAAATAATACCTTAGTGAAGTACTGTTCCATGCAGGTCCTGATAGATTTACAGATAATTGTTATAGAGTGAGTGTTAATGAAAATCAATTACATTGTCAGTGGTTAACTTGAAAACAATCATTATTGCCCTAGAGAGGCTTAGGCTATCATCTGTTTGCGAATATCAGGATTATGATGTAGTGGAGTTTTGACTATAACACATGCCACCTCTACCATACTAGTACGTCCTCACACAAATTTAAGAAAATTGTGCAAATCATTTCAAGACCTCTTCTTTTGGAACACTGTCACTTGACTTCATGTAGCACCCTTGATTAGAGGGTTCCAGGCACAGATACACAAAAGTCATGACTTCGGCATTTTCTTGACAAATTTGTTAAGCTTCTACATTTTTGCAGTGAGTATCTCAATAGTAACTCCAGTCAACTTCCAGGAAAGAATGGACAAACTCAGCAGACAATATCAACGAGTTCATGGTAAAAGAGCCTATATGCCCTTCACAACTGACAACATACAGGACCACCTTTCTGGCCTTCACACTTCTCACCAAACATCTATCATGTTCAGTAGAATATAAGTAATTTGAAGATTCTCTTTCCCAATTTACAACTAGCCTGGTATCATATAGTCCTTCCAGAAGGCAGTCCCATATTGCACCTTGATACATGATTAAGCCTATATGTATGAAACTAAATGGAGAGCCACAACTAACCGCAGGAACAACATAGAGTGCCAAGCAGGTGATCTACCTGTTACTACAAAAAATATAAACTAGCAATGACTCAGCAAAAATTGTTTTACTGAAAACATATCAACAATAAGTCAGTGAGATTTCAGCAGCTCTAAAATACACCTCTGTGGACATAATAATTGGCCCTACTTAGACACTATGGGCCATATGTAGGAAGCCTAATACCGGTCGGTAACGGCCGATTTTCGGTAAATATCCCGTTACCGACCGGTATTTAGGCTTTTGGTATGTAGGGGGCATATTTCAGGATTCGGTAATTTACCGAATCGGTAAAATTACCGAATCGGTAATTTTACCGATTCGGTAAATACCGAATCCTGAAATGATATGTAGGGGGAGTGTGTCGTTGGTGCGGGGATTCGTTATTTACCACCAACTAAAAGTTGATGGTAAATGACGAATACCTGTAAAAAAGCATTTTTTTACCATTTGAAGTGTGCAATGTGGCAGACATACATGCCCTTAGGGCATGTATGTGCGCCACATGTGCACACATGGACTAATCAGGGGTGCAACAGGGTGTCAATGTGACACCCTGCCACCCATGATGATGCCTCCCCCATTACCGATTCGGTATTTACCGAATCGGTAATGGCAACTGGCTTCCCATTCATTCCTATGGGCCTCCAGGCCCATAGGAATGAATGGGAAGCCAGTTGTCATTACCGAATCGGTAAATACCGATTCTAAAATACCGACATATACCGAATCGGTAATTATTTACCTACATTACATTTACCGATTCATAAATACCGAATCGGTAAAATTCGGTATTTAAGAATCGGTAAATGTAATTTACCTACATATGGCCCTATGTGACCAAATGCTGGAGTTGAGGATCTTTAGTAAAATCTTATTATGGTACCACCACTGGAGTCCTGTGCTTTTCTAAACCCAAAGTCTACTTGTTTGTGTAACTAATTCATGTCATGGCGTGTGTATCTAAATTGAAAACCTGCGTTAAGACTCTTCATGTGGCGCTGCATGTGTGGAAATGCACCATGTTTTCACTTTTTTAAGCAAAACTTTGGAGTGAGCCCTTACACTGCCGCATACAGAGGAAAAAAATTAGAGGGAACATTGTTGCTATGCATAAAAAGTGTAGGATCACATTGGAATGCTAAATGAATGAACCAAAATATATACATGTGATGAAATGGCTCATAAATACAGAAGAAAAAGGTGCCGAAACAATTTCTTATCAGGTTACACAAGTCAAATTGTTATGCATGACAAGGTGGCATACTGTCCCTGGAAGTGTTATCAGAGAATTCTGTTCTCTATGAATAGTTCTACTATAAGCAGATTACTGTGCTAAAAAATGAAAAAATACAATTTTGGGACGGGGAAGAAAAAAGTATAATCATAGAAAAAGTTCCAAAGTCAGTATTACGTTTGAAAAAGAATGAAGGCCAAATTCAGAGTCTCTCCGGAACACTGTGTACTTGAATCAAAAGTCAGTGTGTGCGGATGGAGAAAACATAACATTTTCTAATCCTGTAGACAACAAGTCGTCTACCTTTGTTGGTGAGAGTTGGAATACCTCGTGTAGAAGATCAACAGCACAGAGATGCAAACTATTGCCTTCAGCATGGGAAGCATCAGCAATGTTCAGATTGGATGTTACCTGCGTGCCTGGTGTTTCCTCTCGTACCTCAGCAGTAGCATGTTGCGTTTGTGAGATCTCAATGAATGCCGCCATCACGATTGGTAGCCGCTGGGGACAACACATGGCATGGGCCGTTATCGGGTCCAGCAGAGTATCGACATCTGTAGGCATGACTGATGGGAGTGTCAGCCAAATGTCCAGCACGCATTATTCACCGCATAGCAGGCAGCATAGAACAGGTAAGATGCAATCTTGCCAAATTAGTCTGAATGACAGAAACCAAGTGGTGTTTAATTCTCGTAGACGAGGTAAACCCAGAATTCGGGCGATACGCTCATGACACTTCATCTCCAATAGAGTTCTTTCCATGGTGAACTGGGTGTCGATGGTGATTTGGCTTGCCATATCGTAGCAGTAGGAGAAAAAATAGTATTCCTGCAACGAGTGCTAAAAGGAGTGGCAGTCCGCCAAACACAGAGTGCATGAAGTTTGGAAAAATTCCGAGGACTTCTTGAAAAGGTGCTAACAGTCCTGCACACACGGTCTTAAAAAAAAATGTACGATACCGCTCTTATCAGACATGATAAGAGCGGTATACAAAAGGGTATACAAAAGGGTATGTATCTCCGCCGAAGTCCTTGGGTCTTGTTGAACATAGGTTTCCTTGGCAGAGGTCAAAGGCACAGCTTTTTGTAAAAGAATGGCTTTCATCCTGCTTAAAGTATCAACTTGTATAGAAGAGATATTCAGTGAAGGCCATAAAGGCGACTCCCTGACTAGGTCTATTTGGGGAAACAAGACTTGCATACAGCAAGTGACCCTGGAAGTAACCGTTACTAGATATGGGATACCTGGCAGCATGCCACAGCAGCTGTGATCATTCAACATAATGTAACTCCCATTTGAAAGTTGACCAAAGATTGGATTGATCACTTCTGCCGGTGAACCGTGCAGGTGGCAGGATAAGTTTGTAGTGGAACCATCACAGGCCCGTGTAAGTTAATACCCTGACAAAGGAGAGAACCGCTTAGTGCGTGTTCACAGTTTTCACCGCTAAGAAACACTTCACGTCCCCATTCCAACATCTGTGTGTGTAAGGTAAATGCCAGGATGTCTTGATGTATTCTTTACCCAACCTTTCATATTTGCCTGCTGGTATATTTTTTAGGCAATACTGAGAATGGAAAGTCGGAACAGGCAGAGTAATCTTACCATGTATGATCCACTCAGTAGCTGATTTTTCTGCCACTGTGAATGGTAATTTCTCAAGTTTTTCAATGCTCAGCACCGTATAGTCTGCTACTCTTTGCGCCAGTTTGATCTGTCTGTCAGTGAGATTGAATTCCGCAGTGACGTAGTACTGATTAAACGCCAAGGCACATAGCCAGAATGCAGGTTTTGGAGCGTCCAGCCTAATAGCATGATAGAACGTAACTGAGACTGACCATGTTGAAACATGCCCAAGTATTGTTCCATGATGTCTATGACAGAGGATACAATACTGTCCAAAGAATATATATCCTGGACTACAGAGTCGTTAACCCATTGTCTACTACAGAGACAGATTTCTCTAAATTAATACGATCAATTTCTCATATTCGTTCTGCAGTCTCTGCTTGGGTGACCTTCCATGCTTCATTTTAGGCAGCGTAGATACCGGCATATATGAAATGTTTTTGATGCGGGTTTCTTGGTCCTAACAAGAATTTCCTAAGGTCTGCGTCTTCTTCAAGTAAAGTTAAGTGTTGTTTTACATCCTCTAGTGTAGCTCTCTGTAGCCAATCAAGGAAAAGTTTCCCTACACTGTAAGTTGTTACTACCCCCGGAGATTGTCTTTGGACATAACGTGGGTCTGGCCTACCTGTGTTTTATTCAGGAATCTATCTTGACAGTTGTTTGTGTCTAAGGGCCAGAGCAACCATTTTTTCCATTCAGGATCTGATCTGTTGTGATGCAAAATAGTATGTACGTTGACCTCCCCCTTTGTAGTGCTTTCACTTGTAGGTGCAGGTATAGACGGTGTGTTCATGTCTTTTATCTTGGCTAATCCAAGGCATGATGTTTGTTGGACAGTGTCGTTCAAAAGCATAATTTGCTCAGGGATGATACAGGCTCTAAACAAAGCTTCTATTCCCTGTACCTGCCAATCTTTAGTACCCCAGACAGTTTTTGTCTCAATATTGTCTTTCCAAAAGTCGTAACCCTGTCTAGACAGTTGGGTAATAAAGGCTTCAGGATAAATCTGTTTGGTATTCGTTAACATATTTTTCATTCCTGTCTTGGTGACATTTGTTAAAGAAAAATGATTCTGCATTTGACACATTGAACCCTGAAAAATATGGAAATTTAATTGCAAATGTTTTCGAGCTACCCTTTAGTGGTGTTGGACAATGTTCCCATTGGTTATACATGAATACATTTCTGGGCATTGCAGATTTATGCAGGAAATGATGACCATAGTGGTTATAGCAATACATTTGTTCATAGTCTGATGAACCTTGTAAATATTCATTATTAGTAAATGCAGTTAACATCTCTAGATCAGACATCATATTATTAACAGTCTCGAAGTCCCAATCATCAGAAAAGGTACTGGAGGTAATAAAGTTACTTAATGAAATCTTAAATAAATGTGGAATCTTCAAAAGCTCCGACGGGCCAAAAATGTCATATTCGGTTTTGTCCCAAACTATACCATCAGGTATAGGAATCGCTGTGATGTTCACTGCTGACAAGTCTCTTGCTTTACGATGGGATGATTTGTGTGGCTGGAGAAGTACGTTCACTCTTGTACTTGCTGTGTCCATTTGAATATATCTTCCATTAATCAGCATACCCAGAGTTATTACCAGAGCTAACCAAGGTAGAAAGAAGAATATTCAAAAAACAATCCATAGTTCAATCCATGGTGAAACCGGATACGTTTTTTCCAGCAGATGAAAAAAGTCTGTTGCTTATTCTTTGAAAGTTCTTTGTACTAGCGTAGTTTCAGGCTCGCTTGGATCCTCAGAAAACTTATCAAAGTTCATTAAATAGCCAGAAGCAGTTCTGTCAATGGTTGGAATTGCATCCGTAGTTGATGAAATTGCTGGAACCAGTTGATCACTTGTTACTTCTTGGTAGACATGTGTTTTAAGTCAAACTGTTATTTGGGTCTCAAGAGGTACAAGGTCCATAGCATTGTTGCTTAGTCCTCTATTTCTTACTGTCAAATCTTCAAAGGTGATGAGTCTCTCAGTTTGAACTTACCCTGGGCGTAGTTTGCGTAGTAGCGCTACGCGTAGCTACGCGAAGTGCACTTTGCACTACGTGAGATATGCGTAGCGCTACGCGAACTGCGTAGTGAGCTGTTCGGGATGATTGCACAGTGCCTGATGCTTGTCCGCATTGTGCAATCATTGAAAACGGCATCTCGCACAGTGCGAGCTGTCGTTTTCTGCCGCTCAAGTATATTTTTACTTGAGGGACAGCTTTCTCAATGCGGACTGGTAGTTTCTCATCGCGAGCGGTCACGAGCATACGCGACCACTCGCAATGAGAAACCTGACCTCCCCACGTTGAGAATCTCGCCGGGAGGTTTATTTTCCACGCTCATGATCGCCAACTTGATGATGCTAATCGGGAACGAGGAAAAAGTCTCGCCGGGAGGTCATTTTGCTCGCTCGTGGTCGCCAACTTGACGTTGAGGACCGCGAGCGAGCGAAAAATGCCAACTACGCTACGCTACACTATGCGTTTTTGCACTGTGCTACGTGCAATTCGCGTAGCGCGAAGTAGCACAAACTACGCAAACTACGCATGCGTAGCATAGTTGGCCACCCAGGGTTAGTTTGAACCTCTTGGATTGTAGCTAGAGGAGTACGTCTGCTACATTGGCGGACTTCACTTGGCCTACTATTCAGTATCGGCCACATAGTGTGGTTTGATCAGGTCAATGGACACAAATATTTTCTCCTTTTTTTCCAGCAAGGGGCAGCAAAAGTACTGTTCTTGATCAGTGGATTGCTAGGACAGGTACTGGTTGTCTGTATGAAGGCCCAAATTCCTTCTTATCCGCGATCTTTTCTCTGACTAGATCCCCAAGCTTTGGGATCGAGGCAGGCCTTGCTGGGACGGCCGGATTTTTCTCGATGGTGATTGGCTTCAGGACCACGTTGCTTTGTTGTTTTCTCAAGTCATTTAAGTCCTGTAAAATAGCCAAATGATCTTTGATATCAAATTGTTTGTTTTCCACCACTGTGCCTTCCATATCTAAGTCCAGAACCAACATTCTAGTCCCAAACAGGACCTCATATGGAGTGACACCCCCTAGGGAACTTCTTGGCAAGTTGTTTAGTGCTCGCTGGACCCCGTATAGATGTTTGACCCACCCATCACCCGAACCTAATACCCTAGCTGATATAGACTTCTTTATGTCCGATTTTTTCTTTCCACAACAGAATTTCCCTCAGGATGGAATGGAGAAGAATACCGCAATGCTACGCCCAGACTGGACATGGCTTCTTTGTAAGCCCTAGAGCTAAACGCAGGACCCTGGTCAGAATGTAGTGTGCCTATTGTGTATTTGCCGATAAAGACTCGCAAATCTTTTATAACAGTTGAGCGTCAGCCGAGCGCTGAGGCCACATCCATGGGAACCTAGAGCATGAATCCACTGCGACCATGATATATTTATAGTTCCCATCCCTTTGTAAGGGACCGCAGTGGTCCAGGTAAATACAAGCTAATGGTTTATCTAAAATTAACAGGGGCGTCTGCGCAGGACGTTTCATAGTAGAGACTTTCATCTTTTGGCATATTTCGCAGTCCAAAACATAATTCCTGGTCTGTTTCCTAATGCCCGCCCACCAGTATCTCTGTTTTAATAATGATACTGTGGCGGAAACAACTGCATGGGCAGATGCGAGCCTTTCATATGCTGCTAGGATTAGCCCTAGTCTATGTTCTATGTTTGGTATTACCCTATCCCCCACTCCAGGGATTCGAGCAAACGGAACATTGTTTGCATCAATTATATATGAGTATTTGAGTGGAAACTTTTTAGGTAATGCCGCACCACTGACTTTGCTTGTTGCATTGACAGCCAGCATTATCTCGCTGTCTATTTTTGTTTTTGAACGAGTGATTGCAGCAACGGAAGCTGTTTGCACAGCCCCTTTCGCGGCTTCATCAGCCAATGAATTCCCTTCAACGTGAACGCCATCACGTTGGTGACTCAGCGTGTGTATCACATGAGTATTTTGTAGTCTGTTTCGCAACTGAACTACTTGTTCCCAAAGCAATTTGTGCTTAATTGTGCCACCTTTTGCACCTTTGAAAACATTTTGAATCCAATTCTGTAAATATTAATTGTAAGATTGAACACAGTAAAAAGAATCGCACACTATTAGTGTGGGGAATTCGCGATCTGTATTTTCAAGTGCCATCTTAAATGCTTGTAGTTCAGCTCGCTGAGCAGTGCAATCTCCTAGAGACTGAGTTTTTGTGACCATTTTTTTAATTTACCATCTCGCATGCGACCTTTAGCGATAGCACATGCTGCACTGTAAGCTTGTTTACTCCCCGTAGCGGGTTGTGCAGATCCGTCAGTATAAATTATAAATTCGTACTGGTCAGGAGGGAGAAAATCAGTAGGCAGAGGACATTCGTGTTCATATTGCAGGAATGCTTGTGTTTTTAAAAATGGATCAAAAACATATTCAACATCAGTTGCAGCAAGAGAAATAACCCATTGTATCCATCTCGGATATAAAGCTTTTGCATTTGGAATGCTAGCCTTTGTCACTGCCTCTAAGGTTGGTACAGGAGTCACGACCATAATGTGTTTTCCCTGTGCTTGGGCTCATTCTTTTGCTATAGCGGTTTGAACTGCTGTCAGAATTTTTCTGTAGAAGTGAATTTCATTTCCGCATGTGTATACAAATGGAATTTGCATGCAATGGGTACTTTTTCACCTTCGTTAAAAGTTAAGCAGGTAAATCCGCATTGACCCGGAATTATTCAGATCACTAAGTTGCGTATGTTTACGCGTGTTTGCAAGCGTTTCATTGCTAACAATATCTGTTTGGAGTGATCGCAAAATTTCAGTGTGTTTTGTGTCCAATGTGTGATTTTTAAATCAGCTTTGATTAATTCGTAGAGAGGTTTAACCCTTTCTGCGTAATTTAAAATGTAAGTTCTTCCAAAATTCAGGAAACCTAGAATCGACTGTAAATTCTTCATTGTTTTTAGAGGTTGGAGCAACGCACACTTTTCTAAAAAGTTGGCTGCCAGGCTTTTGCCTTCACTTGATAGTTCATATCCTAGGAATAGGACATTGAGGTGGGCAATTCTTTACTTTTTAAAGTTGAATTTGTAACCCTCTGAGGCGAAGCCCAATATTATCGTGCTCACCCTGTTCAAGTGCCTATCCAGGTCATCGTCTGTTAGATATATGTCATCGACATACGACAATGCCTCGTCATCATAAGTTTGTAGGAACTCTGTTACCCTTGCTGAGAATAACCCTGGGCTGTTTTTGAACCCCTGGGGCAGTCGACAAAATTGGCACTGTGTCCCCATTATTGAGAAAGCTGTCAAATATCTGCTTTCTGGTGCAATATTTTGACAAAAGAAACCATTTGAAATATCTAATGTGGTTTTATATTTTTTATTCACAATGTTATTCATCAATGCTCTACTATGTGTATTTTGCACTGCAAATGTTTTGCAACAATAATTTAAGTGTCTGTAGTCCAAAAGTATTGTCTGGTTTGGAGACAGGAAACAAAGGATTGTTCATTGATGAGGTGCATGTTTCAATCACCCCTTGATATTCAAGTTGATGTAAAATCTCCCAGACCTGTTTTTTAGCTTCTTGCTTAACTGGGTACTTCCTTTGTGCAGTTGGTTGACTTTTTAACTGGATCTTATGGTGAGGTGACTCCTCATCCCATCCTACATGATTTTTATACAGTGCTGGGGCTTGGGCTACTGCCCATTTCCTGGCTAATGTATATTTTAAATGGACTGGAACATGGTTGGAGAAGGCAGGCATAATGATGGCCTCGCCATGTGGGCACTCCCTGAAAAATTCTGGTGGCCAGTCCTTTTCTGCTAGAAATGTATCATAACCCCTTGAAAGATGCTCCCAAAAGAGTGCTTTCACTTTTCTTGTTATGTCTCCCTCCATCCGGAGTGTTATTTCATATAACCTATGTGGAGAACTAACCCTGGTGTCTACAGTCTCAACTTGTATGTCTTCACTCAAGCCCACTGTCTCCCGAAGTCCCTTCAGGTTCTGGCAAGCTATTGTAACTTCTGCTGCACTGTCCAGCATGGTCTGGGCCCATTCTCCGTTCTGTAGTTGAGTTCTCAGTATTCCCGGCATGTGTGACCTTCAGACCTGTTACCTTTTTCTTGGAGAATTGAGGTTTTGCTTTAATTTTCTAAACATGTTGATTGTCTTTGGACTTCACATGTTCTTCCTTGTTTTCTGATTGTCCTCTTCTTTCGGAAGTCTGTGACGATATCTGAAAGGTACGAGAGGAACATGTATCATTATCTTGATATCTGTCAGGTTTTCTCAAATTATCCCTATTCCTGAGGTTGTACCTCCTTTCAGAGGGCTCCTTCTGTGGAGGAGACCTGCCTCGGGAATGAGAACGCTTCTCTTTGGAATTCTGTTTGCTATTTTCCCACTTCTTTTTAGAAGAGGTAGGAGTGTTTATAGGAAAGACCTTATCAGGACTTTCAGACAGTTGTGGTTTAACTGTATAGTTCTATTAGCTTTTGTATGTTTTTAAGTAATTCCTCGTCTGACATTGATTCAATGTCAGGGTCAGGTGTGTAGCCGGCTAAAATCGGCCATGTTGCTCCTGGTCTGCCTAGTGGACCGAGCCTGGTAATGTGATTGTAATGTTTTAGGGTGCCTTTAAACCAGAGCTCATGCTCCTGGTATGTGAGTGGAATTTCAAAATCCTCGAAAGGAATATATTCCTCAGGTGGATCATCTTCTTTGTAGAAGTGAAACACATGTGTTACTGGATTTGATTCTGGGAATACTATCCATGAATAGAATACCTCTGTCTGGTGAGATTCATGTACCTCTATCACAAAAACTGCTCTGCCACCTCTTGGTGTCAGACCATGTTTTATAAGTTTTAGAGTGATGGCTCTCCTTAAAATTGGTGGGAAGTGTATAACACCCAACTCGTCTTCATTAAGACCTGTAAGGTCAGCCGCAGCTTGACCGTTGTCGACGACAGCATCTCCGGTGTCGGACATTGTTTAATGAAAAATTGCAGAGCAAGTTTCAAGGAAACAAAGATAAGGTGCACAATATTTTGGAACACTGTATCCTTCAACGTTGAACAAAACCAAACAGCTAATACATAGGACTTTTGTTCTACTCAGCTATGGCGGATATTATCCCTACCCACTCCAGACGTCTTATGGAGTTTTATGAGTAGAGGGTCAACCTGTAGAAAAGCACGACTGAGTTACTTCAGTATCTAGAGTTAAATTAGTGCCTTACCAAACCGTTGGGCGCCATGTAGCGTAGTTTCTATATCCCTGAAAGGCTCCGTGCATTGGAATAAGATACACTATAGATTTGACATAGGACTGAGGTCAGTATGTCTCTATCGAGTATATTAAACTTAATTACTTGTGTGTGCCAGCTAACTCAGAGGTCACTAGAAACTTCTCGAATATACAATTAGGGATTAGTCTCTGACAACCGCATAAACATGACAACTTTGTTTCCCTTTAGAATCGGAACAGTCTCAGAAGCGTGGAAACAATAGATAACAGTTTCACCCCTGTCAATAGTGCATGCTTCGTTTCTACAGAGTTGCACAGAAATAGAGAGATGAGCGTTTTCAATAAAAAAAGGTTTATTGCACAGTCTTATTTCTCGTGCAAGAGATATGAATTGCTACAATCGTAAGACAGACTGTGAAGTACAATATGTATGAGGTTAGCAGTAAGATAAAATAATACTGCAATAGCATGGTTTGTAGCTATGACATATATTAATCAAAATACATACATAAATAACATATGCTAAAATGTGATATTCATCTGATGCTTCTAAATTGTTCTACCCTAGTGTACCTAACCTAAGTGCAGAACGAAGTTTGAAGTCGGTGCTATTTCTAAAGTATAGCTAGCTATATTCTAGTTTAGCCAAGAGTTGCCAAAAGTTTCTCTAAGTTCCAGTCAGCTCCATACCTGAGAATGAGAGAGGTTGGAATCTCTTTTCTGGATTCGATAATTGAACCCCCAGCAAGGGAAGTCAGAGAGCACTGGAGCTGGATTATCTGCGAGAAGGATGACAGCGTCTGGTCAGTGTATCAGGCTGGAACTCGATCTCCTTCCGAACTTGCCGTGGCAAACCACGTAGTCTAGGTTGGATCGAATCCTCCGGGAACCACAATTTGCCAGGGCAAGTGCTGGTATATTTATACCTTGAAGGTGTCTAGGAATGCCAGTATTGACGTAAAAGTCGGGCAGAGGAATGTCATGAATGAACCCCTAAGGAATAGATGTTCATGCATACTTAATGAGTTCTTGGTGAAATCAATATTCAAGCCGAGGGAAAATTCCTAAAGGCTTAAGGGTCTGGTTTTCAAGAATTCATTGTGACATGGATGGACGGATGTAGGTGGCCATGACTGTATTTGGTTTGTATGGACAATATCTAAATAAGGGCCGGATTTCTATGTCCAAATAAGGGCAATGTGAATTGTACCTATATAAGGGCATAAATCGGTATACCTATAAACGGAATCTAAATCTACACACAACAGATTAGTACACAAGTGGGATATCCAATTACATAATTACTCCCCGGACTCCCTCCCCGACCCTCTATATTCCCGCCTTGGCCTCCAGATCTTCTTCCATTTCTTAATGCAGCCCCTGCTCCTGTATATGGTTTCCTCAGCTCTTTGGCACCAATCTAGGTCCCTCCTCCACTGTTCCCATTGCGGGGGCATCTGGGAACCCCACCCCCTGGCGATGTTCCTTTTCGCTACCCCCGCGGCCAATGCCAGCCAGAGTTCAACATGTCTCGACCAGTCTGTGTCCCCCCTAATCATCGATAACAGCCACTTTGGCATCATCATACGGAACCTTGTCACCCACAACCGTTGACATAGTATCCGTGACCTTGGTCCAGAAAGGAACTATTTCGGGGCACTCTCATAGTATGTGGTAGAAGGTGCCTTCCCCCTGGCAGCCCCTCACGCAAAGGGCCAATTGACTCCTGGCTCACGCATATAGATGTGTGCGAGGGTAATATATACCATGTAAGATTTTCAATTGGACCAGCTTAAACCTGGGACGGATTGCTATTTCGCGCGGGCTCTGTATGGCGTCTTGCCAATCATCATCATCTAGGGTACAAATATCATGAGCCCATGCCACCTGAAGCCTCACCGAGGGGTCTGGCCTATTGTTTATGAGCTTTTGATAAATGATGGATGTGGGCTTCTCCAATATGGGGTCCAGTAGTAACCTATCTTCCAAGGGGGAATACTCCGGGATAGAGGAATCTTTACTAATATGTGAACGTATGGCGTGTATGAGACGTATGTAGTGGTATTGT
Source organism: Triturus cristatus (assembly GCF_964204655.1). Lineage (NCBI taxonomy): Eukaryota > Metazoa > Chordata > Amphibia > Caudata > Salamandridae > Triturus > Triturus cristatus. The sequence goes on from NC_140581.1 coordinate 553,793,633, forward strand.
TGTGAGTCGTGAAGGTCATATTCCTTCTTGAGGTAGGCAAAGGAGCGGGAGGCAGATCCCTTCCAAACGTCACCTAAGTAGTCAATGCCGATCAGCATCCACCCCTTAAAGCCGGTCATACGCGCCACCTCTCTCAGTTGATCTCCAATCCATAATGGGGTTCTACCGGTCAGTTTGTCCGTCCACCCCAGGAACTTGTTCGCCTCCCTCCAACATTTAACTACCACTCTTGTGTGTTCAGGCCACTCTCTTTGCGGCCTCCGGGCATAAAGCAGGTGTTCACTGTTACCCCCTGGCATGACTAACCTGTCTACTCAGTAGGCCGGTTCAGAGTTATCTGTATATACCCAGTCATTAACTACCTGGAGCTGTGAGGCCCAGTAATATAATCTGACATCAGGGAGCACCAGGCCCCCATCATACCCCTCTAGTGAGCTTGTGGAGCGCTATTCTAGGAGTCCCACCATTCCAAAGCAGCGTCCGCACCGCTTGCGAGATGCGTGTGCACACCCCCAAGGATACGGTGTGGTAGGATGTATAGTAGCCTCGGCAGAGCGAGCATCTTAAATAGTGCCACTCGGCCCATGGGGGAAAGAGGTAATGATCACCAGTGACTCACGTCTGCCCTGAGGCGAGCCAACTGAGGCTGTAGGTTTCAGGCGAAAAATTCCTCTTTATCTCGCGTGATATAGACCCCCAAGTATTTGAACCCGCTATGGTGGCTGGGCATCTTGTGGGGATCCGCGGAAGGAAAGATCACCGACTTCCCCCAATTAATGGTGTAGCCAGAATAGCTGCCGAATAACTCGAAGAGGTGTAACGCCTGCGCAATTGAAAGATATGGCCGCGCCATGTACAGCACGATATCGTCGGCGTAAAGGGAAATACGCTCTTCCCATTCGTCCGTCAGCACCAGGCCCCAGAAAGACACGTCTCTCCTGATCCAATGAGCCAGCGGCTCCAGGGCCAGGGCAAAAAGGAGGGGAGACAGGGGGCAGCCCTGCCTGGTACCCCTCTTAAGGGGGAACACCCTGGACACAGCATCGTTCACCCTGACCCGAGCTACAGGTTTTTCATAAAGAAGACGCACCCAACTGCAGAAGATCAGGCCCAAAATTTCTGGAGCACCATGAATAAATAGGGCCATTCAATACTATCGAACGCAGTTGAAGTGTCTAATGCCATCAACGCCGTCTGTGCATCCCCAAATCCTCCGTCATGTATAGTACGCCATACAAGCGTCGCAGGTTGTGGCGGGTGCTGCTATGGGGCATAAATCCAGACTGGTCGACATGCACCAAGTCGGGAACAACAGATACCAGCCTATCTGCTAGGGCCTTGGCCAGGACCTTGGCCTCTACGATGATAAGTGAAATGGGGCGGTACAAGGAGCATTGATCCACCGGCTTCCCGGCTTAATGAATGACAACAATCGTAGCTTTGCGTTGATCGGGGGGGAGCCTACCCACCTCCCGTGCCTCCGAATACATCTGAAGAAGGGGGTTGACAATGAAGTTCGCCTGCCTCTTGTAAATCTCTACCGGAAGTCCGTTGGGTCCAGACGCTTTTCCGGACTGGAGCGAGTAAAGGGCCTTCCCAATTTCCTCACCCGTGAGATCCGCGTCCAGGCGGTCACTCTGTTCCTGGGACATCTTGGGCAGTGCAAAATCTTGCAGGAATTCAGCGCAGTCGCCTTCAGTCCTGGTGCACACTGGGGAATATATCCTTTCGAAATGAGACGCAAACGCCTCCGCTATTTCCAAACTGTTGGATACTGGGGACCCCGACACGTCCATCACCTCAGCCACTCAGGAGCGCTCTCTGTCGCGCCACTCGAGCCAAGCAAGCAACATTAGGGACTTATTCCCAACATCATACAGCCGGTGTTGTGTGGCAAGCTCGTATGCCCGTGCCTCCCCCTTAGCTACTGCTCGAAGTTCCCTATGTTTGAGTGCTAGTCTGTGACGGAGGTCAACCAAAGAGGCTATACAGGCACCCTGCTCCATCTGTTCTATTTCATTTTCAAGTTGACTGATTTGTAGGGATTCCTCTTTCTTCTGGGCTCCAATCAGTGCCTGGGCCTGCCCTCTTAGCACCATTTTATATGCTTTCCATATTGTTACATAATAGGCTACCGAGCCCTGGTTTTCCTCAAAGTAGAGCCGAGAACACTCCCGGAGTTTGTCCTCAAGAGTCTGATCCCAGAGGCGCCACGGGTCTATCCTCGGGAAGGGCACCTTATTAACCACAGGGCCCATAAGTGTGATGCCGACCGACGAGTGTTCGGAGATCCCACGGGCCAAAATATGGGGGTTGGCAAAAATGCCCATCTGGTCGGAGCGGGTGAAAAAGTAGTCAAGTCTTGAAGAGGTACCATGTCGAGCTGAGTAGAACGTGTACTGTCTATATGAAGGGTGATATGTGCGCCCCAGGTCACTAAGGCCCATTACCATGACAAAGCCCTCCAGGCCCCGTTCCCCCCTGCAGCCCAACTCATCCCCGGAACGGTCAAGGTCCGCATTCATTACTGCATTAGTGTCACCCCCTAACAGGAGGAGCCCCTGGGGAAGATCTGCCAGGAAAGAGCCCAGTCGTGGGAAAACTGAGGAGTGTATGCCTGGTGGGACATAGCATGAGCAGAAAACTACGGTACGGCCCTCCCATTTCACCGCTGCGGCTGCAAAACAACCCGCATCGTCAGACCATGTGCCCAACGGGACTGTGGCCAAGGCATTGTGGATCAGGATGCCCACCCCCGTGATCCTGACATGAACCCCGAGTGGGCAATCATTTTATAGCCAAAACGATCCAGGGCCTTGCACCTATTCCCCCGCAGGTGCGTCTCCTGAATAAGAACTACATCGGAAGAGTGTCGTTTGAGGTGCTGTAATACTAGTGTCCTCTTAATTTTGTTGCCCAACCCGTTCACGTTCCACGTCCATATTGTAAACTTAGCTCAAGTAGCCATTGTAGTCAGAAAGGCTTATCGTTATCGGATAGGTGCTCAAACCCACTGTGTCATCAGGCAGGTAACCACACGCAACAGGACTAATCTGGTCTAGAGCAAAACTTACCAACCCCTGAAACAAACCCTCCCCCCTACTAACACCCCTCTACCTGCCTCCCTGCTCAATGGGTCCCCAACCTCCCACTGTTCAAACATGCAGAGTGCCTGTTGCCCCATTATTCCCACACTCAACAAATATGAGGAAACATGAACTTGCAGTCAGCTAGAATAGTTATACATAACTAACGAATGTCCCACACACATTAAAACTATATTAGGGCCGTTCAATGCACCGTCACATATTCCCGCCCCCTCACAGATTTGCTCCCGGTAAATTCAATATGCCCCTATAGGCCCGAAACATCACAGATCATTAAAAGGAAATTCAATATCCATACTGTGCGGAGCTCCTCATATCAGGACACCCCCCCCCCCTCCCCCCACAAAGCGAAGCTTAAGTGATCTCAGAGGTACCAAGAAAGGAAAAAGAGGAAAAACAGTTCAATTCAAATGCCCACTGTGAGAAGTTGGCCTGGTATATGCTGGTCACTAGTTAAAGTGGCCACCTTGCACCAGTACAATTCAACTCTTATGGTAGATAGGTTTAAGACAACCTTTTTAAGAAAGCTATCCTAGTGGTAGCTGTGGAGGCTAAGTCTTTAGAGGAATGTAAAGCAGCTTGTTTTACTTTATAATGTCTTGAATCACTAATTGAAAGCACACCACACAGGTATATATATAAAATATATATGTATTTATTTCTAACACACTCCACTAATCTCTTTATGAGATTAGAAGTCAAGGACATATGCACAAATCAACATTTCACAATAAGTTAAGCACAAATATGGCTGGGGCCATAGGGGCGTACCAGACCATATACTAAAAAAGAGGTTTAGGAATATCGACTTGAGAAGAGACATGGCCTAGGGCCTTCAGAAGCGCTGGGGCCTCACTAATCCACCCAAGGCAGGTAAGTAAAGGACCCACGGGAGACGCATGCAGTGTGAGAACACAGCCGCGGATCCCAATAGACTTCACTGGAGCAAGTCGCGGTTGGAATTTCAAAGTTTTAGGGTACTTCGGGAGAGTCTACAAGCAAGTCACTTACAGGGTAAGTAGTTCTAGAGCCAACACCCACAGGAGCACCATAGTGCTGGAGTTACCTCACTCAGGGAAGCCGGTGCATAGGTGTCTTTTGGTGTCGGGTCGCGGCGTCGTTTTCAATGGAAGCCAAAGAAGACTTGCTGCTTGTGAAGACAGGAGAAGTGTCCGGTGGAATCCAAGGCTGGATTCAGAAGAAAGAAGACCTGAAAGCAGAGGAGACAGTGTTCAAAGTCACTTGCCAGTGACCCAGGGCCAGGAAGCTGGATGCCCACAGTAGTCGGGTGATTTCAGGTGATCATGGGTGTCTTGACTCTTCAGCCACGAGGTCCAGGAGGCGTCAACGACAACCAGGAGTTGGATTCCGCGTGTCCCACAAAGTCTGCCACTTACTGACATGGTAGCAACCAGATTGAAGCCAACAAGCCTTGGCAACAGCAAGTCTTGTGGAAAATGAAGAAAGTCAGCGGTGCAGACCAGCGAGGTCTGAGGGACTCACCCAGCGAAGGTAAGTCAGGGCAGGCCTGGAGCAACCAGGGGAGCCCTTTGGTTCTGTAGAAAAGTCTTCTGGGGACCCACAAGCCAACCGGCAAGGCATCGCAAAGATGCCTCAGGAGGATTCACTCACCAGGAGCCCACGGTCACTCGGGACAAGGTAGGCCTCTGATCTTCGGAGGAAATCCTGCTGGAGGCTTGGACCACACGTGGTCCAAAGCACAAGATTGTAGAATGTCGTGAAGGGGTTGCACTTGACAATAGTGCATGGTACCTGGGTATGGCTGTTCCTCATCACTCGTGGGGTCCTCTTGCCTCAGCTTCGCTGGGGACTCATGATGGCCTTAGAGAAGTCAGGAAATCTACTTCTGGGGCTGCACGGACTTCAGACTCCGGGGGAGCAGGAAAGTTTGAGACCGTTGATGCAAAGCTTTGGTGCCTGCCAAGCAGGGGAGTCACTCCTTGACTCCAAGGGAGATTCTTCAGTCTTCCAAAGGTAGTGGAATGTCGAAGGTCCAGGACTTCTTCTTCAGAGCATCATCCAGGGATATATAGTTTGCAATGGCAAGTGTTCCCTAACTTATACTACAAGGAAGGAAGGGACTAGCTCTATGACCACTCCTATGGGAGGGTCAGGGGAGTGGCTGGCTATACCCACTTCCCTTTGTCCAGTTTTGTGCCAGAGCAGGGGCTGGAAGCCCCTGAACCGTTTTGAGCTGGCATATGCACAGAGGAGCCTACTGCTCCCCTAGTGCAGGACTTCAAAGCACTCTAGGAGTGCACCCACCCAGCCACAATACACTAAATCCTGCCTGGAAGGTGGTTACACCTCCCTGTGACAGGATGCCTATTGTTGGCCCTCTCCACTGTGAGTCTCGGTCTGCAGCGGGAGGGTAGCCCAGTGTCTGTGCTGGTGGCATCCATTTTGTGATGCCAGGGCTCTTCAGGATTCTACCGTGTTTCCACAGTGGGTACATGTCTATCCTCTAGAAGGGTGAGATCATACTCCCACACCAGTTACTGGTGTGGGGGTATGATTCCAAAGCATTTGACACAAACACAACATGTTTTGATGCAGCCATCCCAAAGTTAGCATTTACCGCTAGGTTATAATGCACTTAAGAGTATATGGTTTAACCACATCCACAAACAGCCACAGAGAATGGACCCTGAGAGCTGCAGAGGGGCACTGCTCAGGCAGAGGCACCCCCTCACATGGAAACCAAGCACCCTGCCCTCAGGACTGATAGGGCCTGCCTTAGGGGTGACTGATACGTTTATATGTGTGTTAAGGGTGGGCGGAATTTGCAAAATTGACTTTCGCAAATTATCGCAAAATTGCACAAAATCTCTGCGAGCATGCAAAACTTTCGCAAAGATGTATAGATTGCTTTTCCCGCCCGATCGCGATGTGTTTTTGCTTGCTCGCGGGGAAATATATCTCTAACTTGCCCATGCGGTCGCTAATGGGCGCAGCCATCTTGCTCACGATGCATATTTCCTGTTCGCGATCGCAATGACGTGTTCGCGATCGCAAACTCTCGCGGAATAGCGCGACCGGCTACCAACAATCCAACATCTTGTGGCGCGCGCGAACGGATAGGAAAATTCGTCGGCGAACGCAGGGACCCGGTAAGCCGCGATCGCGTGCGCGAGAATGCATTTTTAAAGCGCGAACAAGAAAAATACTTCAGTTTTGCGGCAGGTTGCAAAAGTTTTGACATTTTCGCGCTCTCCGCGGAACGCGAAAATGTCAAAATATTGCAAATTCCGCGAACGGAACGAAATTTACCGCCCAGGCCTAATGTGTGTGTAAGGTGAGATATAGGGAACCTATACCTCAGTGAGGAGTGCTAACACTACCTCGCCCAGGCTGCAGTAGCAGGCCTGTGGTGTCAGATTTAGTCTGCTTCCCAGGGGTGGCATAATACATGCTTCAGCCCCTGGTAGGCCTGTGAAGTACCTATGCCCTTGGTACCTATGGTACCATATACTAGGGGCTCATAAGGTACCACAGTATCCAATCACTAGTGCATCTAATATGCACTCCAAGTTGTTTAGAGAGAACAGAGAGGCTGGGGCCCTGATTAGCAGGGACCCAGCCAGACTATAGCCAGAAACCAGTGTAAACATCAGAAAAAAAGTGGGGGCAACATAAGTGCAGATCCTACTCTCCTACAGTCCCCCTTCTACAGGTCACTTTATTACTCTCCGTTCATGGCCCTGGCTGCCAGGCAAGGGTCTCTCGTCACTCCCAGTGTCCTCTCCATTAATGGAAACCAAGCACCCTGCCCTCAGGACTGATAGGGCCTGCCTTAGGGGTGACTGATAGGTTTATATGTGTGTTAAGGGTGGGCGGAATTTGCAAAATTGACTTTCGCAAATTATCGCGAAATTGCACAAAATCTCTGCGAGCATGCAAAACTTTCGCAAAGATGTATAGATTGCTTTTCCCGCCCGATCGCGATGTGTTTTTGCTTGCTCGCGGGGAAATATATCTCTAACTTGCCCATGCGGTCGCTAATGGGCGCAGCCATCTTGCTCACGATGCATATTTCCTGTTCGCGATCGCAATGACGTGTTCGCGATCGCAAACTCTCGCGGAATAGCGCGACCGGCTACCAACAATGCAACATCTTGTGGCGCGCGCAAACGGATAGGAAAACTCGTCGGCGAACGCAGGGACCCGGTAAGCCGCGATCGCGTGCGCGAGAATGCATTTTTAAAGCGCGAACAAGAAAAATACTTCCGTTTTGCGGCAGGTTGCAAAAGTTTTGACATTTTCGCGCTCTCCGCGGAACGCGAAAATGTCAAAATATTGCAAATTCCGCGAACGGAACGAAATTTACCGCCCAGTCCTAATGTGTGTGTAAGGTGAGATATAGGGAACCTATACCTCAGTGAGGAGTGCTAACACTACCTCGCCCAGGCTGCAGTAGCAGGCCTGTGGTGTCCGATTTATTCTGCTTCCCAGGGGTGGCATAATACTTGCTTCAGCCCCTGGTAGGCCTGTGAAGTACCTATGCCCTTGGTACCTATGGTACCATATACTAGGGGCTCATAAGGTACCACAGTATCCAATCACTAGTGCATCTAATATGCACTCCAAGTTGTTTAGAGAGAACAGAGAGGCTGGGGCCCTGATTAGCAGGGACCCAGCCAGACTATAGCCAGAAACCAGTGTAAACATCAGAAAAAAAGTGGGGGCAACATAAGTGCAGATCCTACTCTCCTACAATCCCCCTTCTACAGGTCACTTTATTACTCTCCGTTCATGGCCCTGGCTGCCAGGCAAAGGTCTCTCGTCACTCCCAGTGTCCTCTCCATTAATGGAAACCAAGCACCCTGCCCTCAGGACTGATAGGGCCTGCCTTAGGGGTGACTGATAGGTTTATATGTGTGTTAAGGGTGGGCGGAATTTGCAAAATTGACTTTCGCAAATTATCGCGAAATTGCACAAAATCTCTGCGAGCATGCAAAACTTTCGCAAAGATGTATAGATTGCTTTTCCCGCCCGATCGCGATGTGTTTTTGCTTGCTCGCGGGGAAATATATCTCTAACTTGCCCATGCGGTCGCTAATGGGCGCAGCCATCTTGCTCACGATGCATATTTCCTGTTCGCGATCGCAATGACGTGTTCGCGATCGCAAACTCTCGCGGAATAGCGCGACCGGCTACCAACAATCCAACATCTTGTGGCGCGCGCAAACGGATAGGAAAACTCGTCGGCGAACGCAGGGACCCGGTAAGCCGCGATCGCGTGCGCGAGAATGCATTTTTAAAGCGCGAACAAGAAAAATACTTCCGTTTTGCGGCAGGTTGCAAAAGTTTTGACATTTTCGCGCTCTCCGCGGAACGCGAAAATGTCAAAATATTGCAAATTCCGCGAACGGAACGAAATTTACCGCCCAGTCCTAATGTGTGTGTAAGGTGAGATATAGGGAACCTATACCTCAGTGAGGAGTGCTAACACTACCTCGCCCAGGCTGCAGTAGCAGGCCTGTGGTGTCAGATTTATTCTGCTTCCCAGGGGTGGCATAATACATGCTTCAGCCCCTGGTAGGCCTGTGAAGTACCTATGCCCTTGGTACCTATGGTACCATATACTAGGGGCTCATAAGGTACCACAGTATCCAATCACTAGTGCATCTAATATGCACTCCAAGTTGTTTAGAGAGAACAGAGAGGCTGGGGCCCTGATTAGCAGGGACCCAGCCAGACTATAGCCAGAAACCAGTGTAAACATCAGAAAAAAAGTGGGGGCAACATAAGTGCAGATCCTACTCTCCTACAATCACCCTTCTACAGGTCACTTTATTACTCTCCGTTTATGGCCCTGGCTGCCAGGCAAGGGTCTCTCGTCACTCCCAGTGTCCTCTCCATTAAGGCGCTGACCCGGTCTGTGCGGGCCTCCTTTCCTTCCCACTGTTCGCCAACCTTCCAACCAGTCACTGTCCTCCGCTGGTGATTCAAAGAAATAAGCCCTGCCATCATCCAGGATCTTAAGGCAGGCGGAGAAGGGCATCATGTACTTCACCCCTTGTTCCCTGAGGGCTCTCTTCAACCCCTCAAAGGACCGACGCTGGCACTGGACATGAAGGGTGAAGTCTGGAAAGAACCGGATCATGGCGTTTTCAAGATGGAGGTCTCCTGTTGTCTGCGCCGCCTGTAGGATGGCATCCCGGTCTCTAAAGTTTAGAATGCGGGCAATGATGGTACGCAGGGGGGCTCTGGGCTTAGGCTTTCCCCCAAACGCACGGTGGGCCCACTCGACTGAGAAGAAGTTGGACAGGCGTTTGGGTTTCAGGTGGTTCAGTACTAGATCTTCTATGAACCAGTCTGCGGAGGGCCCCTCCATTCCCTCCGGAACCCCCACCACACAAATGTTTTGCCTGGCCTGCCCCTCCTGGTCCTCGAGCCTGGTGTAGATGTCAGTTTGATTTTTGGTGAGGGCAGCAACCTCTTCCTCAAGTCTTTTCATTTTTGATTGGAGACTCCCATTGCCCATTTCCGCCACTGCTACCTTATCATACATCTTCGTGAAGTCCGCCCTTAGTAGGTTGACCTCCTCTGTCACCGAGTCTAGTTTGGGCTCCAGGGTCCCCCGGAGTTCCCGAATAGCTGCCATTATGTCCCTCAAGGAGGTGATGAATACAGGCCCCAGCTAGGCCCGCAGGACACAAGGGTTCGCTCTCCTGTATGGAATCTATAAGGAAGTTGGCACGGAAACTGCAAAGTACAAAGACAGCATTTATTAACCCTTAAGGGTGGTCCTACAATCCACGCAACACTCTTCAGTATTGCATAGAGTAGCACAAAGAACTTGCGTACACAGTCCCCTTTTATACACAACAGAGGGGCCCATAAGTGGGTGGATACAACATGAAGCCGAAGAACATTACCATTTATGGTCATTTTCGATACTGAATCAATATGTGGGCGGAGCTAACACACTCCTTGAGCCCGCGAAAACATGGTCAAGCAAGGCTAACTGATAACAGATGTGGTCAAGTCTGGGCATGTGCCAGATGGACAAAGGAGCTATTTATAGACTGTTACTAGGCAGATTACAAGAGCAACTAACACAGAGGTTGGACTCTTCTCGTGGGGAACACGTGGAAGCATGACAATACAAAATGGAATCCAAACTTCGGTCAACATTACAGAGAAAACATGCTCTATAAGAGGGGAATTAATGTCTTTAGTAAATGCATAATCACATCGTTGTTTCAATTTACAACAGACGACCCTTTCAGCATTTACTGAAGACATCCGGTTTGTTAAGATAATCATCATATATGTCAATCGTCATCATTTCTTCAACTTCTTTAGCTAAACGTTTCTGGTGAGCAACATCGGCAATAGCTTTCTTATTGGGGATACAAAATGATACACATAATGAGCAGAGCAAGGGACCACATTGAACGCAGATACAGCATGAAAACAGAACCGCCACAATAATGCAGAGACCAGTTAGAACCTTCCATCCCCAGGCGGTAATTAACGCCCAAAACCATCCAGAAAAGGACCAAGTGCCGTTTTCTGTATGGATCTCAGCTGCAATTTTATGCAGTTTATTGATGGCATTATAAACTGATGGCGTATGATCAGGGATAAACACACAACAGCTACTTCCAATAATTTTACATGCTCCTCCTCTGTCAGCTAGCATAACGTCTAATACCATACGATTCTGCAATGCAACAATTCTAGTAATCTGTAATTCCTCCGTAAGATTCCCAAGAGCAGCAGCAGTCTGATTTGTCACAGCTTCTACCACTCTTGTTAATCTTCGGATCTTCCTACTGTTCAGGGCAGCTCCAACAAAGAAAAACAGTCCTAAGTTAAAATCAATATACTGTTGCAGACTGGTATCAGTCTGATCTACATCATCAATTGATAAAGTACGTTTATACCTATTTACAGTCACATTATTCAATAATTTCAGATCCTTATGATAAGATGCGGGTGCTAGGAATACAGGAGGTAATAGAAATGATACATAGCATACCCCAGACCACCCAGCCGGCAGACGGTAATAACCTTTATTTCCACACACAAAATACGTATTATGGGAGGCCAAGAAGGTACTATTGTTCAACCCATCAATATTCAAAACAGTAATACAATCACTAACACCAACAGGGATAAAACCCACACTCTGGACACACAGGTCCGCTTGAGCTTGTGCTACTTGGATCACAAATTTGTCTTTTCCCACAGTGTCTCTTGTGTTCGTGAAGATGTAGGGAATGGATTCATTGTCTGGTCGGTACTCTTCCCACTCCCAAATTGTCCCATTCGCTTGCGGATACCCATTCTTATCTTGATGGCATTCTTTATTGAGTCTGAAAAGCAATCGTCCCACTGTCGGTTTCCGAGTGGCAAAAAGCAAAGTATACCATGCTCTACAAGAGCCATTATGAGAGAAAGGAAGTGGTATAAATGGCGTTCCTCCTTTCTTCTGATGAGCTGGCATCATCCCACATATCCAACAGTTCGTAGCATTCGTAGCAACGTGGGTATGATGCAGCATCTGGATGAAAGTGTTATTCAAGTAAGATTGTCGATGCTTCAACTCTTGATACGGTAATGTATAAAAGTAGTGCTCCTCAGGCACCGGAGTTGTCAACACAAGAATCTTCCGAGCGGGAGTTACATCCTCCACGAACCATGTGGTTATCCCAACAATGGCTACTGTCAACATGAACCCTAATGCACAAAGGATTTTCTTTTTCTCCATATCAAAACAAAAATAAAACCCAATATCTTCCTGAAACTAAAAGTCTGTCAGAACTCTTCCCCTTGGGCAGCGGTTGATTTCTTCACCAGCGGGCCAAGACGGGTGTCGCTACACTAATGCAGGGCTGATCCCCCCCCTTGCCTCATCGGCTCTCCGTTCCACTAACCCAAGGGCCGTTCTGACAGTATGTCCCGGTACTGGAAAACTCACTTCCTTGGTCGAAGATGATATCGCCTTCCTCCAGGAGTCGCGTGGTCCGGAAAGAGTTCCTCGGTGGCGTTTGGCTCCGCAGCACGGCCTGTCTCTGCAGCCAAGATTTCTCGTTGATCGGTCAGCACGGCAGGTTCCACCAATCCGGGCGGCACCTTCCTACAGTGCAGAGAGTGGATCCAATTCTTTCGGTTGGAGACTCGCACAGCCGTCCTCGTTGCGAGGAGGACCTGCTCAGGGCCCACCCATCTCGGCTCCAAACTGTTCGTTCTGTCGAAGACTTTCACCATGACATGGTCACCGGGCCGGAGACCATGTCCTTCGCCGGTAGACCGAACAGGGAGCGCCTCTCGGACCTGTTGATGGATAGAAACCAAGTTATCCGTTAACTGTGCCAGATAATCGCTCATCATTACACAAGGTACATCATACACAGCCTTAGGTCTGGGTGGACCCCAAATATTCATTGGGCGTCCAAAAACAATCTCATATGGCGTAAGGCCAGTTCGAGAGTGCGGTACTGATCTTATTGATAATAACGCCAGTGGCAGAGCGTCTGGCCAAGTCAAAGACGTCGAAGCTTGAATTTTAGCGATCTTAAGCTTCAATGTACCATTATACTTCTCGACTAGGCCTGCAGACTGAGGGTGAAACACGGCGTGGAACTTCTGAGTGATGCCTAGGCCCTTCAAGACATACTTTATAACATCCGCTACAAAGTGAGGGCCGTTATCACTCCACAGAAGTCTACAGACGCCATATCGAGGGAAGAACTCTTTCAGCAGCAACTTCGCAGTAGTCATTGCAGTATTGTCTTTCGTAGGGTACGCTTCAACCCATTTGCTGAAAGCGCAGACCACTACTAGAACATACTTCAGATTATTACAGCGCTCAAGCTGGATGTAATCCATCTGCAAAACCTCGAAGGGCGCAGTAGGTGTCACAAATCCTCCTGCTGGAGTTCGAGTACCCTTTCCTGGGTTATACCTCAGGCAGATCATACAGGTCTGCACCACCCTCTTCGCTGTGCTAGCAATCTCTGGATGCTCCCAGACTTGGGTAAGCAATTTCACAATTGCGGAAGCTCCAACATGTGCTAGCCCATGTGCCATCTGAACCATAGGCTGTACAAAAGCCGTGGGTAATTTCCATCTATCCATCTGCTTATTTCTCCAGCAACCCTCATCATCCAATTCTCCCTCACTAGCCCATTGTTCCCGCTCTTTGTCAGAAGCGGTCCTTTGCATTTCTCGCACTTCCTCCTTCGCATCATGCCATCTTTCCACCTGTGACTTTACTACATACACGGCAGTAGTACCGGGCTGCATCGCAGTTTCCCGTGCTACTCGATCTGCCAACGCATTCCCTTCTCCAACTTTGTCAACTGCTTTCCTATGGGCGCTACACTTAACAATAGCAATTTTCTTTGGGTATGTCAATGCGGTTAAAAGATTGTGAACTAACTCTCCATGCATTATCTGTACTCCATGTGACGTTAAAAACCCTCTCTCCTTCCAGAGTAGGCCGAAGTCATGCGCTACTCCGAAGGCATAGCGGCTATCTGTATAAACATTCACACATAGTCCTATACTGAGCTCACATGCTCGTGTTAATGCTATCAGTTCCGCTGCTTGAGCTGATTTCTGTGGTATGCGTGCTGTCTCCACTATCGTTTGCAATGTGGTAATCGCATACGCTGCTGAAGTCGTACCATCTGGTAGCTTCAGGCATGATCCATCCACCCACAGTTCTCCATCTACATCTGGAAAGGGCGTATCCTGGAGATCAATACGACCCTTTGTTTGTTCCTCAGTCACGAGAATACAATCATGCGCTTTCCGCGCCTCAGGCTGGGTTTCGGGGTATGGCTTTCTACTTTTCTAAGCGCGAAGACTGATAGATGTTTTCTATTCTACTTGTAAGCTATAGGTACAGTACGATATCCTGTAGCTAATAATACTAAAAATAGTAATGTAAACAATTCTATGGTCTCGAGCTCAGCCAATACTTGTGGACTAAGTGACTTTAATAAAGGTACCCCTAGAAGCCTATGTGGCCCCCCCTATATATGTAGAGAAGGAAGGAAAGGCGGAACAAGAGAAAGCTTAAACAATAAGACCTTCCACCCCCAATGCTTGTTATCTATTTCGATGCCACAGAGGAGAAATATAGATAAAGTGAAAAAAAGTGAAAAAAATGAGGGCGGCAATACCTCACGGACGTGACCCCCACGAGGTGTAAGCGGACAGGTACTCGTCCGTTACCTCACTTTATCATCATTGGTTACTGCCGTCCCCAGTGAAAAACACAAAAGTGACACAACAGGTATGGCGTTTGTCTCTAATGCCTATTGTGGAAAAAACTAATAACTTAACTATGTGAGTGTGCAACCAAAAACAATGAGTGTCGACCCTAAGACTAGGGAAGGTGAGTCTGATCAGGACCCAACTATTCCCAATTTAAAACCGGGTAGCCCACACTGGCTAACGATACTTTTTATTCAAGCTGTGTGGCTATCCCCTTAAAAAACCAACATGTTTCGTTGCCTGTATGGATTGGCGGCAACTTCATCAGGGCTAGGGTCGACTAGCCTCTTAACTTTGTTAATGCTGGCCAATATGGTTTGTCAGCACCTAGGGGAAACATAAAGAATAGACATATACAAGTTCAGTGCATACCACAACTATACCCCAGCAGGGTAGTCACACATTCATCCAGGCAATAGGCTTACTGCCCGATACAATCACAGCAGGTATATTTACCGTAAGGGTGTCCCTCTTACTGCGTACCTCACCCCCACTGATTTCAGTGGTCAGCGTTATCTCAGACACGTCTGGATAGCATAACCGCAACCTGCGGATTCTTATCTCTAAGATATATGGAAAAGGTTGAAAGGTTAGTGCCGCATGTGTTAAAAATGGCATCGAGCATTCCGTTATGAACACTAACATCCACGATGTACAAACCAGATACTTGGTACTTAGGGGTCTGTCAGTATCCCTTCTTATTCCCTGCACTCGAGGTCTGCTTACTCAGTGCCTGGCCTCGTGTGTGGTTACTCTTATGCTGACTTAGTATCGCTGTGTGTATCATTTCCACTCATCAACTTGACCCTCCTTCACTCTCAGTGCCCGCATCATTGTTGTATCATGTTGTCTGGGTCGTCTATGTATCGGGTCAACTATGCTGTGCACCCGCCAGTCTAGCTGTATACATGGATCCTATATAGGCACCCACTGGCTCCCCGTCCCTATCAGGGCTTAGTTCAGTATTTTGCTGACCTAACCACTACTCGTACCGGTTCTCACCTCGTCAGGGTTGCGTTGCGTCTTAAAATCAGCCTTCATTACGAGTTCTGCTTTCCTAGACCGATTAAGTACCCCGTACCCCGCTGACTAAGTCAGCATAAGAGTAACCACACACGAGGCCAGGCACTGAGTAAGCAGACCTCGAGTGCAGGGAATAAGAAGGGATACTGACAGACCCCTAAGTACCAAGTATCTGGTTTGTACATCGTGGATGTTAGTGTTCATAACGGAATGCTCGATGCCATTTTTAACACATGCGGCACTAACCTTTCAACCTTTTCCATATATCTTAGAGATAAGAATCCGCAGGTTGCGGTTATGCTATCCAGACGTGTCTGAGATAACGCTGACCACTGAAATCAGTGGGGGTGAGGTACGCAGTAAGAGGGACACCCTTACGGTAAATATACCTGCTGTGATTGTATCGGGCAGTAAGCCTATTGCCTGGATGAATGTGTGACTACCCTGCTGGGGTATAGTTGTGGTATGCACTGAACTTGTATATGTCTATTCTTTATGTTTCCCCTAGGTGCTGACAAACCATATTGGCCAGCATTAACAAAGTTAAGAGGCTAGTCGACCCTAGCCCTGATGAAGTTGCCGCCAATCCATACAGGCAACGAAACATGTTGGTTTTTTAAGGGGATAGCCACACAGCTTGAATAAAAAGTATCGTTAGCCAGTGTGGGCTACCCGGTTTTAAATTGGGAATAGTTGGGTCCTGATCAGACTCACCTTCCCTAGTCTTAGGGTCGACACTCATTGTTTTTGGTTGCACACTCACATAGTTAAGTTATTAGTTTTTTCCACAATAGGCATTAGAGACAAACGCCATACCTGTTGTGTCACTTTTGTGTTTTTCACTGGGGACGGCAGTAACCAATGATGATAAAGTGAGGTAACGGACGAGTACCTGTCCGCTTACACCTCGTGGGGGTCACGTCCGTGAGGTATTGCCGCCCTCATTTTTTTCACTTTTTTTCACTTTATCTATATTTCTCCTCTGTGGCATCGAAATAGATAACAAGCATTGGGGGTGGAAGGTCTTATTGTTTAAGCTTTCTCTTGTTCCGCCTTTCCTTCCTTCTCTACATATATAGGGGGGGCCACATAGGCTTCTAGGGGTACCTTTATTAAAGTCACTTAGTCCACAAGTATTGGCTGAGCTCGAGACCATAGAATTGTTTACATTACTATTTTTAGTATTATTAGCTACAGGATATCGTACTGTACCTATAGCTTACAAGTAGAATAGAAAACATCTATCAGTCTTCGCGCTTAGAAAAGTAGAAATCCAGTTTGACGCCAGAGACAGGTCCTTTGTTGTGCATTTGTTATTGAGTGGGGGGCGACCTGTCTCTGAGACCCCCTTAGCTCCTTTGTGTAAATTTCGGGGTATGGCAACAATGTTGCCGGGTTTAACGTCACGCACCTTTTTAACGTAATATGAGGAGCCAAAAGCGTCAACTCATATCCCGTTAAACGGGCGCTGGTCAAATGCTGCGTCTTCGTTTGATTGAGTAGGGCATCGACAGCATGGGGGACTAATACCAACAACTTATGAGATAACACAATTCCCTCACTTTGGCGTATTGACACAGCTGTCGCCGCAACCGAGCGAAAACACCCCGGTAATGCTCGGGCGACAGGATCAAGTACAGCCGAAAAATATGCACAAGGGCGCTGCTTATCGCAGTGCATCTGCACTAAAACTGACAATGCACATCCATCTTTCTCATGCACATACAACGAAAAGGGTTTTGCATAATCAGGGGTCCCTAACACTGGTGCTGAACAAAGGGCCTGTCGTAGTTGCTGAAAAGCAGTATCACACTCATCTGACCAAGGGATTGGGAGAGGCGTGTCCTTTGTCAAGAGGGCTAACAATGGCTTAGCTATATGTGAAAACCCCAATATCCACTGTCTACAAAAAGAAACAAGGCCCAGAAACGCACGCACATCCTTCTGTGTGGACGGTCTCGGTGTGTCCAAAATTACTTGGATACGATCCGGTGTGAGTGCACGCCCCTCCTTAGACAAAAGGTGACCCAAATAAGTCACCTTTGGTCTACAGAATTGCAATTTCTTCCTAGATACCTTATGATTGTGGGATGCTAAAAAGGAAAGTAAGGATAACGTACTTTCCTCACACAACTCCAGGGTGTCAGCCGCCAGCAAGATGTCATCGACATATTGAATGAGGGCGACACCCTCGAGCAGAGCAAAGGAATCCAATTGTCGTTTCAAAGCCTGACTGTAAATGCTAGGGCTTTCTGTGTAGCCCTGGGGAATCCTACAGAAACGATAAGATCTATTATTCAATGTAAACCCAAAAAGATATCGGCTATCAGGGTGAATGGGAATGGAAAAGAAGGCATTCTTCAAATCAATCACTGAGAACATGGTCGCCGTAGGCGGGACCAAGGAAAGCAACGTCGTGATATCGGAAACCACTGGGTACTGAGGTATCACGATCTTGTTCACTTCTCTCAAATCAATTATAAACCGATAAACTCTGGCATCCGTATCCTTTTTCAGTATGGGAAGGATCGGACTGTTACAAATGTTGTAGGGGACTTCCTCCACTACCCCTACCGCCATCAAATCCTGCACTATCTGTATAAGAGCCTCCTCGCCCTCCTGGGAAATACGGTACTGTGGGAGGCGTGGTAACACCGCCCCCTCCTGGACGCTAATGTGGACCGGTGGAATCACCATTTGTCCTACATCAGTATCCGAAGTTGCCCACAAAGCACGAGGGAGGGTAGCTAACAGCGCATCCTCTGACATCGTACACATCCGTTCTGATCGGGGGTAATTGTCATTCAGTATTACCCGTACACCAGCAGGGGAGCAACGGATCGTAGCCCTAAAATGCTTTAACATATCAAGACCCATAATGTTGTCCGGTGTGTACGGGGCAAGCAGAAACGGACAGGGTGCAGAAAAAGAATCAACCTTAAACATGAGGGGCTGTGAAAGAGGGCTTCGGGAGAGCGTTCCGTCAAACCCTACCGATGTGACCATTAAGCCGGATGGGGGAGCCCCCGGAACCAATTGCTTAGACAGTGCACTACGTGTCGCTCCTGTATCCACTAGGAACTGATCAGTAGAGCCCAAAACCTCAGCCGATACATAAGGACCCTTCTGATCAACCGGCACCTCAACTGATTCTAACCCCCATCCAACGCATTCCTATGCATGCTGAGAGTCATGGTACCCCGACCGGTCAATCCCCGACGCTTGGTACTGATGCTGGCGATCAAAAACGTTTGATCTATCGCGGTGCTGTCCAGCAGAGTCAAAACGAGCCTGGTCGTTAGAATTCCCTCGGAAGTTGGAGAAACCCCCTCTACCTCGCGGGCCACCATAGGGATGCCCCTGACGCGACGCATGCAACACCGGGCAGTCCCTAGCCCAATGACCCGATTGCTTACAATACGCACATTGGTTCCTATTTAAATCAGATCGGCCCGAGGGAGGACCATAAGATCCTCCCCTACCTCTATTACTACCCCGCCGGGGCGGGCCATAGACTTGTGCCAACATCACCTTTGTTTTCAAATCTTTCGATTTCTTTTCCTCCTGGCCCTTTGCTTCTTGCTCCTGACGCTCATAATACTGGGCGATAGTCAGGAGGGCCGTCGGTGTAGCGGAGGACCAAGAACTCTCACTCGCTTTTAAACGGGCCGCAACTGCCGGCAGCAGATTAGCCACATATTTATCCGCAAAAAGGTGGCGGCCCGTATCGTCAGTAAGCGACTGGCCACTAAAATCATGAAACGTCTCCTCAAAGCGCGTAAAGAAGTCCGCAACTGACTCGTCAGCTTTCTGTTTACATGCAGCTAACATATTCCAATCAATCTTTTTGGGGGGGATAATTGTCTTCAGCTTAGCCACAATAGCAGCGGGGAGATCTAAAATATTCTGGGGCGGTTTCTGCGCGGGCTTCCGTTCCCTATCCTCATCCTCAAGGTCAGACCACCGAGCCTTAAAGGCAACTACATCATCTACCTTTCGGACAGATCGCCACATATCCGGTGGTAGAATAAGGCCAAAGAACAAATCGATATCTGCTAAAGTCATAACGCAAGAATTCAAGGCCCCCTCGACTTCTTCGTAGAAGGCCGCTGGATTCTTGCGGGGGTCAGGCAGCGCATTCTTTAATGCCATCACATCAGCTCTATGCCACGGAGTATAAACCCAATTATACACAAAATATCCCTTAGCATCGGCGGAGGTAATGTCCGAGCTAGTCCCCGCTCCTTTAGGAGGAACATACAAAGGCGCCGCCTCGCGCATTGGCTTAGCATGCACTAGATCGCTCTTATCTGATTGAGAGGTGGATGAGTGGCCTTCTGCGGTACACGAATCCGACTGCGTCTCCTCCCCTGCTCGTTGGCGCGCTTTTTCTCTATGGGCCAGCACCGCGTCCCGCAAGGCGAATAACCGCCGAGCCGTATCAGGAGCCTTAAAGGGAGAAAAAACACCATCATGCAATGCTTTAGCATCCGATGTCACTTCTTCAGGCTCAAAGACACTAGAATATTTCCGAAAAGCAGCAATCACTTCCTCAGCGAAATGACTCAAAAAATACAATCTCTCTCTATCCTGCCACGACCCCCAAGTATGGAACAATTCATCCACGGACACCTTACCCTTAAGTGCACGGAAAGAGATTTGCCGAAGCTCAGCCATATGCTCAGCCGATAACATGGACCGCGTATCTACCTTACCCGTACCCGGGACGGAATCTTGTGGCCTCGGAGCAGATGCGCCAACATAAGGGGGCGGAGAGCGATCTAGTAAATAAAAATCATCATCAAGATTATTAAGGACAGGATAGAGTGGCTGCCGAACAGCATATTGACCCGAAACTTGCAGCCTACGCTCTTTCTCTTGTCTCTCTGTCTGTTCTCTGTCTTCCCGACGCTTCGCTTCCTGGGCTCGCACATGATCATTCTTCCGTTGTTCCTTATCAAACAGCGCTTTCTCACGCTTCTCTCGCTCACGCACCTCCTTCACCCACAACCGTACACACTCAAACATATCCTGACGAGCACGCCGCTTACACATACACTGTTCCACATACTCAATCTTACGTATATCAAACGATCCATACAAAGGCCATCGTAACTCAGGATCTTTTTTTGTATATTTCCTCCATACTGTGCTGTACATTATGGAAGAAAGACCATGCTTCACATACATATCCCTATTAGGAGTCCCCTCTGGGGGAGCTGGAACAGATTCCTCGAGGTTCAACCGGTTTCCGAAACAGCAACACCACTTACAGAGTGCGCTGAAAGCAGGCATGCTCAGAAATAATGCAAAATATGCAATATTATAGAAAAATGGCACTTAATCGTTGCGCCGTTCAAAGTTACACAGCTCCGGAGAAATCTCTCCACATTACCTGCCTATATGTGTTGCAACGCATATATTTTCACAAAGACAAATACAAAATATGACTAGTCATCACAAATCAAACTCAAATAGCCAGATCAGGCTTCAAAAACTCGGAGCAAGTACCGTACACCGGTTCTTACCAATCAAGAGTCCAGATTCCAACTGCCAAGCTCCACAATCGCCCAAACGGCTTTCACGGCAAGACCGACAGAAGAGGTCTCAGTCGAGGACCGGCGCCACCCAGACGGTCAGCTCGGAAGGGAAGGAAGAAAAACCTCGGGATGCCAGGGCTAAGACGCCGCGGGCAGTGATCACGTCCCCGGTCAAATTCCTCACCTTCGTCGCGACCAGTCCTTCGAGCATCCGAGTCGCCGATGAGCCCCACGTGACGGGCGCCAATTGATGAATACAGGCCCCAGCTAGGCCCGCAGGACACAAGGGTTCGCTCTCCTGTATGGAATCTATAAGGAAGTTGGCACGGAAACTGCAAAGTACAAAGACAGCATTTATTAACCCTTAAGGGTGGTCCTACAATCCACGCAACACTCTTCAGTATTGCATAGAGTAGCACAAAGAACTTGCGTACACAGTCCCCTTTTATACACAACAGAGGGGCCCATAAGTGGGTGGATACAACATGAAGCCGAAGAACATTACCATTTATGGTCATTTTCGATACTGAATCAATATGTGGGCGGAGCTAACACACTCCTTGAGCCCGCGAAAACATGGTCAAGCAAGGCTAACTGATAACAGATGTGGTCAAGTCTGGGCATGTGCCAGATGGACAAAGGAGCTATTTATAGACTGTTACTAGGCAGATTACAAGAGCAACTAACACAGAGGTTGGACTCTTCTCGTGGGGAACACGTGGAAGCATGACAATACAAAATGGAATCCAAACTTCGGTCAACATTACAGAGAAAACATGCTCTATAAGAGGGGAATTAATGTCTTTAGTAAATGCTTAATCACATCGTTGTTTCAATTTACAACAGAGGGGTCTGGACCATTAGCTACAGGATCTTCCTGCTGGTTCCCACCTGGAGCCCCGTCTTCTATCCCCATGGCCACTGTGTATTTTTCAATCTGATTTGACTGCCCCGGGCCTGGTGGTCTGGTGCGGCCCATGTCCCAGGGTGTGCCACCCGTGTCGAGGTCCAGACAAGATGTGGTGGGGAGGGGTGGCCCCCTTGGCGATCACGTTACTCTCAGGGGGGAGCCGGGCACCCTACAAACACATCAGGCTCGATAGGATGCAAAAGGCAGTGCGCAGAAGGCTGTCAGGCACAGCACGTCTCCACAGGGCCGGCCTCTCTCCACTTCAGGCCACCTCTAACGGCGTTCAGTGCAGCCGGTAGCCCAGACACAAGGGCCCGGGGGCTGCCGCGTCTCCGCACACCTCCTGCTCGCTTGCTCAATTCTGGGCTCTCTCCACTGCCCAGCGCAGCGCTTCTCTCCTCTCCAGGGGGGCCCACGCTCCGACCTCTAGGGCAGTACAGTGCACAAACTCGGTGGGCACTCAGCCCCACCAATGGTCCGGATGATCACCCTATTGGGCGCTTACACTGTGGCGGGCCTCGCTGCCCCCACCTCCTATAGCGCGCCAAGTCTCTCCTGCAGCCTCGCCATGACCGGCCCACACTCACCGGCTACCAGGTGAAGGGCACCTCACTCGGCCCAAGGCTCAGCCCCGCTGCCTCCACTAGCTGCTCTGGGGGCGCTGGCTCCCACCGCGGGCTACGCCGCCTGTGCTTCTTACCGCGATCTTGTTGCAGACGTGCGTCTAAGCCCCCGTCCGTGGCCGCAGTCCCCAGGCTGTAGTCACCACCGTCTCAGGGCCTGGAAGGCGCCATTTTAGCTGCGTTGAGGAGAATGGTGTAGATCGCTGTTTTACGGGCAGAAATGCTTAGTGGCGGCCGTCTCAGTGTCGCTCAGTCTTCCGTCGTGTTTCAGCATGACAGAGCCCCGAAAATCACCACGGATGGCCCTCAGATAATGCCGGATAGCGGGTTTAGTTGCTGAACGCTAGTGGAGTCTTATCAGCGAGCGGCCATCTTCCGCGGCTGCAAGCCACGCCCCTCAACATAAGAAATTCTTGAGCATTTTGTTGTATATCAAGTGTAAATTATGAAGACCCAGAATATATATCCAAAAGATGCCGAATGCCAGAAGCAGTATGGATTTTAGTTTTATCAGTTGTCAATTTTTCAAAAATAGAATGCAGCAAAGAACAAAATCTTTTTTCTCGATTCTCCATAATTTGATGATGAAGATTTTCTAGAAAAAACACAACATTCACAACTACATTAGCATAGCAGTTGATACCTGAACTATTTTCTAATTAGTATCCTACAATATCATCAACTGTGTCCATTTTCATTTTCTTTGCAGCCTCAACATTCTCTTGAATTGTTTTCTTCTTTCCAACCTCACTAGAGTGTTTCTCATATGTTTGTTTTGGACATACTATATGCTTTTCATCTATGCGATATTCACCTACGTTAGGAGCATACAATCTTCTTAACCGATTATACTGTCTCACACAATTTGCCTCCGCACTAAAATGTTTTGTAATCAAAATCAATGAAAAACAATCCAGATAATGTTCTTACTCGAGACAATGCAACATATGCCATACCTTATTTAAAAACTGTTCTTCCAATGTTTACCAAAGCATTGTCTACACTTAAACCTCGAGATTTATGAACGGTCACTGCATATGCTAAAGAGAGAGGAAACTGTTTTCTACGAACATACAAGTCTTTAGCAAGCAAAACATGAACAGCATAACCTCCAATCTGTTTTACCTCTTCAATCTGATCAAATTTAATCTTCAAGAATTCAATTCCATCTCTGTTTGGATAATTAACAAAATCAACAACTTTTCCCATTACTCCATTTACTAAACATTTTGCTACATCCAAATTACGCTGTAAAATTACCCGACAGTTTTCACATGCAAATACATTTTTTTCTAAACCAGGAGTCTTAGATATAGACTTTTCCAAAGAATCCAATTTTGATTTAAATATTTCAGACAGAATACTAGTAATTATTTCGTGTTCTATTTTATCAAGGGCTTCCGTTTTCATTATTTGTTGTTTTTCCAGCTTCAAAAGTTTTTGATTTAATGTAGAACACTCTTGCAGTGTTGGCATTAGGCAAATTATAGATTTCTTTTCCCCAATTTTTTTGTATATTATTTCAGGACCAATATTTTCATTTGGAAACAAGTTTGTAAGTAGCCGATTTTGTAAAGCTTCTTTACCATGTTTTGTCAAAGCAGCAATTCTTATATCTTGAAGAATGCTTCCATAATGTTCATCACTTGCTTGTCGCATATTCTTAATAAGTTCTTTATATTCAAAATGAGATCAAATGTTGACATTTCCAATACTTCCTAAAGATTTCCTAGTGTCTTCATGCACAAATGTTTCAAAAACTGGTTGCCCTTTTACAGGAGTAAGTTGTAGTAGGTCGCCAAATACAATTACATGTTTTCCTCCAAATAAAACATCATAATCTGTTTTTTAAATCTGCTGCATTCTTAAATGTACAAAGGCAAGCGTTAAGTTTGACACCATGCTCACCTCATCAATGATCAGAAGTTTAATTTTCTTTAGTACTCTTGAAACTTCATAACAAGCTTCTCCAGATAGCTTGTGATAGTCCAACTTATTTTCAAGTTCAAATGGTAGCCTCAGTAAATGATGTAATGTAATCCCTTTAATGTTGTGGGCTGCTAACCCAGTTGGAGTGGTTACAATACAAGATAAATGTGATTCAACTGGTCAAAACTTTAATTAAGAAACTTTTTCCTGTAAAAGCTTGACCACTGATATACATTCGAATAGGTTTAAATGATGTGCAGTTGCATTCTTTTTTTTCATGAAGTAAACCATGGTCTATCTCTTGTGTAACTTGCTGATATATTTCTTTCTGTTCAATATTTATTTGTTCTTCCAAGTTTCCCAACTCCATAATATCCTGTTGTGCTTGTTGCATTGCCGTTTCTACTTCATTCATGGCTATTGCTGCTTTATTTTCCAGAATTGGTTGTCCTAGTGGATCTTGACTCAGTGGAGCAGAACTTTGACTATCTTGAAAACTGTCTCTAGCAATTTCAGCTGCAATAGGCGTGGCGTCTTGGTAGCCTGAACTGCAGGTCACTCAGCAAACACAAAAGAGATATATTTGACCTCCTGTCCGACAACTCACTAGACGCCCTATTCCTCACTGAGACATGGCTACACGTCAGCTCTGGCCCAGACATTGCTGAAGCCCTACCATCGAATTATGCCATCATCCGAAAAGACCGAACCACCGGCATTGGAGGTGGGTTAGCAGTCATTTTCAAAAAATCGCTGCAATGTACTTTGGAACCCATTCCCTTAACCGCCTGTGAGATGGTCCTTTTTAAACTCCAACTCCACCCGCATTTCACCTTCACAGGTCTCCTGATTTACCGTCCACCTGGCCCTATACAACCATGGGCCACCCAACTAGTGGATTGGACCGCTTCAGTAAGGGTAAACTACAACAACCTATCTATCGTAGGCGACCTGAACATTCATTTCGACGACCCAACAAACAAACCAGGAAACAATTTAGTTCATGACCTGGCCGCCATGAACCTCACCTTATGGAACTCGGGCCCAACACACAAAGGGGGCCACCTCCTGGACCCTATTTTTTCCAGCCTTCCCCTGATACACTGCCAGCCTGCTCTGCCCCTAGATTGGTCAGACCTCTTCCTAATAAAATTCAACGTGGATGATCATACGACTTCTAGCCTTCCGAGTGGGACAAGCAAGTCCTTCACAAGAAATTGGAAAAAACTGGACATAAACCAATTTGCGCCCGTCCTAATCGCTGCCCCTCTGGATGAAATATTTGACACCGAAGACATGGAGATCGTAGCCACCAAAATTAACAAATGGCTCCTAGGTGCCCTAGACACTTGCCTGCCCCAAGCTCACAAAAAATCCATCCCTCATAACTCCCCTGCCTTATGGTATAATAAGCAACTGAAGGCTACAAAATCCAAATGCAAACGCCTAGCACGCCTTTGGAGGGAAGATTACTCCCCGGTTGCCAGCTCGAACTATAGAAACAAGCTCAAGCTTTATCATAAAGCCTGTAACACGGCAAGAGCCAACTATGTAGCCAAATCTATCTCTGAAGCTACAAACAAATCTAAGACTCTTTTTAACCTTGTAAAAGAGTTAGCAGGCTCTAATACATCAGCCAAACCTCTTCCTCTGAACAGTTTCCAGTGTGAAGAACTAGCGAAATATTTCACAACGAAGATTGAGACAATCTACCAGGAGATATTAAAACAGCACCAGGTTCATGCTAAAAGGGTGCAAGTCCCCGGCCCTAACGGAGAGGACATCTCCTCTCAACCTCATCCATCCTATGAGCCACTTACAGCGTGGCCCGGGATCGATGTTCAGGGTCTGTGAGACATCTTAGGGAAAGTAAAATCTGGTTCGCCCGCCGACCCCCTTCCGATCTCAATACTCAGACTCCTGGACACCCCACTACTTGCCGTGATATGTCAAACATTGAACTTATCCCTCTCCACGGCTAAGGTCCCGTCATCCTGGAAACATGCCATGGTCTCACCTCTACTCAAGAAACCATTGGCTGATCCAAAAATCCTGGCAAACTTCCGTCCAATATCCCTCCTGCCCATCTTCTCCAAAATCTTGGAGAAACATGTCCATGAACACCTCGCAAGGTTTGCGGAGGCTAACGACATCCTGCACCCCTCCCAATCGGGTTTCCGCTCCGGTTTCTCGACGGAGACAACACTACTCGGAGTGATGGAAAATCTCCGCCTACTGGTCGATAAAGGGGACTCAGCTGCGCTGATCCTACTCGACCTCAGCGCAGCGTTCGACACCATCTCTCACAACATACTGCTTGCCTCACTCTCCAACATGGGCATTAAAGGTAATGCACTAGACTGGATCGCATCTTTCCTGACTCTCAGGACATTTCAAATCTCCTCCAGCAGTGCGGCATCTAATGTGCATCTTTCCCCCTATGGAGTGCCACAAGGATCGGTGTTAAGCCCCCTGCTTTTTAACCTCTATGTAACCCCGCTCGCCCAGATTGCTGAAGCAGCTGGTCTCAAAATGTTCACATACGCCGACGACTCACAAATCGTATTTTCCCTTTCTAATAGTGACAACGATTCCCCCTCCCTCCTGCAGACAGGCCTCAGGAACATCGCTACCTGGATGAGCACTAATATGCTTAAACTCAACTGCAGCAAAACAGAGGTCTTAATAGTGGGTCCTAACCAAAACCTTTGGAATTCTAGACACTGGCCATCTGAAATGGGCCCCTTACCAACCCTGTCGCAACAAGTCCGTAATCTTGGCATTACCATTGATAAGGGCCTAACTATGGAGCCCCAGGTCAACAACCTCACAGCTACCTGTTTTACAATTCTGAGATGGCTCAGAAAAATCATTTAGATGCTCCCGGACGATACACAAAAGACTGTGGTCAACGCACTAATCACCTCCCGTTTAGATTACGGTAATGTCCTCTATTTAGGGGCATCACAGGCAGTCATGCGACGCCTCCAACTGGTACAAAACACTGCAGCCAGACTGCTATCCAAATGCAATAGGAGGGAACACATGTCCGGTCACCTTAAAGCGCTCCACTGGTTAAGAATTGAAAATAGGGTCAAATTCAAAACTCTTAGCCTCATGCATAGAATAAAATGGGGCAATGCCCCCGGATACCTCCAAACCCTAGTGCACACTTACACGCCTCCTCGATGCCTGAGGTCCTCCACTCAAGGCCTTTTCTGTGTCCCCAAAACACGCCGAGCGAGGATGGGAGGAAGATCCTTCTCCCTTCTAGGCCCCAAGCTCTGGAACTCCCTCCCGCAACCTCTCCGTTTGGAAACTCGCTACACTCATTTCTGCAAAGCCATTAAGACATGGCTTTTCAACCAGTAACCTGCTCCGGTCTCTTTCCTGAGACTTTCTCTTGCCTTTATGGTTCAGTATCTTCTAGCGCCGGGAAACCCTTTTTGGGTAGCTGTCGCGCTCAATAAGCCCAATAAATAAATAAATAAATAAATAGTAGTTTCTTGTTCAATCTCTTCATTCAACATTTGTAGATAATTTGGAAAAACTGTGCATTCAATGCTATCTTTACATGCATTAAAAGAATCTTCATAGCACTGAAAATCTCCAAGTAATTCCATTTCAGGACTCCAAGGCTTGAAGAGTTGCAGAAGTGCTAAATAGAAAAATTATTTTTTAGCTGGAGTATCACAACTGAGGGGCATATTCTCAAGGAGCTATCGCCGAGTTAACAGCACTTTATTGCAGCCAAACTCAAGATAAATTTTCCGCCCCATTCACAAGCCGGTGCTAACAGCCCATATCACCAGTTTTCTGGCGATAGCATCCTCAAAAAACATCGCCACAGATGACCCTGGCAACTATCGCTAATGAGATGCAGAGCAGGCCTTACCGAGCAAAAAGCCGCAACAATACCACACCTCAACATTCCCAATGACCAGCTAGATCGGCGATAAGAACACAAAACATGCAATAAGGCACGTTAGCAGCAGGAAACTAACACCTGCTCTGACCTGGTGCAAAGGCAGACGACAACCGGCACCAGAAAAGGGAGCCAGACCACAGCCACACCTGAAGACCAACAGATACCATGGAGCCACTGATCATGCAGCTCAGAGCCCCAACAGGGCCACAACACACAACACCACCACCAAGACCGCCACCCTCCTGCAACCCTCCCGACTCACCACAGAGGCAGCGCAGACAAATACAGCAGACCATCAGAAAATGCACCAGCCTCACAGACTCAACACCAGAGAATTGCAGTGCCCACCACAGGCTCAAAAGGACAACCATCCCACGCATCCTGACCACCATTGCCCACAGGCAGACGGCACCAACACAGCGGACAACCAACATCCCACCTCAGACAAAGCTGCTGGTCGTGCTGTACCTGTTGGCTTCTGGTACCTTCCAACCAACAACTGCCAGAGTCAGAGGCGTCTCACAGCCAACCCAATCCAAGTTCCCCACAACTGTCTTGGATGCCATCATCAGCTTGGTACCACACTACCTATACTTCCCCCACACTACGCAGGAACATCTGGAGACCAAGCAAGGCATCTATGCCACAGCTGGCTTCCCGCACATGTCAGGGGGCAATTGACTGCACCCATGTCCTACTTATGCACCCTGGCAACACTGCACACAACAACCGCAAACTAAAGCACACGTATTCCATCAATGTGCAGGCAACAGTGGACCACCGGAGAATCCCCACCAACCTCGACGCCAACCACCCAGGCAGTGTGCATGATTCCTACATCTTCCATCATCAACCAGCGCTTCCAGGCTGGCACCTACGGAAATGCATGGCTCGTTGGCAAGTACCAAATGAACACACCAGAAACCTCAACTGCACATTCATGCAAATCACAACACTGGGAATGCACACATCACAAGCACACAAACAACATGCCAAACAACATGCCCACCCACTAGACACGACAGCACAACTTACTGTGGCAACCTGGGCCAGCCATGCACATAATCCACCAACAGCATGGCACATCAGCCACATGATAGCAGATTCTGGGAAGAGGTGGGGACCAGGCATGTGCGAAGGAGGCAAGTGACCCATGAATGAGAATGTACACAATGCCAAGTGTGGGTTGGATGTGATGGCCAGACTGCATTATGCAGCCCACACACCTATCCATGTCGACCTACACCGCTGGTGTCTGGAGTATAGTGGACAGTGGATGCAACCATGTCACCCCAGCCAGTGGGGAAGATCCCCGAAATGTAGCTTGTAACGTCCCCCCCTGTAAGCGTGAGTGGAGTGGGCTGGCCCGACATACACCAGGCCAGCGTAGGGGTGTGAATAAATAGCACGTAGCTCTGGGCATGGTCCTCTTCCAGAATTCTCAACGTCTCTGCCAGGTGGGCCCCCCTCAGCCCTCCACGAGGCCAACGCCATCGCCGTAAGTGGTGTTGCCTGCGATCCTGTGCGCCTGCTGCTGGACCTTGAACCACCCAGAGTTCGATGCACACCTGCCAGTACCGGCGTGTGTCGAAGCTCCCTTCCTGAGTGCAGCGACCCTGGCAGCCTCCTTAGACCATCACGGCCTCCGTGACACAATCCAGCAGTACTCCTTTCCCGTTGACGTTCTCCACCGGCATACACAGCAGACTAGTAGGTCACACATTTGGAACTGAGTCTTGATTTCACTATGGCAGAGAACATTAACTATGGCTGATTTTATGTCACTATACTCCCTTCAATGTGGAGACACCAAGTCTGTGTATAGCATTCCAACCACACGTGTCTTTGGGCCCACTCGGACTACTGCCCTCGGGCCACACCGCGCTCAAGTCAGCCACACATTTGGGACTGAGTCTTGATTTCTCAATGGCAGACTACATATCATTGCACGCAAGGAGAGGTGTAAGAGATTGACGCATTTCAGTCCTGAGGAAAAAAGGACCATCGTTATGGAGGTGATCGAGCACTACCCACAACTGCCCTGGTGTCACTGAAGATTACACCTTCGGCCTACACTGCGGTCCAGCATGCCTCACACCAATCCAATCCAGTCCGAACCAGGCAGGACATGGCATGGTCGCTGACTGGATACCCGCTCAGCTCAGGTGCTCTTACCTCCGTCAACCACAAGTCACCCCCACATGCCATTTCAACGTTGTGTGTTAGAGTTCCAGGAGGAGCTCGCAGAACAGCGGTTGTCCCGCACCCACTGCTGCCTCGGGCCTACACTGCTGTCGAGTAGGTCACACATTGTCAACTCAGTCCTGATTTATTTATGGTAGTCTTTATCTTATTGTACTGGCATCATCGCAGACTGCATACCCCTTCAACTCCGGTGCCACTAAGTCTGTTCCCTGACATCCATGGACACTTTCTGGTTGAACTTTGGTGGCGACTGAGTCTATGGACTGGGGGTGTCATCATCATCTTGTCGGTGATACTGACTTGGTGGCAAAAACGAGGCAGTAGCATTCCACTCTTCCATTTGCCGCTTCCGGCCAGCTACTGCCCTCTGCATCATGCCCTGGAGGACACCTTCCACTGTCCCCCACAAACCTCCACCACATTCACCTTGGACATCGACGAGGACCCACTCAGCTGGCGTGGCCCTATCTCACGGCACCGCAAGTCACCATCCCGTGGTGGTGTGCCCGTGCCGGCCGCAGTGCATCCGGAGCCACTAACTCTGTGCAGCTCAAGTCAGGGACCTTGTCTGCTGGGATATTGGATGGCCTCTGGGACGATGGCCTTGGTTCATCAACGCCATGTGTCTGTGGGCCTGCGCTGTCCGCTGCCTCCGGCCTCAACTGCGGTCCAACAGGGATCACACTTCAAATCGTGTCCTGACCGGTCCGGACATCGCATCACCGCAGGAGGCACACGCCACCCCTGCTAGGACCCCCTCCAAATGCCAACTGCCAGATTTGAAAATGTCTTACTGCCAGTCTATCAGGGTTGCTCACACCTATCGTGGATTCCATCATCTGCCTGATACCCTGATCAGCACTAGAGCTGCCACTGATTCAGTGCACCACGGCTCATGGACACTTTTGTTTGCTCATTGGGTGACCTCTGACCTTGCACTGGCTACCACCATGATGCTCTGCAGTTGTCTCTGTAATGCTGGTGTTTTCTGTTTCTGTTTTGATGGTGTTCACTGTTGTAGTTGTTGCCAGCACTGACCACTCATTGCAGGCTAGCTTACACTCACCCCACACACATCCAGCAAAGGCTTCACTGTACATGTGACCCTGCCAATAAAGGGGCCGGGTGCACTTGCCTGCAGCCAGTCCCACAAACTACCTGCGTGTGTCCGTGTGGTCATAATGTATGCATGAGGGCCCCGGGCCCTACAACATTACATTGTGCTGTGTACAGTGGCTGCAACCATGTCCCCACTGGCAGCGGGTAGGACCTTGGATGTGTAGCTTTGTCGTCACCCACTCTATATGTAAGGGAAGTGGACTGGGCCATCGTATGGAGGTCTGCCGTGGGTATGTGAATGTTAATTCCGTGGCTCTGGTCATGGTTCATTACTGGACATGTGCAAGTGCATGTGTCTCTGTCGCAGTGTGGGTCTCCTTTGTGGGATGTAGGTGGTCCCTGATGGGACGTATGCGATCTAGTTTGGCTTCCATGAGCTCTGACATACCCGCACCTGTTCAGCCACCTCCTTTTGACATTCTGTCACCTGGCACTGAAATGCGATGTGTGTCTCGGGGGAGTCTTGGGAGCCAGCCATGGTGGTGGGTGCTTCCTTCTGTGTGGTCTGTGCAGGGGCTGGGGTCTCCTCTATGTAGCTTGACTGCCCTGGTCCTGGTGGTGGGTTGCCTAAGATGTCCATGAGCTGTTGTAGGGCATCGGTGTCGAAGGTGTGGTGGTCCTCTCTAGCATCACTGATGAGTTGTCTGGTCTGCTCTGCTGGAGGTGTTGTTTGTTCCTCTGCAATGTGAAGGGGAGATGCATGTTAACATTGTGTTGATATTTATGTTGGCTTATTGTTTTTGTTTACATGCAGACTGTATGACAATGTACATTGTGACTGTTTGGGAGGTGCTGCAATTTGAGGCGGGCAGCGGACATGTGGACCACATGACGGATGTGAGTTTGTACACGTGCATTTCCATCTCACAATTTCCTGCTATGTTAGATGTGATTCGCCTGTTTCTGTGCATGGGCGGACCCAGTTGTGTCCTTTGTTCTGCAGTGTCGATGTTGTACTTTGTACCACATTGTCGTGGGATGTGCTGTGATTGCTATGTGTGTGTGCTGCAGTGTGCCACGGGGATGAGGAACATGATCCAGGGTCATTGTTGGTGTGCAGTGTGCTACACGTCATTGTGCATGTGTGCCATTGTGCCCGTCACCCCCGTCCCCCTAGTCCCTGTTCGTTTCCCTACCTGTTGATGTTGTGTCAGGTCCTATCGAGCTGTGTCAGTACTCCCAACTCCTTACAACGTCTCCACCCTGATGACTGTGGCCTCCATTTGCTCCTGCTCCTCCTGTGGCGCATGACTCCCACCTCGAGTCACCGTTGCTGCCTTCCTGTTGGCAGTGGGTTTGTGCTTTGTTTGGCTTTTCACTTCATGCCAGCACCTCTTGTCCTCCTCCGTAGACCTCATCGGCACTCCGACTGCATTCACGTTTGTCATATCGACGTTCAGTTGATGGTAGTGTTCTGTCACCTCCGTGGCGCAGATGTGGTTTTCCTGCGGACTGCACACCGTCTTCCTCTCCCTCTTCTCCTTGGCCTTCCCCAATGCCGTTGTTCCCTGCTGGTGGTCTATGGGGCTTGTGGGGTTTGCGCTGCACTCGGTCCGGGGGCATCCATGGTGCTAGGTGGCTTCTTTTGGTTTTGGTGTGTTTTTGTTGCTTTCATGGTGCATTTTCCCACATGACGCGTTGGAATTTCAGGTTTGTCACTGGTTTTCGCGGACTTTTGTATCGTGATTGGCGCCATCGCAGCTTTTCTTGCGTTTGTGTTTTGCATTTTTGCGGTGTCACGTTAACTTTATCATGGACCTTTGATGCGTTCTCGTCAGCCTATCGCATGGTACCGCCGGAATGTGAATACCATGTTAACACGGAGCTATTTTCCCACAATAGACTGCGTTGTGAAGGGTTACGTTAAGCTACTTTTGTGGTAGGTATCACACATTCTTGAGAATATCCCCCTGAGTTTTCTGTGATTAATGAGATTTCCTATGGTATGTTTCACCAAACATCCATCACATCCAATGACTGCATATGTTTCTTCATTTATATTTTCTGTAATATTTCTCTTAAAGCTGTAATATTGCAGTACGTCATAGAGACATTTGTTTTTCAGATGTGGTCTTCTTTTAGGATGGTACGTATCCAACATGTTTGTTTTAACAATATCTGTACTTTCCGGTTCATTTAATGCTAAGTACTCAATATCTTGTACAGATTTCAATACTCAATTTCATGTTGCAACAAGACCTAGACTTACCCAAATGATTCCTCTTGACTTTAAATATAAACTTGCAGATATCAACTGATCCGAACATTTGTAGGATCCAATCTCTCGATGGGAAAGCATTTTCAAACTAAAGCTGTACAATTTGTTACTAAGAGTCTTCTCTTGTGAAATTTCTTTCCACGTTTCTTTCAACTCAGTTTTTTCAGATTTTGTTATGTATGATGTAACATACCGAGCAACAGCAATCGAATTATCTACAACATAGTGGATATGCATATTTGCATTCCACATCGTCAAAATCACTGGATTGTAATCATTAATATACTTTGAATGTTCACTTCCTTTTATATTGTAAGTATTTTTGGGAGACTTTCGAGTTATAGTATGCCTCGCTGCTGACATGAAACTGTTGACTCTTCCTTTGGAAATTACTGGATGTTGGAACCCAAAACGACATTTTGTATAAGATTTTTCCTTTCACTTGTATTTCCGTCTACAATAGTTGCCACATCGATGAGTTTGAAACCGTAAAACTTGTTGTCTTAAGGTATTTTCTTCTCCTGTTTTTGGAATACCACATGTAACATAGTCTTCAATGAAAGATAAAACAGTCTCATCAGAATCAGTTCCAAATTTAGGTACATCCTTGTTCCATAATAGCATATGTATATGAGGAGCCCCTCTGGCTTGGTACTCCTTTCTCCAAAAGAAATCAAACACTTTTCCAAGAGGTGGGTTATTTTTATAGCAGATAAAAGACATCATAGCTTGAAACCTATGATTAAAATATCTGCACACATTTACAGGATCCAAGAAACACAGTTCTCCAGCTCTCTTGAATTCGATGTTTCTAATATTTGAATTTTCTACTCGTAGAAATTTAAGTAAATCGTCCCATGCGTATTCAGCACAGTTTAGCGTAACAAGCCATGTAGGGGTTCCTAAGTTCCTTAACATACATTAAGTCGAAATCTTGGATCTTCTGAGTGCAATCTTGTTGTACGATATTCTGAAGCTGGAATCTGCACGGGTAGTTCATCATATCGTCCACCTTTTCCAGTGGGGAAGAGCTGTGGTAAACTTCTTTCCCAAACACTCATAGGAGTTCCCTGTGCTTTCTTCATTTGGAATAAATCAATAGTATTTCCAATCACTTCCTTTGAATGTAAAGGATGTACACTATAATGTTCATAAATTTCTTCACTTCTGGAGATGTCCACTTTTTCGATTTGCCCAGTTGAAATTTCGCTATCTTTTTCTAAAACTATTTCTTGTTCTTCCAGATATACGTTTTTGTAATAAAGATTATTTATGAGATATAACGCAGCCTTTTGACCTTTGGTGACATCTACTAACTCTTGCCATATTTTCCGACTCTTTGTTGGAACACCATTATCTAGAATAACTACAGGTTCAGTTTCCTCTCTCTTTACACCAATAGTTTCAATATTTTTCTTTAAATCTAAAGGTAAATATACAACCCTTCCTTTTAATCCTCTTTGTAAATCTGTGGGAGGCAACTTACCAGTTTTAGGCTCCGTACGAACAATAGCCTGAAACGGGTGCACAGATTGAATCAGAATGGACTCATACGTATTTAAATCTACCAGTTCTGGAGGAATAGCTACCAACTCTAGGTTATTATATACAGCTCTAGCGAGCATTTTGTTCTCTTCTAATATGTTGTAACAATATTTACAAATACGTTGATCACTACCCAACTCAAAGCAATCTTCCACCAACAAATAACTTGCAAATTCCTTCCACTTATCATTGTTTTCCTTCTCACTTTTTAAATACAGATCAACATTCCTAGTTTGATTTCTATAGTGAGTGCTTCCACAACAAATACAGACATAGTTTGGTTTTTCACAACAAATTACTTTAAACTTTGTAATTTCTTCTACAAACTTCTCAGTACTACTATCTTCCACCTCTTCTTCAACACCTACACTTATGAGACTCTCACTTTCTCTACACTCCTCCAGTACCAAAGGAAAAAAAACTGTATATCATCACAAACTTTTTTTACATCTAATACTGAACCATGCAAAAGAGCAGTGTTTATCTCCCTTAAACATAATGCGGGACTCTTTACATAGTACAATCTTCTTACTAACGTCCGCATTTCTGAGTGATGTACTGCTAACATTCTCAAATGATGAAAAATGCTTTGACACACTTTTCTAGAAAGACAAGCCAGAGAATGACCCTGCAAGCCACTATATTTTCTCACTTTACAAGGATCTAGACCTTGTAACATCTTAAACTTCTGCTTAACACTTTTTTTTACCATATTCTCATAAGAAATTGTATAAAATACGAATAGATTACTGTTGTATACTACAAATACTACTATAATCCCACGTATAGATTGGAGCTTGTGAATGTCTCCATTGAACTTCTTCAGCTATTACTTCTTCTACATTTCTAGGAACCATCTTTTCTTTTTCAATTGCACAAACGTTCTCCACCTCATAAGCATGACCACTGGTATCAACTGCGTGAACTAATGTATTGTATTGAAAATAGCTCTCTTTATTAAAAAAAGGTTCTGAACTAGAGGTGTGCTTCCATTCACTCAACTGCTTTTTACAAAAGTTAGTTCTGTTAATCAGTCTTTTCCTTTTGCTTTTCTCCTTCATAGAATGCATTATTTTATTCAATGTACTCATCCTGTTTAAAACTAGAATAAACAATCTTCTTTTCAATTCAAAAGCGTTTTCAACTACACTTTCAATCTCTTCTTTTTTCTTGAAAAATGCAGATCTATTTTAATATTTCTTGCAATGTTTCATTACATTTTGCACTATTCTACTTTTAAACATACATTTCCTAATATCCTTATACTGTTTCATTCTTCTTTC
The DNA here is from genome assembly GCF_964204655.1 of Triturus cristatus. NCBI lineage: Eukaryota > Metazoa > Chordata > Amphibia > Caudata > Salamandridae > Triturus > Triturus cristatus. The sequence continues at coordinate 553,830,322 of NC_140581.1, forward strand.
ATCATAGTTTTTTTCCCCAAAACTTGATCATCTACAAATATCTCCTTTTTTCTTTTCCTTCTGAATAGTTGTGCTACTTTCCTCCTTTTTTCTCCATTTTGTGAATTCATAATCTTCTTTAAAATTATTTTAACTATGGGGTATAGTATCAAGGGCAACACCTTTTCAAATCATCATGATATCTAAAAGAAATTTGTATATAATATTTCTGAAATATAGTAAAACCTAGAAACTGAGACATGTACTACATCTGCCTGAGTGATTCAAAAACTCCATGGGTAGTGCTTGGGTGATTGTAGGAGTGGAAGGGTAGTCACTGCATAATTGCAGGAGAAGATGGATAGTGACTAGCTAATTGCATGAGTGCAAACATACACATTGACTGCATGGATAACTGTATAAATAGCACCTGGAGGGATTGATGAGTCATTGTGTACTGCCTGGGTGAATAGATGAATGCAATAGAAGGGCAGACGTCATTCTACGACTGCAAAGGTGGTGTGTAGGTTAAGACATGACTGTATAGGTACAGCCTGCATGATTGCATGACTGTAGGGAAAGTACATAACTAGACCCTGGAAGATTACACACCTGCAAGGGTAATATCCGGCGGATTACTTTTGTGCTACATCTTCACCATTCCATCTAAAATTATACGGCATCATTCAACTATACCTTTCTACAGACTAGAAAAAAGAAGCTTAATTAACAACACCTTTTATGAGCATCTTTCAAACCCCACTTTTGTGCTGCATCTTCACCATTCTATCTAAAATTATGCGGCATAATTCAACTATACCTTTCTACAGACTAGAAAAAAGAAGCCTAATTAACAACACCTTATATGGGCATCTTTCAAACCACAATTTTCTGGTGTATCTTCACCTTTCTATCTAACATTATGCGGCATCATTCAACTATACCTTTGTACGGAATGGAAAAAAGAAGCATAATTAATAACACCTTATATGAACATCTTTGAAACCACACATTTGCGCTGCATCTTCACCATTCTATCTGGAATTATGCGGCATAATTCAACAATACCTTTCTACAGACTAGAAGACAGAAGCCTAATTAATAATACCTTATATGAGCATCTTTTAAACCACACTTTCCGGCTGCATGTTCACCATTCTACTAGTACTCACACTCTTGACCCTACCACATAAAAAGCAACAACAGTTCTTTGTTATACATCGTGCACCTTAAAATGTATAAGACATATGAAAATACATAAACAAGTAGAAATATACTAGAGACAGAAGTCCATGCACACCTTAAAACTTGACATAGTCCACCTCTACATTTAATTATATATTTCAAACAACACAGTTTTTTAATAATTTTAAAAGTTTAAAAATAAACCTAAAAAAATGTATAACTCACCTTCCTAATAGATTTATTGAATATAAAATATCACAAACTCTTAAAGGATTTTCTTTTGCACACAATCAATATAATGCACCAGTCTCAGCAAGGTAAAACCAGTAATGGCAAAGTTTCCGTCTCTTTCTCCACACAAATACATTTAAGTGACAAATCACATTCCTTCCCAGATTATTTCAAAATATAAAACATATTTCTATTGGTTACACATATTAACCCATGGCAACTGACTTCTAAAAGTGGGAAGTCGCTACTCCATCGTGCACCACCGCAATGGAGCTGCGAATTCATACGAGAGTTCAAAAAGATTTTACAAATACATTTTCAACAATTTTTTCATAACACACCACTTCTAAAGATAGCACTGACTTGGGAAATGTTACTGTAATAACATATTACTTATATATAAATTACAAATTCACATTTTAAGTCCACAGTTAAGTTTCATCCCTACCCCCATTCTGCTTAATGCCAGTTTCCATAGTAACGGTTCATGGAACACTCAACTTAACTGACAGGTCGCATGTTCACTATATTTTCAAGTTCACCACACAATGTTGCAAATGCAAACAGCAGGTGTGGTTGACTTTGCAAAATATGACCTCGTCCTTTCTATTTTACCTTTCAAATATATTTTACTAACCAATAAGAAACATGCTTTTTTTGCACCATAATTGTCAATGTATAATGTTCTTAAACAGCCAATAAATTCTCTACTTTTTAAAAAACAGCATCTTGTCCACCATTTTACATACCTCTCATTCTAACAACTGACTACCTCAGCTACAGACATCTTTTGTTACTTCCAGACCCCTTCGAGATGCCTACAGTGTGGATTGTTGGAAACAGCTATGTTTTCTGGTGCAAAAGGTATGCTGAACGCAGAGGTTTTGACAAAAACCTAGATTTACAAAATGTGGATATTAAAAAACTGAAAGCATATCCTACTGAGGAGACTGCAGTAAATGAGGAAATTAGGAAACTTCATAACAAATAAATCTCCCAAGATGGCCACCAGAGACAAAAGAGCCCAAATGTAGCCAAAATATCACCCAGATGTAGCCCAAGTATAGCCCAATGACAGAATGTCCCAGAGTGTTCTAACGAACAAATAGAGTGCTAACAGTCTTACTTATGACAAAAGTATGGCACACCTGAAGCCATCTTGATTGGAATAAAGTGGTAACACTTAAAACATTTAATTTACATAGGAACCAAATGAGGGGGTTCATTTTGCCATAGAAATTATGATTAGTTCTGCAGAAATAAAAATTAGGGCACATTTTGACTTCTCAAATCCTCTTCTATTTCATAAACAAATTCTGACATGCAGACTGAAACATGCACTTTGATACCAGCAGTAGACTTCCCTGGTGAGCAGTAGTTTTACTACAGTGACCTAATGAGCAACTAGAGTGCTAACATTCAGAATTTATGGCAAATGTGTGACACATCTGAATGCCTTCTTGATGGAACCAAAATAAAAAACTGAAAGTATTCCCACTGAGGAGACTGCAGTAAATGAGGAAATTAGGAAACTTCATAACAAATAAATCTCCCAAGATGGCCACCAGAGACAAAAGAGCCCAAATGTAGCCCAAATATCACCCAGATGTAGCCCAAGTATAGCCCAATGACAGAATGTCCCAGAGTGTTCTTAAGAACAACTAGAGCGCTTACTGTCTTACTTTTGACAAAAGTATGGCACACCTGAAGCCATCTTGATTGGAATAAACTGGTAACACTTAAAACATTTAATTTAAAAAGGAACACAATGAGGGGGTTCATTTTGCCATAGAAATTATGATTAGTGCTGAAGAAAGAAAAATGAGGGCACATTTTGAGTGACTTCTCAAATCCTCTTCTATTTCATTAAAAAATTCTGATATGCAGACTGAAACATGCACTTTTAATACTAGCAGCAGACTTCCGTGGTGAGCAGTAGCTTTACTGCAGTGATCTAATGAGCAACTAGAGTGCTAACATTCAGAATTTATGGCAAATGTGTGACATATCTGAATACCTTCTTGATGGAATCAATGTAAAAAACTGAAAGCTTTTCCTACTGAGGAGACTGCAGTAAATGAGGAAATTAGGAAACTTCCTAACAAATAAATATCCCAAGATGGACACCAGAGACAAAAGAGCCCAAATGTAGCCCAAATATCACCCAGATGTAGCCCAAGTATAGCCCAATGGACAGAATGTCCCAGAGTGTTCTAACGAACAACTAGAGTGCTAACAGTCTTACTTATGACAAAAGTATGGCACACCTGAAGCCATCTTGATTGGAATAAAGTGGTAACACTTAAAACATTTAATTTACAAAGGAACAAAATGAGGGGGTTCGTTTTGCCATAGAAATTATTATTAGTGCTGCAGAAAGAAAAATTAGGGCACATTTTGACTTCTCAAATCCTCTTCTATTTCATAAAAAAATTCTGACATGCAGACTGAAACATGCACTTTGAATACCAGCAGCAGACTTCCCTGGTGAGCAGTCGCTTTTCTACAGTGATCTAATGAGCAACTAGAGTGCTAACATTCAGAATTCATGGCAAATGTGTGACACATCTGAATGCCTTCTTGATGGAACCAAAATAAAAAAGTGAACGTATTCCCACTGAGGAGACTGCAGTAAATGAGGAAATTAGGAAACTTCATAACAAATAAATCTCCCAAGATGGCCACCAGAGACAAAAGAGCCCAAATGTAGCCCAAATATCACCCAGATGTAGCCCAAGTATAGCCCAATGACAGAATGTCCCAGAGTGTTCTAACAAACAACTAGAGCGCTAACAGTCTTACTTATGACAAAAGTATGGCACACCTGAAGCCATCTTGATTGGAATAAAGTGGTAACACTTAAAACATTTAATTTACAAAGGAACAAAATGAGGGGGTTCATTTTGCCATAGAAATTATGATTAGATCTGCAGAAAGAAAAATTAGGGCACATTTTGACTTCTCAAATCCTCTTCTATTTCATAAACAAATTCTGACATGCAGACTGAAACATGCACTTTGAATACCAGCAGCAGACTTCCCTGGTGAGCAGTAGTTTTACTACAGTGATCTAATGAGCAACTAGAGTGCTAACATTCAGAATTTATGGCAAATGTGTGACACATCTGAATGCCTTCTTGATGGAACCAAAATAAAAAACTGAAAGTATTCCCACTGAGGAGACTGCAGTAAATGCAGAAATTAGGAAACTTCATAACAAATAAATCTCCCAAGATGGCCACCAGAGACAAAATAGCCCAAATGTAGCCCAAATATCACCCAGATGTAGCCCAAGTATAGCCCAATGACAGAATGTCCCAGAGTGTTCTTAAGACCAACTAGAGCGCTTACTGTCTTACTTATGACAAAAGTATGGCACACCTGAAGCCATCTTGATTGGAATAAACTGGTAACACTTAAAACATTTAATTTAAAAAGGAACACAATGAGGGGGTTCATTTTGCCATAGAAATTATGATTAGTGCTGAAGAAAGAAAAATTAGGGCACGTTTTGAGTGACTTCTCAAATCCCCTTCTATTTCATAAAAAAATTCTGATATGCAGACTGAAACATGCACTTTTAATACTAGCAGCAGACTTCCGTGGTGAGCAGTAGCTTTACTACAGTGATCTAATGAGCAACTAGAGTGCTAACATTCAGAATTTATGGCAAATGTGTGACATATATGAATACCTTCTTGATGGAATCAAAGTAAAAAACTGAAAGCATTTCCTACTGAGGAGACTGCAGTAATGAGGAAATTAGGAAACTTCATAACAAATAAATCTCCCAAGATGGCCACCAGAGACAAAAGAGCCCAAATGCAGCACAAATATCACCCAGATGTAGCCCACATGTAGCCCAATGACAGAAGTGGGCAAAACACTTATTTGTTGAGTATTTGCAGTTTTATATAGTGCAGACTTGTCAGGTATTGGAGTGCTTTACATGAGCATTGGTTACATCACAGAAGATCAAATTCATTTTGGTTGTAGACACGGGGAGATTAAGTGATTTGACCAGAATCACAGATTGTTGAGCTGAAGCAGAAACTCCAACCTGGTTCCCCAGTTGCAATGTCTGCAGCTCTGGAAGTAACACCACATCCTCTCCCCTAGGTGCAACATTTAATCAAGTGGTCAACTGGATAAAAAAACATAAAGATTACAAATAATTTAAAAGTTCTTTGTCGCTATTTGAAAACTCCGAAAATATGTCCTCATTTTAGTTTTTTAGAGCACTAACCATAATTTTGATGCAAATAAGACCCTCTCATATATGTAATTTCTAAAGGAAATACTCTAGGTATTACAGTTTTGATTACATCAAGACGATGTCAGGCGTTCCACACTTTTGTAATAAATATAGAATGTTAGCAATCTAGTGGTTCATTGGGATACTGTTGAGAGGCAGAGGCCAGGGGCACGGACTCTGAAAATTGAAGGCAGGTAGGAGAGTGCAGAGGCAACAATTTGACCACACTGGGCAGGCAGGAAGGGCAGTGGAAAGGGGGGCAGGGGCAACAAACAAACAATACAGGACTGGCAAGAGAGGCTGTGGCAATATAATAGACCATTGTGGGCAGAAGGAAGAGGCAGTGGTAGTACAACCATACATGCCAAGAGACCCGTTTCAGCCAGGAAACGTCCAATGTTTTTAAGCTCAAATGGGCTTTATTTGATCTGTCTCCTGTCTACAATCTCCTCTTTTTCAATGTAACTCAAAGGGGAAATCAATACCCCAGTTTTTTTTCAAAATCTCCCTCTTACCAAGTTCAAAATGTTCACAAGTATGGTACATTGGATCATGGTAGGCAGGAGGAATTGGGGTAGGGACATGGACTTGGATAACAGAGGACAGGAGGGACATGGAGAGGTGCACCAAACTGACCCTACAGGGCAGGCATCAGGGTTTGCAGCAGCACAATACACCACACAGCGCATGCGGGACGGGAGTTCCAGCACAACAATCCATAGAAAGCAATAGGGAGGGGACAGGACCAGGCACATGGACAACAGAGAACAGAGGGGAAAGAGGCAATGGTAGCTAGCTGACCATAATGGACAGACGGGAGAGAAAGCTGCAGAATAACAGACCATAGAGGGCAGGAGGGACGGATCAGGGGCATTACAATGGAACAGACAAGCCGGGAGGGAGTGAATAGGGGTCTGCACATGGAAACAGAGGGCTGGGGGCAAGGGGGCCAGGCAGGAACAGCAAGATGACCATGGAGATCAGGCAGGATGGGCACTAGAAACAAGACACACCATGGAGAGCAACAATGAGACTATGATGGCATACACACAGACCATGGAGGAAGGTGGGTGGGGGTCAGGGGCAGCTAGCTGACCACACAGGGAAGGTGGGAGGGGACATGGCAGCACAGAAGACCATGCATGGCAAGCGGGAGGGTTAGTGGCAGCACAATGGCAATGATGGGCAAGAAGGAGGGTTCAGGGGCATGCACAAAGGGCCATGGAGGATAGAAGGGAGAGTCAGGACCTGGGCACAGACAAGAGAGTTTAGGGGAAGGGGCCTCACAACAGACCGCGTGGGGCAGGCAGGAGGAGCAGTTGCAGCACAACAGACCAGGGAGGGCAGAAGGGTGTGGCAGTAAAATGGACCATGGAGGACAGGAGGAAGGGGATAGGGGCATGGCATGTGGACAGGCAGTATGGAGGTGGAAGGGACAGGTTACAGTCATCTGACAATGCTAGGCAGGTGGGAGGGGAGTGGCAGCTCAACAGAGCACTCAGAGTAGATAGGAGTGGCAGGTCCATGAAACATGGTGGGCAAAAAGGATGGAGCAGGGGCATGCACAAAGACATCGGAGGGCAGGGGGAAGGAGAATAGGGGCAGCAAGCTAAGCACAGAGGCTAAGCAGGAGGTCAATGATGGGCCATAGAATTGGGCAATGGAGGGCAGAAGGAGTGGACTGGTACATCATGCTAAATGGAGGGCAGTGGCAGCACATCAGACCATGCATGGCAGGAGGGAGGAGGCTAGTCCATGGATTCAGACCATTCAGGATAGGGAGGAGGTGGATGGGGCAGCAAGCTAACTGTTCAGAGAAGGTGGGTATTAGGAACTTTATTGTTTTTAAAATGTGTGTCTGTGCGAACTACTTGCAATATGAACAAGTATGCAGCATAATCTCACTTTTATTCAGGAAGAAGAGGACGTTTGTGACTGTGACTCTGGGCTCACTTGGCAGAAACACCCCCTGACCCTCCACCCCCCATCGCAAAATGTAATGCCTGTGAAAAGGGTAGGTGGACGCAGTGTTGTATAGAACATGGTCCTGAGAGCACGATTGAAAATGAAAACTAGATATAGTATGTGGTATAAACTATGCACCAAAAAGTGTGATATAAGATGAACAGGGGCGTGAAATATAATATGCAATACATTGTGCGCAATGACAGATTCATTGGAGAGCGCGAGATAGCACAGGCACTAGCGCGTGCTATGCGATATGTGCCTTGGAGTGTAATATGCACAGGGCCGTGTTGTGTAACCTAACTAGTCTCTAAAGTTGTAATATGAAATATGTGCTGGGGAGTGTAACATTGCATATGCACTGTGACAAAGATATGGATCCCAGATTGTAATATGTATGGCATAGCGCTGTGCGTTATAACATAGGCATCGAGGAAGGCATGTTAGATGGGGCAATATAAACCATGCGAAGGCAAGTGTGGCATGACATATTCACGGGGTGGTGTTACAGTGCACATGGGCTAGAGAGTGTCATAGCATACGCACTAGCTGGTGGAATACAACACAGAGGTGTGAGGCACTCGGCGGGCACTGGTGGGTGTAACACATTATTGGGCTCAGCCAGGAGCACGCTGTGACTCTCAAGTGAGGTTCATCTCCTTTCCAGAGAGTAAAATAAAAAGTATTACACATCCGGCAGTGCATGTGTATTTTATTAACTGTGAGGGGGGTTTCTTGCATAGTTTGGTCGAATTTTCGTCGAATCCCCTTTGAATGGCTTGGTGTGCGTGTATATTAAATGTGCCTGTCAATAGCTACCCATGTTTGTATAAATAAACGACAAGGGTGTCTACTTGGAGAGTACCCACCGGTGGGGGTGCCGGGATTAGGAACGGTAGGGCGTCAGACACGTCAGAGCTTCACTAGCGGTGTAAATACATTCCATGTGGATTCATTCTATGCATAGTTGCCTTTTAATGAATATCACGCAAATCATCATGGTGATAGGTACGTACGGTTTGTCCAGCATGTCTTAGGTGTTTCTATAAATATACATTTTTTTAAAATATTAAAAAACAAAGGCCGGCCCCGGGGGATGGGGTCCCCGGGGCCATAAGTGGCCTGAGGAGGGGGGCAACACAGCCACCTCCTAAAGAATAAAAAATAAAAAAAAAGGCCATGACCTGGGTGTTGGGGTCCCCGGGGCCGAATCAAGGCCTTGGGAGGGCCAAATAAATTTTTTTCAACAAAAAAAAATAGGGTGCAGGCCCTGGGGGATGTGGTCCCCAGGGCCAGTAAATTAGAAAAAGAAGGGGGGCCACACAGCCCTCCTTCTTAAAAAAATAAAATAAATAAAAGACCGGCATCACACCGCAGGCCATGCCCCCTCCCTGCAGCACTCTGCAAACGCGCCCCCTGGCCAGTTGTCAGTTGGGGAATTAATTTTCCTTCAATTCTGAGGGTCCCTGAGGGCCAACTAGCCCAACAGGTATCTCCAGTATGCGCCAGGGAGCTGCGTTGCAGACAGGTGTTCTGAGGCCACGCCCCTTTTTACACCTCTATGCAACGCAGCTCTGTGGTGCTTACTGGAGGTACCTAGTGGGCTAGTTTGACCCTAGGGACCCTTAGGATTCAAGGGGACTTAATCTCTCAACTTAGAACGGCCACAGGGCGCGTTTACACAGTGGAGAAGGGAGGGAACGGGGCCTGAGGTGACGTGTGTAAACACGCCCTGTGGCGCGTTTTAAGTTGGGGAAATAATTCCCTTTCAATCCTGAGGGACCCTGGGGGCCAACTAGCCCACCAGGTGCTTCCAGTAAGCACCACTGCTCTGCGTTGCAGAGAGGTGGTGCAGGCCGTGCCCCTTTTTACAACTCTCTGCAATGGCACTTGCTGGACGTACCTAGTGGGCTATTTTGCCCCTAGGGATCCTCAGGATTCAAATGAACTTAATCTCCCAACTAAAAATGGCCACAGGGCGTGTTTACACAGTGGTGAAGGGAGGGGATGGGGCCTGAGTTAACCTGTGCAAACAAGCCCTGTGGCGCGTTTTAAGTTGGGGAAATAATTCCCCTTCAATCCTGAGGGACCCTGGGGCCCAACTAGCCCACCAGGTGCGTCCAGTAAGCGCCACTGCGCTGCGTTGCAGAGGGGTGGTCTAGGCCGTGACCCTGTTTACATCTCTCTGCAACGCAGCTCTGTGGCGCTTGCTGGAGGTACCTAGTGGTGTAGTTGGACCCTAGGGACCCTCAGGATTCAAGGGGACTTAATCTCCCAATTTAAAACGGCCACAGGGCGTGTTTACACAGTGGGGAAGTGAGGGGACGGGGCCTGAGGTGACGTGTGCAAACACGCCCTGTGGTGCGTTTTAAGAGGTACTTTTAATCCCCTGCCCTATTATATACTAGGGGCTTACAGAGGAGGTCATGCTGATCACAGGGGACCCCAACGCATAGTGTTCCCTAGTGTATGTAGGTGTTTTCACTGTATTCTGAGTGTCATTTAACATAGCACTGGCTCTAGGACTGGTTAGTCAGACTCAGTTACCACCAGTATCCGTCTGAAAAAGTTGCATTGCGGGCGCGCGAGTTATAGTTAGCTGAACTAACTATAACGGGGGAATTTCAATGGTTTTGTACGAGTGAAAAGTCCAGCTAACTATAACGCCCCTGAAACCTATGGTTTTTTCTGTGAATTTCGAAGGTTTTTTAAATGCTAATTCCTAACTATAACATGCCTGAAACCTATGTTTTTTACATTGAAGAAAAAAAAAAAAAATATATATATATATATATATATATATATATATATATATATATATATATATATATATATATATATATATATATATATATATATATATATATATAGCTAGGACTTTTGCATAATATAAAAATAATTGCATGTGATAAGCTAAATCTAATAATGTCATATCTGGTTTTTTTTCCGGCAATTTCAGAAAGCGAAGAAACATTTAATTGCAGTGTCAGCCAACATTCTTTTTGGCATAAAATGACCAAATTTAGAAGATGACATTGGGAGCTGAACCAAAACATTTAGCAAGGCTGCATGATAAAAACTTCAAAATTTGGGAGGGCAAGCCCCCCCTGAGTTGAGTCTAATTGTGTAATATTTCTAATGAAGTTCGGGGCTGTTTATTTGCCCAAATGAAATTCCGTATTATTTTATCTAAATCCCAAAAATATGATTTAGGTATTTTACTGTGAATATATAATAATAATAAAACAGACATTTTAACCATTGATACATGACCACTTAGTGTTAAAGGAAGGAGAGAGCAGCTGTCCAATAGCCTCTTAACTTGTTTGACTGTACTTCCATAGTTTCGCTTAGATAATTTATCATTCTGGTTTAGTCATGAATAAACCTAGATACCTAATAGGTTTAATTACTGTCTGTTGGAGTGAAAATGGAAGCGATACAGCCAGAGCATTAAACAACAGAACCCCAATCTTGGTTTGATTGAACATATACCACCTATTCGTGTAAAAGCTAATATTTCATCAAATGCATTTTGGATATTTAATTAATCTGCTAATAAATAAGGAATAATATCATCTGTGAATAGATTGATTTTTGGCATTGCATCTAAAGGTGTCACTATCCGGAAATTGTTATTTTTTTTTATTGCCAGCGGTTTTATAAAAAATATAAATTAAAGAGGGGACAGGGGTCACTCCTGCCTAGTTCCATGTCTAATCTTTACCAGCACCACCTCTTCTTTATTTATCATGATTTTAGCCTCTGAACCTACATAGAGTTCTCTTTTTACCAACAGAACGGGAGACCGAATTATTGTAATACTAAAAACAAAGCCTGCCAGTCAACAAGGTCAAAAGCCTTTTCTGCATCAATTACTAAGATCGCCTCCTTTGCCTTGTTGACTGACAGGAAATCAATCAGGTGTTTGAGGCCATAGATCTATGAGGTATGAAACTGGTCTCATCTAGATGGACCACCTATTGTGCACAAGGGGCCAATCTTGAAGCCCATGTTTTCATAAATATTTTATAGTCTACATTTAATAGACTGATGGGGTGATATACACTAGGATCCCTAGGTTCCTTATCTTTTTTGAGAAAGCATACCACCACCGCTTCTTCAAAGTTTTTTTAAACGGGCTCACCATTTTTTATCAGACTAAAACCTTTTGTAAGAAAAGGTAGAAGTAGAGGCTCAAGGGTCTTGAAAACTTTAATGGGGATACCATCATTACATGCAGTTTTAACATTAGCCATGGTTTTTACTATATTGCTGACTACAAATTGTAACATAGCCTTATCGAGAGAATCACTCACACTCTTTGAAATAGAAGGTAGTTGTAGAGATTTGAGATATTGTACGAGTGATTCAAAATCTATAACCTGCACTTCCTCATATATGATTTTAAAATGCAGCAGAAAAACCTTGGCAATGTTGTCCTTTGAAACTTCTACTATACCCGTTTCTGGGTCTCTGATCTGAGTGACTATGTTTTCAGTAATATGGACTTTAGTAGCCCAAGCCATATAGCGTCCTATATATTGGATTTCCTCAGAGAGTTTTTGTTTATAAGCCCTACTCCCCTTGATTTCCTCTAAATTGAAATTGGCCTCAAATTGTCTTTAGCTGTCAATAGATCTAGCAGCGAAGATGGAATATTATGGCGACCCCTCGAACAGACAAACTTGCAGATGCAAAATAAGCTTGATTGTAACCTTCAGGTAGAGTCATTTTCAGTGAATTTGACTTACGATGTGTTTCCTGAATAAACAAGGTCTGAGGGGAAAAAGACGTCAACCAGCTCAACAGAGAGCCTGCTTTTCTATGATTTGATAGCCCATTCGCATTAGATGAAATTATTTTAATAGTCTGCATTTGTTATGAAGTTATGTTCTTCCTTAGCACCAAAAAAACCAAAAACAAAACATTTGAAACTCACACAATTAATACGAGTAAAAAGCAACAAAATCTATTTTCCATCCATTCCTTTTTCTCTGAAACCCCATCCCATCCCCCACGCAACCCACCCTACCCACCAAGTAGTGGGAATCCCCCTTGCATCCCACCTCGCAGGAACCCCACCTCAAAGGATGCCATGGAATTGCATCCTAAGTCTGTCGAGACCAGCACCCCCCACACACCCATTGCCACCCCCTAATGAACACGGATGCAAAATTCTTCAAATCCTAGGCATATCTTTAGTTTTTGATTAACTTTAGAAAAGACTGTGCTTCTGCAAAAATGGTAAAGAGCTTAAATTGACCTTTCCAAAAAACATTTAGCTTAGTGGATTGGACTGCAGAGGATTGGGTACCCATTGACCTAAAATAATGGGCTAGTTCTTGAAAGGCCTTTCTACGCCTTGCTGAGGCCACATAAAGATTAGAAAAAACCTTCAAAGAAGCATTTTGGAGCACCGTAAACGTTTTCTGCTGAATAGCTCTGGAGAGTACTTGTTTCTTAATCAGAAAATCAGAAAAACTAACCAAGTTAGTTTGTGGATATTTCGCCCCTGGTGCCTGATGGAAAGAAACTCTACATGTGCGCATAGTCATCAAATCCTCTGGGCCCGATGGTAGTGATCTTTAATAAGCATGTTAATGAGATGAGGAACAGACTGTTCTGGCACTATGATTCACTTCCTTCAGGAATTCCCATAAACCTGAGATTGGAGTGTCTTGAATGATTCTCCATCGTTTCTAATTTAATCTCCAATTCCGCAATTTTTGTGAACTCAGGTGAAATGTGAGATTGAACAATCATCAACTTATCTTCGATATCATAAATTCTTTGGTCGTCTTCCTATATTTGTTTTGGAAGTGCCAGCAGGGTTTCCTCCATTTTAGCGAGCCTTTGGTTTATCATCTCCGTATACAGAGCTTGTTGACTCTTTAAACTGTGAATTTCAGCCAAGATTATATCGAGCGCCATTTTGAAAGACTCTGGTAATAGTTCCTGAGAAGCGTTGGCATTCTTTAGCAAGGTTCTCTGGGTGAGCTTTATGCTCAATAGTAGCGGCCACTTGAAAAACTGAATTCTGCACTTAAGTGGTCCCCAACGACAATTCTTCTGGAATCTGCAAAACAGGTGCAGGCCTGGTGTTTAGCCCCTCTACCTCTCTTTGAGAGCCATCCCCCACAGTTGACAATGGCAATGTCGATACACCTAAGGCCATACTACTTGTGGAGTAACATGCCGCTTGTCCTGTGCTGACATCAGCGTGGCCCTACACACAGGAAGTCCTTAGCCGAATTTCTGGAATAGGGGGAAAGTTTGGGATTTTTGAAAGGGCCCCATCTCTTAATTTTTACCGTGCTCCACACTTGTCATCAGCTGGGATGGAAAAGGAGTTGAGCTTTCAGACCACTAGAAATTGAAAAGTAGTTATGTGTTTCTTCTACTTCTCCCTCTGCAATACTTGTCTTAAGAAGGATAGTTAAGTGCTTCTTCCTCTGCAATACTTGTATTAAGAAGGAATGGACCACAGGCTGTGCCAGAAGCTGCGCCCTCACCTTCCGTCATCTGCCCAAGATTCAATGGAAAAACAGCAGAGCCAGAAGGATTCTCCATCTGTTTGTCACGCCATCCAGCAACTCGACTTTGTGAGGCTTTCTTGCGCTGTTTTGAAGATACTAGAGAGGCAAGCTTGGGATAAGGTTGACGCATGACAGTAGGCCGCATATACTTTAAACAAAAGCAGATCACCTAGACAGTGGCAATGCTTGGCACCTGCAGAGACCCCCAGAAGGCAGCAACTGAGCAGAAGCACATGCCTTAAGAGGTCTCCTTGCCTCCTCCAACAAACAGACTTGGGCACTCCAATATACAGGTAATACCAGCAAAAAGACATTTAAAAATATGCCTTATGCTTAAAAATAGTACAAAAGGGAAAATCTGTTCTGAAACGACTTACATTTCATAACCAGCATAATCATGGCCATCCAATCTTTGACTGAATTCCAGATATTCATTTGCCTAACCTATGTGAATCATTTTTCAATAAAGTCATATCTAGGCTGTATAAAAATACAAATTCTGACCACCAACCTGCAGGATATGGAGTCTCTTTAGGAGCCTGTGTCAGGTTAGTCCAAGTTGGGCAACCGACATTGCATAAAAAAGCAATATCTGTCAACTTAGATGGTATTTTTGTGGAGTTCTCCAGTAAAACAATTTATAAATGGCAGAATATATTCAAATTAGTAATACCATTAAAGTTTAGAAAATATACAATCCCAGTAAAACTTAACTGAAGAACATGCAGCAAAAATATGCGTAATATCTGTACCACTACTCTGACAATGAAAGCATTTCGCAATTGGGTTGAATCCCCCACTTGATGAACAATCTGGAGTATAGTACATATTATTTACAATTTTTTTTTTTCAGTTTAAAGAGGATTTTACTGAAAAACGAAAGAAGTTGCAGTACAGTAATAATATAGACTTGTGATAAAAAATACAATGTAAAACATTCCAAAATAATAGAAGAAATAGAGAGAAAAAGAGAGAGAAGAAAAGAAGGAGAGAAAAAGGGATATCATCAAAAACATATTTCAACACTATACTAAATAAGTGGCAGTATAAAAAGCAAATGTGATTTCATAATGCAGGAATTAATAATTAACAAGAGATAGAACAGATTGACAAAGGTACATACGTTGATACCATCAGAATCATTAATAAAAACAAAAAACATCAAGGAGGCTTAGGTACTTCCTCCCTGCAGGGGTTATGTAAGGGAATGGATTGGGCAGATACATTTAAAAAAGAAGTAATGGGTAGCCATAATAAGTCCCTTTTAATCGTAAGGGAAATAGGGTAGACATATGCTCTATCTAACCTATGGTTATAACAAACCCCATACCACCATGCTTGGTAGGAAATAAGAGAAGTATCCTTCCAAGCTTTCGTGATTTGTTGAAACGCCACAGCAAGAAGGAGATCAACAATGGAGGTATCAGTGTTGGAGGAGGACCAGATTTGTGAGAGACTCCCAAGAAAAATATGAGAAAAAGAAAAGGGGAAATTGGTAGAAAAAATGGAACTAATTTGTTGCCACACTTTGCTCCAAAAAAGGTGAACATCAGGGCAAGTAAACAACATGTGTTTAAGATCAGCCATTAAAGCCGGACAGGACCAACAAGTGGCCGGGATGGAGGGGTCAATGTGATGTAGTTTGGATGGGGTGATTAAAAGTCGATTGTATATAAAAAATAGCGTTTGGGTTGTATTTGCCGCTCTAGACGATTTCCTTATTTTGATCCAGATGTTGTCCCAAGTAGTGAGAGGAAAACAATCCTCTAAATCTGATTCGCAAGCACATTCCACAGCAGATTTCACTCGATCAGCAGATGAATCTCGCAATTTTTTGTAAATTTGAGAAGCGGATGGAGAGGAATGTAAAAATGGCAAGGAAACGAGAGAGGAAGTATATTGAATGGAAGTACCCGTAAGAGCATCAAAAGTAGCTTGAGCCGCCGATTTTAATAGAATATACTTAGGATAAGAAGAGAGGGGGAGAGAGAAACGATCCTGAAGAACAGAAAAGGGGATAAAAGAACCATCATGAAAGAGTTGATGAGTCCATTTAAGACCTAGAGATAGCCAATCATTCCAAAAAATAGATCTATTTTTAATCTTGATAAGAGAGTTATACCAGATAGGGGATTGCAAAAAACGAGCACGGTCATCCAGGTTATGCAAAGTAATGGGTTGAAAAGTTTTGCAAACATGTTGAAGAATAGGGAGAGAAAATTTCTTTGGAGCTTGTGACAATGAAACAAATTCTTCAAACGTAAAGGGTTGAAAAAAGGAAGTCTCAACCTCTACCCACAGAGGACAAGAAGAGGGGTCAGGGGTATGGTCAGAAATGAGAAAAGCAGAATGAGTAAGAAAAAAGGAAGTATGATACGACGAAAAATCAGGAAAATTGACACCACCCAAGTGTTTAGGAGATTTAAGTCTAGAAAAAGACATTCTGGCAGTTTTGTTTTGCCATAAAAATTTAGATAAAACGGAATAGATACTCTTGTAATAGAACTTAGGAATGTGAACCGGAAGATTCGACAAGAGAAATAAGATTAAAGGAACCAACATCATCTTGATAGAATCTAACCTACCCCACCACGATAAGAACAAAGGATGCCATTGTTTCGTAGAGGTGGTAAGAGCTGTTAGTAAATTTTTAAAGTTCAAAGCCACTGTGTCCTTAATAGAAGGTGTAAACCAAAGACCAAGATATTTGATTTTGTTCGGGCTCCAATTAAAGGAAGAAGTTAAGAAATCGGCATGAAAACAAAATTTATTAAGAGGAAGGATTTCGCACTTGTCTACATTAAGCTTATAGCCAGACACTGATGCATAGTTCGAGACTTCTGATAAAAATGCCGGAAGAGATGTATGGGGATTCCAGAGAAATAACAAAATATCATCTGCGTATGCAGAAATCTTTAACTGTGTAGAACCATAAGGGAAACCAGAAATATCAGCGTTCATACGAATTTTAGTTAAAAAGGGTTCTAATGCTAATATAAATAGGAGGGGGGACAGCGGACAACCCTGTCGAACCCCACGAAGAAGCGGAAAGGAAGATGAAACAAGGCCATTGGCTAGAATAAAGGACCTAGGAGAAGAGTAAAGCATTGAGACATAAGAAAGAAATTTAGGGCCGAAACCAAACCAAGAAAGGGAGGAAAAAATAAATTGCCAATTGACTCTATCAAAAGCTTTCTCAGCGTCCAATGCAATAGCTGCCAATGACGACTTATGAGAGTGCGATTTACTTAAAACATTAAAGAAAAGACGGGTATTGTCAGATAAGTGACGTCCTTTGATAAATCCACATTGTTCTTTGGCAATTAATTTTGGAAGAATTTTTTCTAAACGAAGTGCAAGGATCTTGGCAAAAATTTTATAATCTAAATTAATTAAGGAAATGGGCCTATAATTCTTACAAAAGGTGTGATCCTTACCATCTTTCGGGAGAAGACAAATAAGGGCCTCCTGAAAGGTACCTTCTGATCTTTGGGATGATATAAAGGATGAGAATAGCTGATGAATCCTAGGAAGAAGTAGGGAGGAGAAATGGGAATAAAATTCTATAGTAAACCCATCAGGGCCAGGGGCTTTACCTCTCTTCAGAACTTGAATAGCCTCCAGAATATCGTTGCAAGTAATGTCAGACTCTAAAGGAGAGAAATCAACCCCCGAGGGGGAAGGTGGGGCAATGGACGATAAATAATGAGTAATTTCGGATATGTCTGGGGAGGATTCCGGAGTATATAAACGCTGATAGAAATCCGTAAATTCAGCCAAAATATCTTCGTCTTTATGGACCACAACATTAGAGGAGGTAACAATGGATTCAATTTTAGTACGTTCTTTCCTGACTTTGAGGTATCTAGCTAAAAGATTACCGGCTTTATTTTGGGCAGTATAATACTTAGCACTAGACTTAAGTAAAAATAAATTGGCAGAATCAGTGGAGATTTTATTAAAGGAGAGCTTAGCCTTAATAAGACTATCTAGGTCAGATTGCTTCTTAGAGAGGTAAAAGGAGTGTTCTAATTGTTTAATTTGTGTGTTAAGCAACTGAGTCGATTGAGAAGCTTTACGACGTTTACGGGCAACAAATGCAATAATGAAGTCTCTAGAGGCGGCTTTAAATGTATCCCAAATAAGGGAAGGAGTTAACTGAGGTGAGTCATTGTCTACAAAAAATGAAGAGGCAAACTCCATAAAAGCTGGTGTAAATTGCAGGTCCAGTAAAAGAGAGTTATTAAACCTCCATCTCCTAGTGCCTTTCACTGGGGGGAGTAATTCCAAGCTTAAGGAGACTGGAGCATGATCAGAAATTAAAATAGAACCTATGTCTGAATGAGTGATAAGCTGAGTGAGGGCTTTGTAAATGAAAATATAATCTAACCGGGACTGGGAAGAGTGAGGAGGTGAGTAGAAAGTGTACTCTCTAAGAGTAGGGTGGCAGAGCCTCCACGAATCAACAAGGGCTCTTTGGGAAATAGTGGAGGTAAACAAAGAATGCATGTGGGAGGGGGAGAATCTAGAATCAGATCTTCTGTCCAAAAAGGGGTCTACAACCATATTACAATCTCCACCCAAAATCAGATAATCATCGGTGACTTGCATAAGCAATGAGAGAATATGGGGCCAAAAGACTTTATCTGGAACAGTGGGAGCATAAATATTGATAATAGTCAGAGGAATTTTATTAATCAACAAAGAAACCGCTACCCACCTACCATCTGCGTCATTATCTTGATTGACAAGCTGAACATCTAACTTCTTATGGCACAGAATGGCAACACCGTTGCGCTTCCCAGACCCAGGAGAGGCAAACACATGACCAACCCAATTACGACGCAATTTAGGAATTTCAGTATCTTTAACATGAATTTCTTGTAGTAAAACAATATCCCCTTTTAAATTTGCTACATGAGATAAAACTCTTTGACGTTTGATAGGTGACCCAAGACCTTTAACATTCCAGGATAAAATATTCAAAGTCATTCACAAATAAGGAGGAACATGTAAATAAAAGGAAAACAGAAGAGCATAAGTAGAGAAAAACTGGATAGTAATCCTTACATTAGTAAAAGAAGGAAAGACAAAGCATTGCAAGGAGAAGAAATAGTATCAAGTACAAGAAAGAAAAGCAGATACATAATTTAATAAATACGACCAAGGAACCACCATAAAACACATTATACTGAAAAGGGAAGAAAATCAAAGAGTACAGAGATGAAACGAGAATGAAATAGGAATAAGCAAATAAGGGAAAAAGGTAAAAAATAGATTGAAGGAACTGGATCAAGAGGAAGAGAGAAAGAGAAAGAAAAGAGCAGTAGGTAAGAGTAAAAGAAAAAAGAATGAAACAATGGTAATGAGAAAAGAAAGAAGGAGTAAGAGAAGAGAATAGAATAAAGAGAAGAAAGCAACAAAGCAACCAATTCCATAAACAGAAGAACACAATGGCAAAAGACATACCACAGGAGAACAAGAAAGGATGAGGGTGTTGGAACCACATCAGGGAAATGGAACGCCGAACGGGAACCCACAGGGCAACAACGGCAGGAAGGGCGGCATCCAGGAAAATTGAAGAGGACAACAAACAGGGGCCCAAGTATCCAAAACTAAGGGGAAAAAGACCAAATACAAATGTTAACAATGTGGAACAATAAAACCATATACAATAAAACAGCAAACATTCTACATGAGGGAGACAGAATAATTATAATCTGGAGACATCCATGGACTCATGACGACAGGTATTCAAAAATTGTTGAAGAACAGCCGGATCTTCATAAGAGACAGTCTTGTTATTATATGTCACTTTAAAAAGGCATGGATGAAAAAGGCCATATCTCGCATTAAGACTCCGGAGAGCAGGTCTCATTTCCAGGAACTTTTTCCGACGATCTGCAGTCACTTTGGCGTAGTCCTGGGTAAAAAATAGATTGGAGCCATGCCAAGAGATCTTTCCTTTTTGTTTGGCAGCTTGGAGTACTTTGAGGAGGTCCGTATATTCCAGAAAATATAAAATAGTACCTCTAGGTCTCGCTGAGGAGGAGGAAGAAGCAGACAACCGGCCCAAATGATGAGCGCGTTGAATGTTCAAAGGAGGAGATTCAGGAGACCAAGAAGAGACGGTAGGAATGACTGGAAAAATGAAATTGGATTGGAACCTTCAAGGCCTTCAGCCAGACCATAAATACGCAGGTTGTTGCGCCTGTTGCGGTTTTCCAATTGTTCGACTTGTTGTTTAAGACGATCAATTTCTGTATGTAAGATGGGTACTTGACGTAAGGTATCTTCGGACGCGTCAACTCTTTGTTCAAGGGTCACAACTCTCTGGATGGTGTGAGACCAGTTGTCCTCAAGGCTTTGTAGGTGCAAATTAGTTTCTTCCATATAAGGCTTCAGAGCACGAATTTCATCAAGGAGAAGCTCCATAGAAACTGATGAGGATGGATTAGTAGGAGAAGGGGGGTTAATTTTTGCCCGTTTGCCAGAGGGCGAAGCTGCTGGTAATTTGGAGAGTTGTTTGGGGCGAGTATCCGCCGAAGAGGAAGTTTTAGGAACAGAAGATTCCGGAGGAGCTTCATCCATATTATCTCGAAGGACATTAAAAGGATTGTTATCAGCCAGTGGCGGGGAGATAGCTTGATGAGTTCCAGCGCGAGCGCCACTGCGAGCACCACGCGGCATTGCCATGAAGAAACGGAAGACAAAGTCTCTTTTGGTGACGGAAGAGACGGTCAGAAGGAGAGATGTTTCAAACAACAATATCTGTCAGAGTTGGGAGAAGTCCGCAACAGAGCGTTGATAAAAAGAGAACGAAAAACTGAAGAAAAAAGGTTCTGTAGGAGGTACTCCAATAACTGTCACAAAGAAGACCAGGAAATTACACCGTAAATGAAGAAAAACCTTTGTTCATGTGATATAATATCAGTCCCGTAGTGACTGGTACTGATAAAAAGGGTAGCGAATGCATCAGGAAACTATCGTCACAAAAAACAAAATGGCGGCCGTTGTTCTGACTGACTGCATTATTCGAAATAAAATCACCTTAACGGCATGGAAACTCTCCGCTATTCCTCACACCGCTAGCTGAGGTATTCCGACGGAGGACATGCCGATTTCTGTGACCCGGTACAGAAGAAAAAAAGCCTGGAAGCCCTTCACTGTCTACGTCGCCGCGGAGCTCCCGAAAGCAGCGGCCATCACCAACGGCTCCGAAGCCACGCCCCATTATTTACAATTTTTAAATGACAGACCTTAACACGCAATACATTAAGAACCGCTTGGGAGAGCATTTTGCTCAGATTTGCCTTCTTGCTTGTATCCAGGCAGTTAATTAGATGGCTCCATTTAAGGGCCTGATGATCACAATTATCCTTCTTCTCCTGACTTAGGGCCTGACTCACAAAGGTAAAGTTAGATCAAAAGACTAAGCTTAAACCAAAAGTCTAACTTTCCTACTTTTCGACATTCACAAAGGGACTTACAAGTAGCATCTTTACGACTGCAGAGGTTCTGCACATGGGCACAATTTCCAAACTTGGGGTGGAATCGCCACATTTGGGCAGAGGCTCTGATGTCAGGGCGGAACTTCCGCAGTCGTGGCATGACAACAGACAGTAAAAGAAGAGGGCATTCATTGGAGTATGCCCCAATACATGTACATAGATGGATACATCATGAGATCCATGACATCTAGTGGTATAACCAACATAGCACAAAATACCACACTTAAAATAGAGAAGAGCTACATGTATGCAATGTTACATATGTGAGATCAAAGGTTAGTTCCCTGAGCAA
Organism: Triturus cristatus; assembly: GCF_964204655.1. Taxonomy (NCBI): domain Eukaryota; kingdom Metazoa; phylum Chordata; class Amphibia; order Caudata; family Salamandridae; genus Triturus; species Triturus cristatus. The sequence goes on from NC_140581.1 coordinate 553,852,279, forward strand.
TGACAATCAGTATAAGTCTCTATAACATAAATATTTCAAACATGAGTTCATAGAAAGTAGAAGTGTCCAATATTCATTCAAAATCTTTATTTTCAATTACCGTAGTCTCTCATGGGGGACTTGTTAAAACACAGATTCCATTCTTGGATCATACAGCCATACAGCCAACAGGTGTTTCGTCTATGGCTACAATTTCCATAAAGACTTCCTCAGGGCTGTAATAAACAGATATACAGTCTCATTACCATCTACCACATCTCTTAGGATATTTTAAATTTAACCTCCACCAAAAGGAAAAAGACTGAACAACGGAAACCGAGAGATAGTAAAGATCACCAGAGTGTGCGCAAAGTATACCAACCACCAAGGGGTAACAAGAAAGTAAAGCATGACTTCCAATAAACAACACACTATTGCCATAAGCAAATATCAACCAAGAATTAACATAATAATTCTTAGATAAGCAACAACACTGTCGTGATCATGATAAATACCAAAAAGCACCCATGCTGTAAGAAAAATGTCTTATAAGCTACCAACCTTAAACAACTGTTACTATAAAGTTGATCCTTAAATCATCAATGTCTACAATAAATCCATAAAATCTGGAGGGGAAGCAGAAAAACAAACCTATAATCATCAAAAGACAACACTATCATAGACACTAACTACCTCAATGCATCAGTAAATTCGCTCACCATATACCAAGCAAGGTGCTTCCAATTGGACACTTCTACTCTCTATGAACTCATGTTTGAAATGTTTATGTTATAGAGACTTATACTGATTGTCATTGCTCAGGGAACTAACCTTTGATCTGACTTCAGCAATTGCTTTCAATTGTAAATCAACAAGGTGGGGTGGTGGCTGTTTGAATTTCCCTTTGATGCAAATTTTATGGATTTGTTTGTTGAGATCTAAACCATCAGACTTTGCGCAGCAGAGACCTCACTACCCACCTATAGAAATCATGTTACATATGTGTATGGGTAGGGAGTGTATTGGAGGGGTAAATGTGATGGCAAAAACACACACCTCTACAACAGTGTAGAAATATCATGTACAAAACAATACCAGAAGCCTATACATGTGACCCTTCAAGTGTCAACCAGAACCTCAGGGGCCACATTAAACAGTAAGTGCATTTTCATTGTTTGCGCTGGGTGCACATTTAAAAAGGCGCACCCGGCGTAAACGATGAAAATGCGCAGTATTATGATGAATGCACTGCCCCCATGGCAGCCGTGAACTCGTGCTGATTTGAAGGCAGCACATTGAGGTGAAAAATGGAACGGCTGCTTTACAGCCGCTCCGTTTTTTCACAGTGCAGGCGCCAACCCACCTGCACTTTGAAGGGGGATTACAGATCCCCTTGCAGCCGGGTGTAGTCAGCGACAGCACCTGCCTGCATGAGTTTGTCTGGATGGTCCATAAGACCCCCTTTAGCCCCTGCAGAGGGCTGCTCTCTGTGGTGCATTGACAGCACCAACCCCATTACAGCTGCACTATCAGCGCGCACCCTGACAGCTTCTTTGACTCTGAGCCCACATCTGTAATATGGCACGGGTGCAGTGGCAAAGGGATTCCCTCGTTTTCATGAGGAACACCCCTTGCAGATACCTCTGGTGCTTTATGTGCACCAGTGCTATCGGTATCACAGAAGGGGCTGCACAAGTTTCTTCGACCCCTTCTGAAATACCAAAGAGCCCCAGGGCGCGCAAAGCAGGTGCAAACGCCCATTGCGTTTCAATGATACAACATCCCTAATATAGGTGCACATTTTACTATTAGTTTTGAGTCATTCAATGTCTTCCACAAAGAGCCCAAATGTAAATGTAATACACAAGGCAAAATCTCTGATTAAACCTCAGATATCTATGTTTCTCCCAAGCACACCATACAAACCTTTGTCCGTGCTTACCATCTCCCCACCCAGCTGAAAGTCGTTAGCCCAAAAGCCAATCCCAGCCTGGCTGCATATATAAAATTGGAGCTGCCATGCACAAACCCTTTACGACTTTACAGCATATCGCTGAATGTGTTTGTCAGTTCGCCCCTTGAAATGCAACAGAATGATATAAGCAGAAGGAGGAGGAGGAAAGCAGAGGGGATCTTCACACAAAGGATTAACCTCTTTGAGGTGTCCAGACAAAATGTCACCTCCAGATTCTGTTTTCCTCCCGATATGACCTTGGACCTTGGACATGGACATAGCAGCTCTCCACTTTGTTGCTACTGGGTCTTTCCAGAGGGAGTTCAGTGACATACTGTGCATTTCTCAGGCAAGGCAGTCCTGATGCGTGCATAAGGTTCTGAACTGCATAAATATTAGAGTTATTCTCTAGATACGTATGCCTCATCCACAGGCAGGAAGGCAAAGGGTTGCTAGGGATTTCTACCTTTATTTCTTCCTCCCATGTGTGATAGGTGCAATTGATTGCACTCATGTGGCACTTTGATCACCTTGCCACAATGCACACAACCTCCGCAACAGACACCGCAGGCACTCTATAGACCAGCAGGGTGTGTGTGATGCCAATGACTGTTTTACTCATGTGCATGCACTATTCCCAGGCATTACTCATGACAACTACATATTCCACAGGTCAACTCTTTCCCGGCGGCTGGCAGCAGGAGATATTGGCAACATGTGGCTTCTGGGTAAGTACTCAAGCAGCAGACAAGTTTGATATGTAAAAATGTTGCTTTTATGTACACAACCATTATAAATTACTAAGTCTTGTGACACATACATGACTCCAACAGACACTTAATTGACCATTTCATACATTATGAACTCTACAGATGCAAGAGGGAAATTTTCAAATATTTCTTCCTTTTCCTCCTCAGATAATGCTGATTATGCACTCTCCCCTCATCTTCTCACACCATATAGATGTGCAATCACTGTACCTCAGTGTAGGTACAATAGGGCACACATATGTACACAGGTCATTATAGAGCACACTTTTGGCCTCCTAAAGTATGGGGGTGCTACTCTATGCCCCAGAAGTTGTGCGCAGGATAATAGTAGCCCGTTGTGTCTTGCACAACATTGCAGTACTTCATGGCTTACACATACCTCTGAATCATCATCTAGGTCTGAATCCATGGAACTGGGCCATTGTCTGAAACAAAAGGCAGGGTATGCTGGTGCGTGTCCAGCTGTTTGTCACTTTTGTCTCTTGGGCAAACAGTCATATTAAGGCCTTTCTGTGATTTCATGGTCTGTTGTCAATGATAATTGGTGGACCGTTAACACTGTGTCCACAGTTTCCTTCCTGAGACTACTCTATAAGCTATACATAATGTATGGAAGCAACAGCTGTTGTCAAGAGTCAAAAGATAGACTATGCAAAACATTTTGTGCATGTTAGTGATTAGTGTTGTCAAAGCCTCAAAGTACTCCATTGTAAATGACACTACATATGTGAGACCTCTCTGGACAGTGGACATCTGAAACTTTGTCATCACCAAGTGCAACAATGATTCATGTCGATGCATAAAGTCAATGAGGATTGGCATTGTGTACAAGATGGAAACCTACAGGTATATATGATACAGATGAGCTTAAAATAAGGTGTCAACTTTAGAATTTTGAGTTACCCATAGTACAAACAATCACTCCTTTCCCATTGTTCATATTTGGCTTGCTGTGTGGCACACTGCACTTTGGACAATGGCCCTTACAAACTTGCATGACATGGGGGTGACAGGCAGTGTTGGAAATGTATTGGCCCACTCACTGGACATGTTTTGTACACATAATAATCAAAATGCAACAAACAATATACTGTTAATTTAATTAGGAATGGAATGTTGGTGTGTGAGACACAGTAGTTGTGGTGCTTACATAGTGAGGCTAGGAATGTTCAAAATCCCATGATCTATGGTTTACCTAAGTTGTATCATGATGGCCGGTAGGATGCCATAGTAACATACTACATACTCCTTCTATCTGCATGTTGAATATGTGATGCACTCAGACATTACTAAATGCTTATTGGTAAGTATCTGTGTGGAGTTGTGTTTAGGATTTGTAACATTAGACATATGAATGTGCAGGTATTGAATATATCTTGTATTTGCGTTAGCTGCTACTCATGTGGCAGTATAGCTATGTGTCTGTCATACATACTCCACGGTTCAAGTGTACCTGTGTAATGACCTGGATTTTCCATGCTCAGAAAGAGACTCCTTCATGCATCCAACTAAAAAGTAAGTCATGTTCTACTGTGTGTGCAATAACTATGCACTCACCTGGTCCCAACCGCAGAGATGACCCTGGAGCTGATGCTGGACCTCCTAACCCTCTCAGAGTCACGCAAGATCAAGGTACTAAAACCCTTAGATCACTCAAGACCCCTGGGTTGAAGGGGGATTGGGATAAAATAAGAAAATAGAGACTTGCTGATCTGCTCAGCAGCTGTGCGAAACTGCATAACAGTATCTGCCACTTCTGGGATCTTCTAGGTTTGCGAGGTAGATGTGCACTTGCCCAGAACCACTGGCTTTGCGACGGTGCAATGAACTGGAAATAACAAGAGGAAGCAGTTATCATCAGTACATTACCAGGTCTCTACATACAATGAACATGCATTAACCTCAGTGACATACACTTACATGTTTCATCAGCAGAATGCCATGAGAGCAGAATAACCAAAATCACAGATTGAAGTGTGTCACTTCTAGGGATAAACTTGGAACAAAGATTGGAGTTACTTGCGCTCACAAGGACACACTCGGAACAAAGGTTGGGTTACTTGCACCCCCAAGGATACACTTGGAACATAGGTTGGAGTTACTTTCACTCCCAAAGATATGCTTGGAACAAAGGTTTGAATCACTTGCACTCCCAAGGATACACTCGGCACAAAGATTGGATATACACTCGAAACACAGTGTGGGTAAAACGTTCATGCATATATCAGATACTTTGAAGTGCTTTCTCTTGGCACTACTGTTCATCAGAGAAACACAAAGCTCAAGTCTTTAATCCTTGAGCACTAACAGTTCTAGTGCAAAGGTTGCAGGAAGGGTCAAGAGTATAAACACACAAGAAGCTCTGGAGTAATCACAGAGAAGGCATGGAGGAAAAGTCTATAGTTTTTGAAGAAATGGATATTCAGTCTGCCTGCTACTATAGGAGGATTAGTGCACACTAACCTGATATCAAGTACTTAGCCTAGTTCTTCCACTTTGAATTTGAAGAAGATCACATTGACTGAGGGAGTCTCAGGGGGTCCGGAGTAGCTGTGCAGGAGGGAGGGAGGACGAAGAAGTCAAAGGAGCTAGAGCCACAGGAAATACAGGTTCAGATGGGCTTGAAGGAGACTGAAGTACTTCTCGGTTCAGGTAGGATTCCTCAGGTGAGTGGGAAGGGTGAAGCTTGTTCCACAGAGAGCAAGGCCAAGCCATGATTTGGGGTTGGGCTAGGTTTATAAATCCTCTTGAAGATTCCACAGACATAGCTAGATCACATGTGGCACATGGGGCACATGGCCAGGTGGAAGGTTCTAGAACCTTGGAGAAAACACATTAGGACACTCTCTTTGACCTTACAGAATGGGCAGGTGCAACTTGATGATCAGAACCAAATGACATAACACACATGTATCGATTTCACGTGAATGTACATAATGGAAAACAACAAGAAGGCTCCAGTAATGGGGGAGCAAGGCTTTCCATTGGCTCACAGGATTCTGGGGGAAGCTTGCAGGGGTTCAATTGAAAACCACATCAAGGCCTTAGTAACAGCTGGTGCAGATAATCTATTGGTTCAGGGATTCTGGGGGCCGCTTGCAGGGATTCAAGCATAATGGAATTGTGGGTTCTGGGGGGCGCTTGCAAATACTCAAGTACGAGGAACATCAGTCATGGTATAAAAGCACACCATAAAGCACCACAGGAGTAAAGCAACATGAGCCCTACGTGCTAGACCACTACATTTATTTATTTATTTATTTCTTGTGACTTGTATAGCGCACTATAACCCAGGGGTCTCTAAGCGCTTTGTTAGGATCAGCTACACAATAAAAAGATGCATCAAATTAAAAATTTAGCGGCCACCCCACGCTTGCTGGAAAAGCACAGTTTTTAATTGCTTGCGGAAGGGCATTAGTTTCTTTTCATTGCGGAGTTTCAGCGGTAGTTTATTCCACATAGCTGGCAAAGTATGTGAGAAAGCACGTCCACCCACAGTGGTCAGTCTACAGCGTGGTTGAACCAGATATATGGAATCAGCAGATCTAAGCACCCTCCCTGGTTTGTAAAGGGACAGGCGAGATTTCAGATAGGTGGGTGCTCTGCCATGAAGCGCTTTGTGTACAATGCAGAGCCCCTTGAACATTAGCCTCTGCCTGACTGGCAACCAATGGAGTTCCCGCAGGAGGGGGGATGCCTGGGTACATGGGGGTAGAAAAGGGTCATGACAGAGAGGGTACAGGAGGGGGTGTGAAAGTAATTCTGAATGCATCACACACACAGGTCTGATGTCCATCTATTATTATATGTCACTGTCTCATGGATATTTTCAGGTACCATGTGAGATATTTGGCAAGGAGTGGATGGCGCTGTTTGAGATGTTAATGGTGAACTAACACATCCTCCCAGAGCTTACAACACATCTTGCCCTACCACTGGAACACACCCTCTGCAGCGTGCAGCAATGTCTCATGAGATTTGGGTGTGTGCTGCATTACTCATCTGGTCATCCATAAAGGTACTTGTTAAACATCCCCTCAGTTAGGATGTTCAATTCTGTCTCACTGAAAGGGGGTGCCTTGTCCTCAAGTTCCTCAGCCAAGTTAGGGGCAGGTTTGAGAAACATCAGCAGAATGGCGGGTTATGTTGCTCTGAGGTGAGCATGGCCCAGATTAACCAAAACATTGCTGCCTGCAACTTTGTGTATTCAACTTTCCATATTTAATTTTCGGTATGTGACTACCTGTGTGTTTTTATTGTTTTCTGCCCCAAGTGCAAAACCTCCACCCCAAATTCAGAACCTCCACCCTGAGGGTGGAACCTTTGTGGAGCATTAAAAATCTTACATCAAGAATACCATGGATTTTCTTAACACATTGATACAGTAACCTCAGAACAACCTAGGAGAGTGGTTGTTATGCACTATAAATGTGAATTCTCTGTACTCCTCGATTACACACAATGAGGGTATGGAAGTGGTGATGTGGGTTTTATTGCGGCAAGATGAGGAAGGTGACTACAAAATGTTTCTTTTAGAATTGCTACATTTTGCTTCGTATCACAGCAACTTCCAATGGCAAGGGAGTTCTTTCTCCAAAAGAATGGCGTCTCAGTGGCTTTTTCAGGAGCACCCAGCTATGACAATATCTTTAGGGCTAAATTTGAAGATCAGTTTGTTTTCAAGGATGAAACCTGACAGCAACATTTAATCCTGTACACATGTTTCATTGATGATATATTTTTGATATGGGATGAGCCCCAACAATTACTTCAGAATAACATCATCATTCTTGCATCCTCGTGCACGATTTCCCTCTCAGAATCATCGTAAAGAGATTGCATTCCTTGATGTGCTTGTGAAAATAATATTGACTGACTTTAAAATTGGTGTGTGCAAAAAACTGACAGATAGGAACAACAGTTTGCATTTCTAAAGTTTTCATCCCTTGATTCTAAAACAACATCCACCATTTTCTTAATTCATCTGGTTGAAATGTATCTATTCGGAACAAGATAAGTTGAGATCCGTTTTTGAATTGTTCCAAGCTGAGTACCTGGACAGAGGCTATCTACAGATGGTGCTGGATCAAGCCCTACAACGCACATAAGCTATGAAAAGGGAGAATCTATTGAAGAAAACTGCTAAACATGACTATAAAGAATGGTTTTCATTCTGAAATATTCTACAATGTCACAGGCTACCCAAAACATCGTAAGCAAATAATTGGAAATGCTTCAAACTAAACCAGGTTTCCAACATTTTTGACTAAAAACCAATATTTGCACACAGTTGACCAGAAACATCGAAGAGATCTTGGCTTCTAACACTCATTGTCATGAAGGAATTCACTGTGGCACACAGAAATGCCTAAACTGTATTCCTTGCAACAATGTTATTGTGACAAATACTGTGTCTCACCCCAGGAATGGGCAGTTTATGAAGCTTAAACATTAGGCTGATTGTAACTCAAAACACTTGGTATATTGTTTAAAATGTCCATGCGGCATGTTGTGTGTCAGAAAGACGGAAAGGAAAATTATAACTCAGATCACAGAACACAAAAGTAATATTCAATAATAGAATGTGAATGTAGCTACCCACTGGGCTGATGGAAGTCATAACATGTCTCAATTACACTTCCAGATATTAGAAGTGGTTATGTTTTAGCCCTGGATTAATAATCGTAAAAAACTCTGGCAGAGAGAGTCCTTCTTGATCAAGAAATTGGACACTATGCAACCACATGGCGTGAATGACAAATTGGAATATTCTTGTTTTCTATGAAATGTGGACGCTATATAAAGGGTCTGTTATGTAAGTTTACATGTCTTTCCATACTTTTAGAAATTGAGCATGTGATGTTGATATAGTTTGTAGTTACGTGAATGGCGCAGCTGTCCCTCCAGGAAGAATATAATTAGAAGGAAAGGATTTAAAGCTGTCGGTTGCGACTGGGGAACTGATCAGAGGGACCCGGTTGGGATCCACGTGATCATAAGTGATTGCCCTCACACACTTAGATAAGTGTCAGTCTTCATCATTGATCCGGTGCTGCAATGCCCAAAGGGCTCCTCAGGGGGGCTCTTTATCAGAGGATGTAAGTGCAGGGTGGTGCCCTAGGTACATTAAATACTCTAAGGAGTGCCAAGAACTTCTTTAATAAGGTGGTCCCCTTGACAAACAAAGGAGCTGTCACAGGAGCCAATGCACATGGATAGTTCTAAAATAAGTGATGTAGGGTCAACACGCTTTATGCCTTATGGCCTAGCAGGATCTTAGGCATATCTTCAGGACCCAGTGTTGACGCCCATCCTACAACTCAAAGTGTGTCAACTGTGCCTGCTGTGGTATAGGACAATCAAGTTCTGACTGTATTTGGGAGGTAACAATGCAGATGACCGTGCTTAGCTGTGGAAACAAAGGGGACTAAAGCGGTTACTAAGCAGGGTCCTATCCTACTCTGCCGGCCTGGCAGAGGAGGATACTTCCCCGGTTAGTAAACAATGTTTGACATACTTTGATTGGGCACATTCACTTCACACACCTTGCTCCCAATCAGTAGTAGGGTAGGCATCAACACCTGGCCCTGAAGAAATGAAGATCTGGCTGGGCCATAAGGCATGAAACATGTTGACCCTACATCACTTATTTAAGAGCTGTCTAGGCACTTTGGCTCCTGTGACAGCTCCTTTGTTTTTATCCCTGACAAGGAGAAGCTCAATGATGACGCATGACATCCTACTGGTTGTCTGAAGGCAATCATGCCTGATCACTTGGATCCCCCCTGGATCCCTCTTCCTGACTGACAGCTTTACATCCTTTCTTTCTTTTTCTATTCTTCCTGGAGGAACAGAATCCCCCTTTCACAAAACTGCGAATATTTAGGAGCGTGGTTGCTGGACCTTATATTCAGCTCTTAATCACGTCCTTGATTTACTGTTAATAAAGTCTGTTCATGATTTTCATGAACTGTGTTAACATGTCTTTCCACAGGTGATTTCATGTCATTATTTTTTTACTTTATTTTATTTTTATTTATTGCACTTTGTTTTTGAGAAATGTAGCATGCTGTCTTGATGCTTTGTTAATTCACATGAATTTGTAGGTGATTGCATTTTGGCTTTTCAATTTTGAAATCACTTTTATATGTATTGGCCATCGGGGGATGTTGCGAGTGCATCTTCTCATTTTCGTGTTTTTATATGTAGTTGCTGGTGTGTTTGAGTTTGGATGTTGGCAGGGTTTTGAGGTATTTATGACGTGGGTAGAATTTCTAATCATGTGCACAGAGTGACCCAGTTTGTAGGTTAAGCAGAGATGATTGTAGTCATTGTGTGCCAGGAACGTTTTGTATCAGCAGTCTGTCTACACTCTTTAGTGGTGTGTGAGCATCTTTTTTAAAAGGTGAATTATCTGGAGTTGGGGCTATTACATCTGTGTGAACGCACACAGAGTATTGGGTGCTGGGAGAAGCATGAGCACTGATCGGCATTTACTATATTGTGAGGGTTTATACAGGGAAATGCCCACATGGGCACCTGATTGAAATTGGTGTCTGCACTTTAAGTGTTTTAGTTTTGTTTACGTATTATTAAAGTTACGATGTTCACATGTGTTCATGTTTTTAGTTTTGTCAAAATGGGGCACGTATAGGTTGCACTTCGGCATCACATAATAATTAGCATAGTGATATTGTGGAGGTTAAAGATTAATTCTCACTCACATTGTCGAATATATTTGGGGACAGTGCATATTTTGTAGCATGTTGGTAATTTCATGTACACATGTTTGATTGGATCAGGTTTATACACTAAGCAGAGGTTTGCTATCACAAGGATAAGGTTATGTTTGAAGTGACACTTAGATACTCGTTATTCTAGCAGATAAAAATGGTTTGCAGGTCGAGGTTCCAGTCGTTCACACACGATTGACTTCATTTTGGAAGACATGTTGTTGACAGCAGTCAGTTTTCAGTGTAATTCACATATTCTTTTTTTGTTGTAGTTATCCCTGATGAAGGGTTTTTCATAACCAAAATGCATTCGGTGTTCTTGACCCGGCAGATTATATGAGTGAATGTGCCCATTGCTAACAAACGGCCATCTCAAAGATGTCAGGGGGGCATTTTGAGATGTTCTGAATTTGATGGTACCACACTGATTGACAATCAAGATTTATAATAGATATTAAATGAACTAATTAAACTGCAATGAGTATTTGTGCATATTCTTTATACAACTTTGTCATACATTTTGGCTAGCCTACCGGTCACAACAAGTGCATCTTAGGACTGGGGAGTGGGCAGACTACCAGCAGTTGTTTAATTGTTTAAATGTCAGGCCCCTCACATTGTACTAATGCTGAAGGTAAAGGTTGGTAAATACTGAAGAGTATACTGACCTAGATTGAGTAGGATGTTAATGTGTATGACACTTCTGGACATTACATAGACAGTACACCTACTTTTGGGACCGAGCAACATAATATTGGGTAGTGAGATCAAAGAAGTACAAAGTCAGCACTTACTTTATGTTCTCTCAATCTTTTTTATATTTTGTAGCCCAGCTACATAATTGTTTTGCTTCAATTTCAGTGGAACAGGCTGGCCAAAGAACATTAGGACAGGACCAGGGAAGAGAAAGAGATCCTCGGTTCATCAGTGGGCACGCCCTATGGACACCAACAGTGAAGAGGAGGAGGAGAGAGATCAACCAACAGGCATGCGTAATACGCCCACCCGAACTGACCCTTTACCATCAACATCAACAGCCCGGGTGGAGGTTGAGGAGACTGAAGGGGGGACATTGAGAGGGATACCACCAGCTGGGGGATGAGGAATGTGGGTCTCCCCCTGGTCCACAAGAACTTGAATTGGAAATGGACCCCAAGGGCAGGCCCCATCACCATATGTGCCTGCCACCGACCCCTTTCTAACTCTTGAGGCCCCCATTGCATCAGTGCCTCCAGTTGCACTCCCTGCCACTACTACCCCTCTAAATTCCTCCCCAGAAAAGTTGAGGTAGACATCTGCCCCAGGCACCCCACACCACTTATGTTCGACCCAAACCTCTCCATGTGTGATTATCCTGTGGCTGCATCCCAGTAAGTGATGTTGCCATCTGATGTTGTCCAGCCTGTGGATAAGTGTTTGTTTGCAAAGTTGAGGAGGTTGGTGCCTGTACAGTTGTTGGTTGTGCCTGTACAGGGACAGAAGGTGCCTGTATAGTTGTTGGTTGTGCCTGTACACGGGCAAAGGGTGACAGCAGAGTTTATAGTTGTGCCTGTACAGGGGCAGAGGGTGCTGACACAGTTGTTGGATGGGCCTGTACAGGGGCAGAGGGTGCCTGCACAGTTGTTGGCTGTGCCTGTACTTGGGCAGAGGGTGCCGGGACAGTTGTTGGTTGTACCTGTACAGGGGCAGAGACTGCCGGTACAATTGTTGGTTATTCCTGTACAGGGTCTGTACAGGAAGTGGATGTGCCTGTAAAGGTAGGGAATGTGCCTTTGCGGGGTGGTCCATGTGCACGGAGGCATGTGCACCGTTGTTGCCTGTGTACATGAGGGGGTGCCAGTACAGGTTGTGGTACAGGTGGCTGGATGGGTTGGGGTGCAGTTAGATGTGTAGGGTCCTCTCATGTGATGATCATGAAGGAAGACTTTGAAACAGTTTCAACATGCCCTCCATCATCTTCATGGCCAAGGCATAGTGTCTCCCACTCTCTTCACCTATAGATCGATATTTGGTCATGGTGCATCCTTGGCATATTTTGGCAAGATTTCACAACACCGTCCAAGACATGGGTCTGTCTGTCAATCATCCAATGATTTCCTGTAGTGACTCTCAAATGTCAGACAGAGTAGCCCCTATTACTCAAATGTCCTGACTCACATCAGCCTGTTGTTGGAAATAATCTTCCTCCCAGTGGCCAACATTACTATCTGCCAGCCCCCTTCATATAGGATGACATCTGATGCGAGTGTCAGGTCCACCTGCACAGGGAGGTGGCATGTGGGAGGCTGTGAGGAGGAGATTTGTTTCAAGGGGATACCTGCTCTTCACCTGGGGTGTTAGCTCCTTCAAATGCTTGAGAGAAGTTCTGGGATGCTCTGTCATAGAAGGAGTGCATAGGAGAAGCAACATACCTATCTTGGAAGTGAGGGCTGTGAGGAGGTGATGTTTATGTTGGGTAGGTGAATGCTTTGGTTGATTGGCTGACTGCTCAGAATGGGGGGAAGTAGGAGGTAAAATGCTGACCAGACCTGATGGGAGCATCAGTATTTTGGTCAGTGGGCCAATAATGCACTCCTTGTCATCCAGGTCCTCCTCCACAACCAGCACCTGCTGATATTTTTTCTCCTCATCTTCGTCTTGTTGAGCAGTGCACGCCACTGACATTGCTGCTGGGAGGAGGATCAGGTTCTCTTCTTGGATTGCCCACCGCTCTCTACTGGTGGATTGTTCAGCTTCATCAGGCAACTCATTGTCCTCAGCACCTGAAAGACAGAGGTTGCAACAATATAAGTATCTTCCATAGTATAGAAATCATGTGTTACAACACAAAGGTGTGACAAATATTATTGGCATCTATTTGATGTCCCACATGTGATATGGTTTGGGTAAACCTAGATGTGACAGTTCACATTGTAGCATGGATGTGTTCAATGTAGATATGCAATGCAAAATCAACCTCTCTAGCTCCAACCACAGCTCTGTGTGGTATTGAGATCCCCTGTGATGTCAGTTGCTGATCATGGCTCCTTGATTGTGTGGCTGAAGACATGATTGTCGATCCAGCAGCTTCAGAAGGAAGTGACACCTTAATTAATGTTCAGCATGAATTATAATTGAACATGGAAAATAGACTTAGACATCACTGATTATGTTGGGAACATCACAGACCAACATCACATGCTTCACAAAAGTGGAAATATCTGATAATTTCTTTTCACACTTATTTCGTTATTGTGAACTATTTGGGAAATAATCAATTTAGACACCATAGGGCACACTTACCTGAAGGACGGATTCTAATGGGTCTGACTGCTGCAGCCAGAATGTCTACCAAATCCCTCAATGAGGTACTTTGGATGACTGAAGTACTCCTGACAACAGCTGTAATGAACCATAAATATCCATATTTCAATACAAAGGATGATGTGAAAATTTTTACATGTATATGTATACACTTTCAACACAGTTGGGGCTACTCCTCTTTAGATGAGACAATATAAGCAATTGGGTACATACAGGAATTATTATTATTTTATTTTTTTTTCCTTTATTTTGATTTTAAATTTACAATGATACGAAACATGACAAGCATGCTATACACAGCACAATAAAATAAAGAAGAGAACAAAAGAGGAGAGAGACTACAAAAACAAATCATCAGCCATCAAACCAATCCTTGAAAGGGGCCCAGATTCTAGCCCCGAACTCCCGCCTTTTCCTCCCCCTTAACAGAAAAACAGAAGACTCCAGATTGTATAATGCTAACATCCTAGCTCTCCAATTAGAAAAAGTTGGAGCTTCCGAGCGAATCCACTGTGATGTAATGCATAGCCGAATCATTGCCATTGCTAGAAAAAGAAAAGCAGCCGTATAACTAGAGCCCCCAATAGATCCATTGCCATCACAACCCATCACAAGTTCAGGGGAAATTTTGAACTGAATCTTTAACATCACATTGATAAATTGGTCGATCTCATGCATAAATAACCCCAGCTTAGGACACACATAAAACATATGCACTACATCCGCAGCCTGAAATCCACATCTAGCGCATCTATCGCCCTTCTGTCCCACCCATTTTGCAATCTTAGCAGGTGTATAATATAGGTCGAACATCACCATATAACATTGGGTCTGTAAACTGCCTGAAACTGAAATCCGACTTGCTAACTGTAGTGTGAACCTAATATTGACCCCTGTCCTACCAAATTTCCCATCCCACTTCAGATCCTGCGAGTCCAAATCGTCCAGTAGACAGGATAAAAGATACTGATAGATCAAGCCTATTTTCACTTTCTTACGAGCCATTTCTATTATGGTTATATTCCCAAATTTACTAATCATCTCATTCTGGGGTTTTTCCAGAAAACTTCTAATCTGAAGATATTTAAAGAAATCATGCGTATGTAAATTATACTTCTCCTTAAGAAAAGACAAAGTAGATATTTCCCCTCCCAAACACAAATCCCCAATAACCTGCAATCCACGTAACTGCCATCTTAGAATGACTTGATCCTGGAAAATTGATGGCAGCGTTCCAGCAGCGGAGAAGGGCGTATATGAGTTAATATTTGCGATTGCACACCTGCGGCGAATCTTCCGCCAAATCGTAAATGCCGCGTAGATCACTTTGAATCTTGTCTTTTTAAAATACCTAGGTTCTAGTATCTTTACTAGAATACCTTTAGCGGCGTCCCCCAGACCTATTTCATAAATACTGGGCCTATTAGCTAAAGGGACATCTGCCCTACCCCCGACTAGAAGGATTCCAAAATGTTGCAGCATAGCTGACCAGTAATACATTAGCAGATTTGGGACCGCCCATCCCCCTCGGGCTCTTGGGAGGCACATCAATTTAGCTGCTCTCCGTGCTCGACGATACCCCCAGAGAAATCTCGAGCCGGCCCTCTCGGCGCTACTCAAAGACGCTAACGAAAATTCTAACGGAATAGTTCTGAACAGATATAATAATTTTGGCAAGACTAACATTTTGAGAATATTGCAGCGACCATATAAGGAGAGATGCAAGTGATCCAATCTTCCAAGCTTCAAATTGATAGATTTGACCACTGGGAGCATATTAATATCAGGGATATCTGATACAGAAGCAGAGATTTTAACCCCCAAATAAGTTGCTGCCATAGTAATAGGGATGTCTGAAGGGCACATAAAAGCTGAATGGAGAATCTGCGTCTTATCGACATTGAGCTTATATCCTGACAATAAACCAAATTGATGTGCCAGATTTATTATAGTTGTAAAAGCCATGGAAGCATCCCTTGTTAAAATGACAATGTCGTCAGCATATGCCAGCGTCTTATAATCTGTACCATTAACAGTAACCGGCAAAATTGTTGAATCTTCTTGAATTTTCATAAGATACGGGTCGATGTACAAAGCAAAAAGCAACGGCGAGCACGGACAACCTTGCCTTGTACCCCTACCGATATTAAATAAAGAAGTTTCCAGCCCAGAAATACGAATCAATGCATGTGGGGAAATATACAATGCTTGCACCGCCTGTATAAATTCGGAGCAAAACCCCTTCCAGCGGAGCACTGCCCAGAGAAACCCCCAGGAGACCCTATCGAACGCCTTCACGGCATCCAATAGGATCACCCCGAGGGGAGATTCAGTGGCCTGTGCCCAAACTAGCAAAGCGATAACCCGCCTTACATGGTCAGATGTGTCCCTGCCAGGAATGAAGCCATGTTGCCGAAGAGACACTAAAGGGGTAATTACCGCAGCGAGCCTAGTCGCTATAATCTTTGAGTAAATTTTACTGTCCGTATTAATTAGTGAAATAGGACGATAAGATGACGGATTCTGGGCCGGTTTATCTTTCTTTGGAAAGAGTGCAATAGTTGTTTGCCTCCAAGATGCAGGTATAATGCCCCTCTGAGCTTCCCTTAAAACTACTAATAAATCCTGTTGCCTTACTTGAGCAAAGGTCTTGTAAAATTCTAACGGAATAGCATCTGGTCCAGAGGCCTTACCATTAGCCAGCGATTTAATAGCCAATTCAACCTCCTCCCAAGTGATAGGAGCTGAGAGAATTTCATTCTGACCAGTTGTAATTCTAGTGGTATCCATATCTTGTAAAAAACCATCAATCATAGAGTCAACAGGAGCAATGACCTCATCTTCCTTATATAGCTGAGAATAACATTTTGCAAAAACATCCAAAACCCCCTCCTGAGTAGCCTGCACCTGACCTTGCTGATCCAGAACACTAACAATTCTATTTGCCACACTTCTTTGCTGAAGCCGTTTGGCAAGAACTCTGCCACAGTTCTCACCAAATTCAAACATCGTCGTACGATATTGAATATATTTTGCGGCAAAGTCCTTACCAAAGTATTCCAGTACCTTTGATTTAACCTTGGCCACCAACTGTTGACTTTGGTCACAATTAAGACCTTCCTTAATGTTCTGTGTCAATGCCATCTCAGCAACCCGTAGCTGCTCTAAACGATCCTTTATCTGAGCCTGAATGATCTTCCAACGGTAAGCCGCAAAGCTCTTAGTCTCTCCCCGGAAAGCGGCTTTAAATGTGTCCCATACTACCACATCAGCCGCCGAGTCCCGATTAAAACTGAAAAATTCTGCTATCCATTTGACCATATGGTCCTGATAAAGCTGATCAAAAAGTAATTTTTTTTCGAAGGTCCATGGTCTTGGGACTTTGGTCCCTCTTACCCAAGGGCACTCCATAATCACAGCATTGTGGTCTGATAAAGTTCTAGGATAAACCTCAACCGAAGCCTCCACTACCAATTGATCTGACATAAAGATATAATCTAGCCGCACCATTTTATTATAGGGAGCAGAGTAATATGTAAAACCGTCTTCCATTTTATTATGCCAGTGCCAAGCATCGGCAAGCCCGTGTTCGGAAATTAGCGCCTGGAGGGCACGAAAAACCCTTGGCTTCCTACCCTGATAATTTACATTGCCCGCCAAGTTCCAATTAGCTGCCATATGGATATTCAAATCGCCACAGAAAATCATTGGGTGCGGCCAGGATACTAATTCAATGTTTAAACATTTCATGATCGATGGATCGTCTAGATTTGAGCCATAGATAGAAAAAATCGTGATAAGAACATTACAAACCAAGATTTCAGCTAATGCCCACCTTCCCGCTCCGTCCACTTTAATCTACAAACACCCGCCCCGCGCCTTACCAATATAGCCACCCCTCTAATCATTGAGGATTGCTTCGTACAGGCTACTAAATCAAAACCCCGAAATTTCAGACATTCCCGCTTACCCCATGGGACGTGCGTCTCTTGTAGACATAAGATATCAAGTTGCATAGGTTGCAAAACTTTAGATAAAAGCGCACGTTTCTTTCCAGCATTCAGGCCACAGATATTCCAAGTAGCTATACGCAACCTACCCTGCATCATTTAGACAATGTAAATATTCCAGACTCACTTTGTTCCAATATACTGCTACAGAGATACCATCTTTTTTATTCATGTTATCACCATCATCCACAGCCCTAACATTATGCTTGTCATGCCTGAAAAAACACCAAAACCCAATTGCCAAACCCAACCCCCCCTCCACCCTCAAGACTGGATCAGCCCTCCATCCAGTCCCCCCCAATCCCACCCGCTACCCTGAACTACACCCCCCTTAGGAGGCAACAGGACCTGAGTCCTTATGATGGTTATGAACAGGCTGAACCCCATACTCCCCTGGACCCCACCACCAAACAGACCCGCCGCCCCCTTGATAGATAGATACACACACTAAGAAAAGAGAAAGGATATCGACCACCAACAGTAAGAAACCTAAGCAGTCAACATAAACCTACAAAGCATTTAAGTATTCCTTCGCCTGGACCTCGGATAGGAAGAATCTAGTCTGACCCTGATATATTGTTTTTAATTTTGATGGAAAAAGCAAAAAAGCTTGTGCCCCTTTTGCTTGGAATGCCGCTATCAGCTGGCGGAGCTGCCACCTCCGCTCAACTGTTGCCTGACAAAAATCTGGTCTGACGAAGAACTCACAACCTTTCCCAGCCCTCTTCCTATCTGGTCTTGCAAGGTCATAAACACTTTCTCTAGCTAAAAAATTATTTAAGCAGATCAGTATGGCCCGCGGCTTATCTGTAGTGAACCCCGTCTTCTGCAACCTAAAGGGGAAGCGATGTGCCCTCTGAACCTCCCGCTGCCAGTCCCATTGCTTTAAATCCGGAAATGCTTCTGCAAAAAGCTCTATAACAAACCGCCTAGGGTCGGAGCCCTCTTTCCCTTCTGGAATACCTAAGATTCTTAGGTTGTTCCTCCTGGCCCTATTTTCCAAGTCTGTTAGCTTCCAGACCACATCGTCCCTTTGTGCCTTAGCCATGTCCGTGAGGCCCTTTTGCAGTGCCAAGTCATCCTCCAGGACAGAGATCCTTTCCTCGGCCAATGCCGCTCTTGAGACTATTTCTGAGCATGTTTTGACAACTCTCCAGATAGAGTTCTGCATCTTTCGGCATGCTCCCTGTGTCCGAGAGCTCTCCTGACGCGCCTCCTCTCTATGGGCCATCATAGTCTGATAGATAGTGGATAGCGTTATTTCCACCGGTGGCCCTTGAGCGCCATCATTTGGTTTAGAAACACCGGTAGTAGGGCCAGACTGAGTGGAGAATGAGTAGTCCCATACCATTGATCCGGCTGACTCTGCTAACCCAGATGCCTTACTTAGTGCCAGCCCTCCTTGACCAAGTGATTTATGCCTTACAGATTTTCGCACAGTACCCTCACCACCAGGTAAAAGTTCGGGTTTTGCGTTCCTTGCCAGTCTATTAAGTCACTATCATCATCTGTCCAATCTTTTTCAAGCTCCTCATCTTCTGAAGAGCCTGAGCCTGAGTGATCCGACATAGAATAAAATTTGTCCGCAGCTTCTATCTCTTTAATTAAGCCACTACCATCATCACAAACTTGCATACTAGTGTCTAAGCCATCCGCTACCATGTCAGAATGTTTACTGGATGTTTCCATATTCTTTTGACTCGAGCGAGGTCCCTTAGACACTGTGGCAGGAAGGTGGACTACATTTCCCACAATTCCGCTAGTTGGAACAGGTAACGTAATATGAAGTGGATTATACTCTTTGGATGCTGCCTCTGGTAAATTTCCACTGCCTTCACCCTGTGATTCATTACTACTTGGGGAAACCGGTCGCTGAGCCACCAAATCACCCCCAACCTGCTGCAAACGAGGAGTAATATTGGACTCAGGACTGACAGGTAAGGCTTTGTCAATAACATTCTGTTCGCCGGAGCCCCGACTTACTGAGGGAGTCGATCTTCCAGCCTTCAGCGCCTTCTTCGCCTGTAGTTTAAACAATGAAGGAAGCGTCTGTTTCACTTTTCCGGCTCCAGCGTTGGCTGAGAGAGCAGAGCCTGATACAGAGCCCGAAGCCCCCGTCACCATCTCCTCTGGGGCACGGGCAGTCAGGAGGTCTTTCTTGCCACGGCTTGCTGTGTGGGCCGGTCTAATAGTGCCGGCGCGGGGTTTTTTCGGCATCTTTGTCGGCACTTTCGGTGCCATTACAACAGAGGAATAGCGGGAGGTCGAAAGTCCGCTTAGCCGAGCTAAATAGCACTGAAACCGGGAAAGTTTATGCGCTAAAACTCCATAGCGTTTGAACAGCCGCCAAAGCATAGCCGATTGCGCTATTTAACGACTTCGCTCAGCCGGACACAAGAATCCGCTGTATGGTGGGATTACCAGGGGAGCCCACAGCGTCTGTTCACACAGCCGAGTGACCGACCGCCATCTTGCCTACAGGAATTATTTCAATGTAAATGCAGAGTCATCCTTTCAATAGCAAACATGTTATGAAGAAGTAAACTCTTACAAAC
Organism: Triturus cristatus; assembly: GCF_964204655.1. NCBI lineage: Eukaryota > Metazoa > Chordata > Amphibia > Caudata > Salamandridae > Triturus > Triturus cristatus. The sequence goes on from NC_140581.1 coordinate 553,872,583, forward strand.
CATATCTGAGCATATGGAGATGAGTGACAACAGGGATATCAGACACACACCACAAACAGTAAACATGTCATCGAATATGCAAGTGCAGGAACCTCTGCTCCAGTGGGTGGATCTGCTCTTGCTGTACACAGAAATTAAATGTTGAAGTTAACAGACAATACCAACAAATGATGATTATGTACAATGTTTCACATATTTATTATTACTATTATGATTATTGTATTTGTGAAGCGCAATGGTTACTCCAATATAGAGTGTCCCCACAGTGAATTCCATTCGGGGCTGAGATCATGAATGAGCAAAAGTAAACAGTAACTCTCTAGGGAGTAAATTTTTGTTCTGTTCTAAACAGCCACGTTTTAAAGCTGCTTCTGATGTCTCCTGTCTAAGGTGAATAGGTAGAGAATTCCACCTCTTGGCTGCCAGGTACCTAAAAGAGGTACCTCCGAAACATTTCCTATTAAATTTAGGAATGCAGACCAGAGCAGTTCCAGCAGATCTCATGCTGTGCGTGGGTTGGTAGGAGTGTATCATGGGGCGGACACATTTCAAGCCCTTACCCTGCAGTATTCTGTGGACATATCATACAGCTTTGAATAAGATCCTCTCCTCAAAAAGGGAGCCAGTGGAGAGTCTCCAAAGCGCTACCTGTTGGAGGGAGTCTAGGGATGTTTAAAAGCATCAGAGCTGCAGCTTTTTGCACCCGTTGGAGAATATGAATGCTCCTCTTTGGTGCCCCCAGATACTGGACATTGCAAAAGTCCAGCCTGGATGTTACAAGCGCCTGTACCACTGTTTTCCTTGCATTGTCCGGGATGAGTCCTAAGATTTTTTTCAGCATTTTTAAAATCCTGAAACAGGTGCCTGTGAGAGCTGAGATCTGGCCAGAGAAGGGTAAAGTGGAGCCAATCCAGACTACAACATTTTTAACTTTGTTACTCGGAGAGGGTGAAGATTCTAACAATCTGGGCCACCACCTCGAGGACCAAGTGGAGGTTGTTTTCCTACCACTAGAATATCTGTTTTGCTGACATTAAGCCTGAGGCAACTGTGCTTCATCCAGTTTGCCATGTCCTCCAGGCAGAGCTTGAAATCCTCTGCTGCTTTGCCATTGTCCTGGGTCAAAGTAAGAATCAGCTGTTTGTCATCTGCATTTGACACCGTCTGCACCCCATGTTTGTTGAACAGGACTGACAGAGGTAGCATATACAGATTGAAAAGGGTCGGGCTCAAGGCAGAGCCTTGAGGCACCTCTGTTTCAGATGTTGAATAGGTGAAACATAGGGTTGCAGAGTAGTTTGAAAGGTGCGACCTTCTAAACAGCTCCCCAGCCACCCCAGGACCCGACCACCTATCCCTGCATGGTGAAGTCTGTCAAGAAATAGACCATGAGAGACTGTCAAGGGCTGCACTCAGGTCAAGCATGATTAGGGCTGCTGTTTTACCACCATCAACAATTTTGCGTTATGAGTCTGAAGCTAGGAGTAATGAAAATTCCGTGCTAAATAAGGGTCTGAAACCAAACTGTGTCTCATGGAGGAGATCATGCTCCTCTACAAACTGCATTATTTGTTGGTTGCCGAATTTCTCTGCCACTTTTGCAAAGTAAGGAAGTAGTGAGATAGGTCTTACGTTTCCAGGCTGTAAAGGGTCTAGGGTGGGCTTTTGAGCAGAGGAATAACCACGGCGTGCATCCACTCTTTCGGGACTAAGCCAGAACAGAATGACAGGTTGAGCAGTTCCGTTAGTACTGGAGCAATAGCCGCACTGCCCTTTTCCAAGATAGCTTGGGATGCAGAGTCAAGAGGGGATCCAGATTTAACTCTCAGCTTTAGACTGTGCGTGTCAACCTCTGAGATGGGTTATAGGTTGAGAAGCTTACCCAGGGTGCCTGATGAAGAACTGGAGAGAGGCGATTACATAAATGTCCTAGCGCCCTCCGGGAAAGAGGCATAGATGATGTTCACTTTATTCACAAAGGATGCTGCAATTTGATCACAGCACTCAGTAGATGGGGGGATTGTTGCAGTGGTGTGTTCTAGGGAGGTAAGGGACTTAATTACCTGAAAGAGCTCCCCAATGGAATTTCAGGAGTGTTCAATTTGTTAGGGCATAGTAATTCGCACGGGCCTGCCTATGGTTCTTACGGTACTTTTTTTTAAGGCTGCATGGTATGTGGGTTTGTGATGTTCATTATACTCGTTGCGCCAAAGGCGCTCCAACTTTTTGCAAGACCTCTTTGTTTCTTGGAGTGCCTCTGAAATCCAGGGTGCAGAGGGTTTAGATTGTCTGCTAGTAATTGACTTGAGTGGTGCTAGAGTTTCTAAGGCTAGATGAAAACTGATATCATTCCAGATGCGTTGATATTCCCTGAGGGAAAAGATGTATTTTTCTTAAGATAACCCTCACCCACCAAAAGGCCCCTTGGTGGCCTGCTTCATCATCAGGTTCTTCCCACCCCTCTGCGGGAGAGGGTGTGCTGAGACCGACGGAGACGTGGTAGCTTTTTTTGGAAAGTGTGGGCTATATTACTAAAAATAGGAGTGGAAGGGTCAGTGAGATAGTGAAAACAATTCTAAAAAATACCTGGCCACTAGGAACCTACATTTTATTGAAACCTGTGGCTGGTATGGTTAAAAAGGGGGTGGTGGGAATACATCAGCCATTATTCAGGTGTGGTATTAAGGGATCAACTTATTTGGTCCTCACAAAAAGCCGCAGGGGAAGGCTTGAAACATTAGAACTGGAGCAAACACATACATCATATTGTGCACCTCCCACCATCCCCTTTTTATCAGTTTTTACTCTCTAGTGGATTTCTTTTGATTGATTTATATCGTACAGGATGCAAGGCCCACTACGTACCGCTCTCTCCCTTGTTTGATTACGGTAAGGCTAGATTAATCCACCCCTTAATCTGTGTCTTAGCTACAGATGGGCATTCTTCGAGAGTTGGTCTGTGATAGTTTAGGACCCATGTAAATGTGGTAGGAGTAATCCAAGCCCATTTACGAGAGGTGGATTTTCAGGGCGTTGGCACTTTCAGTGAGGGTTCCCTGATTCCAAAGGGAATCAGGTGGTGGTCTGACAACGCCACCGGAATCGGTTCGGCTACTGTTAAGAAGTGAAAGTTGGTAAAAATGGGGTTTAGGATATGGCCCAGATCATTTGTAGGGGCCGTCACTAATTGGGTACGTTGACAGATGCTTAAAACTTCCATTTGGTTTTTCGTAATCGGGAAGTCCTTATGAACATTGAGGTCCCCTAGAACTGTGAAATTAGCATATCTGACTGGGTAGTCCAGAGTTTAGCAACCCAGTCAGTGTAACCTTACTGTTTAAAATTAGGCTAAAGAAAGCTGCCTCAGAATTTGCAATATTGATCAGTTGCAGCTGGCAGCTCAAATTACTTTTAAAAATGATCGCTAGCCCTCCTCCTCTAAGTGTGGATCAGTCAAGGCGGGTACAGCTTAGATGTGAGGCACTGCATCTAATATGTCAGAGGCTGAGGCTTCTGTTAACCAAGTTTCAGTTAAGAAGAGGGCATCAGGCCGAAGCTCTGAGACGAGGTCTGCTATCTCCAGTTTATGTTTGGGTAACAAGCAGCAATTGAGTAGTAAGTATTGCTTCCTCCCATTGTCAGATATGCAAGTCTTACCAATAGAAGCCACAGAATGGGGTTCACCTAGGCGGAAGTTGCAGCTACCGTAGCCATTACGTTTTTATAAGTTTAAGATGTGAGAGCACGTGTCTCTCACCAGGCGATTGAGCTTCAATAGGTGGTTCTGGGAATAGTGGCCATACCTACCTAGTTCTACCCCTCTAACGGGGGACTGGATGGTGAGCGGAGCAGGGGTCCTGGCCCCTGGCCCCTGGAGCTGTCCAGGCATGGATGGACGCAGACGGGCTTGCCTTGGGCACCCCATCAGCGCAGCGGTGCCGCTACCATGAATTTGTAGCCCGCCTCTAGGGGAGTGGCTACAGGTCGGGTTCCGCCTCTGGTGATCGAAGGCAGCTGGCAGGGAAAAAAAACAGCCTGAGCTGCAATGCAGTGGCGAGAAGTACAAAGGTGAAATTAAGTATTTTTAAAAGCACAACACTGAAGGGGAGCCAGGCACCTCCCAGCGCCTAGTGCGCTTACAAGAAACTTTAAAGGTGTGAAATAAGGGCAAAGTAAAAAGCAAAAAGAGGTGTAGGATCCAGGCAACTGCCAGTGCCTAGCGCGCTTACAAGAAACCAAAAGGGTGTGAAGTAGGGGCAAAGTGAAAAGCAAAAAGAGGTGTAGGAGCCAGGTAACAAGGAACTTAAATGACAAAACTAAAAGGTAAAAGGGCCAGTTAGGCTCAGTTGTGATCACTTACCAGGAAGGAATCCACTATGGCTGAACAACTGCCATGAATTTGTAGCCCGCCTGTAGGGGCATAGCTATAGGTCCGACTCCGCCTCTGGAGATCGGAGGCAGCTGATCGACGCGACAGGCAAACAGGGAAGAGATCCTGCCTGAGATGCAACGCAGCAGCAAATAGTACAAAGGTGAGATGAAGTATTTTTAAAAGCACCATAGTGCAGGAGAGTCCAGTACCTCCCAGTGCTAGTGCGCTCAAAAGGAACTTAAAAGGTGTGAAGTAACAGCAAAGTAAAAAGCAACAAGAGGTGTAGGAGCCAGGCAGCTCCCAACACCTAGCGCGCTTACAAGCAGCTTAAAAGACAAAACTCAACGTTAAAAAGGGCCAGTTAGGCTCAGTGGTGATCACTCAATTCATTTAATTGCATGTACAATACAACTGTAATGGGAACTACTTTATGCACGATTTCATGTGCCATATACCAGAGAAAATGTAAATCACCAGCAGAGATGAGCCACTGTTCGTGAATAAGAAATTGGAAGTTAACATTTCCAGTACATAGGGTTCTGGTACTTGCAGTGTGATCGACTTAGGGCCAGATGTACATAGACTTCCGTTTGTGATTTCCTAATCGCAAATTTTTGTGATTTGCTATTAGGAAATCACAAACAGCTATGTACAACAGTGGGTTTGACACTGTTTACGATTCCCAGTGGGTCGTAAGGGACATGCCTCAATAATATTCATGACCCCTTCCCCTTCCCATTTGCAAATGGGTTACCACCTCCTTTATGGAATCCTCATTCATGCATGCCCTTGTGACTCGTTATTGGTAATGGACGCCCTTTGCATGTCTGCTCCCAATAGCGACTCGTAAACCCAATTTCTGATTCAGTAATAGCTTACCAAATTGCAAATAGGGCTAAGTACATTTAAAAATGTTTTCTTCAGGTCGCAAAGGGTCATTTGCGAGCTGAAAAAAGCTTCATACAACTTGCCCAAAATGAGACACATGAGAGTCCAAATCACTGGGAATATATGCACAAACATTAAGTGACTTCCATAGTCAGATTTGCAGTTTAAAGTACACATTTATCAAATTAAGTCATTGTTAAAATCATCACATATTACCTGGCACCACATTATGGTTGTCATCCACAGGCAGCCGATGCATCAGGTGCGGATGCATGATGGAGAAGATGTCCTTCTCAGTCAGTGGCGTAGCGAAACTTGAGGGGGCCGCCACCAAAGTACATGGATGAGGCCCCCTCTCCCCGGCCAACCACCTACCACTTTTGCTGAAGGGGCACCCTGGAGCTCGGGCCTCCCACACCGGCAGGTCTTTCGGGGGCTTATGTTACGCAACTGTTCTCAATTGGTGTAAGATGAAGGTGGGGTTCAGTTTGTCAACCAGAGAGTGATCTGCCCACCTCTATCCTGCTGAATTTCTCCTTCACCCGCCTCCTCTCATCCTGCCACTTCTTTTTGATGTCATTGATGATCCAGACATCCTATTCCAATGCATTGACCGCATTAGCAAACTGCTGCCATAGGGCTGCCTTCTGCTTAGCACTCCTGAAGCAGAATATGTAGCTTTTTTGTAATTCTCCACTACAAATGTAACTTTCATCTGGGTCTCCTCCCTGTGAATTTCTTCTTCCTCCTGACATTTAGGGGCATATTCACAAGCCCGTGGTGGTGATAGGGGCCTCGCCTTATTCTAAAGGCAGCGTTAAGCCACTTAACGTGGCTTAACGCTCTCCTTGTGAATAGGCCCCCCTTTCACGCTGTGTTTAGCGTGAAAGGGACGTGCAGTGGGTGTTGTGGTGGGTGTTCCACCGCAACACCCATTGATATTTACGCTGCCCCCTATTCACAAGGGCAGCGTAAATAGGAGCTAACTCCAAACTTAAGACCAGGAAAACCCTGGTCTTAAGTTGGCGATATGAGGAGAAATGCTTTATTTCTCCTCGTTTTTGCATTTTCCATGTGTGCTGCCTTGTGCAGCACACATGGAAAATGCAAAATGCCATGGTTTGTTTATGTACAGGAAGGTGTCCCTTACTGTACATAAACAAACCTTTTTTTTGCCATTTTGTAACTTACATGTTTGCTGCATGAAGCAGCACACATGTATGTTCCAAACTGGCATTTTAGGTTTGTTTATGTGCAGGGAGGTACACCTTCCTGTACATAAAAAACCTCCCTGCTTGCAGACACCCTTGCACTCTGGTGCAAGGGTGCAGGGCCGTATTGGGAACCGAAACCGGCCCTGGCACACTGCTCGGCTGCCCCCCTCGGGGTGGGTGCAGCCGAGCTGTGTGCTGCAGCCGATTTTGGCCAATTTTGTTACAGGGGGCCGATGTTGCCGGCCCCCTGTAACAAAAAAGGCCCCCCAGGGCCTAAAACCAGCCCCCACCCTGGCGGCCTACCAGGGAAACGCCCGGTGCCCACTAAGGCCAGTCCGGCCCTGCAAGGGTGGCTACGTTGGTGCTAAATTGTGAAACTCAGTGCCATCGCAAGGGGAAAAGCAAGGCTGCACCATGTCCTTGTGAATTTGGTGCAGCCTTGCTTTTCCGAAGTGGCGGAGAGAGGCGTTAAGCCAAGAAGGCGAACACCTCTCTCCGCCACTTCCTTGTGAATATCCCCCTGAGTGTGCTGGTGCTTGACAGATGGCAAGGTAAGGGGTGAAGCAGGCAAGAGACGTATGTGTGTGGAAAAAACAAAGCCTTGGATGTGCACAGCTTTAATGTGGTTTGCAGTGCATGGGTTTCAGGTGGCATAAATTGTCTGCAGGTCTGTGTAATTATACTTTCTCCACCCCGAGAGCAGAAATTCTGCCCAGAGTGCAGAGATTCGACCCCAATTGTGGCGGTTCCGCATTCAAGGCGGGATTCCTAGTGCTGAACGTCCACAGTTGTAAAGATACTGTTTGTAAGTCCCTTTATGAATACCAAAAAGTAGTAAAGTTCGATTTTCTGCCTGACCTTAGAATTTTTGGTCGAACTTTACCTTTGTGAATCAGGTCCTGAGTATTTTATACACCATACGTACATAAGCCCTCTTCATAAAAACCTCCAAGAAACCTCCATCATGCGTAATGCTAAATTCCTTTCGTTTCAAACTTTGAAGAAAATTTCTAAGCTGCAGATACCGGAAGAAAGCTTGCCAAGGGGCCTCATTCTTTGTCCTAAGTTTGTTAAAGGATGAGAGAACACTCTCACTGGAAATCTGTCCTAAAATATGTAAATGCATCAGCAACAGGTAAAGCTTTCAGGTGTAATTTTCTGAAAATTAGGATTAGATAGAACCCAGGAGTGAGAATTGACTAAAACTGGTGATATTACACATCTTTCTTATGATCAGACAAACTTGGTAGCATGCATGTAAGCATGAATGCATATATATGTATGTAAGATGCATGAGTATATGAAAAACGAATGGAAAAAAACTATTTTTCCTATAGCAGAAACGACATCAAAATCTGCCTGTTAGTATCTAGCGTTAGAGAAGTGAAGAGCTGAATTAAATCAGCTGATTCGTCTTCAAGGTGTGGTGATAAGATGTCTGCCAGCTGTGGACCTGCGTTTAACTCCAGCATGTTTCATCTTCATGAGCAATTACCCCCATAGGAACATTTGCCATCAGCAATTCTGACCCTGGGTTTGTTGATGCATTCACAATTCTTAGAACCACAGCATCTCTTTCAGAGGTGAGAAGTGATGACAAGTCAATACGTTAGCTGCTTTTGAAGTCTAGACTGTCACGTCGTCAATCTCATTAGTCTGTACAAATCCTGAGACACCTGAAGTGACAACACCTTTCTCAGTTGTATTTAACAATTCTTTCTCAGGTCATCGGTGCAACCCTGGTTGGTAACACAGCCTTCTCGCCTTTTTGTGGAAGGTAGGGCTTGGACTTGTTCAGCAGAGTTAGCTCCTTCCTGTTGCATGATTGCAGTCTCAAATTCTGCTTGCCCAACAGCAGGAATGTCTACTTTTGTGAAACATTTGCTGCTATGTTGAAGAAGTGGTACCGGGGTTACCATCATTCTTTAAGTGTATTCGAATGGCACATTCAATATTATCTTCTTCACACATTTCAGGCAGCTGATTACAGGTATCATCTATGTGGGCACATTTTTCTGGCAATTCAAAGCACAGTGTGGACCAAATACTGAATCTATGGTCATGTGAGATGCCATCCAATCCTATCTCTGCATCCATCACCCAATGGAAAGTTGTTAATTTTCTTAACAGTTGTGCAAGTGCTTATTTTGTAAAAAGAATATGTGGCAGGTCATTCGTCAGGAGGCCACTGCAGTTTGCACCACCCATTGCCCCTGCCTGAACTTCCAATTGCACTACCAACACAACTTTTTACCATCACACTCCTACAAGTGTGACAGTTCAGACTATTCCAGGCATCCCAAGTTATAAGAATGGTTTGGGCAGCAGGTATTCATATTTTGTGATGTATATTGAATTAATAAAAAACTGTTGATGTGCCTATCTTTAAATGAGAGGAAAAGCGCCACCATGTGGCTGACTATCATAAGCGATGGGGTTGACAAGTAAGTGCCGGTGCGGAGCACTGTAAAACACTGGTTCAAATTAAGCACTGAGTTGTTCTATTATTGTAAGCCCAGCTGCTAAAATGACAATAGTCAGTATCCCATAAAACATTTCCAATCACTCCAGCAAAAAAGGGACTTGTTCTTTTGTATTATGTGAAAATATGATGAAAAATGTTGCCACAGCTCCAAAATGTTTTCTGAGCCCTTTCATGTCTGAAGCCTTCATTACAATCTCCAGACTCGCTGCAAAAATATCTCAGTAACTGTTTCTAACAAATTATGAGCCTTAGTTACATTTTCAGCAATGCTTCGTGTGAATGCACCTTCTGCACTTGTGATAGTGACAGCTTCAAATTTAAGGAGTGATTATGGGACACCAAAAATTCAAACTGGCCTAACCCAGCTGTATTTGGGCAGTAAGTTTCAATTATCTTTTTTAGGGATGATAATAGGTCTGATAGCAGTATGCTATCCTCACGTTCACACGGAAAATGTATAATACTCCTTTCTGTTTTTGCAACAATCAGGTTCTGTCTCACCAGGTGTACCCATAGTCTAGCATAATATTCAATTCAGTTATTTCAGGCATAGGTGATGCTATTCACATGCATCTGTTACCTCTGGATGTTAATGAAGCACTGAAATAATATGCACATTGTCTGCACTAATACATTCCATATTGCTTTCAGAAATACATATTTAAAAACTCAATTTGACTTGCACAGTCTTATTTCCAATTTCGAGGAAACCAACCTGGATTTTTAATATAATATGTGTATTCTTTGTTATTATAGGAATCCAGATTAACCCATGAGCCAGATAAAAGACATTAGGCGTACCCGTCTATTAAATTGGATGTGTAACCTTCTAAACAGACCTTAAATTATGCACTGTTCCTTTCTTGGACATTGGAAGCTGTTCTGCAGATCTTAATTTTCAAACAACTTTGTTTCATTAATAATGCTCCAAGGTACATGCTTAAACCTGCGCATTTTAGGTGCTATTTACAACTGGAAATTTGCCTTAAATTGAGTCTGCTCCCTAGAGTGAGGCAATAATCCTTCCTTGCTTATTTTGAAAGGAGAAGACATTTCAGATACAAAATAAATACCTTCCTTCAGTATCTTCAGATTCACGTTAACAACAGTAAACCCTTTTCTTGCCTTCGTTGTTTGAATCTTGACGATTTTACTCGTAGCTTAGTTTTTGTAAGTTAGTTGATCCTTGCATAAGAGCAAGGCTATCAATGCAATAATTTCATGCTTAGAACAATCAGATTGTTTTGGTCCCTGTAAAAACAACTGAACTTTCACGATTTTCATTAAGAAAATAATGTGTTCAGTACAGTGGTCAAAATGGGGAAGAAATAGTAGGGGAACTGTGGGTGGAGAATCAGAGGGCGGGTATAACCCAAGGATTGCATCAGTGGGCGGAGTCAGAGGTTTGGCCAGAATGCGCAAAACATTCCAATTTTTAGTAATTATTTGGCATTTCACTTTCCAGTTACAACTTATTATGTTATTTAATTCAACCAATCAATACTCATGATTATTTAAGGTTTAATATGAGTTATTGACATTAAAATACATTCACAAAGTAGGATATGTTTCCTATTACAGAATGTACCAAATACGCTTAAAAGTGGAAGCACAAGCCATTTGTCTCCAAGCCATGGAGTTTCTGTCATGAGCACTTATATTTATTTTATTTATTTATTAGATTTGTAAGGCACGGCAGCTACCCAAAAAGGGCTTCCCGGTGCTGGCGCAGGCCAAAAGAATGTATAGCAGCTTTTTGAGATTACTGGTTAAAAAGCCAAGTCTTCAAGGATTTGCAGAAAAGGGCGTAGATCGTTTCATTCCGGAAAGCTAAGGGAAGTGAGTTCCATAGTGAGAGACCAAGGTAAGCAAACGATCTACTTCCCATCCAGGATAGTTTGATTCTGGCTACAGAGAAGTTCCCTTGAGTGGATGAGCGAAGTCATCGGGTAGGCACGTAGGGGCTGACCAGAGAGTGCATATAATGAGGTGCAGAGCCTATTTTGATTTTAAACATGTAGCACAGGGCTTTGAACTTGATTCGGTTCTCCACCCTGAGCCAATGCAAGTCCCGCAGATGGCTAGAGATAGAGGTAGCTCTGGGAACCCTGAAAAGTAGTCTTGCAGCAGTTTTGTACCATCTGCAGCCTGCGAATTACCGCCTTATTGAATCCGAGATATAGAATGTTGCTGTAGTCCAGTCTTGAGGTGATAAGAGCTTGGAGTACTGTTTTCTGGGTAGACTCAGGCAACATCCAGATGATCTTTTTGAGCCACTTCAAGATGGTGAAACAGGTGGCAGTTACCATGACTGCCTGATGGTGCATAGTAAGCGAGTCATCGATGGTTATTCCTAAATTGCGTACTTGACTGGAGGGCTGAGGAAGTGCTCCCATCTCACTGGGCCAATGTTGTGGGCCCGAGAGATCTTTGTTTTTACCAAGGATCAGGACCTCAGTTTTCTCCCCGTTAAGTTTTAGGTGAATAGTATGCATCCATGATGCAATTTTCCCTAAGCCCAGCTGAAGGGGGGATGATCTGTCCATACTTTCCAAAGAGAGAGTGAAGATAATCTGGGAGTCATCTGTGTAGGAGAACAGTGTCAGCCCAGCATCTTCCGCAATATCGGCTATAGGTGTGACATATACGTTAAAGAGTAGGGGGCTAAGGATGGAGCCCTGCGGCACCCCATAGGGTGAGAGATGGATGTCAGAGCTGGCTGTTGGGGAAAAGATTTGGAAAGTGCGGTTAGCCAGGAAAGAGATGAGACAATTTAAGGCTGAGCTGCAGATGCCTAGTGATCTCAATGTTTTCACTAGTATTGTATGAGATACCATGTCCAATGCTGCGCTTAGGTCTAGCAAAATGAGGGTGACAGTATCTCCAGCATCCAGATGACGACTCAGCCTTTCCGTTACCCCGAGTAATGTTGCTTCCATGGAGAAACCTGCTCTGAAACCAGATTGTGATGAAGGGAGGATTTTGTTGGTTTCGACAAATTTAGAGAGCTGGGAGTGGATGTGTTTCTCCAAAATGTTTGAAAAGGCCGGCAGCAGAGAGATGGGCCGATAGTTGGAGGGTAAGTCAGGGTCGTCATTGGGATTTTTTAAGACAGGGGTCACCATTGCCTGCTTCCAGTCAGGTGGAACTGTAGCTTCAAGTAGGGAAGCATTTAAAAGGTCCATAATGGCAGGCAGAGGTGGTGGCTAAAGCTGCTTGAGCACAGAAATAGGTAGAGGGTCCTTAGGTGGTGATCCAGATTTAACGCTATCTAGGAGATTTTTGAGGGAGTCTGCGTTGAATAGAGGCCCGGAGTCCAGGTTGCTTGTGGGAGTACTAGCACTATGTCCTGGTCGGGGAGGGCATAGTCCGCTATGTGTGGTGTGAATGTTGGTTGGAGGGAGTTGGCGGATTGCAAAGGAGGGGGGTTGTCACATCATGTGTTCACAATATCCGAATAGATTTTCTCAACTTTCTGGACGAAGAAGGAAGCGAGGTCCTCACACTGCGTTTATTAAGTCGGGGGCCCTAGTTAGGGTCTCTGAACCAGCAAGCTCCTTTAATTTACTAAAAAGTGTTTTGGAGCAGTTCAGAGCATCAGAGATGGTTGTTGAGACACTTGGCTTTCTCTGTTTTTAGAGTGTCGGTGTACCAGGGCGCAGGTGGATGGTGATTGTTGATCTTTTTATTAGAAAGAGGAAGACAGATGTCTATGGCATTGAGAAGGCATTTTTGTACGGTGCCAAAAAGCATATTAAACCTTTGTTCGGAAATGGGCATGTTCGAACTAACCCTGGGCGGCCAACTACGCTATGCTCGCGTAGTTTGCGTAGTTTGTGCTACTTCGCGCTATGCGAATTGCACGTAGCGCAGTGCAAAAACGTGTAGCATAGCGTAGTTGGCATTTTTTGCTCACTCGCGGTCCTCAACGTCAAGTTGGCGACCGCGAACGAGCAAAATGACATCCCGGCGAGACTTTTTCCTCGTTCGAGATCAGCAACATCAAGTTGGCGATCGCGAGCGTGGAAAATAAACCTCCCGGCGAGATTCTCAATGTGGGGAGGTCAGGTTTCTCATTGCGAGTGGTCATGAATGCTCGCGACCGCTCGCGATGAGAAACTACCAGTCCGCGTTGAGAAAGCTGCCGCTCGAGTAAAAATCTACTTGAGCGGCAGAAAACAACAGCTCGCACTGTGCGAGATGCCATTTTCAATGATTGCACAGTGCTGACAAGCATCCGGCACTGTGCAATCATCCCGAACAGCGCACTAAGCAGTTCGCGTAGCGCTACGCGTATCTCGCATAGTGCGAAGTGCACTTCGCGTAGCTACGCGTAGCGCTTCTACGCAAACTACGCCCAGAATTAGTTGATTAAGACAGTCAAGTCAAGCTTTTTCCATTCTCTTTTTAATAGCCTTAGAGTAGGAAAGAAGGTCATAGAGTTGTCATGGGGTGTTAGACTGAACCTGGTTAAAAAATCATCACAGCAGCATAGTGGTAGTGCAGGGGAGCAGTGAATGCAGGGTAGGCTGGAAAAAATAGGATCCAGTAGGGTGCCTGCCTTGTGTGTGTGGCCAGAGTTGTAAAGGTTTATGTTTATGGCTGCCAAATCAGAAACAAGATTTGTGCTGGTTTTGATTGTTTGGTCATCCAGGTGTATGTTTAAATTGCCCAGAATTGAAAAATTGGCAGAACTCATAAGCAGAGGGGTTATTTGGCTGGGAAAGGATGAGGCCCAGGGAGCAGGAGGCCTGGGGGAGCGATATACCAATATTCCAGAGAGAGTGAAATTCGGGATCAAAGTCAGTTTGAATGATGCTGCTTCACAGTTTGTGAAAGCTAGGGGTTCGAATTTGCGCTGAAAATATTTTTTAAAAATGATAGCTATACCCCGGCCAATTTTAGGGCCTCTTCCTTCCTAACTATGGCGTAGTTAGGCGGTAAAGCGGCAGCCACATTAGGGCCTGAGCTCTCATGCAACCATGTCTCCGTCAGGAATAATGCGTCTGGTTGGTCGTTGATCAGGAGATCAAAAATGTCGGCTTTATGCTTCGGGAGAGAGCGGCAGGTTGTGCTGAGGAAGGTCAATTCATTGGTGGTTAGGGCGTCAGGATAGATATTGTTTATGTTACCCCTTCGGAGTTGTTGAAAGTCTCTGTGTTGTGTCAAAAGAGAAACTACAGCATTTCCCCTCCCTGATATCAACTCGTAATAGGGTGCAGTCGTGGAGAAGGGTAGGGTGATGAGCCAATAATTGGCTTGGTGAAAACACAAGTCTGTCTGTCGAGTTTGGACCAGGGGTCGTGGCCCCTGGCCCCGGTCGGGCGCGGACAGGCACAGGGGCACTTCCCCTCCCTTTTTCCACAAGAGCAGTTCAAACATGAATGACAAAATATCCTAGTTTGAAAATGTTTTCTATTTAATTATGGCTCTGCCATATATGCCACATTATACATCTGCTGCATAATCTTGCAATTTTAACTAATACATTGTTTGTAGCTCAAATGGATCAAAAGTTACAAAACAAATTGTCTTGTGCTGCTGCGAAGTGGACGGCCCTTTGCAAAGGTTGACACTGCTGCATTTATATGGTACACTGGTACTAATAAGGAAAAATCTTTCCTGAGACTATTAGCATGTGTAAAAATGTCAAAATAATAAAGTATCAGAAAACATATTGCATTACACTGCAGCCTTTTCTTTGCTGCATTATTTAGTCAACACTGCAGCATAATTTTGTCCTCCTTTTCTGCATAATTCCATCGACCCCAAAGCAGGTAGCACATGTTAAAAGTGCATGTGCTTGAAGCAGAGAGACTGTGAAGTTTGTGAACTTAGTTTGGTGTGTGGGCAAATCCTGCATTGCAGATCCCTGGTGAGTTGCAGCTATTACTGCAGAAACAAGGCCAATGGACGTACCAATGGGTGAGGCAGACTGGCCTCAAGGACAGGGCCGGCTTTAGCGCTGGTGGCGCCCTGTGCAACAATGTTTGTTGGTGCCCCCCAATGACCACCTCCACCACAGATTCCCTCACTATCACCCTTTAACAGTGGCCCTCGAGTTACTATAACCACACTCGCTCTCAGATGCATTTCATTTGATTTATAGCGCCACTCACACCTGTGTAGGGTGTCAGAGCACTTTACATGACACACATTACACAGAGACAATAATACGTGTATAAATCACTGTATAGGAAATGATATAAAACAAAGGACTACATGGTGCATGAGTCACATGAAAACCATACTAGAAAGCAGTTTAATAGTGAATGGTCTGGAGAAACACATACTCAGAATTTAAAATGTAATAACATGGCTGGTGCTTCTCTTTAATCAGAATTGATTTCTATCCAAATGAATACTTTTTGCAACATTAGGATAATCAAAGACTGGGGGAAAAACGCATAATGCATTAATTTCATACCTTGCAGTTTGCATGCTGCTCTTAGAGCCTGGTCTGGTGGCTTAGTGGACTAATGCATCCACTGCAGAGGCCTGTGTTCAACCTCATGACCCCTGGTTCAAATCCTGGGGGGTTCACTCATCCTTTCTGAAGTCAATAAAATGAGAAACTTTGAGTTGGGCAACAATAAACATCTGTCATTCAGTGCCAAGCTGCACTGTTGGGGGGGAACCGTTCATTTTAAAATTACACATGTTATGTTAGATGACAGTTAGTAGTTCACAGTTCTATGTTAGAATTTTAACTTATAAACTACTGCAAATAACAAAAGGATCTCTCTGACAAAAGCAGTAACCCACTGACCTATATATTATTATGTGCACTTTGTGATCTGCATGGTACATTTTCTTTGCAGCAGGCACATTAACCCTCTGTGCTCCCTTTCCATTAGTCAAAACTTCCACTAGACAAATCTTCGATCTCTCTCTTTTTTAATATGGGAAAAAGAGAAGTACGAGCTGCGCAAGGGGCTTGTAAATTATGCCCCCATGTGTGTTCTCCTAAAATAGACCTTTGTAAGAATATGCCAACTTTTAAAGGAATTATTGTTCTGTAAAATTTCATTTCAACTGTAGACAACTGTACCCCATTTCCAAATTGAAAATCAACATAATTACCCTATGATATTGTTTGGTACAGAGAAATCTTCTGATGCAGAAACACAAAATCTGGAAAGAGACAAGCAGTAAATAAAGTGGGCTTGAGCGCAATTAAAGTTATGCTGTCATAATTAGCATGGTTTTGTGAATTTCATGTTATGCTTGTCAGGTATAACGCTCCAAATTATACTATTACGCCACTTCTCATAATTAAACACATTTGCGGTAAAACTTTACCAGAATGGCGCCATTCACAATAAACATTAACAGCGAGTGCGTGGGAGCAGAATGCAAATGGCTGCTGTTTGTTGTGCTTTTGTTTCAATGCGCTCTTGCACCAAAAACTGGTGCAAGGACGCATTGCATGCTAGAATATAGTGAGAAATGATGGAGTAGCATTTTGCATAAATTCATGTAAGTTTGCCATAATTTCATACAATTATGTGAAAACAAATTGCATGAATTTGGCACATCCCTAGAATGAAGTTGTTGAACTCTTATTTGCCATCAGTCCGTGATGTTCCACAATTCAAAACAGAATTTTCATATTGAGTTAAGTACGAATAAACATATGTTTTGCCTGGTCATCGAAACATTTGTTAATTCTTCACCATATGTATTAAAATATTAACTTTCAGGATTAGAGATGTTTTAGTCCCTGAAATATGGGAACTTTAACTTAAAACTCATCTCACTCTCAATTTCTGAAAGACCACAATGGTGTCACTGAATAATTTTAGGAATGATTTCTACAGTCCTTGATAAATGCACATCCAATTCAGACTAGTATTGTAGCAAAAATGGTCCCTGTAATTATACAGATTCACATTTAAGTGCACAGCAGGATACGCTGTACATGATTGAAGATTTTAAACTCTCAATCATCTTAATGCTCCAGTTACTGGCAGGAGGACCTGATGATATGACATCATCAAGATTAACCCTCAATGTGGAATTTCCGCAGTCTTCGTGGGTTGTAAGAGTGGATATTGAAAGCTTTCCCAGTAGACGCCATCTTGAAGCAAAGCAGCTGTCAAGTTAACTTTATATGTGGGAATCATACTGCACGTTTCATGATACGAATATTAATATGGTTGAATTTCATACTGATTGGTTCCAGATGATTCAATCCTGAAAGGTAATATCCATGCACCATTTGAATAATGAATACCACTATTGTAATCCAAATTATGAATGCCATCACAAGCAAACTTATCTACACATATCTTTAAGGGTTGCAGTTACAAACAATGTTTTTGATGTCTTACACACTCTGCTCTAAAGCTATTTCATTACTTCAATTAATTTCCTTCCTCTTCTTCAGTAGAGGAAACAGAATTGTTTTACATCACTTGCTCACTGTTCGCAGTATTTGTAATGTGAGACTCAGGACTTGATGGTGATGCTTTTAGAAGTTGAAGATGTGGGGCGTGGC
Source organism: Triturus cristatus (assembly GCF_964204655.1). Lineage (NCBI taxonomy): Eukaryota > Metazoa > Chordata > Amphibia > Caudata > Salamandridae > Triturus > Triturus cristatus. The sequence continues at coordinate 553,890,042 of NC_140581.1, forward strand.
TTGGACGCCGAACAAGATGGCCGCCTGAGCTCGGAGCTCTCCTGCACCGCGGCGGACTTTTCCTTCTAGATTCAGTACCTGTGGCCGTTTTCGTCTGCTTTTTGGGTCACCTTGGAGCGGATAGTCTTGTGCTCAAGATGTGAGCACTAGCTTTCTTTTTTGTGCAGTTTTTGCTCCGCTATCGCTCCTTCATGTATCTCCCTCAGCACGACCGCCATTTTGTCATCAGCACGTCGTGAGCGCGAAGCTGAGGAGAAGGCGGGTATGTTCTTCATATTACCCCTTTAGTGCCTGGACTCTGATTCTATGGCTCCTATCATGCTCCTGCTTCGCCAATCCTTCAGCCTCCCACATTCGCTCTATTCAGCACTGCTTTGTCTGGAAAAAAGGGATCACCTCATGGTAGTTTAAAAAGCGGAACGCTTTCTTTCCTCTTATGAATATTGCCTCATGGGAGACCCCCGCCTTCATACTTCTCTCAGCAAATATTTCTTGAGATGTTCTCTCCGAGGATTGCTTCAAGAATTCGTCCTTTTTCTTCATTGAGGATTTCATGTTTAGGGTGAGATCTCGCCACACACTGGGATCTCTCTGCAGCTGCTTTCACTGTTCCTCTGCGCCTAAGTCATCCGCACTGGCTGGTGATTTCTTCGTTACCATTGGAAGTTAACTACTAGTTGGAACTGTCTTTATTTTTGATTTTTCCATGGTTTTTACTGTGGTTTTTGCTGTTCCTGCTACCTTTGTGCTCTCCACTTAAGCATAGTGATTTTTCTGCTCTTCACATACGAGGTTCCTTTGTGGTTTGCTTACTGTTAGTCCAGTCATTGGCAAGCTGCAGCTTTTATGGGTAAGCTACGCAACCCAAAGTTTGTCTTTGTGCCCTCGAAGAGCTCTCCTTCAACTGACTCTTCTTCATCGACAAGTCATTCTTCGCCCACAGAGCAAATGGCGACAGCATCCTCTAGCCGTGCTCCTCCAGCGCAATCTGCCTTGAACAAGTCTTCTCCCTCAGCTTCTTTGTCCAAGCGCTTGAAACAAGATTCTCCTCCCCCTCCATCTGAGACGCCTTCATCGCCTATCTCGTTGGAAATGTTACTGGAGGAAATACGCGCTTTGCGCCCTTTTGTGGAGGAGACCAACACGAAGATGCAACTCTTTGAAGCCAAATGGTCAAATATGGAGACTCGTATGTCATCTGTGGAGCAGCAGGCCACAGAGATTCAGACTAATTCTCAGCGTATTTCCTCTCTTGAGAAGTCTCTTCTCACTCTCCAACAGCACACTGAGGATTTGGAAAACAGGAACAGGAGAAACAACCTGCGCATTTATGGTCTACCGGAGTCCTTGGAAGGAGATGATCCTGTGGCGTTTTTCTCCTCTTTTCTTCTCAAACTCTTGGACATTCCTGCTACTACTTCTCTAAGCATCCAAAGAGCTCATAGGCTCGGCCCTCGTTCCTCCTCCTCAACTAAGCCACGAGGGGTCATCATCCTCTTCCTAAAATTTACTGATCTTCTTTTGGTCCTCTCTGCTGCTCGAGCAAAGCGTCAAGTATCCTGGATGGGCCAGAGAGTTTTTCTCTCTCAAGATGTCTCTAATGCTACAGCTGCCAGAAGGAAAGAGTTCCTGTCTCTTCGAGCTCCTCTACGTTCTCTTGGGGCTAGATATGGTCTATTTCATCCTTGTACCTTCAAAGTGACTCATCAAAACAACACTTGGTCCTTTCAAGATCCAGCTGAGCTCAAGAATTTCATTCATATTCAAACTAATGCTGGCATGGATACTTCTAATTCTGCTAATGGTTGATTGTTATTTGGCTTTCCCGCTTTTCTTGCAGGTTTCGTGGTTATGTTTTTTATCCTGACATATGTTCTTCTCCTTTTGATGTGGTTCCTTGGTGCTTCCAGATTGGATTCCTTTGTTCCTATGTTGATGGCCTTCCTGTGGCTTTTGTTTAGCATTATTTTTGTATAATTTGTTTCTCTCTTCCTTTCCCAGATTGCTGATGTGTCCTCCTTCATCCCATACGGTTCGTTTTATTCATTCCCCGTCCTGGTGCAGTATGTGGCTTTCCTGGCTTAGGAGGTCATTCTTGTCGAATCCTCCTGTACCCCACTGTTATGTCATCTCTTTCCCCCCTTCAGGTATGTCTTCTTCAGTCGTCCTATTTGGATATGTACTGTCTCTTCTTGTACTTTTTCTTTCTTGCCTCTTTCCCTCTTTCCTTTCCCTTTATCTTTCTGTATCTTTTGACTCTTTCTTTGTCTCGCCCTTTTTTCTCATGTTTCGGTTGGCTCTGTTTATATTCTTTTTGTACTTATGGCTTTTCTTTGTTTTTCACAATTTTAGTCTTTTTAATTCAAAGTTATTTCATGGAATGTGAAAGGTTTTGTTAACCCTATTAAGCGACAGAGAGTGCTTTCCCATTTAGCTTCTTACAACCCTGATTTAGTCCTTTTACAAGAGACTCATCTCTCTGAGGCTGAATCTCTTAAACTGAAGAGAGGCTGGGTGGGAACGGTCTTATTTTCTCCTACGTCTAATAAAAAGAATGGTGTGGCCATTTTGTGTCACAAGAAGCTTAAATGTAAAGTTCTCTCTCAAGACAATGATGTTGAAGGTCGATGGGTTTTAGTTAAATTGTTAATCAATTCTGTTTCTTTGACTGTGTTTAATGTTTATGGTCCTACCCACCCTGATTGTAATTTTTGGCCTTTAATCACTTCGAAATGTATTCAGCACAGTGACTCCATGTTCATCTTGGGAGGGGATTGTAATCAAATTGTTGATCCTTTCCTTGATCGTAAATCCTCTGCTCGCTTTACACCTCACAAATCACACACACAATTTCTGGACACTGTTTCTAATTCACACCTTATTGATTCATGGAGACTTTCCCATCCTGACACTTTAGATTATTCCTTTTTTTCACCTCCCCATGCCTCTTTTTCTCGGATTGATTACATTTTCCTTTCTCAATCTCTCTCTCAAAATCTCCTCTCTTCATCTATAGAACCAATAGTTATCTCAGACCATGCTCCCATTGTCACAGTCCTTGACCTTCTCCCTCCACATCCCAAGTCTTCTCGTTGGCGCTTCAATAATTCTCTTCTCATGGATCCTCTTTTTTCCTCTTCTTTTCTCTCCTTTGCTACAGAATTCTTTTTACTCAACTCTGACCCCTCTTTAGCCCCCCATGTTATCTGGGATTCTTTCAAGGCTACCGCTCGTGGCTTTGTAATAGATTTTGTTTCGAAGAAAAAGAAGCGCTTTCTCAATAAACAGAAAGAATTGCTCGCGCATATTAAGTCCCTAGAGCATAAATTCTATACCTCTTCTAGTAATACTGTTTTACCTGATCTTATACGGGCCAAGCTTGACTTCAACAAATCCACTACCGATAATGCTTCCTCAATCCTACTACGGAGTAGTGCTCGTTACTATGGTGGTCGCAACAAATCAGGTAAACTTTTGGCCAATTATCTTAAGTCCCGTCGAGAGCGTAACTTTATTGAGTCGATCTACTCTTCCGATAATCTCCTTCTACACAAAGAACAGGATATCCTCGCCCAATTCCAACTTTTCTACCAGTCTCTCTATACCCCTGAATCGCCCCCTTCTGCTTCTCTTATCCAGTCCTATTTTGATAACATTCCTTCCCCCTCCACCTCTCATCTCAATCTCCCTGCTCTTGATAATGATCTTTCTATTACCGAGCTTGGCAGTGCTTTAAGGACTTTAACTAAAGAATCCCCGGGTCCTGATGGCTTCTCTGTAGAATTCTATCTTCATTTTTCAGACCTTCTGCTCCCTAAACTTCTCTCACTTTTCCAGTCCTTCTTTAGCTCTGGCACAGCTGTTGGTACTTTTCACGAGGCCACGATCTGCCTTATACCCAAGGATGGTCGTGACCCCCAATTCTGTAAAAACTACCGCCCAATATCCTTAGTTAATGTGGACTACAAATTATTCGCCAAACTCCTCGCTTTGCGCTTAGATCCTCTTCTCCCTCATCTCATTGGCAAGGAACAGTGCGGTTTTGTGAAGGGCAGACTTACTTCGGACAACTCTCGCCTTTTTCTTAATGTCCTCAACAAAGTACCTTCTCTTACTATTCCTTTAGCTGCCATCTCGGTAGAGAAGGCGTTTGATAGAGTTGATTGGTCCTTTCTCTTTGCGGCCTTGAGGTGGCACGGCTTTGGCCCTAATTTTATTTCTCTTATTTCTCTACTTTACTCTGCCCCTAAGGCGTCTGTTTTAGTGAATGGTCATTTATCTCCTTATTTTCCCCTCCATCGTGGAGTCCGTCAAGGTTGTCCTTTGTCCCCAGTATTTTTTGTTCTGGCTCTAGAACCTTTTCTTTTATCTATTAGGAATAACACATCTATTTCTGGTTTTCCTTATGATAAGTCCCATTTGAAGCTCTCTGCGTACGCAGATGACATCCTCTTATTTATTTCCGATCCTGACAAATCCATCCCTGCCTTATTGAATGAGTTTTATTCCTTTTCGCAAGTCTCTGGTTACAAGATCAACTCTGATAAAACTGAGATTCTTCCTCTCACCAAATTTTGTTTTCCTTATCAGTTTTCTGCCACTGGTTTTGCATGGAATTCTTCTAAAATCAAATACCTCGGAATATGGTTTTCTAACTCCATTTCTTCATCTATTCGATTGAATATGTCTATCGTACTATCCCGTATTGACGAACTGTTATCCTCCTGGAATCCTCTCTTTCTTTCATGGTGGGGTCGACTGGACTCGATTAAAATGATGATATCCCCCATTCTTATATATGTTTTCTCCATGCTCCCTATCCATATTCCTGATATTTACTTCAAACGCATCGACTCCTGTCTTTCTAAGTTTTTATGGAACCATAAAAAGTCGAGGGTGGCTTTAGTTGCTCTTCGGAAACCAAAAGTGAATGGCGGAGTCAACTTTCCGGACTTTCGTCTCTATCACAAGTCATTTTCTCTCCGTCAAGCCTCTAACTGGCTTTCTCTGACGCCTTCCCCTCTGGCCCCTCTTTGGCTTTCTATTGAACGTTCTTTGCTTTCTCCGTTCTCTTTATCTGAGGTGGTCTACTTTTCTGCTAAGAACTTGACCACTCCTCTCCCCTTGTTCAAGTATACTTCCTCTCTTTTGCGTCCATTGGTCCGTCCTGATCTAGCTTCTCGTGAATCCTTTTTAGCCTCCCCTATTTGGTATAACTCGCTCATTCTCCTGCATAATCGCCCTATCTGCTGGAGTGCCTGGAGGTCAAGGGGTCTGGTGTGGGTTAACCAACTCTTTGATGGTCTTCTTCCATGCTCGTTTCCTCGATTCCGACTTTTGTTTAACTGCCCGCAATCCTTTTTCCACAGATTCACTGTCCTCATGGCCCTTATACTTGAGGTTTACTATTCCCTCCCTTCATCATCATCTCCTATATCTCAATCCACCCTACTTCAGATCTTATCTACTCTTCCCAAAGCTTCTCTTATTTATAAGTTCTTCTCCTCCCCCAATCCTAATCGTCTGAAATCTAAGTTGGAATGTGCTTGGGAGTTGGATCTGGGCTGTGACTGGCCTATAGCTCTCTGGGATAAAGTTTGGTCCAAGTCCTTAAAAATTTCTCGCTCTGCCTCCTTGACTCAATCTATGTTTTTTCTTTATCACAGATTGTACCTTTCTCCAGTTTCTATTTCTCGCTTCTCTCCCGATAAGGACTCTAAATGTTGGACTTGTTCCTCCCCTAATGCTGATCTTTTCCACCTACTCTTTCTTTGCCCTTCTGTTGTCATTCTTTGGGGTCAGGTATGGTCTTATGTTTCTCGCCTATTCTCGATCTCTACTCCCTATTCTATCCCTCTTCTCTTTTTAGGTAGTCTTTCTGACACCTTAGATATACCCTCACACTCCTCTGGTCTATTAGATCTCATGCTGGCTCTAGCTTTTCAACACATATCCTTTAACTGGAAAGATCTTAATAAACTTTCTATACAATGCTGGTGGAATTCTCTCTGTCATCATCATAGGCTTGATGTGCGCTTTGCTGCTGCTTCCACCCCTACCCTAAATAGAGATTTATTCTGGTTGCCTCTCACAACTTATCTGGACCGCATGGCTCTGAAGCGTATCTCTCCTTTATCCTCTGAGAATTTTAAACCTCCATGAACAGTTTTTCTCTCTGTCCTTCTTCTTCTATCTTTCGTATATTTTTCCATTTACATCTACTTTTCTCACTGTATTTACGCTTCCCCTATCCTAGACTTTTTTTGTTTTTTCTATTCTACATATCCTTTTGTAGACATGGAGACATTTTGAAATTCACAGGCAGATAGACTAGTAATTAATTAAACTGCTGCCTCGCTGCTATAGTTACATGTTATTATTGTCTGTGTATATGTGTATATTTCTTCTTTTAATATGTGATATGGATTTTTTATTTATACATTATTTTCTGTTCTTTTTTAGATAATATGTAAGCTGCAATGCGGAAGAAGAAGACAATTGAGCTATTATACCTGCCTTGTCCCGCATTTTTTTCTCGACTTATTTAGTTGAGAACTGCCATTTTTTGAGACTCACAGTGATTAACCATATTTTAAAACCTCTTTGATTTGTTGGTTGTTGGTGGAGAAAACTATTAGGCCCTTTTGTAGATGTATGCCCACTGGGGCTATAATCCTTGGTGGTAATAGGATTACCAATGTTTTATAGTATGACACTGCAAGCACGAGCTTTATTCAATTTTGCCTTTGAAAAAGAAAATTTCCACTGATGTTAGCCCACTGGGGCGGTATAACGTCTGATGAATTTAAACTCAACTATATTTTCGGGTTTATAAAAAACTGCATGATATTCCATTAGGAAATGCATTCACTTGATAGCATACCCTAAATGTTAGCGAACCACATGGTTAAATAAATGTGGTTCGCTTGATTAGGCATTGCTCAAGGACAATAAATTTTTGGAATTTTGAACATTGATTAATTTCAAATCAAATTGATTTAATTTCATTTAATTTTTTCCTTTCCGCACTGCAGACAGTTTGTAAGCATGTTAATTTGGGAGCAGACTTAATAATGTACGACATCCTGAGTGATGGAAACTCGGAAGTCTGTTCACTATGTTCATTGGTCACATGAGATGTTTATTTAAACTGAACTCAACACTGACATAGCCACTCGTTATCAAGAGGTTCTTCCCCAAAACGCGTAGAGTGTGTCAGAGCCTTTCATTAATAAATCACCTTTTGCAACGACTTTTGGTCCACAGCATGCTGCTTTTTTACGGATAAGCCAGCGTTGGATTTTATAAATATATATATATATATATATATTCACTGAAGAAAAACATAGGTTTCAGACATGTTCTAGTTGGTTGGACATTTTACTCGTACAAAACCACAGAAATTCCCCTGTTATAGTTAGTTCAGCTATCTATAACTCAGTGATGTCATTTCAGATGTCATCAGTGATGTCATCAGTGATGTCACTGACCATGTCATGAATGATGTAATATGTGACGTCATCAGCAGTGCATTGTGGGTGCGTGAGTTATAGTTAGCTGAACTAACTATAGCAGGGGAATTTCTATGGTTTTGTACGAGTGAAGTATCCAACCAACATGTCTGAAACCTATGTTTTTTTCAGTGAATCTCTAAGGTTTTTTAAATGCTAATTTCTAACTATAACGTGTCTGAAACCTATGTTTTTTCCAGTGAATTTCTAAGATTTTTTAAATGCTAATTTCTAACTATAACCTGCCTGAAACCTATGGTTTTTTCAGTGAATTTCAAAGTTTTTTTTAAATGCCATGACCTGCCACACATGCAGAGGCTCATGGAGGACATGCTGTGGATGGAGGCGTAAAGGATGGCACTCACCGCTGAACATGAAATGTAGCTGGGATCTACCATGCCCTTCAGATCCTCATCATGGCATTGCTGCCACAAGGCATGGTGCAGATGAATGCTGCTGCCCCAACACCCTTCACATCTCTGCCCCCCGGTGTATTAGTGCCTCACAGTGCGGCAGGCGTATCCACGGCGCCCCCTGAAGTATCACTGGCACACAGTGCAGAAGACAGTCCATCACCGTCCACTGATGTGTCAGTGGCACACAGTGCGGAAAACAATCCACCTTTGTCCACTCATGTGTCAGTGGCACAAGGTCCCACAGCTGGAACAGAAAAAACCACAGGTGGGGCAGTGCACACATACGAGGATGAGGACGTGGATGGGTTTGAGATCAGAAGAAGGCACTACCATTCATTTCTGCCACCTGGCCTGTTTATCCTTGGTGCCACACATGGCCCGACGACCTTCCATTGCCCCACGTTACACTCTGGTGCACTCACCTTGGTCCACGACATGGCCTGCCAAAGCCTCTTCAATGACCAATGACCAATGACACTGCAACCTCACTGGGGACTGTACCCTTCCAGTTCCGCGGTACCTGTCATCCCCGGATGGACTCTGGTTCACCCTCCACGAGCACATATTGAGAAGTGTGCTTGTCCTGTCCCTCTACCGCTCCAGCTGCTAAACTCCACTGGATGTGCAATAAACATCCAGTGACACACTGCTGTGTTATGTCTTACCTAATTTATGTATGCATATGTGGAAGAATGTAGAGACAGTGATTCACCTTATGCCAATGATGCTCATCTAATGGGATGCCAGTCACAGAATGCTACATAGCCTATTGTATTTCTGGTGCCGTAAACACTACAATGGGGACACACGCATTAGTCACTTCCTTGTCCGGACATGTACTGAACCACGCCCAGAGCCCCAGAGTCATTGTGACTATCCCTGCCCTGTTCCATCGTACGCCACGCCACTCTGATTACGTTCTGACATTGGCCCCACATAGCTACCTGTCGCAGGCGTTCTCACTGTTGGTGTGCAGGTCAGTGGTCTAGTTGTCAACATGTCACAGCCATTCTCTGACGGCAGGTTTGCACACACACCACACCCATCCGGCACATGCGTCACAGGCCATGTGACCACACAAATATAATATATATATATAATATATCGACAATGTCACATCCTTTATTGCCGGTGGTGACTGGATGGTGGACACTCCACGGGTCTGAATCATATAGAGTCCATGAAAAATTGCGCAGAGGGTTAGTCGCACCCTGAGCTGTATGGCCTTCACGGGCCTACCACCATGTGGCGCGGACTTGAGTTGCACAGGGTTAGTACCACCCGAAGATGATGTGGCCGTCAGGGGCCTACTACGACATTGAGCGGACTTGAGTTGCACAGGGTTAGTGCCACCCGAAGCTGATGTGGACGTCAGGGGCCTAGCACCACATGGCGTGGACTTGAGTTGCACAGGGTTAGTCGTACCCTAAGTTGTATGGCCATCAACGGCCTACCACCATGTTGTGCTGACTTGCGTTGCACAGGGTTAGCAGCACCAGAAGCTGATGTGGTCTCCGCGTTTGATGACTCAGGACTCAGCGACATGTGTGGGATCTGCTGGGCCACGGAGCGGGTCCACATAATGTGCACCAAGCCATGGTGGCGGGCCCGGGCCCTGGAGCTTTCATGGGCACGTGGAGTGCCTACCGGTAGACACTCCGGTGGCAGCAGGTAATTATTTGGTCATGGATGCACAGGGGCGGCAGTGTCTCTCTCTCTCTCTCTCTCTCTCTCTCTCTGTCTCTCTCTCTCTCTCTCTCACTTCCCTCTCTTCACTCTCTCTCTTTCCTTTCCTTCTATCTCTCTCACTCTCTCTCCCTACTCCCTTTCTCACTCCCTTCCTTTCCTTCCCTCTCTTTTGCTCTCTGGGTTTTTTCCTTCTCTCTTTCTCTGTGTCTCACTCCTTTGATATGCGCATTGCACACATCCTTATTTTGTGCTTTATTTTCCAGGCTGTATCGTCGACATTGATGGACCCGACAGGAGTCTTCCGCCTTGTTGTTTTGTGTTGAGTTTTTAAATTTCAATAAAGTTTTTGGTTGTTACTTAAGTGCTGTGTGACTCTTTCTTGTTCTTATTACTGTTATTTGGTGGTGTCCACCATGGTGTTAAATTTTGGGGCAGTTATCGCGGGAATACTGGTGATGTCTGCAGTTTGCACGAGCTTCTGAATAGTGTGTTAGATTTATCTCAACTTTAGTTGCATTACAGTGCTGATAATGAGATGCAGAGTAGGCGTTCCCGTGCAAAAACACACGAGGTGCACCTTTGCGATTTATTCTAAATACTAAAATCCTGTATTGAATTGCACTGTGGTAGTGGGTGCATTTTCAGTGTACACACAAAATCAATGAAGAAATCTCATTGTATTTATATTGATTGGGAATAGTGGGTCAGGTGCTGGATCTTGACGGGATACACTGCCCAGTTCGTTTATTTTTCTGTACACGAAAAAACCACATCACAACTTTCACAACAAAAGGCAAAAACTGCGATGCAAAACATATTCTGGCGATAAGCCGCATTTTCACCAGGGATTTTACACCTGCTTTCTGCTGGTGTTAAGCAGGATGACTACCTGCAGCATGAAAGGGAACACAGCCAAGAGCCACACCGGAACACCCACAGGTGCCATTGAGTCAATGAGCATGATACACGGATACCCATGAGGGCCACAACACTCATCGCAACAACCCCAGGACCGCCAACGCCCCACGAACACGCATCTGAGCAAGTGTTCATTGTGTTAGCATGATGGGCACGGGCCCTGCAACATCACAGTGTGCTGTCTTCAGTGGACGTTACCATGTCACCTCAGCATTGGCAGTGAGCCTGGACATGTAGCTACGCACGCATCCTCCTGCATGCACAAGCGGCGTGTGCTGGTCCGGCGTACACAGGTCAGTGCAGAGGTGTGCCTATCCGGCAGGGGGAACGGGGTGTCTCAGACATGTCCAAGTGCAGGAAGTGTGGTAAGTGTGTCTCTCTGTTCTGGTGTGGCCGCCACAAGGGCTGCAGCACTCAATGTTGTAAAGTGGCATGCACCACCTCCAAAGGGCAGTGTCACGGTATGGTTGGAATTCCGCAGGACATACGCGAATAGGCATTACAATGGTTTGCCGTAGTAGTTCATGGGAGACAACAGCCCAGCGCACAAAAGTGTGGGGGCTCGTGGGAGGGAGGAGCAGCTGTTTGGCAATGTAACACACAGTGAACCCGCCCATGTGCCATGTGCTGGGCATCTCATCCATGATGACCAGGGTCGCAGACATCCCACAACACCCACAACCGGCCTCTGTACACATCCTGTATGAATGCAGCTGGAGAAGTTACAAAGTGATGAAAGGTTCTTTGGCTGAGCTCTCTTGCGCTAGCACATCTGCTGCTCCGAGAAGGAACTTGCCAGTGGCCAGTCCCCCCTGACAGATACGATAATATTTGCATCTGTCTCCCACACTATGCACTGCCCGATTTGAGAACAACATCCCACACTCAAAAGTCCTTCGTAGTTAGCGTGTATGAAATGGTGTAGTGAAGACAGGGTTTTATGTGCACACATTGGTATGTTAGCATAGGTGCTTTAGAAGTTAAATGCCATCTTGCCTCTTTGCTGCTTTTGCACACGACACTACAGGTAGCAGTCATTACTAGTAAAACTGCTTGCTTGCTTTTTCTTCACATGAGAACGGTCTGTTGTTCATATCCCTAGACGTTCACCGCGACCTTAGTCTGAACACTGTGTGCAGAAACCGTCAAGGTCAAATAACAATGTATGCTGTTGAATTCAGGATGATCGGCCCACGCTCTAGACACAAAAAGCACACAGCTGAAAATATCTGAAACTCGGGTGCCTTTAATATTGCATTTGCATGAATGATTCAGGCACTTGGAGAAAACCTTTCCAGACACAGAGAGCAGAGCTGATCCTGTGATTTGATTCACTAAGCTGATCTTTGAGGTATGGGGTTCCCCATTCAAACCGAGAGACCTTCTATTAGTTTATAAAACTAGCTTACTAGCCAGAGGAGAGTGGTTTACAAGGTATTATAGGACCTGTTTCCACTATCATTATAATATGATTTCTCCCTTCATTTTTTATGGAATTGTAACAATGCTGATGGTTTTATTCTTAATCATTTGTCTGCTTATGTTATCCTAAGTACTGCACCTTAGAGCACGTAGTTAAAAATAAACATTTAAAACTTTTCCATGTCTCTGATTACTATTGTTGTGGACTGATCTGAGAATAATAACGAAAAGGTGTTTGTGATTCCCACCATTCCTGAGAGTACTCTAAGTCGATTGTTCTGGGTTGTCTAATCATCGGTAGCTTCGAGATGATACGGAGAAGGAATGAGACTCTGATGCTAGTCTGGTAGGGGTTCTGGGTACTGAGGTGAGTTTTTTGGTACACCACAATTCACTGAGGTCCTGGTTTCCTGCACATAGTTCTGTGCATGAGCAGAATCCCCGCAACGTGGCGCACCTAATGTTTTGGTCTTATTATTGAGACGCCTTAGTAGTGCTTATATGTCCATAAAGCCCTCACTCTTGTTTCCGGTTGACGGGAGTGACGGTTTAAACCTACCTATATAGTTGACTTATAGGTTCATTCATGCTTGACAATTAAAGATGTTTCTATTTCATTTACTGACCCTTTTGTACTACGGGTTCATATAGATTGTTTTTCTTCTCTGCATCCTCTGAAGTCACTATTGCAGCGCATAGTCACGCACCTCTTTGGCATCATTTGACACAGTTCGGGGTGCCGGATGATGGAATGACTATTATCTTTGTAGTGAGTGCCGATGCATCGTTCCCCTATGAGCTGTTTTACTCTTGGGTTACTTTTCCGGAGGTAAATGCGGATGATAAGACGTTTCACGCATGCACTCCTATGGCAGTTCCAGCTAATTACACGCCGCATAGGACGCAGGAAATTCCAATTTCTGCTTGGCAGCATCGTATTTGGTTCAATGGTGCCCTCCCCCTCACCGTAACTCCGGTGCAGTCAGGTCCCTTGTCTATTCCTGGGGCCACTTGGCCAGTCTTGGCTGGGTTCACACCACATCCACAATATTTGCTAGCCCTGCTGGATGACTTACGTCAACTCCATACCACCTTGATTGCGGTGCATAGGGCTTTAGTGCAACACATCTCTCGCAATGTCCAGGTGGGGACACCTGGGGTTGTGAAGCAACCAGTTGGACCTGCCGGGATCACTATTAGTCCCGTCATGGTTAATTTGATAATGGGAAAGCACCCCCAGAATAAGGACGATATGCCTTATTGGCTTGCTGAGAAATTTGACCAGCTGGAAGCAGTATTTCCAAATTCTACTCCTGTGGAAAAACACATGATCCTTACCATTAGTTTGCAGAAAGACTTAGTCCCAGAGGTAACAGATTGTGAGAACTGGGGTAAAGTGTTTGCAGCAGTCTACACGAAGTGCTTTGGCACACCATCTATGACTGTACTGCCCTCCATGATCAAGCGTGTTCAGGATGAGCACGGTCCGGAGGCAGCGGTCGAGTTGGGAATGAGGCTTGTCAGCATGTTCGACGTAGTTGCTGATCTCATCCTTGCTAACATCAAGGGAGATGCGGTTAACTTTCAAGTGTCGAATGCCCTGCGCCTCGTCAACGACATCGATAAACCCCGGCAATTACCGAAGATTTTTGCAGAGGCTTATAAGACCATTGGCCGCAATAGTTTGGGCGTTAAGCCCTTTGCTAAAACAGCAGCGCAACCGCAAACTCAGATGGTTAAGTCTACCAAAGACGACCGTCCAGCTTTTCCTAAGCAAAATTGTAAAACTTAGAAACATGGGATGCAGCAACAGAAACAGTGGTCCCGTCCCGCGTCACCGATACCAGTGACTACTGAACACTCACATGAAATGCGCGATCGCACTAGAATTAGGTCTCCTGATAGATTTCAGGTTCCTGAACAACGTTCTCCTCGTTCTTCACAGGAAACATCGGTCTCACAATCCGGTGGAGGAGAACGTGGCAAAGGTCGGGTGACTCACAAGGACGTGAGCAGCCCTGCCCTGCTGATGGTAAAGGCAAGCAGGACAAATTTGCATGTCAACGACCTCCGTTTCAGAAAAAGAAAGTTGCTGCACTAACAGCGAGCTATGCCACAGATAGTGAGAACACAGCTTCGGAACCTGACATGGGCACTAATGCTGCGACACAGCGCAGCGGAGGTTACAATAGTGCGGCAAGCACTGCGTCCATATCTGAAGGCGACAGCAACTGACACATTTATTACTGTAGAAACTGCTGACACTAGAGTGGCTCCCCCTGACAGGCTATATGACATAGTCCTTTTAATTGAAGGTGACATACAATGCACCATAAAAGGGATTTTTTTGGAAAATCTGACCTCTACACATGACATTTTACTAGCAGAGGTGGACTGGCCCCCAGCTTTCGTTTTAGCGGCTCCTAGAGGGGAGGAGGTAATCCTCCAATCTTTTGCACACACTCTGCCGAAGGAGCAAGCTCAAAACTTTGCAGAAGAGTGGGTACAATTGCTTGCTCCGGCGTTGTACCGTACTCAGGTCGGGTGGGATAAATTATCACTGAGCCATGAGATTCCGTTATGGTCTATGCCACAGTCACAACCCCAATATCCCATGCACCGCGAAGCTAGATCTCACGTCGCAGAAATCCTTGAACAATTGGAATATCAAGGTGTAATTGAAACATGTGTGTCACCCATGAATAATCCTCTTTTCACTTTAACCAAACCTGATGGGTCGTACCGCCTAGTTTTGGATTATCGGCATTTGAACTCTCACTGTCGGACGTGCGCGGTACAAAATACTGACAGTTCTCTCATTGATAGTCTCGTGAGAAAAAGGTTAAAGACCACACTTGACATTTCCAATGGCTTTTATAGCCATAACCTGTCCTCTATTAGCAGTCAATGGACAGCCTTTACTTCTGGCGGCAAAAAGAAACAGTTTAAACGACAGGCCATGGGCTATAAAAACAGTCCTGGTGTCTTTGCCTCATGTGTAGTCTCTCTGTTGGAGAGCATTGACACTGATGCGTACTCGTATGTTGATGATATTTATCTCACAGATGACGAATTATGGCCGCATCTGTGTCACGTTGACCGCATCATTGTTATGTTTGCGGACTTCGGTTACAAATTTAACTTTGCAAAATCACACATTGCGGTGTTTACAGTGTTGTTTTTGGGCTATGAACTCAACAACAAAGGTCGAGGTTTAGCACCTCACTTCCTGGAGAAATGCGCTTGTTTTTTGAATTTCAGGCAAACTTACATTCCCGATTATGCCCAGCGTATCAAGCCGCTATATGCCTTGGTACAACCTACTTTTTCCAAATCGAGCTGGCTGCCAGAACATTCAGCTATCCTGCAGTTTTTGCAGGCTGATCTGCTTGCTTCTAAATATTTACTGATGCGTGATAACCACACAAACCTGGTAATAAGAATTGTGCCTGGCGCAGTGGGTTTCACTTAATTAACGTTCAATAGGGAGACACAGTCCCTATTGCCTAGAAGTCACACTTGTGCACTTCAGCTGAAATGCGCTTTTCCACTGGCGAAAAAGTTTTGACTGCAGTACAGATGGTGAGTCTAAAAGAGAGAGCGTTGTCGCAAGGGAAACGCATGTTGGTTGTCACACCGTATCCTGCCCTGGAGGCAGTGACGGAAGCCAGTGTACCAAATTCTAAAGCTTTGCATCCGCGTTGGATACAATGGGCCACTTCTTTGACGTCTCCAGATGTCACTTTCATCTTTGATGCCTCATTGCAGACTCAGGAGTATTTACAGTATGAATTTGTTCATCCAGTTCCTCTGTCCTTGCACCCGCTTGAGGATTACCATTGTATCATTCACACTGACGGTTCGGCGCAACCGGCGACGGATTCTAAGCACGCTTATTCAGCAGCATGCGCAATAGTGGCTGGTACTTTTGTGAATGGAGAATTCAAGTCTGATGTCATGCACACGCAGACATTGGGTGATTGTACCTCTCAGTTGGCAGAGCTTTGTGCTCTGGTGCTTGCACTGGAGTTTGCTGATCCTCGAGTGACTTCTCCTATAGTGAGTGACTCTTTTTACTGTGTTCAGTCTTTTAACAACAATTTATTCTTTTGGTCTCAGAATGAGTATCGTGATTCCAAAGGTAGCACAATCAAACATAAAATGCTTTGGGTTCGAGTAGCAGAACTTAAACAACGTCTGCCGCTCATAATGTAATACACACTGTTGGTCACCAGCGTGTAGGTGTCCATGCTGTTGGCAACAGTTTAGCTGACGAAGCAGCGAAAACAGCAGTGGAAACATATCTAGTAGCAGCAGTTACAAGATCCAAAAGTAAGATTGATGATGACATCTTGACAGCAATTACTGCAACAGAGAAGGGTGATAATCATCCTCGAGGTTTCCCTTCTAAATACTCTTATCATTAAAGTCCTGATAAAGTTCCCTATGTGAGAATTAACGACATTGGTGACAGATTGATTCCCAATGCGGACTGCAGACTTTCCTTGATAACAGCCGCTCACGAAGGTATGGCTTCTGCCCATGCCGGCGTTTCAGCGACTGTTACTATCTTCCAACAACTTGACTGGTGGCGCGGATTGTATAAACAGACTTGTGCTTATGTCCTTAATTGTTACATTTGCCAGCAGATTAAACCTTCAACTGCTGTGCGTCCACCTCAAACACAGTTGCACATATCTAATAAACCACTTGGGTGTGTTTATTTAGATCACTCCTGTCCTTTCTCCTCTGATACTGTATATAAGTACATCTTAGTTGCAGTGGATTCGTGCACAAGTATTCTATGGGTCTGGCCACAAAGGAGTGCTGATGCTCGAACTGTCATCAGGCATTTGCGTGTCTTTGTGGGAATTTTTGCATGTGGTACTCTTTATTCGGACCAGGGTCCAGCGTTCGCCTCTAAGGCGTACAAGGATGCCATGAAGTACTTGGGGGTCCAAGTCAAATTTTCGTCTCCCTACCGGCCTGAGGGCAATAGTGTTGTGGAGCAAATGAACCGTATTTTAAAGCAATCCTTGACAACTAGGGTTTTAGGTACTGGCAGGAACTGGTTGGCCCATTTGTATAGCGTTAAACGTGCACTTAATAATCTCCCTAGAAGGTCTCTGGGTGGGTGGACCCCATACGAAACGCTCTTTGGCATAAAAATGTTTGTCCCGGACCTTGATGGTCTAGACATGGCGGCGGCGGCCGCACCCTTTGATGTAGATGATCATTCTGCTGTATTACAGACTCTACAAGAGACTCGAGACAGTCTTGGAAAGGAACACTTGCCCTCCACAACTGATGCTGCACTTCAGATTCCTGTAGTTGGCTGGCTACCTCGAGTTGGAGACCTGGTCCGTGAGAAGGTGGAGAACAAGGAGGAGTTCGGCCCCTCTTATTGTGCTCCAGTTCCAGTGCTTGCGGTGCAGGGTAGAAGAACGGTTATTTTACCTTCACTTCCTGGTCGCAAGGATAACAGGTACATCTCCATTGATAATGTCAAACTACAGTGAGGGGCCGATTCTTCTTAGTTTGACTCCAGCAGTCTCTTGCCCAGCAATGCTGAGAAATTCTGTTTTGGCTCTGGCAAATACCAACAGGCCTGACATTGCCATCGAGATGCATACAGTTACTAATCCTTTATTGACTCCACCGGTTGGTGGTCCTGTTGAAGATACTGAGTATACCTATCCCACAGATGTGCCGTTGCCTGGTGTGCAATCAAGTGCAGTTGACAAGTCACGTTTTTCATTTGACACTAACTCTACAACATCGAATGCCCCATCGAAAATTTCTATTTTTGCTGTTTGGCTTAAAAGACATTTTTTTATTCCACCTTGGACTTACATTTGGCTGGTGCTCATAAGGGGCCCGATTCACAGAATTAACTTAAGACAAAATCCTAAACTTACTACTTTTGGTATTCACAGAATGCACTTACTACTTTTGGTATTCACAGAATGCACTTACTACTTTTGGTATTCACAGAATGGATTTACGACTACTAACTTTACGTCCGCACTCGGGCCGGAAATTCCGGCCCGGAGGCAGAGCTTCCGGCCTGGAGTCGGAGCTTCCGGCCCGGAGGTGGAAATTTTGGCCATGGCTAAATCTCCGCCACTGGCCGGAATCCCCACCTCCGGGCCGGAAGCTCCGCCTCCGGCCCGGAAGACCCACCTCCGGGCCGGAATTTCTGGCCCGAGTGCGGACGTAAAGTTAGTAGTCGTAAATATATTCTGTGAATTCCAAAAGTAGTAAGTGCATTCTGTGAATACCAAAAGTAGTAAGTTTAGGATTTTGTCTTAAGTTAATTCTGTGAATCGGGCCCTTTGTGTTTGGAGACATTTTCCCAAGGGGTGTTCCTTCCTCTGTGGCACCTGACATCTCCCCTGCAGAGAGTTGTACAATTGTTGTGTTGCCCTGTGTCTACATGTCCTTTGTTGGTGATGGATCCCTTCAACTCTGACCATGCCTGCTCAGCAATGTATCCGGCTGCATCGTCTGTGCCATCCTTGGTACTCACTGTACTTGTGTATAGTGTATTTTACCATGCCTTCATGAATAAATGGTCCCTTTTCCGCACAATGCATGTGTGTAATCCCAGCCTAGTAAACATATGGTACTTGTTCTGCTGGGTATTTGAACACCTGACTCACAATTGTGGCCATTGTATCTGTGGGAACTCCACCCTATTCCTTCCATGACAGACAACATCTTGGTGGCTAGCCCAGCACCTGAACATTGCTATCAGTCCTGGGATGTGCGTGACAGTGTGTGTTCTCTTTGGCTCTCTTAGTTTGTTAGGCAGTGACATGACTATACAGTTTTGTGGCATGATCTCAGTGTGTGTATTGTGCTGCATCTTCCGGGGTGGGTATGCATGTGTTATTTGTCCTCACACCCACATGTGGTGTGTCATGCAGTGGGGGAAAAACATCCTTCCTCCTGGGAGTGGGACACTGCTGTCAGTGATGTGTTGTTATGGCACTATCATCATTGTCCTAAGTTAGGGATACGTACATTCACCCATGGAGCTGTGGTCAGCTGATAATGATGTACACCCCCCCCCATGTCTCTGTCCACTGCTGGGAGTCCTCTGCACCCTCCCCCATGTCTCTGTCCACTGCTGGGAGTGATGGGCACCCACCCCTCACATGTCCCTGTCCACTGCTGGGAGTCCTCTGAACCCACCCCTCATATGTCTGTCCACTGCTGGGAGTGATAGGCACCCACCCCTCATATGTCTGGGCACTGCTGGGAGTCCTCTGCACTCACCCCTCATATGTCTGGGCACTGCTGGGAGTCCTCTGCACCCACCCCTCATATGTTTGTCCACTGCTGGGAGTGATAGGCACCCACCCCTCATATGTCTGGGCACTGCTGGGAGTGATAGGCACCCACTCCTCATATGTCTGGGCATTGCTGGGAGTCCTCTGCACCCACCCCTCATATGTCTGGGCACTGCTGGGAGTGAAAGGCACCCACCCTTCATATGTCTGAGCACTGCTGGGAGTCCTCTGTACCCACCCCTCATATGTCTGTCAACTGCTGGGATTGATAGGCACCCACCTCTCATATGTCTGGGCACTGCTGGGAGTGATAGGCACCCACCCCTCATATGTCTGGGCACTGCTGGGAGTCCTCTGCACCCACCCCTCATATGTCTGGGCACTGCTGGGAGTGATAGGCACCCACCCCTCATATGTCTGTCCACTGCTGGGAGTGATAGGCACACACCCCTCATGTGTCTGGGCACTGCTGGGAGTGATAGGCACCCACCCCTCATATGTCTGGGCACTGCTGGGAGTCCTCTGCACCCACCCCTCATATGTCTGGGCATTGCTGGGAGTGATAGGCACCCACCCCTCATATGTCTGGGCACTGCTGGGAGTCCTCAGCACCCACCCCTCATATGTCTGGGCACTGCTGGGAGTCCTCTGCACCCACCCCTCATATGTCTGTCCACTGCTGGGAGTGATAGGCACCCACCCCTCATATGTCTGGGCACTGCTGGGAGTGATAGGCACCCACCCCTCATGTGTCTGGGCACTGTTGGGAGTCCTCTGCACCCACCCCTCATATGTCCGTCCACTGCTGGGAGTGATAGGCACCCACCCCTCATATGTCTGGGCACTGCTGGGAGTGATAGGCACCCACCCCTCATATGTCTGTCCACTGCTGGGAGTGATAGGCACACACCCCTCATATGTCTGGGCACTGCTGGGAGTGATAGGCACCCACCCCTCATATGTCTGGGCACTGCTGGGAGTCCTCTGCCCCACCCCTCATATATCTGGGCACTGTTGGGAGTGATAGGCACCCACCCCTCATATGTCTGGGCACTGCTGGGAGTCCTCTGCACCCACCCCTCATATGTCTGGGCACTGCTGGGAGTGATAGGCACCCACCCCTCATATGTCTGGGCACTGCTGGGAGTGATAGGCACCCACCCCTCATGTGTCTGGGCACTGTTGGGAGTCCTCTGCACCCACCCCTCATATGTCCGTCCACTGCTGGGAGTGATAGGCACCCACCCCTCATATGTCTGGGCACTGCTGGGAGTGATGGGCACCCACCCCTCATATGTCTGTCCACTGCTGGGAGTGATAGGCACACACCCCTCATATGTCTGGGCACTGCTGGGAGTGATAGGCACCCACCCCTCATATGTCTGGGCACTGCTGGGAGTCCTCTGCCCCACCCCTCATATATCTGGGCACTGTTGGGAGTGATAGGCACCCACCCGTCATATGTCTGGGCACTGCTGGGAGTCCTCTGCACCCACCCCTCATATGTCTGGGCACTGCTGGGAGTCCTCTGCACCCACCCACCCACCCACTTGCGCCCTTGCTGTGGTACACTGCTGTCCTGGGCATACACCCCCCCAATTTACAGCTGATGTCCTGCACAAAGCCGTACACCTACATCCGTGGCGTGTGTACGCCTTGTATCCATCATGTAATGGGGCTGTAGGGGTACGCGTGGTACGGCCCGTACCCATGCTCTGGGGGCGTGGGTACGGTCTGTACCACCATTGTAGTGGTGATGTAGGGGTACGTGTGTACGGACCGTACCCACGCTCTGGTGGCGTGGGTACGGTCCGTACACGCGTACCCCTACATTACCACTACAATGGTGGTACGGGCCATACCCACGCTCTGGGGGGCGTGGGTACGGTCCGTACCACCATAGTTGGGGTGACGTAGGGGTACGCGTGGTACGACCCGTACCCACGCCCTCAGAGCGTGGGTACGGTCCGTACCACCATAGTTGGGGTGACGTAGGGGTACGCGTCGTACGACCCGGACCCACACCCTCAGAGCATGGGTACGGTCCGTACCACCATAGTTGTGGTGATGTAGGGGTACGGACCGTACCCACGCTCTGGGGGCGTGGGTACGGTCCGTACACGCGTACCCCTACATCACCACTAGAATGGTGGTAGGGGCCGAACCCACGCTCTGGGGGGCGTGGGTACAGTCCGAACCACCATAGTTGGTGTGACATAGGGGTACGCGTGGTACGACCCGTACCCACGCCCTCAGAGCGTGGGTACGGTCCGTACCACCATAGTTGTGGTGATGTAGGGGTACGGACCGTACCCACGCTCTGGGGTCGTGGGTACAGTCCGTACCACCATTGTAGTGGTGATGTAGGGGTACGCGTGTACGGACCGTACCCACGCTCTGGGGGCGTGGGTACGGTCCGTACCCACGCTCTGAGGGGCGTGGGTACGTCCCGTACCACCATTGTGGTGGTGACGGGTACGCGTCCACGTCCACTTCCGTTGTGGCGGGACGTGGGATTGGTGGACACGGCCCCCGAAGTGACCAGACCATGGAGGTAATTAATGTGCAGGATGTATTAGTATTTTGTGGGGTGTGGGTTATGTTTCCTGCCCCTTGCACCCCCCCCTTAGCCCCCTGGGGGTTGTTCGGACCTTCTGCGGCGTCTGCGTCGGTTTCTGAACACGAGGTCGTAGGCTATGAGGGCCGGGATGACGCGTAGGTTGGGGTCCATCGCTGTCCGTCGGGTACCCGTGCTCCTTGTTCGCGTCGTCCTTAATTTCCCGGCAGTTTTTGGCTCTCGTAAAAAATGCTATGTGCGGAGTGACGTCGGCACGAATCGTACTTGCTGGTCCGTAAAACGCTGCCTGACTCCGTCCGGACGTCGCGTATGCGCCGTCCAGTATCAGATTTGTATGTATTTTTTTGCCGGTCGGTGTTTTTTACAACTCGTACGGAAATGGTATTTCTGTGCGAATCGTACTTGCGATTTTGTAAGATGTTTTTCCCGGGTACGAGTCAGACGGAAAAAACGCTCCGTACGACCATTTGTACCCGGGTTTTACCGGATCGGATCCGGCACCATAGTTGTTAAAATGATATGTTTGTTTGAAAAATAAACTGATAGCATTTTTAAAAAATACTACCAATGTATTAATAGAGTATTTTTGTTCTATTTTAAGTTATTAACTTTAAGAATTACACAATGCTAAAACATATTTCGTATTAATTTCATTGATTAATATTTTATATATTTATGATATTATTTTAAGCTTATTCCCTCCAAAATACCAAATATAAAATTTTCGGGGGTCTTACCATAATTATTTTACCAAAAATCCCCAAAATCTAATTTTTTAAAACTTATGTAGGGGTACATCTCCCAACCTCTCTAACCTTAATTCTTTAAACTAATACAAAGGCGTACACAGGCAGTGGAGACGGTGTAGAGTAATCGTATTTGATGGAGGAAATGTGAGCTGAGAGCATAACATGCAGGTTAAGTGTAAAGGTAAGGCCACTCCAGCAAATCAAATGCCAGACTACCACAGGTGTCTGGGGGTGGTGCATAACCACAAATATTAAGCTGAGGGTATGTGATGTGGAGCAACCGGGAATACACCCAGATTAATCCATTCTCAAAATTGTAGGGAGGAGGGGAAAAAAGTGGTATTCCAATAACTTTGCGAAAAGTGTTTGCCCAACATTGATCTTCGAGAGTGGTGTGTAGGAGTCATAGTGAAAGGTTGATTACTGACTTCCTGAGATAAGGAGGCAAGAAACCCCTGACGAGAGATTCCTCAAACATGGAAAGCATGTGGGGTGGGTGGAGGGATGCATATTCCTTATGAACGGCAATGGTTAAACCATCAAGGCTGGGCACTTTCTCACTCAGGAGACTTTGAATAAACTGTACTATTTCTTCCACTGTGAAAGGGGAGTCTAGGTAGGCATGGTCCAACCATAGTAGTTTGATGCTATCTAAAAATGCAAGCGATACCCAATCTTGATGAATCGTTGTAACAGTGTATAACTTGGCGAAAAAGGACGTCATAGTTTTCAGGAGTCCAAAGGGGGAAGATTTAGGATTTAGATCAGCATCTAACAGCTCCACCACGTAGGTGGATGTGGGAGATTTGCGGAGCATAGTACCAAGGGTCTTGCCAGGGTGGTCACCCTCCCAGTAACGGCGGGCCTGGATGTCACGGAAGATGGTCTCGTGGAGTGCCTCCTCTGAGAACTCCGTTCATTTGTCCGTGATGGAAGCCAGTTTAGATTAATCTTTGGATTGGAAGTATTGAGTCTCAAGAGCATGAATATCACATTCTAGTTGTGCAAGTCTGCCATGTATGGCCTTCAAATCACCTGATTGCTTTGCGATACACGTGCAGCAGACAACAACCTTCAAGGCTTCCCAAAGAGTGAAGGGAGAGTCCACAGAGCCTACATTGTGGGTAAAGTACTAAACTATTTCTTTGCAGATCTCCTTGCCTGTTTTGCAATGCCCCGGGTGACAAGCGCCAGGAAAAGGTGCGAGGGTGGTCTGAGGAATATGAAGCTTGTGTAAGACGGGGCATGTTTTTCAAGAGTTTGGGCAGATGTGTTACTTTTGAGAACCAGGTCTGGACGTCCTGAGAAATTAACCTGCAATCTATTCTGGACCAAGCATTGTGGTGAGACATAATGCATGTACCCTCTGTTAAATGTGTGTGTGGGTGTTACCTAGGCCTGGGCAAAAATTTCGTTCCGTTCGCGGAAATTGCGATAATTTGACATTTTTGCGTTCCGCGGAGAGCGCGAAAATGTCAAAAATTCCGGTATCCGCAGCTTGGCGATAATTTGTTTCTTGCTCGCGCTGTAAAATGATACATTCTCGCGCGCGCGCGATCGCCTTACCTGAATCCCTGCGTTCGCCGACAAGTTTTCTTGATCCGGTCGCGTTCTCCATGAGATGTTGTATTGTTTTTAGCCATTTGCGCTGTCTCGCGACAGTTCGCGCCCGCAGTGACGTCATGCGTCGCGCGATCACGTCTTTCTTCTCGCGATCATGCACCGCGAGAACAACTCAAAACAAGATGGCCGCGCCCGCAAGCAACCACATGGGTAAGTTGGCGACCCGCAACCATGCAGAAAATCTCGCGAACATGCCGGAAAAAAACTTCCGCATCTTCGCGATATTTCTGCTTGTTTGCGATAATTTTAAACATTCTCGCGATAATTTGCGAAGGTTAATTCCGCAAATTCCGCCCACCCCTAGTGTTACCAAATATCCTGGAAATTGTTATGTAAGATGATCATGTAGAGTGTTAATGCGACACTGAGGAGAAGGTGACTGGAAGAGCTTGATCAATTCAATCGATCATCCAGTATTACACTGAAGTCGCCACCCCCAGTGCTATCAGCCATCAGACCTCCAATACAAAACCAGGCTCATCAATTTTGGGGCCATAAACTGTGGCCAAAATGACAAGCAGTCTATGTAGGGTGCCAGCGAGGAGGACGTAGAGTCCACAGTCATTGCTGATGGCGTGGCACAGTTGCCATGGTTTGCCTTTGCGTAGTAGAATGGCCATGTTTCTGGCATGTACCCTCTGTTAAATCTGTGTGTGGGTGTTGCCCAATGTCCTGGAAATTGTTATGTAAGATGATCGTGTAGAGTGTTAATGCGGCACTGGGGAGAAGGTGACTGGAAGTGCTTGATCGATCCAATCGATCATACAGTATTACACTGAAGTCGCCACCCCCAGTGCCCTAGGGCTGAGGCTAGCAATCAGCCACCAGACTCCCAATACAAAGCCAGGCTCATCAATGTTGGGGCCATAAACTGTGGCCAAAATGACAAGCATTCTATGTAGGGTGCCAGCGAGGAGGACGTAGCGTCCACAGTCATTACTGATGGCGTGGCACAGTTGCCATGGTATGCCTTTGCGTAGTAGAATGGCCATGTCTCTGGCAAAGACAGAATATAGGGAGATGTAGGATTCACCACACCATCTGGCTGTCAGCCCTGGGACGGTGGAGTTTGGAAGAGGGAGCTCCTGAAGAAAGCACTCATCTACCTGGTGTCTGGCTAGATAAGTGTGAACCAGGCATGCTTTCCTGTGGTCATTAAGCCCACTGATGTTCCATGTGAGATATTTGGTTGTTGTCATGGCACTGTAGGAAGTAAGTGTGTGAGGCAGGATATGTCGTGCAAGGGGGAGGGGGGAGATACAGTCCTGAGACATGGCCAGAGAGGGAGACAAAGCAACAACAGACAACAACCATAGAAAACAACCCAAACTTACCCTCACCCCACTAAAACGCCCAAACATGGTTGAGGGTGAAAATCCCACCCACACCCCAATTACCCACTATGAATATAGTAAAAAGTTCGGGAATCATCCCAGAAGGCGGAGAAGAGCTGGGCCGGCGACCGAGCCAAAGAATGGCAGGCTGGCCGAATGGGTGGTAAACACCCAAGAGTAAGACAGTGGCTCATTAGTACTCTCTGGTGTTTTGTGAGTTCAGCAGCCCCTGAGATGTACAGCGAACCAGCCCGGGATCAATGAGCAGATGTCAGCTGGACACATGCAGCAGCCTCCCAAGCACCCCCAGCAGAGATGAGTCCCTCACGGATGCCGGGGGATAGGGCTATCGATCATTGTCGCTGAGATGAGCTTCTCTGGAACTGCACGGTGATTCCCTGGGTGAGGACTTCTTAGCAATGATGTGTTTGGCAGACGTTAAAGCTGAATTGGTGTTGGTGAAGAAATCAGGTTTCCCTTTAAAATGGATGTGAAGTTTGGCAAGATAAAGGAGGGTGTAGGGAACTTCTGCCTGTTGTAGGAGTTTCTTGGCAGGCAAAAACTCCCACCAGGCAGCTTGTACAGTGAGAGTAAAGTTTGGGAATAAAGAGACAGCGTTTTCTTGGTATTGAAGCTTTTGACATCAACCTGAGGCCCACTTCTGGGTCTCGATAATTCAGGATTCGTGTGGTGATGAGACTAAATGCCCCACTGGGGGGATGCGGTCCTAATAAGTGGTGTGCCCTCTCCACAATAAAGACCGGCCCATGCTACATTTTAGCACAGGCAGATCAAATCCTCAACTTACTACTTTTGGTATTCACAGAATGCACTTACTACTTTTGGTATTCACAGAATGCACTTACTACTTTTGGTATTCACAGAATGGATTTACGACTACTAACTATACGTCCGCACTTGGGCCGGAAATTCCGGCCCAGAGGCGAAGCTTCCGACCCGGAGGCGGGGATTCCGTGCCGGAGGCGGAGCTTCCGGCCCAGAGGTGGGGATTCCGGCCAGTGGCGGAGATTTAGCCATGGCCAAAATCTCCACCTCCGGGCCGGAAGCTCCGCCTCCGGGCCGGAATTTCCAGCCCGAGTGCGGACGTAAAGTTAGTAGTCGTAAATCCATTCTGTGAATACCAAAAGTAGTAAGTGCATTCTGTGAATACCAAAAGTAGTAAGTTTAGGATTTTGTCTTAAGTTCATTCTGTGAATCGGGCCCATCTATTTTTTTGTTTATGTCGATTGGATTTGTGGTTGTATTTTTTCGTCTAGTAAATGGACACACTATCTATCCAAAAGATCTGCAATTAGATTAATTGATGGAACTTTGGCCCCCCACTCCTCGTCACACATCATGAAGAGAGACCAGACTTTTGTTAACATGACTGCCTGGCCTGTGTTAGATGGGATTGTATGGGATGCTGTAAAATTTTAAATTCATGGCCCCACAGAGGTGATTAATGTCCCCAATGTACTTTGTGTTTATATGGGGGATGTTGTGAAGCAAAACATACGCTCTGATGATTGGGATGTCCAAGCCGTCGAGGCTCTTTTTTCTGATTTGAAATATTATGCTGCTTTTGATGCTGAAGATTTGTATTTAGACACAGCAAATTATGGAGAATTGTTTTGTTGCCAACACTATGGCAATCATTTCTTGCATAAAGCGAATACCTTTAGAAATGTTGTTAATTATATGCAACGGGAACATTGTCCAGCACCAATTGAAGGCAGCTCCAAAACTCTAGTGAAAAAATTTACATATTTTACTGATTTCAGTGTATCTAATCCTGAAGCCTTTTATTTTAAAATAGCTGCTGAGTCAGCTTCAAAAGTTATACTGACCCAAACTAAAAAATTGTATTCAAAGTCCTTTATGGATGACTTAGCTATAGGGGGCTATGAGCTGTGGAAAGATATCATTGATCTTAAATCTGTTTGGGGTTCTAAAGCTTGGCAGGTACGAAGCACAGAAGCTCTGCATCATGCATACCTTATACCTAACCACCTGTTGTTTTTTAATTCTACTATTTTTCAGACCACCTGCTTTGGATTGGCAACTTCTAAAAAGATGAATTCCCCTTCTTTCCTGATCTGGTCGCATATCTAAAATGGGAAAATCTAATCACACAGATCTGTCCCTTGATGAATTGCAGTCATTCATTACTAATACATCCTTCAATATTTCCAACTTAGATCCTGAAAGATGGTTAATATGGCAGAAAAGTTCAGATTCCTGTCACTATCGTTTTCTGGGTCTGCACCCCGGTTATACACAGGTTAGAGTAGACCCCCGATTTGAATCTTCCCATTCTGTTACTACCTATTCTGTAGGAAAGTTATGTCAAACTTGGGCTGCAACATTCCACCTTGGCATCTGTTAAGCTTCATTTATCCAAACAAATGACAAAGTAGATTTGAATGATTTTGTTAAGGGCCCTGTGGGTGGCAGGTCCAAAAGATGGGTGTATGATGTTTACAACGAAGTTTGGAAATTATCTCAAATTGAAGCTGCTTCTAGATTAAGAGCTATTGATCAAGCAAATTTGGAAAAAATGCTTGCTGCCATTGATAATAGCATTTACACCCTTTCTTCCAGAATTCACACATTAGATAATATTGTTTCATCTGTTGTGGATATTGTACAAGATGACATGTCTGTCTTATACCATGGTCAAAATCAATTGCGTTCGATAATGCAATTTACATGGACTTTACAAACATTGAAGGCTGGGAAATTTCCCTGGGACTACATGAATACTTCATCTTTATTCTTGCCGTTCAATCTGACTGATAAACTACAGCCCATGTCCATGAAGGATGCAACATATTCAATACTGCATACTGAAAAGTTGGAACCTTTACCATTTTCTGTGGCCGAATCAAACTCAGCAGTGTGGCTTATCCATGGGTTAATCACACTACCATTTCCATTGTTCAAGTTCAGTTCATGTATGAAACACTATGCCTTAGGCAGATACGAAGCATTGGGTACCGCTTTCCTACGTGAAGTTTAGTCACTTCCATTTACATACAGGTGCCTGAGAGAGGATAAAGAAGTTTATTTAAAAGGAGAAGATTTCACTTCCACACCTGATCACTCAGTAGTTTGTAGGAACATCCAATTGCATGGAGCATGCAACGTTCACGCCCCGAATTTAGCTTGCATTTTGAAGGGAAATCCTGTGCCAGCGATCACACCCACTTTTACGTTATTAGTTAACGGTAGTTATTTGCTTTTAAATAATGAGGCATGCTGCGGGATGCTAGTAGGGATTCCATACATTGTAACTGTCTCACAACGAGTAGTCTGTTGTAAGAATGTGCTTTTCCCACCCCCGCATGGGAGACTAGATGTATCCATCTGGCCTTCCATACCAACCTTGAAAGCAGAGTTAAACAAGATGAGCAGTATAAGGGCTCTATTGTCTCAAAAAGAAGTCGCCTGACTTCCTCTCGTGAAACATTTGCCCTTCACGTAGCTAACACCCGCACCGAGGTACATGCTCTTTTGAATACAGATCTCCTCCTTCATTTTGGTGCTCTGATTCACACTATATTCAATGCCTCGTCAACAACTAGCTTGGTGTGTTTTTCCAAAGTTGTGGGTTCCGGCCTTGTGACCTCATTCCAAACAATATTTGGTGTGAAACTGGCATTTTTTCATTCTATTTTTTCCAGCATCTTCGGTGGGCTTCCATTAATTCTCACCTTGACTGCTGGTGTGCTGCTGTTGGTTTGCTTGCTCCACAATGGCTGCACGATCTGTGTCACACGACAGCCTGCCACGGCTGCTTCAACTGCGCAACCGGATGCTTGAATACTATGGAACACTACCACTGGCCACTTTGAGCGTAGCCTATGGATTATCCTTCCGGTTCTCATACTTTACTTGCGTGCAACCTGTTTTCCATTGCCTAGATTGTCCATTCGAAAGGGCTTTGGATTGTGCCTGTCGAACACAGCGTCTCCTGCCCCGGATTATGATCAACTAATGAGTCCCTTAGTGGCTCATGAGTTGAACTGTTCTGGTATCGGGATAATGGCCTGAGGAGCGGCGCATGGAATCCTAGGGAATTGGGATATATATGCTGCAGCCCAAGACTTCCTGGCGCAAATTTATCTTGAAGAACACGCAAGTTGTCCTCTGATGGTGCTAGAGGCTCCGGTTTTCGAAGAACATGTATGTTCCTTTACTTTATTAGACTAGATGGCGGAATCATTTACTGACAGCTACAATGACTTCCTTTTGGAGGCTGTTGCAACATACTGTGCCTACACGTTGATTGAGTAAGTTGGCAGTTCTCCATTTTCTGCACATAATAACTCTAATATTTTTTATTTTTATTTTTTACTCCTGATTGAGCTGTGTAACGCCTCTGAGAGATGTTTTAATTTTTTACTTTTTCCCAACAAATTTTTTGAACTTTCACTACCAAGTATACGGATTGGCAATATTTGAACTTGGTTCTCTCTCACTCGAACTTGAACTCTGCGTTCCTACATTGCTTCCCTATTCTGTTCGTGTTCCGATCAAGGGAGGGTGTAGTGAAGACAGGGTTCTATGTGCACACATTGCTATGTTAGCATAGGCGCTTTAGAAGTTAAATGCCATCTTGCCACTTTGCTGCTTTTGCACACAACACTACAGGTAGCAGTCATTACTAGTAAAACTGCTTGCTTGCTTTTTTTTCACATGAGAACGGTCTGTTGTTCACATCCCTAGACGTGCACCGCGACCTTAGTCTGAACACTGTCTGCAGAAACCGTCAAGGTCAAATAACTATGTATGCTGTTGAATTCAGGTTGATCGGCCCACACTCTAGACACAACAAGCACACAGCTGAAAATATCTGAAACTCGGGTGCCTTTAATATTGCATTTGCATGCATGATTCAGGCACTTGGAGAAAACTTTTCCAGACACAGAGAGCAGAGCTGATCCTGTGATGTGATTCACCTAAGCTGATCTTTGAGGTATGGGGTTCCCCATTCAAACCTAGAGGCCTTCTATTTGTTTATAAAACTAGCTTACTAGCCAGGGGAGGGTGGTTTACAGGGTATTATAGGACCTGTTTCCACTATCATTATAATATGATTTCTCCCTTCATTTTCTATGGAATTGTAACAATGCTGATGGTTTTATTTTTAATCATTTGTCTGCTTATGTTAGCCAAAGCACTGCACCTTAGAGCACATAGTTCAAAATAAACATTTTAAACTTGACCGTGTCTCTGATTACTCTTGTTGTGGACTGATATGAGAATAATAACGAAAAGGTGTTTCTGATTACCACCATTGCTGAGAGTACTCTAAGTTGCTTGTTCTGGGTTGTCTAATCATTGGTAGCTTCGAGATGATACGGAGAACGAATGAGACACTGATGCTAGTCGGATGCTTCTGGGTACTGAGGTGAGTTTTTTGGTACACCACAATTCACTGAGGTCCTGGTTTCCTGCACATAGTTCTGTGCATGAGCAGAATCCCCACAACAATGGCCTTCACAGGCACTCCCATCACCCCCCTGCCCTGCACCCATTGCACACAGACACGGCTCATTGCACCAAGCTGTGCCATTTCATCCACAAGACTGGCGCATGGCAAGCCAGTGCAGCTACAAGCAGAGCCACTGACACAATGGCAGGGCATCCCGAACACATGGACGACTCCATTCACGTCCACCTACACCTTGCACGTCTGCTGCATGTCCTGGGTGCACTGCCTTTGGCAGTGCTGCGGATCACTTACCGGCTGAGTTTCCACATTGTGGACATTACCTGCGTTCAACCTGTGTTGCAATGTCGCACGTGCCTATCCGAGTGGTGCATGGAAGTGTGCCTCTCTAACGTGTGGGTAGCTGACATGGATTATGACGGATGTGTGCACCCCCTGTTGGCCCACGACCATGAGTGTCATGCTGATGCCCGTTTATGGCATGCATGTTGGGAACTGGGCCTGGGAGATTGCACGTGTCGTAGTATGCAGTGAGCAAATTGACCCACTCCCCGATTCTACTTTGGTGCACATTGGGGACAGTGGTTGGAGTCAGCACATCTGTCCCGGTCAGCTGATGGATTACATCGACGACATGTCAAATAGTGTGGCCAACCATCACTCATTAGAGATATTGGCTTGCGCAGCTGCACTCACGTTCATGGACGAGTGACAAGGTACCTGCAACCATGACTCGATGTGCCACATTGCACGTGTTCCGCCGCATCATTGCACGTTGTGCATCTGGTCACATGTCCCAAGACGACAGTGGACATGGCTGCATTGGCGTTGACTCATATCCGAGGCGCGGACAACCAACGCTGCTTGATACTGAAGTGTGTTGGTGATGGACTACCCCAGAGGTGAACATGGACGTTTTCCTACGTTCCTTATTCAGGCATGCTGCTGCATTTGTCTGCATAGTGTGGCACTACTCTTGGCCGTACTGACACGCACTATAAAGTTTCCACATTTTCACTTGTCTCCAAATGTGTTGTGTCTTCATTTGTATGCCAATGTGTGTGTCACGGATTCTCTGGCTGCCTGCCATACGTGAATTGCTACTACATCCGGATTGTGGGTTTGTACTTATGTGTTCTCATGTGCCTGTTTTGTACTGATACTTTTGGACATTTATCCACCACAGGCGAGTGCATTTGTGTCCAGTGTTCGATTGTGTGAATGTTTTTGTTTGGACAACATTGTGTTGAATGTTGGTGTGCTCTGCTTCCTATGTATGTGTGCTGCATTGTGTGTGAGATGTCCCTTCATGTGAGGTTTTGTTCACCCTTCTCCCTTTCAGGCAGTGTGGTTTTCACTTTTGTGCTTGTTCAGTAGTGTGATGTTGGTGGGTTGTGTGACTTGTGCTCCTTGTTGGTGTGTTTCATTTTGGCCATGGTTTGTAATTGTGCTGTACTTAATTGTGCATGTGTGCCATTGTGCCCATCTCCCCCCGTCGCCCCACTCCCTGCTTGTTTCTCTTCCTGGTGCTGTTGTGTCTGTAATTTTGTTGCTCCACACATTAATACATGTAAAAAACAAATTAGAATAGTTCCTTGTTTCTTTTAGATTGTAAAACTTCTCTCTATTGGTTATTTTTGTATTTTCAATATCAACAGTTTTTTTAATATTCAATGACACATAGAAGTCAGAAGTGCAATGTATTCTATCAACACACTTTCAGAACATTCTACAACACATGCAGGTAAAAAGTTCATCAATTTTTTTTAAACCTAACGATATTTTTTTGCAACATTTTCTCGAACATTTAACAGCACGTGCAGATTTAAATTTCACGATTTTTAAGTTCGAACTGTGCCTTCCAAATGCAAGTAGCAGGTGTGGTTGAGTTGAGCAAATGTTATCCTATGATATGTACTCCATGTTTAAACTGCTTTATCTTAACCATTCACAAAGATGCTTTTCCACAAAACGAATTAAACAAATGTGCACCCTACTAAAACAATGCTTTTCATCTCCCAATCAGTTATCGTTTTGTATGGAGAAAAAAGTAGTTCCACATCTTTAAACATATCTCTTATTCTACAAAAGGACTGCATGAGCTGCATATATCTATCCATACCTCCCAGCCATACCTTCAAAATGCTAGTGTGGATCGTAGGACATAGCTATGTTTTCTGGTGCAAGAGGTATGCAGAACAGAGACGTATTGACTTAGACCTAGGTTTACAAAATGTGGACATTAAATGGTTTGAATTGCAGTCATTCATTACTAATACATCCTTCAATATTTCCAACTTAGATCCTTAAAGATGGTTAATATGGCAGAAAAGTTCAGATTCCTGTCAATATCGTTTTCTGTGTCTGCACCCCGGTTATACACAGGTTAGAGTAGACCCCCGATTTGAATCTTCCCATTCTGTTACTACCTATTCTGTAGGAAAGTTATGTCAAACCTGGGCTGCAACATTCCACCTTGGCATCTGTTAAGCTTCATTTATCCAAACAAATGACAAAGTAGATTTGAATGATTTTGTTAAGGGCCCTGTGGGTGGCAGGTCCAAAAGATGGGTGTATGATGTTTACAACGAAGTTTGGAAATTATCTCAAATTGAAGCTGCTTCTAGATTAAGAGCTATTGATCAAGCAAATTTGGAAAAAATGCTTGCTGCCATTGATAATAGCATTTACACCCTTTCTTCCAGAATTCACACATTAGATAATATTGTTTCATCTGTTGTGGATATTGTACAAGATGACATGTCTGTCTTATACCATGGTCAAAATCAATTGCGTTCGATAATGCAATTTACATGGACTTTACAAACATTGAAGGCTGGGAAATTTCCCTGGGACTACATGAATACTTCATCTTTATTCTTGCCGTTCAATCTGACTGATAAACTACAGCCCATGTCCATGAAGGATGCAACATATTCAATACTGCATACTGAAAAGTTGGAACCTTTACCATTTTCTGTGGCCGAATCAAACTCAGCAGTGTGGCTTATCCATGGGTTAATCACACTACCATTTCCATTGTTCAAGTTCAGTTCATGTATGAAACACTATGCCTTAGGCAGATACGAAGCATTGGGTACCGCTTTCCTACGTGAAGTTTAGTCACTTCCATTTACATACAGGTGCCTGAGAGAGGATAAAGAAGTTTATTTAAAAGGAGAAGATTTCACTTCCACACCTGATCACTCAGTAGTTTGTAGGAACATCCAATTGCATTGAGCAACGTTCACGCCCCGAATTTAGCTTGCATTTTGAAGGGAAATCCTGTGCCAGCGATCACACCCACTTTTACGTTATTAGTTAACGGTAGTTATTTGCTTTTAAATAATGAGGCATGCTGCGGGATGCTAGTAGGGATTCCATACATTGTAACTGTCTCACAACGAGTAGTCTGTTGTAAGAATGTGCTTTTCCCACCCCCGCATGGGAGACTAGATGTATCCATCTGGCCTTCCATACCAACCTTGAAAGCAGAGTTAAACAAGATGAGCAGTATAAGGGCTCTATTGTCTCAAAAAGAAGTCGCCTGACTTCCTCTCGTGAAACATTTGCCCTTCACGTAGCTAACACCCGCACCGAGGTACATGCTCTTTTGAATACAGATCTCCTCCTTCATTTTGGTGCTCTGATTCACACTATATTCAATGCCTTGTCAACAACTAGCTTGGTGTGTTTTTCCAAAGTTGTGGGTTCCGGCCTTGTGACCTCATTCCAAACAATATTTGGTGTGAAACCGGCATTTTTTCATTCTATTTTTTCCAGCATCTTCGGTGGGCTTCCATTAATTCTCACTTTGACTGCTGGTGTGCTGCTGTTGGTTTGCTTGCTCCACAATGGCTGCACGATCTGTGTCACACGACAGCCTGCCACGGCTGCTTCAACTGCGCAACCGGATGCTTGAATACTATGGAACACTACCACTGGCCACTTTGAGCGTAGCCTATGGATTATCCTTCCGGTTCTCATACTTTACTTGCGTGCAACCTGTTTTCCATTGCCTAGATTGTCCATTCGAAAGGGCTTTGGATTGTGCCTGTCGAACACAGCGTCTCCTGCCCCGGATTATGATCAACTAATGAGTCCCTTAGTGGCTCATGAGTTGAACTGTTCTGGTATCGGGATTATGGCCTGAGGAGCGGCGCATGGAATCCTAGGGAATTGGGATATATATGCTGCAGCCCATGACTTCCTGGCGCAAATTTATCTTGAAGAACACGCAAGTTGTCCTCTGATGGTGCTAGAGGCTCCGGTTTTCGAAGAACATGTATGTTCCTTTACTTTATTAGACTAGATGGCGGAATCATTTACTGACAGCTACAATGACTTCCTTTTGGAGGCTGTTGCAACATACTGTGCCTACACGTTGATTGAGTAAGTTGGCAGTTCTCCATTTTCTGCACATAATAACTCTAATATTTTTTATTTTTATTTTTTACTCCTGATTGAGCTGTGTAACGCCTCTGAGAGATGTTTTAATTTTTTACTTTTTCCCAACACATTTTTTGAACTTTCACTACCAAGTATACGGATTGGCAATATTTGAACTTGGTTCTCTCTCACTCGAACTTGAACTCTGCGTTCCTACATTGCTTCCCTATTCTGTTCGTGTTCCGATCAAGGGAGGGTGTAGTGAAGACAGGGTTCTATGTGCACACATTTCTATGTTAGCATAGGCGCTTTAGAAGTTAAATGCCATCTTGCCACTTTGCTGCTTTTGCACACAACACTACAGGTAGCAGTCATTACTAGTAAAACTGCTTGCTTGCTTTTTTTTCACATGAGAACGGTCTGTTGTTCACATCCCTAGACGTGCACCGCGACCTTAGTCTGAACACTGTGTGCAGAAACCGTCAAGGTCAAATAACTATGTATGCTGTTGAATTCAGGTTGATCGGCCCACACTCTAGACACAACAAGCACACAGCTGAAAATATCTGAAACTCGGGTGCCTTTAATATTGCATTTGCATGCATGATTCAGGCACTTGGAGAAAACTTTTCCAGACACAGAGAGCAGAGCTGATCCTGTGATGTGATTCACCTAAGCTGATCTTTGAGGTATGGGGTTCCCCATTCAAACCTAGAGGCCTTCTATTTGTTTATAAAACTAGCTTACTAGCCAGGGGAGGGTGGTTTACAGGGTATTATAGGACCTGTTTCCACTATCATTATAATATGATTTCTCCCTTCATTTTCTATGGAATTGTAACAATGCTGATGGTTTTATTTTTAATCATTTGTCTGCTTATGTTAGCCAAAGCACTGCACCTTAGAGCACATAGTTCAAAATAAACATTTTAAACTTGACCGTGTCTCTGATTACTCTTGTTGTGGACTGATATGAGAATAATAACGAAAAGGTGTTTCTGATTACCACCATTGCTGAGAGTACTCTAAGTTGCTTGTTCTGGGTTGTCTAATCATTGGTAGCTTCGAGATGATACGGAGAACGAATGAGACACTGATGCTAGTCGGATGCTTCTGGGTACTGAGGTGAGTTTTTTGGTACACCACAATTCACTGAGGTCCTGGTTTCCTGCACATAGTTCTGTGCATGAGCAGAATCCCCACAACAATGGCCTTCACAGGCACTCCCATCACCCCCCTGCCCTGCACCCATTGCACACAGACACGGCTCATTGCACCAAGCTGTGCCATTTCATCCACAAGACTGGCGCATGGCAAGCCAGTGCAGCTACAAGCAGAGCCACTGACACAATGGCAGGGCATCCCGAACACATGGACGACTCCATTCACGTCCACCTACACCTTGCACGTCTGCTGCATGTCCTGGGTGCACTGCCTTTGGCAGTGCTGCGGATCACTTACCGGCTGAGTTTCCACATTGTGGACATTACCTGCGTTCAACCTGTGTTGCAATGTCGCACGTGCCTATCCGAGTGGTGCATGGAAGTGTGCCTCTCTAACGTGTGGGTAGCTGACATGGATTATGACGGATGTGTGCACCCCCTGTTGGCCCACGACCATGAGTGTCATGCTGATGCCCGTTTATGGCATGCATGTTGGGAACTGGGCCTGGGAGATTGCACGTGTCGTAGTATGCAGTGAGCAAATTGACCCACTCCCCGATTCTACTTTGGTGCACATTGGGGACAGTGGTTGGAGTCAGCACATCTGTCCCGGTCAGCTGATGGATTACATCGACGACATGTCAAATAGTGTGGCCAACCATCACTCATTAGAGATATTGGCTTGCGCAGCTGCACTCACGTTCATGGACGAGTGACAAGGTACCTGCAACCATGACTCGATGTGCCACATTGCACGTGTTCCGCCGCATCATTGCACGTTGTGCATCTGGTCACATGTCCCAAGACGACAGTGGACATGGCTGCATTGGCGTTGACTCATATCCGAGGCGCGGACAACCAACGCTGCTTGATACTGAAGTGTGTTGGTGATGGACTACCCCAGAGGTGAACATGGACGTTTTCCTACGTTCCTTATTCAGGCATGCTGCTGCATTTGTCTGCATAGTGTGGCACTACTCTTGGCCGTACTGACACGCACTATAAAGTTTCCACATTTTCACTTGTCTCCAAATGTGTTGTGTCTTCATTTGTATGCCAATGTGTGTGTCACGGATTCTCTGGCTGCCTGCCATACGTGAATTGCTACTACATCCGGATTGTGGGTTTGTACTTATGTGTTCTCATGTGCCTGTTTTGTACTGATACTTTTGGACATTTATCCACCACAGGCGAGTGCATTTGTGTCCAGTGTTCGATTGTGTGAATGTTTTTGTTTGGACAACATTGTGTTGAATGTTGGTGTGCTCTGCTTCCTATGTATGTGTGCTGCATTGTGTGTGAGATGTCCCTTCATGTGAGGTTTTGTTCACCCTTCTCCCTTTCAGGCAGTGTGGTTTTCACTTTTGTGCTTGTTCAGTAGTGTGATGTTGGTGGGTTGTGTGACTTGTGCTCCTTGTTGGTGTGTTTCATTTTGGCCATGGTTTGTAATTGTGCTGTACTTAATTGTGCATGTGTGCCATTGTGCCCATCTCCCCCCGTCGCCCCACTCCCTGCTTGTTTCTCTTCCTGGTGCTGTTGTGTCTGTAATTTTGTTGCTCCACACATTAATACATGTAAAAAACAAATTAGAATAGTTCCTTGTTTCTTTTAGATTGTAAAACTTCTCTCTATTGGTTATTTTTGTATTTTCAATATCAACAGTTTTTTTAATATTCAATGACACATAGAAGTCAGAAGTGCAATGTATTCTATCAACACACTTTCAGAACATTCTACAACACATGCAGGTAAAAAGTTCATCAATTTTTTTTAAACCTAACGATATTTTTTTGCAACATTTTCTCGAACATTTAACAGCACGTGCAGATTTAAATTTCACGATTTTTAAGTTCGAACTGTGCCTTCCAAATGCAAGTAGCAGGTGTGGTTGAGTTGAGCAAATGTTATCCTATGATATGTACTCCATGTTTAAACTGCTTTATCTTAACCATTCACAAAGATGCTTTTCCACAAAACGAATTAAACAAATGTGCACCCTACTAAAACAATGCTTTTCATCTCCCAATCAGTTATCGTTTTGTATGGAGAAAAAAGTAGTTCCACATCTTTAAACATATCTCTTATTCTACAAAAGGACTGCATGAGCTGCATATATCTATCCATACCTCCCAGCCATACCTTCAAAATGCTAGTGTGGATCGTAGGACATAGCTATGTTTTCTGGTGCAAGAGGTATGCAGAACAGAGACGTATTGACTTAGACCTAGGTTTACAAAATGTGGACATTAAATGGTTTGCACATGGATTGAAGTGGCACCAATTGTTGCCTTTGGTTAAAACCTGTTTGCATCTCCAACACCCTGACCTCATGATTGTGCACTGTGGTGGAAACAACCTAGGCACATTGACTGGCATAGGTTTGGAAATGCTTATGAAGGACACCTTTAGACAACTGATGTTGCTTTTACCTCAAACTGTCTTTGTTTATTCCAATATATGCCAAAGACAGAAGTGGAAATGGTCAAACCAATTTTGTCCTCAGATTGAAAAATCTAGGAAGAATGTTAACAAAGCTGTGTCTGCATACCTCTGAGACCTCAGAATGGGGTCCATCTACAACAACAACATACGTTTTTATATAGCTCATATCTACAGAAGTGATGGAGTACACTTCACAGATCAGGGTAATTGAGTTTTTCTGAATAACCTGAAGCTGTGCATCCGCACCAATATGTAGCTCCAACTAATAAACACAATGGCTCTTTTTAGGGCCGCCTTATAATCCCAATATCGGTTCGCAGACTGACAGCTGCGGTCCGGCCACAACAGGGAGACCTGCGGGCCGTCGGGCTGGCTCGCAGAGGGAGAGCTGCGGCCCATGGGCTCACCTAGCACAAGGAGAGCTATGGGACGTCCGCTCGCAAACCCACAGCAGCGTGCTGGCCCGCAGCGTGGAGCTCGGGTCTAACTTGCAAAGGGACAACAAAGGCCCAATTGCCCTGCTAGCAGAGACATACCTATGATCTAAAGGACTGGCTCGCACATGTACAGCTGTGGACCCAACGGCTCACAGATGCACAGCTGCGAGCCAACAGAGTGGTACTGTTTTATGGTTTAGGGTAGTACAGTGGTGTTTGTGTACTGTAGTGGATTGTGCTGTGAGTAGTGTTTTAGGATTTAGAGTAGTGCAGTGTGTTTGTGTAGTGTTTGAAGGTTCGTGCTGGAAATAGTGTTTTAGGATTTAGGGTAGTGCAGTGGTGTTTCGGTAGTGTAGCGGATCGTGCCGACAAACTGACTCACAGAGCTCCGAACCAACACACTGGCTTGTAGAGGCTTAGCCGCGACCTGCTGATGTAGGGAGAGGCAGTGTGAAAAGGGTATCTCACCCAGAAACATATAACAGTGTTGCTTCGCAGAGGTAAAACTACAAACCTGATGGCTTCTACACGGAC
The DNA here is from genome assembly GCF_964204655.1 of Triturus cristatus. Taxonomy (NCBI): domain Eukaryota; kingdom Metazoa; phylum Chordata; class Amphibia; order Caudata; family Salamandridae; genus Triturus; species Triturus cristatus. The sequence continues at coordinate 553,929,999 of NC_140581.1, forward strand.
AGATGCGAGCTGACGGACTGAATCACAAAATTGCTGCCAACACTTCCTAGTTTCAACAGTTCACAGCCAATCAGCCGCAAGCTCATGCTCTTAACTCCTCAGCCAGTTAGATGGCAGAATTCTCAAATGTCAATATCTGTAAAATTCCCAAAAACTACTGAACGGATTTACACCATTTAAACAAAAGCGTGGTTTCTGAACCATCACCTGCGAAATTTGGCATAATTCCGTTCAGCAGTTTCACCTGTAGTGTTCTCTAAAGTTTTGTATGGAAATTGCATGGAGAAAACATGTTTTGCGACCCCTTTTTTTCTCAACCCCCCCAGACCAATAACCCCCAAACTTTCAATATAGGAGCTGATCAAAAAAGAGAAACTTTTTGGATAATTTTGTAAACCTTCGTCAAACGCCAAAGTTATAGGCACATGCAGGGCTCCAAGAGGGGGGCCGCGCAACACCCCTCCCAACATGACTGAAGCCCCAGAGCTACGGGGACCACAGCGGGCCCCCACAGCCCCAGCAAGCCCCACTAATATTTTTTAACAAATGCCCCCGGGACCTATCCACCCGGGGACCTCATTAAAACAAAACGCGGGAACCCGCGACCCCAGCGCCAATTGCGCCGAAATATTTTTTTATTAAAAATGCTTTTTTGGGCCCTGGGGGTCCTTTTGGAACCCCCTCAGCATGCCTAGGGGGTTAGGGGGTTTCTACACTGCCCCCTTCTCTTGTTTTATATCTTTGTTTTCTGGAGACTCGCTTCTACACCCAGTGAAGCTCGTGCACAGCACTTAGGCTCCGCCCAGATATCAAAACTTTTATTTTTCTAATTTCTCAGCAGCTACTGAACGGATTTACACCATTTAAACAAAGGTCGCTTTCTGACCCACACACTACCTTTGTGCCAAGTTTGGGGTAATTGCGTTCAGTAGTTTCAGCTGTAGCCTTGCACAAAGTTTCCTATGGGAAATTGATTTTTTGACTCTTATTTTTTGAATTTCTCAAAAACTACTGAATGGATTTACACCATTTGAAAAAAAAGCCATTTTCTGAACCAAGCTCTACCTTTCTGCCAAATTTGGGGTAATTCCGTTCAGCAGTTCGGGCTGTAGCTCTTCGCAAAATTGCCTATGGAAATTAACATGGGGAAAATGCATTTTGGGACCCCCTTGATGAATCACCCCCAAACTTTCAGGATAGTATCTGACCTGGATAGACTTTGTTTTTGGGCAATTTCACAAAGATTTGTTAAACGATGCCATAGTTATTAGAAAATCAAAAAATGCTTTTCCTATGGAAACTAGGCTCTAACTATAACTACCTACTGGTGACCACCAAACGGCGAAGTTCCTGTGGTGAGTACGTGGGCCGGGGGTGGGCGTTGTCAGTGAGGCTCAGAACGCGGCGGAGGCGGCGTGAGAGAAGCAGGGGCACGCCATAACCTGCTATCATACTAACCGCTAGGAGTTAGTTGCCGAGAGGAGGGACAGATGAAATAGGCTGTAAATCACTCCTCGCTCCGTGTTGTATCCTCAAGTTATTTTCAGTACTCCCTAAAAAAAACATTAAAAACAAAACGTGAGAAAACGTAAAAAAACGTGAACAGAAGACCATGGGAGACTAAACAAACATATCGTGAATTGGTCAATACGATTGAGAATTGACAAAAGCAGCAGGGTTATTGGGATACTTTTTGAACCTGGAGTCAGACAAACAGATCCCTTATACTTAGAAAATAATTAACGCCATAGCAATTGTTAACAGGGATAAGAAAATTAAAACCTCAATTGAATAAACATGGCAGAAAAGTCTAAGAATCGCCTACAGAGAGCGAGTGAACTATTAAATGATGATGTAAATGTAAATGTAAATGTCAAGGTACTTATAGAGCGCACTGTCACCAGATGGCCACCTTGCGGTGTCGCCTTTGCGGTTTCCTGGCGCTGATACTCATACCGCTGTGGAACCCCTCCTGGCTTTCCCTGTGAAGTGTCCACTCCTGGGCACCCCCAGGGTGAAGCCAGGCATCCTTAGCGCTGTTGGGGCCGGTGTGGAGGCTAAGCAAGCTATTGCCCAGAGTTGCAGCGTGGGGCCCGTGATTAGAATAGGCACCGAGGCGAGAATAGACAGGTCCGAGGAAATTGAGCCCGAGCCCCGCCGAGGCAGGAATCGAACCCTGGTCTCTGGCCAGAACTCTGCTTCAGGGTCTGCCGCTCTAACCATTGAGCCACACTCCTCCTGATGTCACACCATCAACAAGCACAATGACCAGGGAAACAACAGGAGAAAGAGATAGAAAAACAATAATCAGTGTACTAAGAGAACTGCAGCAAAATTGGATTCTCGAAATTAATAAATGGTGGGAGAAAACAACATTAGAGAAATATATTGAATATAAGCGAGTACCAAGAGGACTTCGAATACTAATTATGCCCACACTGAATGATCTGGATCCAGATCTAATAAAACAATGGCAACAAGATACTAATGAATGCTCATTTAAACTGATGAAAATACTGATTATACATGCTGAAAGAAAATTAGAGAGAATCTCAAGCACAATTCAAGAACTGGAACAGGAATTAGCCAAATTTCCAACAACTGAAGAGAACAAGGAGTCAATTGACAATATGGAAAGAAAAATAAATAAACATGAAGCAGAAGTAGAAAAAAGAAAAGCAAATAAATTCACCAAAGATAGGATAGATTATGCGAATGGTCGCATTTACACATTTGCCCGCAAATATGACACATTGAGGAACAGAGTGGTCATGGACAAATATGTAGGAACTGCTACACCAGACATAGTGGATAGCTCAGATCTTAGTTCAGCGGATGAAGAACTAACTGCAACTCCATTGGATTTTCATGGAGAGATGCGACTAGCACAAATGATAACGTGACAGAGAGGAAGAGGCAGAGGAACGACATGGGGAAGAGGACAATCCAAAATACCACCAGAAGGAGCAGAAGATGGAGTAAAATCAAAAAGAGGAAGAGGAAAGCAGAGGCAACCCTGAAAAAGAAGAAACAATCCTCTTGAATAATAATTCAGTAATCAACATCTCAACAAAAACATTGAATGAAACCCATCTCAAATTACTCAATAGAGGATTGTCCTACTGCCCAAACAAAGATATGGATATATCTAATGCACGAATCGACCTCTATAAGTTCTGTCGGAAAATTAAGCTTGAAAAATATTTCACAGAAAAAAACATCTCGACCAAGTGGTCCAAACTCTGAGAATAATGAATTATCTATTATTGCTCAAAAAGATCTACCTGCCTTAAGAACACTAATATCATTGGAAGAAAAAGAAAGATCTAATATGGGAGATGGTCAACATAATCTCGTAATGGATATAGATCTGTGTAACAGCATGGGGATAGCCACAAACAAAGGAGGAGAAAGTGGACTTAAAGAGCAGTCCAGATTCTGTCCACAACTGCCACCGGGAAATAAGATTGATCTGTTCCATGAAATAATGGTGGAAGAAATCACCAAAATATCCACCGTACCAACATCAGGGGTCAAGAGAAAAAAAGATTGGAACCTAACACCGGGAGAATATAAAGCAATGTCAGAGTTGAGAAATGATCCAACGATCATTATAAAGGCCTCCGATAAAGGAGGAAATATCGTGGTTCAAAACATGTCTGATTACATAGAAGAAGCAAAAACACAATTGGAAACTAAAGATCATTATGAGATACTTCAACATGATCCAACAGAAATCTGGCTGAATGAATACCATTCTATGTTACTCGGATGGAAGGAAAGGGGTTTAATTGATTTTGATTAATATCTTTATTTAAAAACAGATCACCCCATCAAAGCGACGATTTACTTTCTACCGAAGGTGCACAAAGCAATCCATAAGCCACCTGGAAGACCAATAGTCAGTTCGATAGGTTCACTTTTAGAAACAACATCCAGATTTGTAGATATTTTCTTGATGAATTATATGACCGGTCTGCCCTCGTATCTAAGAGACACAATGGACTTTCTAAATAAAATCAGTATGATTGAATGGAAAACAGGATTTTTAATGGCAACAATAGATGTTTCTTCGTTATATACTTCACTAAGACATGAGGATGGAACAAAAGCTGTACAACAATTCCTGCAATCACGACCAATCAACTATTTGGAACACACTGCCATGCTGATAGACATGTTAATTTACTGCCTGCAACACAATGCCTGCAACACAATGTTTTCCTCTTTCTGGGTGACCTTTACTTGCAGAATCAAGGCACGGCAATGGGGACATCTTTTGCCCCAACGTATGCAAATCTACTGATGGCGTATGGGAAACTGAGGTTTTGGAAAAAGAAAAGAAAAAACATTCTAAAATAAAAACATGGTGTCGTTTCATCGGTGATTTGTTCGTTATATGGGACGGGAACCGTGTAGACCTGAAAGCCTTCATTGACTCTCTCGAAGTAAATGACTATAATCTGAACTTCACATCTGCAATAAGTGACACCAGTATCATCTTCTTAGATGTAGAAGTCTTCATCAAGAATAATAGGATTTGCACCAAAATGCATCGAAAACCGACGTCATGTAATAGAATATTACATGCCAACAGTGGGCATCCACTGAATTTAAAATGGAGCATACCCTATGGTCAAGTGTTAAGAGCAAAAAGAAATTGCTCGGACATTGAAGATCTGGAACTTGAAATTGAAGAGATGAGCTGTTGTTTCTTGGAGAGGGGATACCCATTGGATGTGATCATGAATGCAAAATCTAGGGTCTGTTTGAAAAAACGAACTGACCTCTTAGTACCCTCAAAAAGAAAAGCTGATGAAAAAGAGGATACAACAGAGAACACAACACGTCTAATCATGGATTTTAATAATCTCAGTGGAGTTCTGAAAAAAGTGATAAACAAGAACTGGGAAATTCTACGATTAGATGATACATTGAAAGAGAGCTTACCAGTTCATCCCAGTATAACTTATCGAAGAACATCATCTTTAAAAGACATATTAACTCAAAGTCATCTGTAGAAAAGAGAGTCAAAAAAGATCTCATGGCTAAACACACCAGGGTTCTGGAAATGTGCTAAATGTTGGGCATGTGAACATGGCTCCAATATAACAAATTATGAATTACAAAATGGCAAAACAGAATTTTTTTTAGATCACATAACATGTGAGTCAAAATATGTAGTTTACAGATTAGTGTGTCCTTGTAAAAAATACTATGTGGGTAGCACAATTAACAAATTAAAGTTACGGATTTTGCAACATCTACGTGCTATAAAAAATAAAGATCCGAACTATCCAATGGCAAAACATTTTCACGAATACCATCAAAGTGACAACAGCCAATTGAGATATTCAGGAATTAGAATTGTGAAACCTGCTGAGAGAGGTGGTGATCGAACTTTAAAACTGCGTAAAATGGAATCAAGATTAATATTAGCGATAGGCACGGAGTATCCACATGGACATAATCTTGACGCAGAACTATTTGTACATCTGTAAAAAATCATGGCACACTGTTTTTGATCTGTTTTGAATTTGAAGATGAACTTACTCTCTCTTTTACCCTTCTCCTTCTTCTTCTTTTTTGCTTACGAGTTGGATTGTTTTGCAAATACGTATGTATGAACTTTGTTGTCTAACCTGGACATTGAACTTGACAAATGAATATGTAGACTATTGAAATCATGTAGAAATTATCCTAAGAGGAAGATGGCGCATGAATTGAATCCTCATGTCATAAGTTGTTGTTTGCATACTCCTGGTACCTCCATATAAAATGGTGGAACAACTAGTACATATACATTAAGCAATGGATTTAAAAATGTTGAACACATAGATCTGGTTATGTACTTCACAAAGAAAAAGAGTGAATTATTATTATTATTTTTCATTATAATTACCAGATAAAGTGTAGGAACTGTATAAGATCAAAATGATGGTCATCCATTTGAATATTGGGAGGATATTTGACTGAGGCACTTGTTGGAACTACAACTTAGACATTGTAAATTAATTTGTCATTATTGGGATTAGCGAATTGTTATCCATTCACAAACTGATAAGAGATGGTAAATGTCAAAATGTATTATCTCTTTTGAAATGTACTTTACGGGTAGATGAAAATGCGTGGTTGATACCCGGATAATTATCAAAGAGGAGTTAAAAGGAGATGGAATAAGAAGGTTAGAGAATGGCAGGATTAGAAAAGGCCTTAAGAAATCGCAACTTTTGTAATAATTTGTTATCCTTAATTTTCTGTCCTTCTTTTAATTTTCTATCCTTCTCTTATTGGTGTTGTGAAAAATTACTGTTTGGATAAACAAATATATGATTGTAGTAATGACGACTCAAAAAACTCTTAGAGGTAAAAAGTCTTAGATGGACATATGGCACTTGCACTTTATCCTTCAAATGTACTTTACAGTGAATTGAAGAGGAAAAATGGCGACAGAATTGTGCCATGTTATTTTGTTGAGGTGAACAGTCTAGTGTTTGTAATAAACACAAACAAGGGCAATAGCACATAGCACTTTAAATACTGTCTAGACACTGGGGACTCTATGGTCCAGTAGAAGGCTAATGGTAGCCGAAACGCGTAGGCTGTCCTAACCCCTGCACATTTGCACAATGGTGTTTCAATAAATATAATTTGAACCTTACCCTGCTGTGTGTATGTGTGTGTATATATATATATATATATATATATATATATTCACTGAAAAAAACATAGGTTTCAGGGACGTTATAGTTAGGAATTAGCATTTAAAAAACCGTAGAAATTCACTGAAAAAAAACATAGGTTTCAGAGACGTTATAGTTAGTTGGACATTTGACTCATATAAAACCAGAAAAATTCACCTGTTATAGTTAGTTGAGCTTATGTTTTTTTCACAGAATATATATGTGTGTGTGTATATTATCTACTGGCGGTCGCCAGTAGATAGTTATTGTTAGGACCGAGTTTCCATAGGAAATCTGAAAATTCTATTTTGAATAACTTTGGCGCCGGTTGACGAATCCTCGCGAAATTTTCAAAACTAATGGGGCGCTCCACTCAGCTCCTACCCTGAAAGTTTCGGGGTGATTCATCAAGCGGGGGCTGAGAAAAAAGGGGGTCCCAAAACGCGTTTTCCCCATGCATTTTCCCATAGGACCTTTAGTCGAAGGTACAGCCCGAACGGCTGAACAGAATTACTTGAAATTTGGCAAAGAGGTAGTTCTCAGGTCAGGGATGTGCCTTTTGCATATATGGAGTCAATCTGTTCAGTAGTTCCTGAGAAAATTGCAGTTAAAAGTACATAAATAACTATAGGCGCACCGTGCGCGCACCGTGCCGTGCGCAAGCGTAATTCTGATTGGTGGTTTCATGTCAGTCAACGTTCAAATCGGTCGAAATCAGGAAGTGTCGGCTGCCATTTTGTGTGTTTTGTGTGTGACAGTGAAAAAGAAAGGTGGAGAACATGAAAAGGGGGCAGGGTAGAGAGTTCCTGACCCCCTAGCCTTTGTCAGGGGGTCCCTGAAGGACCCCGAAGGGTGAAAAACCTTAAAAACAAAAAATAAATATATAAAAAATATAATAAAACATACATAACTTAGCATTTAAAAAACCTTACAAATTCACTTAAAAAACCATAGGTTTCACACATGTTATAGTTAGGAATTAGCATTTAAAAAACCTTGTACATTCACTTAAAAAACCATTGGTTTCACACATGTTATAGTTAGCTGGACATTTCACTCGTAAAAAACCATTGAAAATTTCCCCCGTTATAGTTAGTTCAGATAACTATAACTCTCGCGACCGCCACACTATCACAAGGATGATGTCATCAGTGATGTCATGAGTGATGCCACTGACCATGTCATGAGGGATGTAATATGTGACGTCATGAGCAGTGGATTGCGGGCGCGCAAGTTGTAGTTATCTGAACTAACTATAACGGGGGAATTTCAATGGTTTTTTACGAGTGAAATGTCCAGCTAACTATAACATGTGTGAAACCTATGGTTTTTTAAGTGAATTTGCAAGGTTTTTTAAATGCTAATTCCTAACTATAACGTGTGTGAAACCTATGGTTTTTTAAGTAAATATATATATAGTTATAGTTAGGACCTAGTTTCCATAGGATAAGCGTTTTTTGTTTTCCCAATAACTTTAATGCCGGTTGATGAATCTTCTCGAAATTTTCAAAACTAGTGGCCCGCTCCGGTCAGCCCCTGTTTTATAAGTTTCGGGGTGATTCGTCAAGCGGGGGCCGAGAAAAAAGGGGGGTTCCAGAACGTGTTTTCCCCATGTTAACTTCAACAGGACCCTTTAGAGAAAGCTACAGACCGAACCGCTGAACGGAATTACACCAAATTTGGTAGAAAGGTAGCCCTTGGTTCAGAAAGAACCCTTGTATTACATGGTGTAAATCCCTTCAGTAATTCCTGAGAAATTAAAAAAATAAAAGGTTTCAATATCTGGGTGGAACCTAACCACACAAGCACGAGCTTGCCTCTGATTGGCTGCCAACACTTCAAACCAGGAAGTGTTGGCAGCCATCTTGTGCCTCAGACCAAGGGAGAAAGAACAAGGTGAGTAAAAGATAAAAAAACAAGAAAAGAGGGCCGGGTAAAAACACCCTGACCCCCAGGACCCCAAAAATATTTGTTTTTGTAATTTTTGGGTGGGCTTACGCCAGGTGCGCGAATCCGTCCGAAAATTTAAAAAAACTAAGCCTCCCATGCTTCATTTTCAAAGCCCATTACTGTGTGAAAGCACCCGTTTGGCTCATAAACTGAAAGCACACCCCCATACGTAGAGCAGGATTCTTCTAATGCACACGGATGCCGATGATCGGTTTGGAGTTAGAGTGCTGGTGTAGTTCAGACTTCTTTTCATAAGTGTAACCAAATACATAAGTTGTGGGAGATGGACACTGACAGAATTACTAGAAGCATTATTTTCTGCTAAAGCGCCACTAAAATAAAATAACGTGACGAAGCAAATTTTGCTTTCACGACACCACCAGAGCCCGACTATGGGGCTGGGAGTTCAACTGTAGCAGCATGCCGCTGCGTGCATGGTCGTAGCGCCCATTATGCACTGTGCACCTCATGAGCCGGCAGGAAGCAGTCGCAGCAACACCGGGCGCCGCTGCAGGGGACCACGGCACCGTTAAGAAGCAGCTCTGCAGCTGGACACGTGGAGCTGCAGTCAGGGATCGGGGGGACGAGGAGGACACGCATCGCCTGCTAAAGGAGCTGCTGCTCTCCGGTAACCTCATCAAGGAAGCTGTGCGCCTCCTGCAGCTGGGCGCCTCCTGTACTGTGCCGGAGACCGTGCAGTGAATGAGACCCGGGGCCTGGCGAGGAGAGATCTGCCCCATGTCTGGTACAGAGGTGATTGTCCTGGGATCCCTGCAGGCACACGGCTACAGGGAAGCCTCCACCTCCCGCTCCCACCCACATCACCAAGAGAATGTTGTACCAGGGGCCGTCTCAAGAAGAGCAGCCCTGGGAGAAGGAGACCTGCCCGAGGAAGCACGCTTCCACTCCTGTTTGAACAGAGGGGACAGGTCAGACAGCGATCACAGTCTGGAAGAGACGATCTCGGCACCCTGAGGAACCACATCTGCCCTGAGCTGAGAAGAGAATCTCGCACCAAGAACTGACAGCAGTGTGTCTGCAGTGGAGTCTAGAACCCATGGGCGTAGGAAGTGTGGGGGACGTGGGGGATATATCCCCCCCAGATTTTGGAGTCGGGGGGACACGGGGGACAAGGGTGGGGGGGGACGAGGGGACAAAGGAATTTCCCCTCTCCCTTCTGTTATCGCAGGGCCATTAGCACGCGAAAGCGCTACCTAATGGCCCTGCACTTGACCTGCCTGGAGTCAGAGGCCACCCGCCCTCTGCCTTTTGTTATGCTGCAGGAAGGCTCAGCCATTCTGGGAAGGGGAGAGAACGGAGAAAAAATAAACGCTGTCTCTTTTCCTTCATGGCAAGGACCGTGCCCACTACTCCTGATCTGCCTCTGGCGGCTGCCCTCCTCTCTTTATTCCTCCATCTCTTTCTGTCTCTGTCTCGCTCCTGCTTACGTGCTGATTTCAAGAGGCAGCTCTTAAGGTACTCTCTCTTGCCTCTCCTTTTCTTTATTTGTTCCCCTGTGAAATTGATCCAAAAAAGGTTGAACACTTTGGCTGTAAATGTCCTCATTTTCTGACCGTTTTCTATTGAAAAGAAAAACCTCGGAATGTAGAGAAAAAATAGTTAAATACCTAAATAAAGCAATACAGAGTGGACAGCAGACAGGCCAGACTGTTATTCACACCCACACACATTAGCGCCACTTTACAGAGTTTGCCAGTGAAAGCGCTACTTTCTTTCTATCTTCTTTCTTTGAACAACATTGTTTTCCCAGGGTGGGTAAGTGCGCCATTCCTAAAGGGACTGCAATACCTGGTTGATGGGTAGAGTGGAAACGTTTAATATGATCATTTTCAACTTTTTAATTATTTTAGCTTATAAAATGCGGCTCTGTGTTTGGGGATGTGGTCTTTTTTAAACCAAACTGCATACATTTTGAAAGGATATAAGCAATGGACATTGAAAGGGGTCCCTTCCTGGTCCTGTAGCCATGTCTTGAACTTTTCAGGCAAAATCACTTACTGATTTCTGAATAATGAGTTTAAAACCGTTAAGGTAATCATGTTTTTTTCTGATTACAGTTCACATGGTTTGCTTATTCTTGCATTCCCTATGAGTGTTTGCTTTTTCCAGGGTGTTATTCATTTTTTTTCAGGCAGCATTCTATTGTTGTCTAGTGCATAATTTGAATTTAGTCGCAGCACAATTGAGTTGTGCTGAAGGCAGTGCGAGTTTCTCTCAGTGGGGCAGTATGGTGATCAGTGTGGGAGAGAATGTGGCACTCTGGCCAGAGCTGCTGAATTTGGAACTGGAGAACCATGTTCAGACCTTCATGACCAGTTCACCATACCACACTCCTGACAGAGCGTATTCCGATACTACACCTTAGAAGGCCCGATAGACCTTAGAAGCCCAGGTGTCTTAGCACCCGCAAGTGGACCTGTCCACCACAATCCATACTGCAGTTCACTTCCAGTCTTACGGGCAGGCATATGAAGAAGCACATCCTAGATCGACAGTGAATCTGTCACTGAGGTCACAAGACCCTTGAGGTCAGTCCACCTCACCCATTGGTACCTCCATTGGCCTTTTTCCAGCACTAGCAGTGCAACTTGCCAGGGGTTGGCAATGTAGGATTTGCATGCACACCAAACTTAGGGGGTGATTATAATGGCAGTGGGACCGCCATGTCACCCCTTCGGTGGCGGTCCCACCGCCATTGGTGACTGCATCACAGCCCGCCATATTACAATGGCGGGTGGTTACCTGGCGGTCGGAAAGACCAACCACCACGCACCCGACGGGCTTCTTGAGCCCACCGGTGTGGTGGAGGGGCTCGTGGTTCCTACAATGCTGGTGGTGCCTACCATGCACCGCAGCAGGGATTACGATGTCCCTTACCCGCCAGCTTATCAATGGCGGTTCACCTGCCATGGAAATGCTGGCGAAAGGGACATTGGGGGCCCGTAGCAGGCCCTTTTACCCCTGGCCCCCAGACATGGGTCCTGGGGGGCATCTATGATGCCCCACAACATATCACTGCACCATGTGGCAGGCACCGATATATTTAACATGTTTGTTTTTTTTTTTTACTTTGCGGCGGATGATGCAGCCAGCAGCACCTGCTGCAATGTAAAAGATAGGGACTGCGAACACCGTAGTGGCAGTCGCATTGTAATGCCTATCGTGGGGCCTCCACCTTGAAGGCCAGCGGTCCCATTCCCCGATTCGATGGCGGTGGTACTGAAGTCCGCCTGCCATCGTAGTCAGCCCCTAAGTTTGCATTTTATGAATATGATTCAGCGGGAAATAAATTGATGTTTGCAATTTAATTGACTTTGGTTGGCCTCTTATCTATGAGATTTCCCTGTTGAATGTGCCTTTACATTATACATTTTCGGTTGTATGAATTGATTGCATACTACACTCTCCTACAGGTATTAACTTGAGTGTCATTAGGAGTGTCTGGGACCAATTGTTTTCTTAGGAATTGTTTTCTTTACTAACCTTTGCAAAGGGCCCTAAACTTCACAGCAACACAAGTCACATTTCTTTTAGTAATTTGGGATCCGTTTGAGCTACAAAATTGTTTTGGAGGAAATCGTTAGATTATGCAGCAGATGATGTATTATGTGGCAAATATGATACAGCCATATTTAAGTGGAAAACATTTTTCCACTTAATTTTGCCCCAACATTGTAGTTGATCAATTTGTAAGTTCCCCAAAACCAAAAGTCGAGTTTGGGCACAATTTGCATTTTAAAAGCAGCCCTATGACACAGGGCTACTTTTAAACTGACCTCAGGCTTCAGCAGTGCACACATGCAAGCGCAGAAAGAGCTGCTGGCCTCTAAACTGCCATGCCTTATTATATTCTAGGGACTTAAAAGTAGTTCTAATCCCCCTGCTCTATTATGTACTAGGGCCTTATAGGAGAGGTCATGCCAATCATAGGGGTACCCTAACCCATAGTGCACCCTAGTGTATGTAGGTGTTTTCACTGTATTTTGCAAGTGCCTCTTTCAGAATATCACTGGCTGTTTAGGCAGAGGCCAGGGTCAGTCAGTCAGGTACCACCAGTACCAGTCAGCAAAAAGTTGGGGAGTGCCCAGGGCGGCTTTGCAACACTAGAGAAACACAAACTCAGAATGTAAAACATAACACCATGGTTGGGGGGTTCTCTTCAATAATCAGAATTGATTTCTATCCTAATGAACCCATTTTCCAACATTAGGATAGGGAAAGACTGGGGAAAAATCATAACGTTCTAATCTATACATTGAAGTTTTTATGCAGCTCTTTGATGACGGTTAATAGCTCACAGTTCAATGTTAGGATTTTGACTTATAAACTTCAAATACCAAAAGAATATCTCAGACAAAAGCAGTAACTCACTGACCTTTTGAATTAAAACTTTCACTAGACAAGCCTTCGATCTCTCTCCAAAAAAGAACATTAATCACCAAAGTTATCTTCACATTTTTATTGTTGCCTGAAAATTGCTGGAGACCAGGAATGCAGCAGCAGGTACTTTTCAAACCATAATGCACTTGCAAACACGACGCCCCCACCCTAAGTCAGCGGCCTTTGTTTGCTTTGTGCATTAAGATGCAAGATTCATATATATGTTTTTTTTAAACATTTGGTCTCATTACTATATGAATGTAAATAACAATAAAGCATACATGCAAACTGTGACTACATGCCTGCTTTTCTCAATATTTCACTTCGAAAGTATGCAATTGTATTTGTTTAACGGGCGGTGATTTGTATAGGGTCACTGGAAAGTGCACAAGGTTGTCCCTGTCCCCCCCAGAATTTTAGTGTCTCCTACGCCCCTGCTAGAACCTGTGCCCTTGGGAGGGTCCACGCCATGTTGTACAAGGAGGTAAACCATACTTGAAAAATAACGATTACGTTTTGTATTCATTTTTAATACCGGGGCAATGAGATTACATCAACTTGGTGCTAATAAGAAAGGTCCGGTTAAGGGCCCTGTTTCCCTATTTGGATGGGGAAGGTAACTGGTTCTGGGGTGGCACTACAACGCGCTGTCGTGGGTGGCTGCAATCGATTTTACTCTGCATCTTTCAGTGGAGAAAAGACTTTCACAGAATATTTGCTGAATCCCTATAAATAACGGGTACGTTATTTTATAATCACCAGGTCTAAGTATGTTTAATCAGTGTTTAGGTGCATAGGGTAAGCGTTAGTAGCCTTCACCCCTCCTCATTTAAAGTGGGGACTGGGAAGTTTTTGTTGTTGTTTGGGTAACATACGACAGGAACCTCATACCATGCAAGGTCATTGGAGGGGATGGAGCGGGCGAGATGTGTCTCAGATTGTTTTGACCATGCGCTGTTTGTGCAGCCGTTGGGTTGTAACCTGAGGATGTTAATATTATTTAATTCGCCTGTCACAGTCTCTTTGACTCTTATTGCTGTTTTTTCCGTTTCCACACAGGGGTACTGGAACAGCGTGTGGGCGCGGGGGTTTCTGGTTATTGACATCACAGTACTAAAGTTGTAAGTGCTGTGAAAAAACGAAGGGTTGAAGAGTGCTATGAATGAGCCAACCCCAGCCAGGAGGGAAGTGGAGGTGTAGCGGTACATCTTTGAGCACATTCTGCTAATGTATTATGCAAGGTATAATCATTTATAGAGAGCACGCCCTCCACAATTACAGTGTGTAACTAAAATAATAGAAATAACTTTACTGTAAACTCGGTTTCGATTGGGAAAGAGTAGGTCTTCGTTGCCTTTCACAAGTGCAATTGTCTGTTTTAAAGACACCATTAGGAAACCTAACTCATATATGACGCTCCTATGAGCCTCTCACCTCCAGAAAAACAAGGTGTGCCAGCCTCCTCTAGCCTAGGTAGTGTGGAATGACTAGGAATTAGCGCAAGCTGTCCCAGCCTCCACTAGCCATGGATTTGACCTCTAGGGGGTGTGGAATGACTTTAGAAGTTAGTGCAAGGTGTCGCAACCTCCACTAGCCATGGATTTGACCCTTAGGTGGTGTGTAATGACTAGTAATTAGTGCAAGGTGTCGCAACCTCCACTAGCCATGGATTTGACCCTTAGGTGGTGTGTAATGACTAGTAATTAGTGCAAGGTGTCCCAGCCTCCACTAGCCATGGATTTGACCCCTAGGTGGTGTGGAATGTCTTTAGGAATTAGCGCAAGCTGTTCCAGCCTCCACTAGCCATGGATTTGGCCCCTAGGTGGTATGGAATGACTAGGATTTAGCGCACAGAAACACCTCACCAGTTTGCGCATCTAAAAATGTGGTTGACTGTCTCATTTAAGTGGCTGGTGATTGCTAGGGATGGTAAAGGAATTTCCTCTCTCTGCTGTATGGGAAGCCATCCGCCCCACATCTTTTACAAAGAATGTGCCTCAAAGAGGAGCGAGGCCACTTGCTTCACCCGCTACAGTTGTGGGAACAGTATTTGCATAATCCCGTTGGTTAAGGGGAAACACCAGTGGAACATCTTGTGCAAGGAGAAGTAAAGAATCAAAATTGCTGTTATTGTGAAAGAAAAAGAAACTAGCCCAATGTGCAAGATACATACAGCCATCAGATAGTAGAACTAATGTCCCCTGAATGTTGTACTTCATTGGAAAACTGTTTTAGTACTGTGTTAAATAACCGTCTTCTTAGAATACCGCCATGACCACACTAACACAGTATTTTTTTTCAGAAGCTGGCTTTAATCGAGCGGAGATTGGTGGCCTGGGCCATCTCAAGCCTTCTGCCTGTGATTGGCAGGTTGAGCCTTGTAGGAGGGACACCATCGCCTGTACCATGAAAAGTACACTTGCAAGTGCCTAGCACACTTATATTGTGTCTCCCTTGGCACCGAATCATATAATGAGGTGTGGTTTTACACACGTTTTTGAGTTTCTATTGGTGCATTTGCTTATTTGACTAGTACGTGTTAGAGGCGGTGCTGCTCACTAACTGTGCTCTCAAGATTCCTGCCACATATGCACACTCCTCCGTTTGCGTAGCGTCTTGCAGTTGCACAAAAAGCATCGCCGTTCAATCCCATTTTAATATAGTAAACTTCCAATATGCAAGAGTGCACTATGTTCAAGCACATGCTTTAAACTGAAAGTGCACTCATGAGCAGCGTGGGTTCAGTGGCGCTGCGCAAGCTCGGGCCCAGTGCAGTTTCTGCAGCTCTTTGGTGAGGGCCCAGTACTGCTGCACTTCTCATTAATGACTGGGCACTATAACCGCACTGGATTCTTCCGAAATGTGGAATTTCGTTAACTTACTTTAAGTACTTGCACAAAAGCCACTCACAACTGCAATAGCATTTATTTATGTTACTGCCCATCTCGGTATTGGGTGCTTGTGGGGCATACAGAGGGAGCCCTCCACAAGGCAAGTCTTTCCAATAAATGTCACCAGTGTGGCCAATGAGATTGATATTATATCTGATAAAAACTGTCCTGGACATATCATATATGGATGAAAAGTGGATCTTTTGACACAAAAATTCCAAAAGGGCCTATGGCGCACTTGAAGTGCACCCATCCTACTACGGTGCTACAACATTTTGACTGAAAATGAACTTTTATATTAATACAGGTGGGATACCAATACCATGGGTAAAAACAATAGCATAGCATACAGTACGATGAAAACCTGTTCAGTGCCCAAGACCACAAAAGAAGCACGCTTGACACCATCATTGAACTATGGCGCCAAAAACAATATGACTCAGTAAATCTGGTGGAAACGGAGCTGCTTCCACTACTTTTAGATTCAGTGCTGGTAACCGAGGAAATTATTGGTGGTAAAAATGAGACGTCGTGTTTTTTCTGCATTTGCCAGAAACGATTTTCTGTTGGTAATGAAAACGGTTTTCTGTGTCACTGATGCTGCAAAACTGCATCACCTAAGCAGTTTCACAACTAAATTAAATCCTTAAGTGAGTGTGAATATATAAGAAAGACAAGAGCTGGGTTCAAACTGGAATGGCATGGTGAGCAAAAAAACGATGGATTTAGGCCCAGAACTCTGTACTGGGGTGAATGTATGACATTGTTCTGCATTCTGTCCATCAACTGTTGTTTTTGCATTTGTCACCCCGAGTGGGACGGGTATGCCCAGACGTGGGTCCCTTGCTCTCCATGCCACTGGAATCAAGCTATCCTGGCTGAAGAGGGGTGAAACCCCGAAACCGGTCCTAGGATGCTTGTTTCCAGTCCAGGGAGGACCTGGCTTGGCAGTTCGGGCTGGACTGTTCCCATGAGGCACAGGGTCAAGACTGATTTGCATATGGCTGGGTTCAAACTGGAATGGCATGTGAGCAAAAAAACAATGGATTTAGGCCCAGATCTCGGTACTGGGGTGAATGTATGACATTGTTCTGCATTCTGTCCATCAACTGTTGTTTTTGCAAATATATAAGAAAGATCCATCAAATAAATATAATACATTGAGCTTCTCCATTATATTAGAAAGTACAGTAATTTTGGGTTTGCAGTTCTATCAATTTTAAATGAAAATAGGCCATATTTGAAAAAGAGACTAAACAGAAATATGTTTACTTTTTGCATCAAACGAATGAACCCGAATTTGTGGGTTTTTTGACCCTACTAAAATATTGACGCTACCCACTCTTCGTGTTTAATTTCTAGTCCTCCCAGCACATCTGTATTTGAAATACATTGACAGTACATTTTTGAAAGCATGCACATTTTTAGGTCTTGCCTGGCGTTAGCAGTGTGCATGCGCTGCTCGCGCCAAGCAAGGGCTTCTTGGAATCAATACGGTTCAAGAAGTCCTGTCTCAGCTCCGCCTGCAATTTTGATTGGTGTGCAACATTTATTATTCGGAACATACTTCTTTGATTGTACCGGAGGGTTTTTAGTCCCTCCTGGTTGCCACTCTGTCCGCTTTTATTCCCGCCCACCCGGACTGGATGCTTTACTGGCGGCCTTACACAGTCTCCTTCATTAGTCAAGACGCACAATATTTTCTTCAGTGCAGCGTGAGACGAGGTCTCAACATGCGCCGATAGAACCGATCTCATCGCACTCCTGTGGCTAATTGTTTCACTCTGCTTTGGCAATGGGGACAGCTTGTTTTCATAAAAGCCTGTTTTATAAAGTGCATATGGAGGCCACGCAACTTTATTATCGCGCGTGCCGCCAAAATGCTTTTCTTTTAAAATTCGTCAAGCCTTGTATTCATGGTGGCTTCACACTTATCTCCCCTGTCACGTTTGTGACCAAGAGCCTCCCGGCCTGTATCTTCTGCATGACGCCACCAACGCCACTTGTCCATCTTGTCCCGAGTGCCACTTTAACCACAGCTGTCAATCCTTTTTTTAAGTTTTAACTTCAAGTTTATTCAGCAAAAATCAATATAGTACAAGGGAAAAATACAACAAATACGAAAAATACAAAAGTAATAATATATACCAATAAGCATTCAAATAAGAAGGGAAAAGGGAAGGTAGAGGGGGTGAGGAACAAGGGAAAGAAAATATATATACTATAATAACCTGAACAGTACTATGATATATAATAAAGAATAATACATGACATTGATTTTGTATGCATAAGAACATTATTAATATTCATTCAGTTGCTACTGGAAAAAATATCGAAGGGAATATTAATGAAAGGTCATTTAGAACTGGCAAAAGACAACAAATGTATTATGGGAGCTTTCAAACTTCATCGGAGGTTTGGACCAATGGAGCATTATGCAAGGCAGTATAAGACAAGTATGTGGACATAGGAAGCCATAAGAGGTCTCTTTTAATGGACACAGAAATAGGGGTAATATAATTGGTATCAAGTCTGTGATGAAAACAGACTGCATTCCACCAGGCTCTAAAAGTGATTCTGTGAGCTTGTTTCCAGTTAGAAGTTATTAAATGAAAAGCTATTGCCAATAACAAATCCACCAGCTTAAATTTAAAAGGAGATTGGGGCCAATGTGGTGATAGAGAGCCTAAAAAGATATTAGACGGGGAGAAGGGAGTATTTGTTTTAAAAATGTGTTAATTTGAGACCAAACTGATTGCCAAAAACGATATACAGGGGGACAATCAAAAGCATATGTTGTAAATCTGTATTTGAGCAAGGGCAAGACCAACAAGTAGGAGTAGAATTTGTGGTAAAGGAGGCTATTTTTGCAGGAGGAAATAACAGACGTTGGTAAACAAAGTAAAGGGTTTGAGTTGTGTTAGCAGCTCTGGACGTTTTATGAATTTTAAGCCATAACTTATCCCAAAAGGGGGTCGTCCAACATTCGAAAAGATCCATCTCCCAAGCCAATTCAACCTTAGTTTTGTTCCTGTCAGAGGAGAGAGACAAGCAAGTATATATATAGGAAGCAGAGGAAGAGCTAGATAATAAGGGGTAGAGCAGAGAGCAACTGGTGGAGGGGGAAACCGTGGACAGTAAGGAACGAAGATACTGAAGGAGTGAAGGATACAGAAGATCATATTGAGCTTTACAGGAACCTGTTAAAGAAAATTTTGCTTGAAGATCAGAAAAGGGTTAAGGTACATTATCGAGTAATAATTGAGAAATCCAAAGTAGTCCTTTATTTCTCCAAGTTTTCCAATAAATGGTGTGATTAATAATACGTAGTAGATTGTTATGCCAAATGGGCTGTTGATCTAGTGAAGAAAACGAAGGATACGAGGAAGGTATTAGTAGAGCAAGAGTTTTATGAGTATGAGAAATAACTGAAGTTCTAAAAGATGAAATATTATTTGTAAAGACGAGAGACTCCTCGAACTTAAAAGGTGATATAAAGTAGTTTTCTATAGTCACCCAAACGGGAGGAAAAACATGTTGATTAAGAGAAAGCCAACGGGAAGATTGTTTTAAAGAGAAGGCATAATGATTTTTTTGAAATCAGGAAATTTAAGACCGCCAGAAGTTTTGTTCGCTTTCAGAAGAGACAGGGCTATTAAGGAGGTTTGTTTTTCCAAAGAAATTTCATCAGAAGAGAATCTATTTTTTTTAAATAAAATCCTGGAATATGTACAGGAATCATAGAAATAAGATATAAAACTATAGGAGAAAGCATCATCTTAATGGAATCTAGCCGACCCCACCAAGAAAAAAAAAGTGGATGCCAGCGATCAATAGAATCAGATAAAGATTTAATTATATGATCGAAATTGAGTTTTAGCGTTTCCAAAATGTTAGAGAAAACCACAGGCCTAGGTATTTTATCTTTGATGTTTGCCAAGAAAAACCAGTAGAAATGAAATCTTGTTTGAGACAGAGCACATTTAAGGGAAGAACTTCACATTTGTCTGAGTTGAGACAATATCCAAATAACTGAGAGAATATATCAACCTGTGCCATAAAAGAAGGAATTCATGTAGAAGGATTAGAAAAATATAAAAGAATGTCATCTGCGTAGACAGACATCTTAACATGGGAGGTATCAAGTTGAAAACCAGTGATCTGAACATCCTGACGAATTATAGCTAAGAAAGGTTCTAAAGCAATTATAAATAATAATGGAGAGAGAGGACGTCCTTGACGTACTCCTCGGAGAAGAGGAAAATAGTCCGAAACTTTCCATTAACAAAGATGGAAGCTTTGGGACCATAATATAGTAATGAAATAAGGGATATTAATTTAGGAGGGAACCCTATCCATTGAAGAGCTTGAAACATAAAATCCAAACCAATCCTATCAAACGCTTTCTCAGCATCTAAAGCAATAGCTGCAATAGGATAGTCAAGAGAGGAAGCTTTACTAAGGATGTTAAAAAAGACTCTGGAATTATCAGAAGCAAGATGACCTTTTACAAAACCTGATTGTTCGGGGCCAATTAGATTTGGTAAAATGGGATCAATGCGAAGGGCAAGACTTTTTGCAAATATCTTATAATCAAGGTTGACTAGGGAAATTGGGCGGTAATTTTTACAAAGAGAAGTGTCTTTGTTGCCTTTGGGAATTAAACAAATCATGGCCTCCTGAAAGGTAGCGGAAGAGGCGCCAGCTGTAATAAATGAATTGAAAAGCGACAGAAGATGTGGAAGAAGAAGATGAGCAAATTGCACGTAAAATTCAACAGTAAATCCATCTGGACCGGGAGCTTTCCCTCTTTTTAAAACTGAGACTGCATGAGATATTTCGGAAAGAGTGATATCTACTTCTAATGAAGAAAAGTCAGTATAATGAGGCAAAGAAAATTCAACAGACTGAAAATAAGTAGATAAATTGATTGAAGATGGTTGTTGTTCGGGAGTATATAAGGTTTTGTAAAAAGAAACAAACTCGTTTAAAATATCGTTATCTTTAAATAAAGAGATACCAACATTATTTCGTATGGACTCTATCTTAGTCCGATCACGTCGTATTTTCAAATAATTTGCCAGCAGCTTCCCCATTTTATTTTGACCTCCATAATAACGAGCAATGCTTTTTAAGAGATATGAAGAAGCGGCTTCTGTGGAAGCTTTATTAAATTCAAATTTCGAGTAAATTAGTTTCTTTAGTGATGATTGGAGTATAACTGATAATAAGAGTACTCAATTTGTTTAATCTCAGCAAGCATTTGGTCAGATTTTGCCTAACAAGATTTCTTCTTACGAGAAACAAAACTTATAATAAAATCCCTGGCGGCTGCTTTAAAGGAGTCCCAAACCATAACTGGAGAGGAATTCGGAACAGAGTTGAAGGAAAAGAATTCAGAAGCAAAAGAAGTGAATTGGTTTGTAAAGTTGGGATCAGATAATAAATTATTGTTAAAACGCCATCTACGTGCATGTGGGGTAAAGGGTAACAAATCAAAATCAACAAAAACTAGGGCATGATCCGAAATTGAGATGGATCCAATTTCGGAATGAGAGACTTGCTGAGAGAGGGATTTACTAAAAAAGAGCTAATATATTCTGGATTGTGAATGATGAGAGGGAGAGTAAAAGCTATATTCTCGAGTGGCGGGGTTACAAAGCCTCCAAATGTCGACTAGAGCTTTACGCCGTATAGTGGAAATAAATTGAGAATGCATCTTGGTATTAGAAAACTTAACAGAAGAATGTCTGTCCAATATGGGGTCAAGCACTTGATTACAATCGCCTTCAAAAATAATATACTCATCATGTTGCAAAAGAAGTTTCTCAGATATATGAGTCCAACAATAATTATCAACAGTAACTGGTGCATAGGTGTTAAAGAGTACTAAAGGTATTTGATTTATGAGGAGCTTGACTATTATCCAACGACCCGCCAAATCACACTCTTGGTGACTAACTAAAGTTTGATATTTTTTATGACATAAAATAGAGACCCCATTTTTCTTGCCTAGAGCCTGGGAAGAAAAAACATTACCTACCCAACCTCGTTTCAATTTAGATGCTTCAGCCTCAGATAAATGTGTCTCTTGAATTAGAGCAATGTCAGCATTTAATTTAGATAAATGGGTTAATACCCGTTGTCTTTTTATAGGATTATTTATTCCCTTAATGTTCCATGTAACAACTCTAAATGGAATCGCTCAAAATGAACTTGAACAATTATCATGCAAACAATAAGGAAACTAAGCACAGTACTAAATAAGTGGTAAAAAATAGAATAGAAAAGTAACCAGTTAGAATAAAGTCGAACAATTATCATGTAAACAATAATAAAAAAGCTAAATGCATTACTGAGAAAATTATGAAGGTAAAAAGAACAGGAGATTAAGTAAGGAATCAATATTAGAAAAAGAAGAGAGGTAAGAATGATGAGATTGTTATCAAAAATAAAAAGAAAGAAGAAATTAGAAGAAAGAGAAAAAGGATAAGAAAGGAAAAAGGAGGGAAAGAAGGAAGACCAAAGAAGCAGAAAACATGGAACAGGAATACAAAACAAATCAGACGATATTTGATGATAAATGAAAATGTCAAAAAGACATACCACAAAAGGACAATGAGAGTGGGGATGGAGGAGCCACATAAGGGAGGTAGCACACCGAACGGAGGACTCAAAGAGGGTGCAGCAAAGGGAGAATCAGCCTCCGGGCATGATACGAAGAGGTCATGAATCAAAAGGATCGCAGAACCACACCTGGGAGAAGGAAAGGAACAAAAAACATTAGGAGGGTATCTCAGGGCATAACAGAATACATCCGGAAGGAAGGTATAAAACAAATAACAGCAGACAGACTTTAATTAGACAGTAACATTAATTATTGTCGAGAGGAGTCCATGGAGTCATCTCTGCAGGAGTCGAGGAAGCGTTGAAGGAGCGCGGGATCTTCGTAATTTGTTGTTTTATTATTGTAAGTCACTTTGAAGAGACAAGGATGAAACAGTCCATAACGAGCATTAAGGGTACGAAGAGCAGGTCTCATGTCCAAAAATTGTTTGCGCCGATCCGCAGTAGCTTTAGCGGAATCTTGAGCAAAGAAAAGAGTGGAACCATTCCAAGTAATTTTCCCCTTCTGTTTGGTAGCTTGAAGGACTTTAATCAGATCCGTATATTCCAAAAAATACAGGATAACACCCCTAGGTTTCACTGGAGAAGATGAGAAGTTGGCAGAACGAGAGAGTTGACCTAGACGATGCGCTTGTTGAATATTCAATGGAGGAGAGCTTGGGAGACCAAGAAGTGTTGGCAGAAAGGATTGGAAGAAAGATATGGGGTTGGTGCCTTCAAGATTTTCCGCAAGACCATAAATGCGTAGATTATTGCGTCTATTACAATTTTCCAAATTCTCAATTTATTGCTTGAGGGACTGTATTTCTCTATGCATTCCTGGAACCTGGTCAGAGATCGCTTGCACTGAAGACACCTTCTTCTCGAGGTCTGCCACTTGCTGCTCAGTATGAGACCAATTATCTTCAAGGCTCTGAAGGCGAGCATTTGTTTCAGCCATACATGGTTTGAGCGAGCGTATTTCTTCAAGAAGAAGCTCCATGGAGAGAGAAGAAGATGCGTTGGTAGGAGAAGGAGGGTTCGCCTTCACTCGTTTTCCCGGTGTGGAAGGTATTTTAGATTTAGGTTTAGAGCCTGTACGAGAAGAACTAGGAGATGAGCTTTCCATTCCAATAGAGTCATTAATTGTGTCAGTAAGGCTGTCCTGTAACACACTAAAAGGGTTGTTGACCTCTAAAGGTACACAGCTGGCGTTATTTTGCTGCGCGTTACTGCGATTAGAGCGAGCCATTCTGCGCAAAAATAGAAGAAAAAATACTGGTGCTCACAAGACACTAAAATGGTGCCTCAAATAGTATTGAAAAAAGTTGAGAAGAAATGAAAAATCAATAATGTGTGTGAAATGCACAAATTCATCCATATAAGCCCATAGATGCTCAGTGGCTGAGAGAGAGAAGCAGCACAGTCTTTGAAATTCCAATGGCATACTGGAAAGATAGAAGCCACAGAGCTAAAATGGCATCCAGGGAAACAAAGATTAATGCTGAGGAGATATGAGAGGACTGTCCATGGGAAGCATAACCAGCCAGCTTGCCATAAAAATTAGAAGGAGCAGAACACAAAATGAAATATTCTCTTAAAAAACCTAAAAAACGCTGTAAATCTTCTTTTGGGTAGGGTGAACAAACATATTAATATCACGGGATGTGTAGTGAGCGATGAGCGTTGGAATGCACAAAATGGCGGCCGCACTCTATCTGCGAGTCACGGCCGATAAAGAATGTCAGTCAAAGCATTGTGTGCGCTCACCCCGTGGTTCGGTAATGCCCTCGGTCCATGCAGGAAGACTTCCGCCGCTTAAAGATGTGGTCCCGAGATAGAATTAAGCGCGGTGGGCGCCCGGAGGATCCCCGTCGCTCTACGCTCTCCCAGAGCCTCCAAGAGCGGCGGCCATTCCCTCCGGCGCCTAAGCCACGCCCCTACAGCTGTCAATCCTGACAGTGCCGTTGTTCACTCAAATTGACTTGGGGCGAATCTCTCTTGGAACTCTCTCGGGAAGTTTGCCCCCGGTGTCCTGGCTGAAGCAGGGTGGCTGAATGGGAATAAAGAGTGTGGTGCATGTTTAGGTAGAGGCGAATGTTATTCCGACTCTTCCACCCTCAGCAAAGCAGGTTGCTAGGCTTTTTTCAATTGCTCTCTGACATCTGCTTAAGATCAGTGGGCCCGATTCACAGAACTAACTTAAGACAAAATCCTAAACTTACTACCATTTTGGTATTCACAGAAGGCACTTACTCATTTTGGTATTCACAGAAGGCACTTACTCATTTCGGTATTCACAGAAGTCGGAGTCCTAACTTTAGGACTCCTAAATACCTTCTGTGAATACCGAAAGTCTTAAAATTAGGATTGTTCTCAGTTTAGTAGTAGTAAAGTTAGGACTCCTAACTTTAGGACTCCTAAATGCCTTCTGTGAATACCGAAAGTCTTAAAATTAGGACTTTTCTCAGTTTAGGAGTAGTAAAGTTAGGAGTCCTAACTTTAGGACTCCTAAATACCTTCTGTGAACACCTAAAGTCGTAAAGTTAGGATTTTTCTCAGTTTAGGAGTAGTAAAGTTAGGAGTCCTAACTTTGCTATGCCTAAACTGAGAAAAATCCTAATTATAAGACTTTCGGTATTCACAGAACATTGGGGACATTTGGGGAGGTTTTGTGTAGTGATACTATAGCCACTGACGAAAACTCAAATTCCTAGGGTCATGGACTGGGTTGCACTTTGACCATACAGGTGTAAGAACATCAATCTGTGGTCAGTTTGGTGGATGGGACTCCCCTTGATGGAGGTAGACAACGGTCACTTGTCACAGGGGTGGGAGGGAATGAGACGTTGATCAGTGGGTGTGATACTTTGTTGCCAGTGGGTGAGACTCTGAACACTAGGAAATTTGATTGAAAGTTAATAACTGAGGACTGGGACAATAAAATTACTGCCAGAGAGTGAACCAATAGCATTAGTAGTGATGAAACTATAAGATCACTGAGAGAATATGTTTTTTTTGGCTGCAGAGCAAGGGTGCTCATACATCTGTTCTTATTAATCTGTCACTGTGAAGTGTGTGGAAGAGTGAGACTCAGCATTCACTGGGTGTTAGACTTTTGTTACAGGGAAGTGACACTGTGGCAATCTGGGAGGTCACATGGAGGGTTACGCTGGGGTCACTAGATTTCGAAGAGGCTTGGTTCTATTTGGAAAACATGTACTGTAGTAATAAGAGAGAAACTGCTATTTAGTGTGAGCTATGGCATTTTTAAGAAATGGCAATAATCCTGTTTCAACACTGATGTCAAAACAAGGGGCCTTCCACTGGGCTGGAGAGACCTAGAACAGGTAAATAGTACATAAACCACATAATTGTGTCCTGAAGAGTCAATGCTGAGTAGTGCTCCAGAGCGGATAATTTGCAGCTTTGAGTAGTTTCTCTGGCACTCATCGCCATCTCTTTGGCTAGAGTTGTACCTGCATCCCTCCTCAGGCGTAGGTCTGGAGCAGTGTCATAAACCGTTGCTCCACTGCAGGAAGCATACAGACAATTGTGTTTAATAAGTCTTTTCTGGAATAAAAATAAAATGTAAATGTTAAACTTAAGGTAGAGAGTAGTATGTTTTTAACAGACAGACCTCATCATTTTTGAGAAGATGGATAAAATATCTGAAAAGGTTATTATTATCAGTATTTGGTGTATCAGAAACAAACCTGAAAAGACTAGGTCTTATTTTAGGGCAAAAACCAAACAAAAATGAGGGGAGTTGCTGATTTAAGTCCTTATTTATAGAGGGTCCCTTTATTGAAAGATTACCAGTTAGGTGCTTACTTTCCCTCCATGTTAAAGAACGGTAGATGTTTCAGCACCCAGGCTAATGTTCTGCATAGCTAAATACATAAAAGGTCCCAAAGACAAGACCGATTGCATTGCAAATGCTTGTTTATTCTGATGAGTGGTAACCTACTGTACCTGCCTCCACTTACTAAGTTCAGCTACAAAATGGTCGGTAAAGGGAAAGTAAAAGGAGATCTCAAAGTTAACAAAACAATTACAGTTTTGCTGTTGAACAAATGGCATTGCTCATAGAAAAAAATGCATTCGAGGCCTTTTTATTACATAGTTTCAATATGACCTCCTTTAAAGTTTACTGGTGGTGTTGGTACTTCAAGTCCACTGTTGCAACACAACAGCTGTGTACATCCAGGCGACCTTTGCACTTCCTAGATGAAGATTAGAAAATGGCAGCCGAGGTGATCATCCCTGGGCTTGCAGGCATTCTGGTATAGCTGGACCCTGACCAAAGCCCGCCACAGATAAGGATACCTTTTCTGAACTGTGGGCTCTCATAATGCGTTGTGTTTGCAGCAATTGTGAGCACAGTCTTCATGCTGATGGGCCTTCTAGACGTCCTGCTGCAACAAGTCAGTGTTTTCTTTTCAGTTTCTCCTTGGTAATTTTTAGAACATGCCAATCTCAGTGGATGGAATGCTCTAATAGCACTGCAGCAATTCTACTTCGGGTATTAGCAGTTGTTAAAGGGCCTCAAATTCCGGAACAGGGCATATAACAACCGTTATATCCAGGGACATCTTAAGGATTCTGGGGGCCCTGGGCCAAACATATTTTGGGGGCCCCTGTTCAGAACAGCTTTGAATTTATGATCCAATTTGAGCCCCTATTTCCCACGCAGTTTCCGCTTCCTCAGCTGCGTTAGCGATCCAGTTTGCATCATAGGCATTAACCTATATAGTCCCGATGTAAACGGACGCGTGCAGCTGACAGCAGTAGGATTTAGTGTTTTCTGCCCTGCTACTAGGTTTTTAATATTTTTAAAATTGTATATGTGTGGCTGAATTACTCTGTGCTTTTCAACAATTTCTCCTACCTACATGCACTTGCACTTTACTTGATTCTGCTTGCCTACACTTCCTTAGCTGCTCCGATTTACATCTCGCTTTTCCTCCAGTCCAGGTCCGCCGTGGCTGATACGCCGATTGTGCAGAGGGCTGGGGTTACTATCAGGCTCCTCACTTCCACCCACGCAGTTTCTGCTTCCTCAGGTGCGTTAGCGATCCAGTTTGCATCATAGGCATTACCCTATATATTCCTGATACAAACTGATGCATTCAGAGGGCACGCCGATGGCACCCCAAAGGCAGGCCCGTCTGTGCCAGTCAGCATCACGGAGGCGTCTGGCACCGGCCATGCTACCCATTTCTCCTCCGGTGAGTTTCTTCCACTATATTACAATAGGGAAAAACTGCTTCGCCTTAGGCGGCTACCATTACGTCAGTGTACAGCGGCTGATCCGAGCCTGGAGGTAGACTTTCGATGCAATAAGTGCAACTGGTCTCTCCTCCAGCCCAGGAAACTCGCACCCAAGATCTTTCCACGCAACAATGAGTGTAAAAACAATAAGAAAACAGAGAACTTAAAGGCCACCCTTTTGAATTGTCGCTCTATGCAAAAGCATGAACCACACATGTGTCTCCTACTTTTAGACGATCGGCCTGATCTTTTACTTCTCACTGAGACCTGGCTGTCTGAAGCCTCCAACCCTTCTATCACCTCGGCCATCCTTACGGGTTATAAAATCCTTAGGAGGGACCGGCCGAGTGGTAAGGGGGGCGGTGTCGCCATAATTTACAATAAAAAACTAGACTGCTCTCCCATCCCGATGGAAAACATTGAGGGGGCAGAGTCCTTAGGCTTCTGCTGTACCTTAGTCCCCATCATAGCATAGCTGTTTTTCTGATTTACAGACCTCAAGGTGCAACTGGAAAATGTATTACTATGCTTAATACAGCCACCACCTCCCTGGCCTTAAAATACAACAACTGCCTTTTCTGGGAGATTTCAATATACATATGGACAATGGAAAAGACCCTCAAATAATTTCCTTGTTGGAGACGCTGCAGGCCTGCAACATATTTCCATCTATTTCTTCAGCCACCCATGAGAAGGGCCATACCCTAGACCAAATCTTTCACAACTTTGACATATCTGTAAGCCTACCTCTTACCATTACCTGGTCTGACGACCTCATATTAAAATGTGTCATTCCCAACTCTGCCACAGCCCCTCAGGCTAACGCAGGGCAGAGGGTCCCTAATTACAAGAAGTTCCATAAAATATCCATCCCGATGTTAACAGATGCTTTCGGTTGTTCCTCAACGGAGCTGTCTGGCTGCCCCGACTCGGACGCCCTATCAATAGAGTCATAGCTCTGAACCAACATTGGTGCAGAGGTACCGGTTGTTTCCCGCTCCTCAAAGAGGTTGGCCCCACCAGCTACATGGTTAAACTATTCCCTCAGATCTAGCAAAACAAATTGTAGAAAAATGGAATGGGAATTGTGTAAATCCTATCTACCTGAGGACAAGAAGGTGTATAAAGACACCTTAAAAGATCATTACATTCTTGTGAAGGCAGCCAAGAAAAACTTCTTTCAAACCAAGATAGAAAATGCCCAAAATAAGAGTAAGGAAATCTTTAGCATAGTTAAATCCTTTACCCTTACCACCCCGAAAGCCAGCACAAAGGAAGGGCCATGCACGGAAGAATGGTATAATCAAATAGCTCAATTCTTCCACAAAAAGATCTCTGTGATCCAACAAGCCTTCACTAACATCTCAGAGGAAGAACTGACCTTCTACCTTAGTTCTTCTAGCGATTTCACCTCTTGGATCCCCCATCTTTACTAGCTTTCCCTGAGTTTC
Source organism: Triturus cristatus (assembly GCF_964204655.1). Lineage (NCBI taxonomy): Eukaryota > Metazoa > Chordata > Amphibia > Caudata > Salamandridae > Triturus > Triturus cristatus. The sequence continues at coordinate 553,959,255 of NC_140581.1, forward strand.
AGCTTGAAGAGTCACTGACCCTTCTCCAAAGCATAAAGTCTGGCTCTCCTACCCACCCATATTCGGCAAATATCCTGAACCTATTAGCTTCCACCATAAACCCCATGGTAAACCAGCTCATTAATGTTTCCCTCTCCTCAGGCAACACGCCGAAATTATGGAAGAATGCTAAGATTCTTCCACTGATATAAAAGGCTAACACCAAACCGACAGACCCTGCCACCTACAGGCCAATCTCCCTTCTTCCGGCCCTCTCCAAAGTATCAAAGAAGCATGTAAACAAGGCCCTCCAAAAACACAGTGAAGTTGGAAAGCTCATTCATGAGTCTCAATCTGGTTTTAGGGCTAACTACAGTACAGAGTATGCTCTGCTGGAAGTGACTGAATTTCTCAAGGGTAAGCTGGACCAGGGAGGCATGGTTGTTCTGATACCGCTCGATCTGTCGGCTGCCTTCGATACGGTCCCGCATGAGAGGCTCCTGGAAAGACTTGCTAACATTGGCCGAGGGGGGGGAGGGACCGCCTTAATGTGGATGGCATCCTTCTTGGCAAATAGATCTCAGGACATCTGGCTTCCCCCTTTCTCATCCCCGGTTCTGGCCATGAATGTAGGTGTCCCTCAGGGCTCCATTCTCAGTCCTACCCTTTTAATATATATCTATCCCCCTTGCATTTCTGGTAGAGGAAGAGGGCGTCAAAATAGTTTCCTATACTGATGACACTCAGCTGATTTTTACATGTGAATAAGGAACCGACTTCGACGGGGCAATGATTAGGTCTTTCCTCACAAAGGTTTTTAACTGGCTTAAGATCAATCAGCTGAAGTATAATCCTGACAAAACTGAAATTGTTTTCTTTGGTAATCCAGAAACGCCTGACTGGAGCTCTTGGTGGCCAAAAGATCTGCCGCACCCACCCGCGGAAAAGGATAAAGTAAAAAACGTAGGAATTGTCATAGACAAGACACTCTCCATGCACTTTCAAATCCAAAATCTTAATGGCGCTTGCTTAGGCATACTCCGGATGCTAAAAAAAATCCTGTCACTGTTACTGCTTGAGAGCAGAACGATCGTGGTGCAAGCCCTGGTGACATCAAAGCTTGACTATCTCAACAGCTTGTACCTCGGTCTTCCCAAATCCCTTACACAGCACCTACAAGTGGTACAAAATGCGTCAGCCAAAGCCATCCTGAGACCTAAACACAGATCTAGTATGACCCCTATTCTTAAGTCTCTAAACTGGCCCTCCATAAAAGAACGGATGGACTTCAAAGCGATGACCATCTTCTTTAAAGCTTTCCACGGCTTAGGAGCCCGGCTACCTAAATAAGCGCGCTAATCGCTACACAACATCTAGGCCCCTAAGATCTTCCAATGCCAACCTGGCCATTATGCCTAAAATATGCCGTGCCCGCACTGGAGGCAGATCCCTCGGCTTTCTAGGTGCGAAATTGTGGAATAGACTCCCTAAGTTTCTGAGACTAACCACAGACCTACTCTCTTTCAGGAAGAACTTAAAAACCTGGCTTTTTAATAACTGATGGGTCTTTTATGCACGTTTTCCTCCCGCTGTCACTCGCCAGGATACTCTAGTCTGAGTAGCTGCATGCTTTATTAAATACACTATTTCATTTCATTAGGTCCCTGACAGTGCAAAGGAACACTCGTCCAAATTCTAAGTGCCTTATTTATGAGTCTTTGCTTTACTTTTATGCCACTGGTGCGTCACTTTTTGTGACGCACTCGCAGTGTAAAAAATGTGCCATGTTGAGCCCTATTTACAAAGTGACGCATCTAGGCCAATGCATCACTTTGTAAACCGCTGCACCACATTATACCAGCGCCAGGTAAATTGTATGCAGGGTGGGTGTTCCCCCTCAAAAAGCCTCATAGAACTGGTGCATTGAAATCTATGAGAACTCAGTGCACCACTTCTAGGACTCCATTGCGTCAATATCTTACACCTGCCTCACAGCAGGTGTAAGACTGATGCATTCCCTTTCACGTGGGGCTTTCCCCATGTCAAAGGACACATTGCTGGAGTTGCGTCTATTTTCAGACACACCCCAGCAATGCATCACTTTTGCGCCTACAGATACGTCAGAAATACTGACTTATCTGTAACTCTTTGCGACATGATGCATCATACAGTAAATATGACGCATCCATCATGTCGCAAGGAGGGCGCACTAAGAAGTGACGCATCCCTGTTTTCACACAGCTATGCATCACTTCTCATAAATAAGGCCCTAAATGTGTTTACATCTAATATTCAGGGATAGGTATGTGTGTTTTCAATATAACACAGCAACAGCTCACCAATATTACTGCAAACAATCTCTGTGACGCCCCCCCATTACTTATATGTTAGGCCTTGTTTTGATCTAAAAGAAACTTTTTTTATGTATATTGCATGAAACATAGACACAACTTTTCTCTGCAAAATGGCTGTACTAGACTCACACATCGGGTACATAAAAAATAAATGAAAGGAAAACAGTATTTAAAACAATCTGTTTAAGAAATATTCAATTCAATTCATTAGGGCAAAACTCTGGAGAACGGAGCTGACTCTGTCAGGGGGCCCCCTGAGAGGCTGGGGCCCTGGGCCAGAGCCCACTTTGCCCATGCATTAAAACGTCTCTGGTTATATCCTCTGGCAGCATGCTATAATCTTTAACTATTAGCCCTGGGCACTTCATTGGCTTCCTGGGAGCTTTCAACATTTCATTGATCTACTAGATTACAATGGTACGCAGCACTTTAGGTATGCGTCTGCAATTGCAGCAATGGGTACCCCTTTTCCAAGATAGGAGGATATGAGCTGATCCCTCCTCTTCACATTACCGTAAAAGAGTCATATCACAAGGTCAGTTGTGAATGCAAGGATGGGGGTTTGCTGTTTAAAGCAGTGATCAGTGCCAGCACTGAACAGCCAGCCCACAGACCAACCAGAAACCCCAAATGGAATATCTATGTGTGACTAAGGGCCAGATGTATGAAGGTAAGTGTTTGCAATTACCAAATAGCAAACTTTTTGCGATCCGCTATTTTGTAATCGCAAACAGCAATGTGCAAATGTCTGTTTAACAGATTTTGTGATTCCCAGTGGGACGCAAATAGACCTACCTCATTAATATTCATGAGGTAGGTCTCGGTTTATGACCCATTGAGAATCGCAAAAGTCACACGGATGTTGGCCTGCTGAAGTCAGCAGACCACCATGTGTGTGATTGCTTTTCAAACAAGCATTTGGAATGCAATGGGTCTCGCCTTTGGGACCTTATATGTATATTATTTTTTTTTTATTGACAAAGTTGCAATAAAAAAATTACATTCTTGCACTGAATCAAAGCGCCATGCACATGAGCACAGTTGAGAATCTCAGGGAGGACCAATAGCACAAAACATCATAACACGAAAGCATAGCAAATGTTATACAGGCATGTTAGGGTAATAAGCAGTCATTGGTATGATGCTCACAGGTCTCGGGGGAAGGGTGGGCCCTGCTGAGAAGGAGAAGGGATAGGGGGGGAGGCTGATAACTATCCTACACCGGCGGCCGCCGTGGGCGGAGTGGCGGCGGGGAGCACAGGAGAGGGAGCTGGGCGCTGGGGGGAGCAAGCAAGGAGATATGACACAAGGGGTCCCCATATGTCGAGTGGGCGAGATCTAGCTGGCATAAGGTCCCAAAATTCAGACAATAGGGTCTGGCAGTACGATGCATCCTCAAGCCATTGAGCGAATTTGGGTGCAGGTTTGCGGCCCCAACACATGGAATCCCTGCGCCGTGCGAAGACAAGCAGCTTGGCAATTAGACGGGGGGAAGCGTCCGGCCAGAATTTAACAAAGCCAAGGAGGCAGAGTGGGGGGTCGGGTTGAACAGATGAGGAAGTGATCTCTGAAATAGCGGAACAGACCTCACGCCAGTAAGCAGAGACCATGGGGCACAACGAGGCAAGATGAGAGAAGTCCGCAGCAGGAGCAGAACAGCACAGGCATCTGTCACTGGGATAAGTCCCAGTTTGTGCAACTGAACGGGAGTGCGATACAGACTATGCAAGTATTAAAAATGGATACGGCGCAGGCGATAATTAGGGGACAGTCGCCTGGTCTGGTTGCAACAGTAAAGCCAGTCGGCTTGGGAGATCTCTACACCAAGGTCCACACCCCATGCTACACGAGCGCGATCAGTGGAGATAGAGGTGGGTGCCAGCGTGAGAGCGTAAAGTTTGGTTACCAATTTCTGCGGAGAGGAAGACGAATATATGAACTCGAGAGCGGTCATCGAGGGAAGAGGCAACGGGAACGTGGAATGTAGTTCCCTGCAGATGGCCCATAGCTGATAAAAGAGCAGAGTATCCATTGGGCTGGAGTCATCAGCAGGAGAGTAGAATGTGTTTCCCGGATAAAGATCAGCTACAGTGTTCAGCCCCAGACGGGTGGCATGTTTAACCATACCGGAGGGTTGGAGAGGGGGTAAAGCCGGATCGGCATTGAGTTTGCAGAGAGCATAGGGGAACCTGAGAAGCGGCAAAGTCCCTCCCAGGCCCATCGGACGGTCTCGACCGTGTTTATTTCAGTACGTGGGAGTTTGGCCGGGGCAAACAGGGCAGTGGTGAGCGTCTACGGGGCAGCAAGATCATGCTCAACTGCCATGTGTGGCTGGAAATGAGTGGGATGAAGCCAACAGTGCAAAAAGTTGGCCTGAGCACACATCGCATAAAGTTTGAAGTCAGGGGCACCGAGGCCGCCACACCACATTGGAAGAGTGAGAATGTCGTATGCGTTCCTGGGTTGCCTACCAGCCCAGATGAGAGAAATGATCAATGAGCTAACCCTGTGAAAAAAATGGGCGGTGAGGGGAAGAGGAATGTTCAGGAATAAATATAAGAATTTTGGGAGGAAACCATCTTGACGATCGCTATTCGCCCGGCTAACGATAGTGGCAGCCGGCTCCAGAGCGGAACCTTCAATTCGAGCCAGTCTACCGTGCACCCGAAGTTGGCCTTTCAAAGTTCGTCCACGTCCCTGCTCAGCCAGACTCCTAGATAGCGTGTGAAACCTGAGGCCCACACGAAAGGGTAGTCCGTGGTGAAGGAAGTGGTGGCGTCCGTGAGAGGAAAGAGGATTGACTTTTTCCAGTTGACCTGTACGCCTGAGTAGCCACCAAACTGTATAATCTCACGCACCAAAGGACTAAGATTTTTCTGAGGGTGGCAGACATATAAAGGGATGTTGTCTGCATACATGGAGACCAAGAGGGCGCCTGCCGCAAACCCGATGCCCCTCTGGGTGTGGTGTTACCGGAGTCTGGCCGCCAATGGTTCCATCGTGAAAGCGAATAAGATAGGTGAAAGCGGGCACACCTGGCGGGTACCATGACCGATAGGTATGGGATCAGATACAAGGCCATTGATCCGGATGCGGGCGGTAGGGAGATTGTACTGGAGTAAGAGTTTCCGTATAAAAACTGGGCTGAAGCCAAGACGCGGGAGGAGAGTGAATAGAAAGGGCCATTCCAAAGTATCGAAGGCCTTGGTGGCGTCCAGCATGGCGGCCACAGCAGGGAGCGCTGGATTGATTTGGTGGAGGATGGAGAAGATGGTCCGGAGGTTGTGGGAGGATGCGCGTCCCAGAATGAAGCCCGACTGATCTGGGCGAGCGATGTGCGGCATGAGAGGGAGAAGATGCGAGGCTAGCCATTTGGCGAATATTTTGTTGTCAGTATTAATGAGGGATAGTGGGTGATAGGAATCCTGTAATTTGGGGGGTTTGTCCGGTTTTAGGAGTAGAGTCAGCATAGCCTCTTGGAGGAAAGGTAGGAATTGGCCGCTCTCGAAAGATTCGTTATACATGGCGGCCAGATGTGGTACCAGAAAAGGAGCGAAAGTTTTGTAAAAAGAGACGGGCAAACCATCTAAACCAGGGGCCTTGTTGCCGGGCATGCTATTGATGGCAGCCAATATTTCCTCTTTAGAGAAGGGCTCATCTAGGAATTCTCAGTGGTAGTGTTCGAGCCACAAAAGCTCGAGGGTATCGAAGTACTGGTCAAAGACCTCACGCGGGGGGCCGATCCTGCAGTGCAAAGTTGTGTGTAGAAATCCATGAAACGCGCCTTAATTTCTTCAGAGGAGGTGGTGCGACCTGTGCCACCATCCTGGAGCGCCATAATAAACAACGCAGCACGGGGCGGATGGAGGAGGTTGGCCAAGGTTTTCCCGGGTCGATAGGCCTCACTGTAGCGGCGTGTCCAGGCATTTCTGCTGTGGAAAGAGAGATCACGATTGGCCTCCTCGGTGAATTCGGTGTGTTTCTCGCGAAGACGGGTGAGTGTGATGGGGCTGGGGTCAAGAGTGAAAGAGGAGTCCAATGTTTTAATCTCAGATTCCAGTTTATTGAGAGCATTGCGGATGGAGCGCAAGACCCCGGACTGTTTAGAGATACATCCACCGCGAATGACAGTTTTGAATCCCTCCCAGAGAGTGGAGGGAGAGTCCACCGAGCCCACATTAAGCTCAAAGTAGTTAGTGATCGTGGTCTGGATCTCGTTACAAAAAACTGAGTCATGCAGCACGTTGGAAGGAAGCTGCCAGGGAAAGGCGCGCTGGGGGTATTGAGGCAGACGGAGACAGAGCTGAACTGGCGCGTGATCTGAGAGAATGCATGCCTTATGATCGACGGAGGAGAGCCAGGAGAGAATATCTGGGGAAGAGATCCACAGGCCTAGCCGGGACCAGCAACCACGAGTGCCAGTGATGCAAGTACCCTCACAAACATCAGGACGCACGTGACGCCAAACATCGTACAAGGAATTCTCAGCAGCGATGGACAATAAAAGGGAAGCAGCGCGCGGGTGTGATGCATGGGGGCCAGAGTGATCAAGGACAGTGGACAATGTAACATTAAAGCCCCCCCAGAGGAGTGCAGCGGGGCCAAAGTAGGAGATGCGCAAAAACGTCTGGATTGTCATTATTATAGGGGAGAGGATGTGGCCCGTTGGCTAGACTGCCGACTTTGGTGCTGCAAACCAGGGTTCGAGCCTCGGGTCGCGTCCACATCTTGTGATTCTGGGCAAATCACTTAATCTCCCCGTGCCTGAATATGTAATGTAAATACGGTGCTCATGTACAGCGCTCCAATACCTTCGGGTCGAGTTCGCGCTATATAAAAGATGCAAAAAAAAAAGAATTATTAGGGCCATAGATTGCAGCGATCGTCAAGGGTTGTGTTTGGAGGGAGCCGTGGAGGATAACGAAACACCCTGCGGGGTCAGTGATTGCGCGGGAGGTATGCCAAGGGAGTCCCCTGCGTATAAGGATGGAGACCCCACGAGAATAATTGGAATAAAAAGAGGAGTGAGATTCTCCCCAGTGCCGGGAGTGAAGTCTAGCCACAGAGGCAGGCAGCAGGTGAGTCTCCTGTAGCAGACAGATGTCCACCTTGTGCCAGAGGGGATGCGCATGAACTAGTCGAGCCTTGCGGTGGTCATTTAGACCACGTATGTTCCATGTCCAGAAAATAGTGTCTGTCTTACCATCATATTGTGTGGGGTAGACATGCAGAGTGTGGTGAATCTGGCCAGGGCCCTCGGGCAGGTGCGTAGGGCTGTGCTGCCCAACGGCGAAGACAAGTGGCAGTGTAACATCAAAGTGGATAGGAAAGGACGACCTAAAACTGGACGCGACAGATAGCTGGGCTGCAAGGGGGTATGATGCTGGTGGGTGTCATACCGAGGAACCAAATCTTGGGGAAGTGCGCTGAGCAGTGCAGCATGACATAACAGAGCAAGTGCAGTTTGGTGTTATAAGGCAAACTGAAGAGAAAAGCAATACATACTGACAAAATCAAACACGCCTTGAAAGGAGGCAGCGAATCCCATAAAACCACCCACCCCCCACCAACCCCCCAAACTGGTTGAGATACCACCCATACCCACCCCAGGGACCCACAACTGGGAAGGAAAAAGTAAATGTCCAAAATGGGAATCATCCCGTGGAGCCATGGAGTCGCCCAGCATAAACCCCTACCATAAAGACAGGGTGGCCAAGTAGAGAGCTAGGGAAAGATTACACATTACCACTAGCAGTAGGCCCAGAACACAGATTTGAGAATGAAAAGCCCAGGGAGGCTGCAGAAGCTAATGGCAACATGGTGAACAATTAGCAAACATATAAGAAAAGGCAGCAATTCAGTCATTGTCACTGAGGTTATCAGCCGGCGCGGCCTGGGATCCGACAGGCGAAGAGCGATGCGATCGATCCAACTTCTTGGCAAAGGTCAGAGCCTCCTTTGGGTCAGGAAAGATGTGTAGTTTGTCATGAATGATGTACTATGGGATGTCATCAGCAGTGCATTGCGGGGGCGCAAGTTATAGTTAGCTGAACTAACTATAACGGCCACATTTCTATGGTTTTGTACAAGTGGAATGTCCAACTAACTATAACGTCCTGGTAACCTGTGTTTTTTTTCAGTGAATTTCTAAGGTTTTTTAAATGCTAATTTCTAACTATAATGTCCCTGAAACCTATGGTTTTTTCTGTGAATATATATATATGTATACTCACAAAAAAAAAACCATAGGTTTCATGGACGTTATATTTAGTTGAACATTGACTCATATAAAACCAGAGAAATTCGTTTGAGCTAACTATAACTCGCGCGCCCGCAATGCACTGCTGATGACGTCACATATTACATCACTCATGACATGGTCAGTGACATCACTCATGACATCACTGATGACATCTCAAATGACATCACTGATGACATCGCTGATGACATCATCCAGTGAATGTGTGTTTTTCTGAAAACTACATATGTTTTAAATATGTACATCTCAAGGTCGATTGAAGAATAAATGGGTATATAAGTGTCTAAATGGATGATTTGTTTTTGAAAAATTGATTGTATAACTGACTGATTAAGTGTATCTTAGTGAATACATGGCTTAGTGAGTAATGTTTAAATATGTAAATATCTGTATCAGTCTCTTACTTTGTGTATAAGTGGCTGCATGGGTTGGTGAGTAGCTACATGAGTATCTATATAGGTTATTAGTTGGTTTTTTGAGTATCAGTATGAGTGTCTGAGTGTCTGTATGTTTCGGTGGGGGGTATTATGTAGTGCAAAGGTGCATGAATGAGTGACTCACTGTTTGTATGTGTTGAAGACAGCATGTGTGCAGGACTGTATGGGTGGATGAGTGTGAGTATGGGTGTGTTAGTGAGTGATAGACAGTCTCAATAGTGTCTTTATGAGTAACTACATATGTTTTAAACTAGTATATGTGACTATTGGTGTATATAAGTGAGTATATGTGAGAGTGAGAGATTGATAGAGTTCCTGTATGAATAAGTATGTGTTTCTATAAGTGATTGTTTAAAAGACTAACTATGTGTAAGTTTCTGTAGAAGTAAGTGTGGTGGTGTGTGTATAACTGAATATGCAAGTAAATGGATGTTTGATTCTCTATTAGCATGAGTGACTATGTGTGTGAGTAACTCTATGGATGAGTGGCGTTGTGTAACAGGATGTATAGGTGTATGAGTACATATGATGAGTGAGTACATGTATGAGTGACTGTATAGGACTGTTGGTGAATGAGTGGATTTGTATGTGGATTTTAGAATTACTGAATAGGTTGTTGTAACTGGTATTGGTATGTCCATTGTTTTGAACATTTTAGTTTCTATTTTTGAATGTGTGTATCAAAGGTTATATTAGGGGGAGAGGAGGTCTGCCACGCTATCACAAGGATGATGTCATCAGTGATGTCATCAGTGATGTCATTTGAGATGTCATCAGAATACAGTGAAAACACCTACATACACTAGGGAACACTATGCGTTGGGGTACCCCTGTGATTAGCATGACCTCCTATGTAAGCCCCTAGTATATAATAGGGCAGGGGATTAAAACTACCTCTTAAAACGCACCACAGGGCGTGTTTGCACACGTCACCTTAGGCCCCGTCCCCTCCCTTCCCCACTGTGTAAACACGCTCTGTGGCCGTTTTAAGTTGGGAGATTAAGTCCCCTTGAATCCTGAGGGTCCCTAGGGTCCAACTAGACCACTAGGTACCTCCAGTAAGCGCCACAGCGCTGCGTTGCAGAGAGATGTAAAAAGGGGCACGGCCTAGACCACCTCTCTGCAACGCAGCGCAGTGGCACTTACTGGAAGCACCTGGTGGGCTAGTTGGCCCCCAGGGTCCCTCAGGATTGAAGGGGAATTATTTCCCCAACTTAAAACGCGCCACAGGGCTTGTTTGCACACATTAACTCAGGCCCCGTCCCCTCCCTTCACCACTGTGTAAACATGCCCTGTGGCCGTTTTTTGTTGGGAGATTAAGTTCATTTGAATCCTGAGGGTCCCTAGGGTCCAACTAGACCACTAGGTACCTCCAGTAAGCGCCACAGAGCTGCGTTGCAGAGACATGTAAAAAGGGACACGGCCTAGACCACCTCTCTGCAACGCAGCGCAGTGGCACTTACTGGAAGCACCTGGTGGGCTAGTTGGCCCCCAGGGTCCCTCAGGATTGAAGGGGAATTATTTCTCCAACTTAAAACGCGCCACAGGGCTTGTTTGCACACTTTAACTCAGGCCCCGTCCCCTCCCTTCACCACTGTGTAAACACGCCCTGTGGCCATTTTTTGTTGGGAGATTAAGTTCATTTGAATCCTGAGGGTTCCTAGGGTCCAACTAGCCCACTAGGTACCTCCAGTAAGCGTCACAGAGCTGCGTTGCAGAGAGGTGTAAAAGTGGCACGGCCTTGACCACCTCTCTGCAATGCAGCTCAGTGGCGCTTACTGGAAGCACCTGGTGGGCTAGTTAGCCCCCAGGGGCCCTCACGATTGAAGGGGAATTATTTCCCCAACTTAAAACGCGCCATAGGGCGTGTTTGCACACGTCACCTCAGGCCGCGTCCCCTCCCTTCCCCACTGTGTAAACACGCCCTGTGGCCGTTTTTTAAGTTGGGAGATTAAGTCCCCTTGAATCCTGATGGTCCCTAGGGGCAAGATAGCCCACTATGGAAGGCCAGTAAGCGCAATTGCAGAGAGGTGTGAAAAGGGGCACGGCCTGCACCACCTCTCTGCAACGCAGAGCAGTGGCACTTACTGGAAGCACCTGATGGTCTAGTTGGCCCCCAGGGACCCTCAGGATTGAAAGGGAATTATTTCCCCAACTTAAAACGTGCCACAGGGCGTGATTGCACACGTCACCTCAGGCCCCGTCCCCTCCCTTCACCACTGTGTAAACGTGCCCTGTGGCCATTCTAAGTTGAGAGATTAAGTCCCCTTGAATCCTAAGGGTCCCTAGGGTCAAACTAGCCCACTAGGTACCTCCAGTAAGCGCCAGAGAGCTGCGTTGCATAGAGGTGTAAAAAGGGGCATGGCCTCAGAACACCTGTCTGCAACGCAGCTCCCTGGTGCATACTGGAGATACCTGTTGGGCTAGTTGGCCCTCAGGGACCCTCAGTATTGAAGGGCAATTAATACCCCAACTTACAACTGGCGAGGGGGCGTGTTTGCAGAGTTCTGCAAGGAGGGGACGTGGCCTCCGGCGGCTATGCCGGTTTTTTATTTATTTTATTTTTTTAAGAAGGAGGGCTGTGTGGCCCCCCTTCTTTTTCTAATTTATTGGCCCTGGGGACCCCATCCCCCAGGGCCTGCACCCTAATTTTTTTTGTTGGAAAAAATTAATTTGGCGCTCCCAAGGCCTCAATCGGCCCCGGGGACCCCAACCCCCGGGTCATGGCCTTTTTAAAAAAAAATTCTTTAGGAGGGGGTTTGCGTTGCCCCCCTCCTCAGGCCACTTATGGCCCTGGGGACCCCATCCCCCAGGGCCGGCCTTTGTTTTTTATTATTTTAAAAAAATATATATTTATAGAAACACCTAGGACATCCTGGAGAAACAGTATGTACCTATCACCATGACGATTTGAGTGATATTCATTAAAAGGCGACTATGCATACAATGAATCCACGTGGAATGTAATTACACCGCTAGTGAAGGTCTGACGTGTCTGACGCCCTACCGTGCCTAATCCCGGCGCCCCCGCCGGTGGGTACTCTCCAAGTAGACACCCTTGTCATTTATTTATACAAACATGGGTAGCTATTGATGGGCACATTTAATATACACGCACACCAAGCCATTCAAAGGGGATTTGACAAAAATTCAACCAAACTATGCAAGAAACCCCCCTCACGGTTAATAAAACACACATCCACCGCCGAATGTGTAATACTTTTTATTTTACTCTCTGGAAAGGAGACGAACCTCACTTGAGAGTCACAACGTGCTCCTGGCTGAGCCCAATGCTGTGTTACACCCACCAGTGCCCGCCGACTGCCACACACCTCTGTGTTGCATTCCACCAGCTAGTGTGTATGCTATGACACTCTCTAGCCCATGTGCACTGTAACACCACCCCGTGATTATGTCATGCCACACTTGTCTTCGCACGGGTTATATTGCCCCATCTCAGGTGCCTTCCTCGATGCCTATGTTATAACGCACAGCGCTATGCCATACATATTACATTCTGGGATCCATATCTTTGTTACAGTGCATATGCAATGTTACACTCCCCAGCACATATTTTATATTACAACTTTAGAGACTAGTTAGGTTACACAACACTGCCCTGTGCATATTACACTCCAAGGTGCATAACGCATAGCACGCGCTAGTGCCTGTGCTATCTCGCGCTCTCCAATTTATCTGTCATTGCGCACAATGTATTGCATATTATATTTCACGCCCTGGTTCATCTTATATCACACTTTTTGGTGCATACTATATACCATATACTATATCTAGTTTTCATTTTCAATCGTGCTCTCAGGACTATGTTCTATATACCACTGCGTCCACCTACCCTTTTCACGGGCATTACACTTAGCGATGGGGGGTGGAGGGTCAGGGGGTGTTTCTGCCAAGTGAGCCCAGAGTCACAGTCACAAACGTCCTCTTCTTCCTGAATAAAAGTTAGATTATGCTGCATACTTGTTCATATTTTAAGTAGTTCGCACAGACACACATTTTAAAAACAATAAAGTTCCTAATACCCACCTTCTCTGAACAGTTACCTTGCTGCCCCATCCACCTCCTCCCTATCCTCTGTTGTCTGAATCCATGGACTAGCCTCCTCCCTCCTGCCATGCATGGTCTGATGTGCTGCCACTGCCCTCCATTTAGCATGATGTACCAGTCCACTCCTCCTGCCCTCCATTGCCCAATTCTATGGCCCATCATTGACCTCCTGCTTAGCCTCTGTGCTTAGCTTGCTGCCCCTATTCTCCTTCCCCCTGCCCTCCGATGTCTTTGTGCATGCCCCTGCTTCATCCTTTTTGCCCACCATGTTCCATGGACCTGCCACTCCTATCTACACTGAGTGTGTGTTCTGTTGAGCTGCCACTCCCCTTCCACCTGCCTAGCATTGTCAGATGACTGCTACCTGTGCCTGCCACCTCCACCCTGCCTGTCCACATGCCATAGCCCTATCCCCTTCCTCCTGTCCTCCATGGTCAATTTTACTGCCACACCCTTCTGCCCTCCCTGGTCTGTTGTGCTGCAACTGCTCCTCCTGCCTGCCCCGACCGGTCTGTTGTGAGGCCCCTTCCCCTGAACTCTCTTGTCTGTGCCCAGGTCCTCACCCTCCCTTCTATCCTCCATGGTCCTTTGTGCATGCCCCTGCACCCTCCTTCTTGCTCATCATAGCCATTGTGCTGCCACTAACCCTCCCGCTTGCCATGCATGGCCTTCTGTGCTGCCATGGCCCCTCCAACCTTCCCTTTGTGGTCAGCTAGCTGCCCCTGACCCCCTCCCACCTTCCCTCCATGGTCTGTGTGTATGCCATCATAGTCTCATTGTTGCTCTCCATGGTGTGTCTTGTTTCTAGTGCCCATCCTGCCTGACCTCCATGGTCATCTTGCTGCTCCTGCCCTGCCCCCTTGCCCCCAGCCCTCTGTTTCCATGTGCAGACCCCTATTCCCTCCCTCCTGGCTTGTCTGTTCCATTGTAATGCCCCTGATCTGTCCCTCCTGCCCTTTATGGTCTGTTATGCTGCAGCTTTTTCTCCTGTCTGTCCATTATGGTCAGCTAGCTACCATTGCCTCTTTCTCCTCTGTTCTCTGTTGTCCATGTGCATGGTCCTGTCCCCTCCCTATTGCTTTCTATGGATTGTTGTGCTGCACTCCAGTCCCGCATGCCCTGTGTGGTGTATTGTGCTGCTGCAAACCCTGATGCCTGCCCTGTAGGGTCAGTTTGGTGCACCTCTCCATGTCCCTCTTGTTCTCTGTTATCCGAGTCCATGTCCCTACCACAATTCCTCCTGCCTACCATGATCCAATGTACCATACTTGCGAACATTTTGAACTTGGTAAGAGGGAGATTTTGAAAAAAACTGGGGTATTGATTTTCCCCTTTGAGTTACATTGAAAAAGAGGAGATTGTAGACAGGAGACAGATCAAATAAAGCCCATTTGAGCTTAAAAACATTGGACGTTTCCTGGCTGAAACGGGTCTGTTGGCATGTATGGTTGTACTACCACTGCCTCTGCCTTCTGCCCACAATGGTCTAGTATATTGCCACAGCCTCTCTTGCCAGTCTTGTATTGTTTGTTTGTTGCCCCTGCCCCCCTTTCCACTGCCCTCCATAGTCTGTTGTGCTGCCACTGCCCTTCCTGCCTGCCCAGTGTGGTCAAATTGTTGCCTCTGCACTCTCCTACTTGCCTTCAATTTTCAGAGTCCGTGCCCCTGGCCTCTGCCTCTCAACAGTATCCCAATGAACAACTAGATTGCTAACATTCTATATTTATTACAGAAGTGTGGAACGCCTGACGTCATCTTGATGTAATCAAAACTGTAATACCTAGAGCATTTCCTTTAGAAATTACATATATGAGAGGGTCTTATTTGCATCAAAATTATGGTTAGTGCTCTAAAAAACTAAAATGAGGACATATTTTCTGAGTTTTCAAATAGCGACAAAGAACTTTTAAATTATTTGCAATCTTTATTTTTTTTATCCAGCTGACCACTTGATTAAATGTTGCACCTAGGGGAGAAGATGTGGTGTTACTTCCAGAGCTGCAGACTTTGCAACTGGGGAACCAGGTTGGAGTTTCTGCTTCAGCTCAACATTCTGTGATTCTGGTTAAATCACTTAATCTCCCCATGTCTACAACCAAAATGAATTTGATCTTGTGTGATGTAACCAATGCTCATGTAAAGCACTCCAATACCTGACAAGTCTGCACTATATAAAACTGCAAATACACAAAAAATAAGTGTTTTGCACACTTCTGTCATTGGGCTACATGTGGGCTACATCTGGGTAATATTTGTGCTGCATTTGGGCTCTTTTGTCTCTGGTGGCCATCTTGGGAGATTTATTTGTTATGAAGTTTTCTAATTTCCTCATTTACTGCAGTCTCCTCAGTAGGAAATACTTTCAGTTTTTTACTTTGATTCCATCAAGAAGGTATTCAGATATGTCACACATTTGCCATAAATTCTGAATGTTAGCACTCTAGTTGCTCATTAGATCACTGTAGTAAAGCTTCTGCTCACCACGGAAGTCTGCTGCTGGTATTGAAAGTGCATGTTTCAGTCTGCATGTCAGAATTTTTTAATGAAATAGAAGAGGATTTGAGAAGTCACTCAAAATGTGCCCTAATTTTTCTTTTTTCAGCACTAATCATAATTTCTATGGCCAAATGAACCCCCTCATTTTGTTCCCTTTTAAATTAAATGTTTTAAGTGTTACAACTTTATTCCAATCAAGATGGCTTCAGGTGTGCCATACTTTTGTCATAAGTAAGACTGTTAGCGCTCTAGTTGTTCGTTAGAACACTCTGGGACATTCTGTCATTGGGCTATACTTGGGCTACATATGGGTGATATTTGGGCTACATTTGGGCTCTTTTGTCTCTGGTGGCCATTTTGGGAGACTTATTTGTTATGAAGTTTCCTAATTTCCTCGTTTACTACAGTCTCCTTAGTAGCAAATACTTTCAGTTTTTTACTTTGATTCCATCAAGAAGGCATTCAGATGTGTCACACATTTGCCATAAATTCAGAATGTCAGCACTCTAGTTGCTTATTAGATCACTGTAGTAAAGCTACTGCTCACCAGGGAAGTCTGCTGCTGGTATTGAAAGTGCATGTTTCAGTCTGCATGTCAGAATTTTTTAATGAAATAGAAAAGGATTTGAGAAGTCACTCAAAATGTGCCCTAATTTTTCTTTCTGCAGCACTAATCATACTTTCTATGGCAAAATGAACCCCCTCATTGTGTTCCTTTTTAAATTAAATATTTTAAGAGTTACCACTTTATTCCATTCAAGATGGCTTCAGGTGTGCAATACGTTTGTCATAAGTAGTACTGTTAGCGCTCTAGTTGTTTCTTAGAACACTCTGGGAAGCTGCAGTAGAACACAAAGGAATCAACTGACAGTCTCTGCCCTTGTTGGATGTACATGTTTTACTGAGAATGTCAGACTTCATTCTCACATGACTGAGAAAGATAATGTGAATTTAAATATGCTCTCAGTGTAGCTTATAGATCACTTTCCAAACTTCTGTGGGAAAAGCATGAGAAAATGGTTTTCTCTCAAACATGATTCATGATATCACAGAAAAAGGCTTTTTCACATGGTAAAATCACCTTAGAACACACCACAATTCCTAAAATGAGTATGGTACCATCAACAAATGATTTATAATGTAACTAAAGTCTTAAAACCTTCTATTAACTGCAATGCTTTTTAATGAGGTGCTATCATGTATATTGGTCCCAAGATGGCTGCCAACAGTTCTTGGATGAAGTGCTGACAGCCAATCAGATCTCACGATGAGATGTGAGGTTAGGCTCCGCCCAGATATATATGTGATTTTGATTTTGATTTTCTCAGGAACTACTGAACGGATTTACACCATTTAAGCAAAAGGCATGAGTCTGAACTGAGGACTACCTCTTTGCCAAATTTGGTGTAATTCCATTCAGCAGTTCGGGCTGTAGCTGCGTCAACAGGTCCTATGGGAAAATGCATGTGGAAAACGTGTTTTGGGACCCCCCTTTTTTCTGAGCCCCTGCTTGACGAATCACTGTGAAATTTTCAGGATAGGAGCGGACTGGAGCTGGCCAAAAGTGTGGAAAATTTCGCGAAGATTTGTCAATCGGCGCCAACGGTAATTAAAATAGAATGTTGCGGATTTCCAATGGAAAATAGGTCCTAACTATAACTACCTACTGGCGACTGCCAGTACGTAATGTATATATGTACGTTACACACTTTGCACTTGCACTTTAAATTGCTCCTGCTCAGCCTCGGCGTCATGTGATCAAGGCCTTTCGTAGGCTGAAACGCGTCATGCAGGCATTGCTGTAAAAACGAAAATAAATTAATTTTCTCACTTGCATCCTGGGTCAGCTTTCGTCTGTTCCTGTTTTCCCTAAGATTTCTGGTGCACAGGAGCACCCTTGACGAAAAACTAATTATTTTTTTAGATCAGCTCCTATGATGAAAGTTTGGGGGTGATTTGTCAAGGGGGGCCGAGAAAAAACAAGGTTACAGTTCGAACAGGTGAACGGAATTACCCCAAATTTGGCAGGGAGACGGGTCTTGGTCTAGAAAGCATGCTTTTGTTTATTTGGTGTGAATCCGTTCAGTAGTTTTTGAGAAATATTGAAATTTACAGATATCAATATTTGGGAATTCTGCCATCTGATTGGCTGAGGCGTTACAAGCACGATCTCGCTGCTGATTGGCTGCCAGCGCTGTGAGCGTTTGCAACTAGGAAGTGTTGGCCGCCATTTTGTGATTCCGTTGAAGCGAGTAAGGGGGAAAAGGGTGAAAAATGTGGGAAAGAGGAGGGTAGGATCTCAGTAACCTTTGTTGGGTGTTTAGGGTGTGTAATAGAGGGTGTGCGAAGTGAACTAATCATACCTACCAGTGTGAAAGTTCTAGGCTATGAAAATTCAGTGAGGTATTGGTTAATGTGTGATGTTTCTAAGGTGAGCTTGTGCGCGACTCGAGGATTAAAGCGTGAGCCCACACTGTGTGTTTTATGCTGTGAAGTCATGTGCCCTGGCCACTGCAGTACAGTTGTGGAAGTAGTGTCAGCATGTGTTTATACCTACTAGGATGAACTACTGACCTGTAATAGTGTGAAAGTCCTGGGTACGGAAAATATGTGAGGTATTGTCTAGAGTCTCATGGAAGGAGGAAGAGTTGGCCGCCATTTTGTTATTCCGTTGAAGCGTGTAAGGGGAAAAAAGGGCAAAAAAAGTGGGAAATAGGAGGGTAGGATCACTGTAACCTCTGTGGGGTGTTTAGGGTGTGCTATAGAGGGGGTGCGAAGTGAATTAATCATACCTACCGGTGTGAAAGTGCTAGGCTACGAAAATTAAGTGAGGTATTGCCTAGAGTGTGATGCTGCTAAGGCGAGGTGGTGCGGGACTCGGGGATTAGAACGTGAGTCTAAATTCTGTGTCTTATGCTGTGAAGTCCTGTGCCGTGGCCGCTGCAGTACAGCTGTGGAAGTAGTGTCAGCATGTGTTTATAACTACTAGGACGAACTACTGACCCGTACTGGTCTGAAAGTTCTGGGGTACGGAAAATATGTGAGGTAGTGTGTAGAGTCTCATGCCGCTCAGCTGAGCTGCTGCCGCACTCGGGGATGAAAGCGTGAGCCCAAACTGTGTGTCATATGCTGTGAAGTCATGTGCTCTGGCCGCTGTGCCACATCTGTGCAAGTAGTGTCAGCATGTAGTTACAGCTACTTGGAGGAACTTTTGTTTCGAACATTGTAACTTGTGTATGTGCTTAGGGGGTGTTATATAGGGAGTGCGAAGGTAAATTTGTGTGTATGGAATGAATTCGGTTTTTGGAACGTGGAAAGCACTGACTCCTATGGGTCTGATGGCGCTGGGGGCGTAAAGTGAGGTGCTGCTGGAGTTGGGAATAAAGCTGATGAACTACTGACTCCTATTGTGAAGTTTTAACGTGCACGTACCGTTGAATGTTCGATAAAATGTTGCAAAAGTATATCGTTAGGTTAAAAAAAAATGATGAACTTTTAACCTGCAGGTGTCGTAGAAGGTTCCAGAAAGTGTGGTGATAAAATAGGTTGAACTTGTGACCTGTATGTGGCGCAGAATAATAAGTAGCTTTTCGGAAGGAAAATTCAAAAGTAACCAATGGAGGTAAGTTTTGGAATGTCGTTGAAGGAATGAAGTATTCTGATTTGTTCTGTACCAGGATTTATGTGTGGAGCGACAGAGAAATTGTGCCATTCCTAATTTCATTCTTGATGAAGTCAGAGCTTTACATGTACTATGTGAGAAAGAGAGAATTGTATGCGTGTGTCATTTGAAATCTGGATAACAACTACAATGGTGAGTTAGAAATGAACAAGGCGTGTTATGTGTTTTATAGTATTGATTAAGTATTTGAGGTGATGTTTTTTATTTTGAAAGTATTTTTTATTTCAAAGTAATATAATGTTAGTAAAGTATGGTGTTTGATATTGGTTATGAAATATGCATAAAATTTGAGCCTGTTGTTATATAAGTATTTTATATATATGTCAGGAATTTTTCACAGAGAAGAAGTGTAGTTTGTCATCTTTATAGGACTGTATTGTTTTGAAAATGAGGTACACCATTAATTTGAGTTTGTAATGTATTTGGGGAGATAAAGAAAATGTCGATCGTTTGCAACTGATACTTTTTGTGGAATTGGTGGGTTGGAGGGGTGGTGGTAGGAGACGTATGAGTTATTAAGTTAAAAGCGATAAAACGAAATGCAGAAATGTTATGTGGGCAGGTTGTGGTCATATTTTTGACACTGAGAGGTAGGTTTGAATGTAAGTCAGGGTAGGTTGTTGTACAGTGGGGCCTTGATTACATGGAGAGGAGATGGAGATAGGAAAAGTGATACGTTCCTTTTATATATACGCATAGTTTGAATCATGTGATCCTAAGTTGAGATAAATATGAATATGGTTTCTGGTTTGCATTTGGGTATAGTGAATAGTTTTTGTAGTTTCTGACTAGTGAATAATAAAAAGGTAAATATACTAAAATATATGGTAGTAAACGTATTAATTATTGTCTGTTCTTATGGAATAGAAGTAGTTGGGGAGTGCTTCTTTAGAAGAGATGTTTTATAAATGTGTGAGAGATAAAAACAATTTAAATGTGCGGTATATTTTCTGTATGAGTTTGTTGACATTAGAGAACTACATGTGATTATAAGTGATACTATTTGTCAGGCTGTGTCGGATATATGTAGGTGTTGAAGTGGTTCGTGTTTTACGGATGGTGAGCTTCACTATCCCTTTTGAGACACTCGTCAATTTATTCATTCCATTTAATATCTTTAATATAGATACAGCAAAGGGACTTATATCAAAACTTTGGGAATTAGAACTTTGTTTACTCTCCCCATGCCCTGCTATACACTCTACAGAGTGTTTAAACGACTTTTGTAACATATAGATGTCTAGCTAGTAAAGGTGGTGAAGTTCGACTGGGCCCATTTATAAACTGTGCTATGGGATGGTTTATGTTTTACCCACCAATATGCATGTTTGAATACTTTTTGCTGTTAAGTGTTCCAGCAGACACTTGTTAAAATTAACCTCGTATATGCGTATAGTGACGCTACTAGGAATGGGGGGGTTTCTGTTTGATTTTGTACTGTTAAGTAAGGGCGGAGGTGGGTCTGGGGGAGGTAGTTATGTTGCTGTTAGAAACACAGAATATAGTAACGTGGAGATGTGGAGGTACTAAAGGTAATGTATACCACTGGGAGCCCTTATAAAGTGCCATATGGCATGGTATATGTTTTACCCGCAAATTTGCATGTTTTAATATGTTTTGCTGATGAGGTTTTCGTGAGACATTTGTTGAAATTAAGCCTCTGTATGGCTATAGTGGCACTTCTACGTTTGTGGGGCTCTTTCTTGTATTGCGTAAAGTTAAGCAAGGGTGGGTGTTGAGGTGGTGTAGTGGTACTGTGACTATTTATAAACCGTCTTATGGTATGGTGTATGTGTGAGTTGCAAAATTGAAGGTTTTAATAGCTTTTGCTGATGAGCGTTCCGGCAGACACCTGTTGACATTAAGTCTATGTATGGCTATAGTGGTGGTAACGGGAGTGCTGGGGCTTGTTGTTTGATTTCGTAAGGTTCAGCAAGGGATGGGTGGGAGTGGGGGAGGTGCATATGTTGCTGATTATAAGACGAATATTTGTAATGTGGGCATGTGTAGTTACTAAAGTTAATGTAGTTTCACTGAGCCCATTTATAAACAGTGCTATAGGAAGGTTTATGTTTTACCCGCCAGTTTGCATGTTTGAATTCTTTTTGCTGATAAGCGTTCCGGCAGACGCATGTTAAAATTAAGCCTGTGTATGGGTACAGTGGCGCTACTAGGAATTGGGGGTTTCTGTTTGATTTCGTACTGTTAACCAAGGGCGGGGGTGGGTGTTAGGGAGGTAGTTATGTTGCTGTTTGAAAAACAGAATATAGTAACGTGGAGATGTGGAGCTGCTATAGGTGATGTAGTACCACTGGGAGCACTCATAAAGCGCCCTATGGCATGGTATATGTTTTACCCACAAATTTGCATGTTTTAATACGGTTTCCTGATGAGCTTTCCAGGAGACATCTGTTGAAGTTAATGCTGTGTATGGCTATAGTGGCGCTTCTACGTTTGCTTGGGCTCTTTCTTTTATTGCGTAAAGTTAAGCAAGGGCGGGTGTTGAGGTGGTGTAGTGGTACTGTGACTATTTATAAACCGTCTTATGGTATGGTGTATGTTTGAGTTGCAAAATTGTAAGTTTTAATAGCTTTTTCTGATGAGCGTTCCGGCAGACACCTGGCGGCAGACACATGGTTAAGCATGGTATGGGTAGGGGTGGGGGATGTGCGTATATTGGTCCCAAGATGGCTGCCAACAGTTCTTGGATGAAGTGCTGACAGCCAATCAGATCTCACGATGAGATGTGAGGTTAGGCTCCGCCCAGATATATATGTGATTTTGATTTTGATTTTCTCAGGAACTACTGAACGGATTTACACCATTTAAGCAAAAGGCATGAGTCTGAACTGAGGACTACCTCTTTGCCAAATTTGGTGTAATTCCATTCAGCAGTTCGGGCTGTAGCTGCGTCAACAGGTCCTATGGGAAAATGCATGTGGAAAACGTGTTTTGGGACCCCCCTTTTTTCTGAGCCCCTGCTTGACGAATCACTGTGAAATTTTCAGGATAGGAGCGGACTGGAGCTGGCCAAAAGTGTGGAAAATTTCGCGAAGATTTGTCAATCGGCGCCAACGGTAATTAAAATAGAATGTTGCGGATTTCCAATGGAAAATAGGTCCTAACTATAACTACCTACTGGCGACTGCCAGTACGTAATGTATATATGTACGTTACACACTTTGCACTTGCACTTTAAATTGCTCCTGCTCAGCCTCGGCGTCATGTGATCAAGGCCTTTCGTAGGCTGAAACGCGTCATGCAGGCATTGCTGTAAAAACGAAAATAAATTAATTTTCTCACTTGCATCCTGGGTCAGCTTTCGTCTGTTCCTGTTTTCCCTAAGATTTCTGGTGCACAGGAGCACCCTTGACGAAAAACTAATTATTTTTTTAGATCAGCTCCTATGATGAAAGTTTGGGGGTGATTTGTCAAGGGGGGCCGAGAAAAAACAAGGTTACAGTTCGAACAGGTGAACGGAATTACCCCAAATTTGGCAGGGAGACGGGTCTTGGTCTAGAAAGCATGCTTTTGTTTATTTGGTGTGAATCCGTTCAGTAGTTTTTGAGAAATATTGAAATTTACAGATATCAATATTTGGGAATTCTGCCATCTGATTGGCTGAGGCGTTACAAGCACGATCTCGCTGCTGATTGGCTGCCAGCGCTGTGAGCGTTTGCAACTAGGAAGTGTTGGCCGCCATTTTGTGATTCCGTTGAAGCGAGTAAGGGGGAAAAAGGGTGAAAAATGTGGGAAAGAGGAGGGTAGGATCTCAGTAACCTTTGTTGGGTGTTTAGGGTGTGTAATAGAGGGTGTGCGAAGTGAACTAATCATACCTACCAGTGTGAAAGTTCTAGGCTATGAAAATTCAGTGAGGTATTGGTTAATGTGTGATGTTTCTAAGGTGAGCTTGTGCGCGACTCGAGGATTAAAGCGTGAGCCCACACTGTGTGTTTTATGCTGTGAAGTCATGTGCCCTGGCCACTGCAGTACAGTTGTGGAAGTAGTGTCAGCATGTGTTTATACCTACTAGGATGAACTACTGACCTGTAATAGTGTGAAAGTCCTGGGTACGGAAAATATGTGAGGTATTGTCTAGAGTCTCATGGAAGGAGGAAGAGTTGGCCGCCATTTTGTTATTCCGTTGAAGCGTGTAAGGGGAAAAAAGGGCAAAAAAAGTGGGAAATAGGAGGGTAGGATCACTGTAACCTCTGTGGGGTGTTTAGGGTGTGCTATAGAGGGGGTGCGAAGTGAATTAATCATACCTACCGGTGTGAAAGTGCTAGGCTACGAAAATTAAGTGAGGTATTGCCTAGAGTGTGATGCTGCTAAGGCGAGGTGGTGCGGGACTCGGGGATTAGAACGTGAGTCTAAATTCTGTGTCTTATGCTGTGAAGTCCTGTGCCGTGGCCGCTGCAGTACAGCTGTGGAAGTAGTGTCAGCATGTGTTTATAACTACTAGGACGAACTACTGACCCGTACTGGTCTGAAAGTTCTGGGGTACGGAAAATATGTGAGGTAGTGTGTAGAGTCTCATGCCGCTCAGCTGAGCTGCTGCCGCACTCGGGGATGAAAGCGTGAGCCCAAACTGTGTGTCATATGCTGTGAAGTCATGTGCTCTGGCCGCTGTGCCACATCTGTGCAAGTAGTGTCAGCATGTAGTTACAGCTACTTGGAGGAACTTTTGTTTCGAACATTGTAACTTGTGTATGTGCTTAGGGGGTGTTATATAGGGAGTGCGAAGGTAAATTTGTGTGTATGGAATGAATTCGGTTTTTGGAACGTGGAAAGCACTGACTCCTATGGGTCTGATGGCGCTGGGGGCGTAAAGTGAGGTGCTGCTGGAGTTGGGAATAAAGCTGATGAACTACTGACTCCTATTGTGAAGTTTTAACGTGCACGTACCGTTGAATGTTCGATAAAATGTTGCAAAAGTATATCGTTAGGTTAAAAAAAAATGATGAACTTTTAACCTGCAGGTGTCGTAGAAGGTTCCAGAAAGTGTGGTGATAAAATAGGTTGAACTTGTGACCTGTATGTGGCGCAGAATAATAAGTAGCTTTTCGGAAGGAAAATTCAAAAGTAACCAATGGAGGTAAGTTTTGGAATGTCGTTGAAGGAATGAAGTATTCTGATTTGTTCTGTACCAGGATTTATGTGTGGAGCGACAGAGAAATTGTGCCATTCCTAATTTCATTCTTGATGAAGTCAGAGCTTTACATGTACTATGTGAGAAAGAGAGAATTGTATGCGTGTGTCATTTGAAATCTGGATAACAACTACAATGGTGAGTTAGAAATGAACAAGGCGTGTTATGTGTTTTATAGTATTGATTAAGTATTTGAGGTGATGTTTTTTATTTTGAAAGTATTTTTTATTTCAAAGTAATATAATGTTAGTAAAGTATGGTGTTTGATATTGGTTATGAAATATGCATAAAATTTGAGCCTGTTGTTATATAAGTATTTTATATATATGTCAGGAATTTTTCACAGAGAAGAAGTGTAGTTTGTCATCTTTATAGGACTGTATTGTTTTGAAAATGAGGTACACCATTAATTTGAGTTTGTAATGTATTTGGGGAGATAAAGAAAATGTCGATCGTTTGCAACTGATACTTTTTGTGGAATTGGTGGGTTGGAGGGGTGGTGGTAGGAGACGTATGAGTTATTAAGTTAAAAGCGATAAAACGAAATGCAGAAATGTTATGTGGGCAGGTTGTGGTCATATTTTTGACACTGAGAGGTAGGTTTGAATGTAAGTCAGGGTAGGTTGTTGTACAGTGGGGCCTTGATTACATGGAGAGGAGATGGAGATAGGAAAAGTGATACGTTCCTTTTATATATACGCATAGTTTGAATCATGTGATCCTAAGTTGAGATAAATATGAATATGGTTTCTGGTTTGCATTTGGGTATAGTGAATAGTTTTTGTAGTTTCTGACTAGTGAATAATAAAAAGGTAAATATACTAAAATATATGGTAGTAAACGTATTAATTATTGTCTGTTCTTATGGAATAGAAGTAGTTGGGGAGTGCTTCTTTAGAAGAGATGTTTTATAAATGTGTGAGAGATAAAAACAATTTAAATGTGCGGTATATTTTCTGTATGAGTTTGTTGACATTAGAGAACTACATGTGATTATAAGTGATACTATTTGTCAGGCTGTGTCGGATATATGTAGGTGTTGAAGTGGTTCGTGTTTTACGGATGGTGAGCTTCACTATCCCTTTTGAGACACTCGTCAATTTATTCATTCCATTTAATATCTTTAATATAGATACAGCAAAGGGACTTATATCAAAACTTTGGGAATTAGAACTTTGTTTACTCTCCCCATGCCCTGCTATACACTCTACAGAGTGTTTAAACGACTTTTGTAACATATAGATGTCTAGCTAGTAAAGGTGGTGAAGTTCGACTGGGCCCATTTATAAACTGTGCTATGTGATGGTTTATGTTTTACCCACCAATATGCATGTTTGAATACTTTTTGCTGTTAAGTGTTCCAGCAGACACTTGTTAAAATTAACCTCGTATATGCATATAGTGACGCTACTAGGAATGGGGGGGTTTCTGTTTGATTTTGTACTGTTAAGTAAGGGCGGAGGTGGGTCTGGGGGAGGTAGTTATGTTGCTGTTAGAAACACAGAATATAGTAACGTGGAGATGTGGAGGTACTAAAGGTAATGTATACCACTGGGAGCCCTTATAAAGTGCCATATGGCATGGTATATGTTTTACCCGCAAATTTGCATGTTTTAATATGTTTTGCTGATGAGGTTTTCGTGAGACATTTGTTGAAATTAAGCCTCTGTATGGCTATAGTGGCACTTCTACGTTTGTGGGGCTCTTTCTTGTATTGCGTAAAGTTAAGCAAGGGTGGGTGTTGAGGTGGTGTAGTGGTACTGTGACTATTTATAAACCGTCTTATGGTATGGTGTATGTGTGAGTTGCAAAATTGAAGGTTTTAATAGCTTTTGCTGATGAGCGTTCCGGCAGACACCTGTTGACATTAAGTCTATGTATGGCTATAGTGGCGGTAACGGGAGTGCTGGGGCTTGTTGTTTGATTTCGTAAGGTTCAGCAAGGGATGGGTGGGAGTGGGGGAGGTGCATATGTTGCTGATTATAAGACGAATATTTGTAATGTGGGCATGTGTAGTTACTAAAGTTAATGTAGTTTCACTGGGCCCATTTATAAACAGTGCTATAGGAAGGTTTATGTTTTACCCGCCAGTTTGCATGTTTGAATTCTTTTTGCTGATAAGCGTTCCGGCAGACGCATGTTAAAATTAAGCCTGTGTATGGGTACAGTGGCGCTACTAGGAATGGGGGGTTTCTGTTTGATTTCGTACTGTTAACCAAGGGCGGGGGTGGGTGTTAGGGAGGTAGTTATGTTGCTGTTTGAAAAACAGAATATAGTAACGTGGAGATGTGGAGCTGCTATAGGTGATGTAGTACCACTGGGAGCACTCATAAAGCGCCCTATGGCATGGTATATGTTTTACCCACAAATTTGCATGTTTTAATACGGTTTCCTGATGAGCTTTCCAGGAGACATCTGTTGAAGTTAATGCTGTGTATGGCTATAGTGGCGCTTCTACGTTTGCTTGGGCTCTTTCTTTTATTGCGTAAAGTTAAGCAAGGGCGGGTGTTGAGGTGGTGTAGTGGTACTGTGACTATTTATAAACCGTCTTATGGTATGGTGTATGTTTGAGTTGCAAAATTGTAAGTTTTAATAGCTTTTTCTGATGAGCGTTCCGGCAGACACCTGGCGGCAGACACATGGTTAAGCATGGTATGGGTAGGGGTGGGGGATGTGCGTATGTTGCTGATTATAAGACGGACATTTGTAATGTGGGCATGTGTTAGTAAAGGTAATGCAGTTTCACTGGGCCCATTTATTAACTCCTTGTATGCTCATGACGGCTCCCGGCCGTCATGAGTCAAGGTGGGCGTGTGCTCATGACGCCCGGGAAATTCTCAGAGAAGTAAAGCCTTTCTTAGTAAGGCAGTGTAGAGAAGCCAATAATGCAGAAGGAATCTCATCGGGGGCTCAATGAAGGGCTGTCAACGTGTCCTGAAATTGCGTGTTAGCATCCAGACACACTGGTGGGGAAAAGTTTACATAAATTAAACCACAGGTCCCAACAAGCATTGTGAAAGGACTTTAATTGTAAGGCACACCGGAGGCCAGTAAATTTGAGTGGCATGTAGGGGAAAGTTTGGAGCAAGGACTGACTGGGTGCCCACGCTGGCCTCTGAGGAAGAAGCGGTAATGCTTTGAAACGCGTCAGGCTAAAAGGACTAATTTTCGGGATGGGAGCTGCCTGTTTATCGCAATAAAGAGTTGTTTTTAACCTGCATTTGGAGTGCGTCCTCGCTTCTGGACAAATTTTGTGAAAACAAATATACACGGCGGGTCCAGGCCACGGAGTGATCGCACCGCCCTGGGACAACTCTTCTTGGTGAGGAAGTGTAGAGAAGCCAATAAAGCAGGTGTAATCTCATCGGGGGCTCAATGAAGGGCTGTCAAAGTGTCCTGAAATTGCGTGTTAGCATCCAGACACACTGGAGGGGAAAAGTTTACATAAATTAAACCACAGGTCCCAACATGCAATGTGAAAGGACTTTAATTGTAAGGCACACCGGAGGCCAATAAATTTAAGTGGCATGTAGGGGAAAGTGTGGAGCAAGGATTGACTGGGTGCCCGCGCTGGCCTCTGAGGAAAAAACGGTAATGCTTTGAAACGCGTCAGGCCAAAAGCACTAATTATCGGGATGGGCAGCCGCCTGTTTACCTCAATTAAAAGTTGTACTCACCTGTATTTGGAGTGCGTCCTCGCTTCTGGGCAAATTTTGTGAAAACAAGTATACTTCACAGTTCCAAGCCGCGGAGTGATCGTACCGCCCTCGGACAACACATAGGTCTGTATGAGAAGTAATGCTCTTCTTGGTAAAGCAGTGCAGGGAAGCCAATAAAGCAGGCATAATCTCATCTGGGGCTCAATGAATGGCTGTCAATGTGTCCTGAAATTGTGTGTTAGCATCCAGACCCAGTGGAGGATAAATTAAACCACAAGTCCCAACATGCTCTGTGAAATGACTTTAATGACTTTAATTATCTACTGGCGGTCGCCAGTAGATAGTTATAGTTAGGACCGTGTTTCCATAGGAAATCCGCAACATTCTATTTGGAATAACTTTGGCGCCGATTGACGAATCCTCGCGAAATTCTCAAAATAGGTGGGGCGCTCCGCTCCGCTCCTTCCCTGAAAGTCTCGGGGGGATTCGTCAAGCGGGGGCTGAGAAAAAGGGGGGGTCCCAAAACACGTTTTCCCCATGCATTTTTCCATAGGACCTTTAGTCCGAGCTACAGCCCGAATGGCTGAACAGAATTACTTGAAATTTGGCAGAGAGGTAGCCCTCAGGTCAGGGATGTGCCTTTTGAAGGTCTCGTGTAAATCTGTTCAGTATTTCCTGAGAAAATAGCATTTAAATCAATATATATATCTATAGGCGCACTCCGAGCGCGTACCGTAAGCTTACCGTACGCGCACGCCGCCGTGCGTGAGCGCGATTCTGATTGGTTGTTAGATCTTAGTAAACATTCGAATCGGTCAAAACCAGGAAGTGTCGGCCGCCATTTTGTCTCTCACACTCTGAGGGGGTGAAAAACAAAGGTGGAGAACGTGAAAAGGGGGCAGGGTGGACAGTTCCTGACCCCCTAGCCTTTGTCAGGGGGTCCCAGAGGACCCCCAAGGGCAAAAATTAATTGTAATTTTTTTTTGAAAAATCGCGGAATGCGCGTAGCGTACGCGCACGGTGTAAACGGAAAATTTCGCGAACTTCGCGTAACGATTCCGCGACTACGCGTACCGTACGCGCACGGCAAAACATTTTTAAAAAAAAGGAGAGATTTAAAAAAAATTAAAAAAAATTGTGAGGTAAGGTTGGCTCTTAAAAGAGCCGTTGTGTTAATACAGGGATAGAGGAAAGAACGAATGGGAATATTATGAACGTCTACAAACGTGCTGGTCTATCTTATTGTTAATAAGGGAAACACTGGTCTCCCCAAAAACAATAAGACCACAACACGTTGTACACCTCATTGAAACCCTCCGAAATCGAGGGTTAATGTCCAGAGGAGCTGAAGAAGGTGATGCTCCCACCTCAGAGGAAGGGCTCAGCTGAGCTGCCGATGATGTACTCGGCTGAGCTTCTGAGGTTGGGCTCCGGTGACTTACTGAAGAGTTTTCTTCAGTATGTCGAGCAAAGGTCCTGGGATGTTTATCCCTAATGTGTCTCATCATAGAGTGATTTCCAAAGGAATACTTCTTCCTTGGATTTCCTCTAGATAAAACACGGTCACAAAGTGTGCAAGTGACCAATGGAGCATTCACCTTTTTCTGCCCCTCTGGAAAAGTAAAATACTCCCACACAAAAGAATCCTTTTGTTTCCTCCTTCTCTGTCTGATGATGGTGCTGCTAGGCTCACTCTCAGAAGAGGACTGCTGCTCTGCCATTGTATCTCAATGTCAATTCAGCTCCTTCTCCTAGGGGATCTCAAGCAGTAATGAGGGGAATGGGTGTGGTGTTGGAAGTTTCTGGAACTGAAAGTAGTTTAAACCAATGAAAAGTGTTCTTTGTGGATCACATGACCTACCGTGCGCGCTCCGTAAGCTTACGCTACGCGCTCGTAAACAAGTACGCATGCGCAAACGTGACGTAAACATGCGCTTACGGAGCACTTACGGAGCGCGTACGGAGGACGCAGTCGCGCATGCGCATTACACGCACCCGCGTAACCGCGACGTTGGTTCCGCGCAACGCGCATGTGTGTACACGTTGCTGAAGAAGTACGCATGCGTACGTACGTCACGTACGTATCACGTAAGCGCACCGTACTTATGACGTACGGAGCGCGTAGCGTCAGCTTACCGTACGCAAAAAATCCATAAAAAATTTTTTTTTAAAGTTTCAAGGGTTGTAGAAGATAATAACTGTGATGTACAACTGTATGTAAACATTAATTTTTAAAATATTAACTATTCCATAATGCAGGATATAGTACATATATTATTTTATACATAGGTTGGATATTATTTTTTAACAAAAATCTCCCAAAAAAAATTGCATTTAAAAAACCTTTGAAATTCACTAAAAAAAACATAGGTTTCACACACGTTATAGTTAGGAATTAGCATTTAAAAAACCTTGCAAATTCACTGAAAAAACCATAGGTTTCACACATGTTATAGTTAGCAGGACATTTCACTCGTGAAAAACCAATGAAATTCCCTCGTTGTAGTTAGTGCAGGCAACTATAACTCACGCGACCGCAATCCTCTGCTGATGATGTCAGATATTACATCACTGATGACATATGTGTTTTTCTGGAAAAAAAATATTTGTAATATATGTATAGCTAAAAATTAATGGAAGAACACATGGGTAAATAAGTGTCTAAATACAGTGATGTAATATCTGACGTCATCAGCAGAGGATTGCGGTCGCGTGAGTTATAGTTGCCTGCACTAACTATAACGGGGGAATTTCAATGGTTTTTCATGAGTGAAATGTCCAGCTAACTATAACATGTGTGAAACCTATGTTTTTTTTAAGTGAATATATATATATATATATATATATATATATATATATATATATATATATATATATATATATTCACTGAAAAAACCATAGGTTTCAGGGGCGTTATAGTTAGCTGGACTTTTCACTCGTACAAAACCATAGAAATTCCCCCGTTATAGTTAGTTCAGCTAACTATAACTCGCGCGCCCGCAATGCACTGCTGATGATGTCACATATTACATCACTCATGACATGGTCAGTGACATCACTCATGACATCACTGATGACATCTCAAATGACATCACTGATGACATCACTGATGACATCATCCAGTGAATGTGTGTTTTTCTGAAAATTACATATGTTTTATATATGTATATCTCAAGGTCGATGGAAGAATAAATGGGTATATAAGTGTCTAAATGGATGATCTGTTTTTGAAAAATTGATTGAATAACTGACTTATTAAGTGTATCTTAGTGAATACATGGCTTAGTGAGTAATGTTTAAATATGTAAATATTGTATCAGTCTCTCACTTTGTGTATAAGTGGCTGCATGGGTTGGTGAGTAGCTACATGAGTGTCTATATAGGGTATTAGTTGGTTTTTTGAGTATCAGTATAAGTGTCTGATGTCTGTATGGTTCGGTGGGGGGTATTACGTAGTGCATAGGTGCATGAATGAGTGACTCACTGTTTGTATGTGTTGAAGACAGCATGTGTGCAGGACTGTATGGGTGGATGAGTGTGTGCATGGGTGTGTTAGTGAGTGAATGACTGTCTCAATAGTGTCTCTATGAGTAACTACATATGTTTTAAACTAGTATATGTGACTATTGGTGTATATAAGTGAGTATATGTGAGAGTGAGAGATTGAAAGAGTTCCTGTATGAATAAGTATGTGTTTCTATAAGTGATTGTTAAAGTGTGTAAGTTTCTGTAGAAGTAAGTGTGGTGGTGTGTGTATAACTGTATATGCAGGTAAACGGATGTTTGATTCTTTATTAGCATGAGTGACTATGTGTGTGAGTAACTTTATGGATGAGTGGCGTTGTGTAACAGGATGTATAGGTGTATGAGTACATATGATGAGTGAGTACATGTATGAGTGACTGTATAGGACTGTTGGTGAATGAGTGGATGTGGATGTGGATCTTACAATTGCTGAATAGGTTGTTGTAACTGGTATTGGCATGTCCATTGTTTTGAACATTTTAATTTCTATATTTGAATGTGTGTATCAAAGGTTATATTAGGGGGAGAGGAGGTCTGCCACTCTATCACAAGGATGATGTCATCAGTGATGTCATCAGTGATGTCATGAGTGATGTCACTGACCATGTCATGAGTGATGTAATATGTGACATCATCAGCAGTGCATTGCGGGCGCGCGAGTTATAGTTAGCTGAACTAACTATAACGTGGGAATTTCTATGGTTTTGTACGAGTGAAAAGTCCAGCTAACTATAACGCCCCTGAAACCTATGGTTTTTTCAGTGAATTTCTAAGGTTTTTTAAATGCTAATTCCTAGCTATAACGTGCCTGAAACCTATGTTTTTTTCAGTGAATTTCAAAGGATTTTTAAATGCTAATTTCTAGCTATGCCTACAGAGATAGGACATGTGAAGAAAGAAGGGAAAACGCACAGAAAGAAAAAAAAATGCAGAAAGAAGCAACAGAAGTCCTCAAAGACGAAGAAAAGTGCAGGAAGAAGTATAACGTGCAGAAAGAACAAACAGTAGAGCAGAAACAAGCCTTGTTGCAAAATCATCCTGTACCCTCAAATTTTTCAGACGGATACTGGTGGTAACTGAGTCTGACTAACCAGTCCTAGAGCCAGTGCTATGTTAAAAGACACTCAGAATACAGTGAAAACACCTACATACACTAGGGCACACTATGTGTTGGGGTCCCCCTGTGATTAGCATGACCTCCTCTGTAAGCCCCTAGTATATAATAGGGCAGGGGATTAAAACTACCTCTTAAAAAGCACCACAGGGCATGTTTGAACACGTCACCTCATGCCCCGCCCCCTCCCTTCCCCACTGTGTAAACATGCCCTGTAGCCGTTTTAAGTTGGGAGATTAAATCCCCTTGAATCCTGAGGGTCCCTAGGGTCCAACTAGACCACTAGGTACCTCCAGTAAGCGCCACAGAGCTGCGTTGCAGAGAGGTGTAAAAAGTGGCACGGCCTGCACCACCTCTCTGCAACGCAGAGCAGTGGTGCTTACTGGAAGCACCTGGTGGGCTAGTTGAACCCCAGGGTCCCTCAGGATTGAAAGGGAATTATTTCCCCAACTTAAAAACGCGCCACAGGGCTTGTGGGCGTTCTGAGTTGAGAGATTAAGTCCCCTTGAATCCTAAGGGTCCCTAGGGTCAAACTAGCCCACTAGGTACCTCCAGTAAGCGCCACAGAGCTGCGTTGCATTGAGGTGTAAACAGGGGCATGGCCTCAGAACACCTGTCTGCAACGCAGCTCCCTGGCGCATACTGGAGATACCTGTTGGGCTAGTTGGCCCTCAGGGACCCTCAGTATTGAAGGGGAATTAATTCCTCAACTTACAACTGGCCAGGGGGCGCGTTTGCAGAGTGCTGCAAGGAGGGGGCGTGGCCTCCGGCGCGATGCCGGTCTTTTATTTTTTTATTTTTAAGAAGGAGGGCTGTGTGGCCCCCTTTCTTTTTCTAATTTATTAGCCCTGGGGACCCCATCCCCCAGGGCCTGCACCCTAATTTTTTTTGTTGAAAAAAATTTATTTGGCCCTCCCAAGTCCTTAATCGGCCCCGGGGACCCCAACCCCCAGGTCATGGCCTTTTAAAAATTTTTTTATTCTTTAGGAGGGGGTTGTGTTGCCCCCCTCCTAAGGCCACTTATGGCCCCGGGGACCCCATCCCCGGGGCCGGCCTTTGTTTTTTATTTTTTAAAAATATATATATATTTATAGAAACACCTAGGACATGCTGGACAAACCGTATGTACCTATCACCATGACGATTTACGTGATATTCATTAAAAGGCGACTATGCATACAATGAATCCACGTAGAATGTATTCACACCGCTAGTGAAGCTCTGACATGTCTGACACCCTACCGTGCCTAATCCCGGCGCCCCCGCTGGTGGGTACTCTCCAAGTAGACACCCTTGTCGTTTATTTATACAAACATGGGTAGCTATTGACGGGCACATTTAATACGCATGCACACCAAGCCATT
The DNA here is from genome assembly GCF_964204655.1 of Triturus cristatus. NCBI lineage: Eukaryota > Metazoa > Chordata > Amphibia > Caudata > Salamandridae > Triturus > Triturus cristatus. The sequence continues at coordinate 553,993,341 of NC_140581.1, forward strand.
CAAAGGGGATTCGACAAAAATTCGACCAAACTATGCAAGAAACCCCCTCATGGTTAATAAAACACACATCCACTGCCGGATGTGTAATACTTTTTATTTTACTCTCTGGAAAGGAGACAAACCTCACTTGAGAGTCACAGCGTGCTCCTGGCTGAGCCCAATGCTGTGTTACACCCACCAGTGCCCGCCGAGTGCCACACACCTCTGTGTTGTATTCCACCAGCTAGTGTGTATGCTGTGACACTCTCTAGCCCATGTGCACTGTAACACCACCCCGTGAATTTTTCATGCCACACTTGCCTTCGCACGGGTTATATTGCCCCATCTAACGTGCCTTCCTCGATGCCTATGTTATAAAGCACAGCGCTATGCCATACATATTACAATCTGGGATCCATATCTTTGTCACAGTGCATATGCAATGTTACACTACCCAGCACATACTTTATATTACAACTTTAGAGACTACTTAGGTTACACAACACTGCCCTGTGCATATTACACTCCAAGGCGCATATCACATAGCAAGCGCTAGTGCCTGTGCTATCTCGCGCTCTCCAATGAATCTGTCATTGCGCACAATGTATTGCATATTATATTTCACGCCCCAGTTCATCTTATATCACACTTTTTGGTGCATAGTTTATACCATATACTGTATCTAGTTTTCATTTTCAATTGTGCTCTCAGGACTATGTTCTATATAACACTGCGTCCACCTACCGTTTTCATAGGCATTACATTTTGCGATGGGGTGGAGGGTCAGGGGATGTTTCTGCCAAGTGAGCCCGGAGTCACAGTCCCAAACGTCCTCTTCTTCCTGAATAAAAGTGAGATTATGCTGCATACTTGTTCATATTTTAAGTAGTTCGCACAGACACACATTTTAAAAACAATAAAGTTCCTAATACCCACCTTCTATGAACAGTTAGCTTGCTGCCCCATCCACCTCCTCCCTATCCTCTGTTGTCTGAATCCATGGACTAGCCTCCTCCCTCCTGCCATGCATGGTCAGATGTGCTGCCACTGCCCTGCATTTAGCATAATGTACCAGTCCACTCATCCTGCCCTCCATTGCCCAATTCTATGGCCCATCATTGACCTCCTGCTTAGCCTCTGTGCTTTGCTTGCTGCCCCTATTCTCCTTCCCCCTGCCCTCCGATGTCTTTGTGCATGCCCCTGCTCCATCCTTTTTGACCACCATGTTCCATGGACCTGCCACTCCTATCTACTCTGAGTGTTCTGTTGAGCTGCCACTCCCCTACCACCAGCCTAGCATTGTCAGATGACTGTAACCTGTCCCTGCCACCTCCACCCTGCCTGTCCACATGCCATGCCCCTATCCCCTTCCTCCTGTCCTCCATGGTCCATTTTACTGCCACACCCTTCTGCCCTCCCTGGTCTGTTGTGCTGCAACTGCTCCTCCTGCCTGCCCCGCCCGGTCTGTTGTGAGGCCCCTTCCCCTGAACTCTCTTGTCTGTGCCCAGGTCCTGACCCTCCCTTCTATCCTCCATGGTCCTTTGTGCATGCCCCTGCACCCTCCTTCTTGCCCATCATAGCCATTGTGCTGCCACTAACCCTCCCGCTTGCCATGCATGGTCTTCTGTGCTGCCATGGCCCCTCCCACCTTCCCTGTGTGGTCAGCTAGCTGCTCCTGACCCCCTCCCACCTTCCCTCCATGGTCTGTGTGTATGCCATCATAGTCTCACTGTTGCTCTCCATGGTGTGTCTTGTTTCTAGTGCCCATCCTGCCTGACCTCCATGGTCATCTTGCTGCTTCTGCCCTGCCCCCTTGCCCCCAGCCCTCTGTTTCCATGTGCAGACCCCTATTCCCTCCCTCCTGGCTTGTCGGTTCCATTGTAATGCCCCTGATCCGTCCCTCCTGCCCTTTATGGTCTGTTATGCTGCAGCTTTCTCTCCTGTCTGTCCATTATGGTCAGCTAGCTACCATTGCCTCTTTCCCCTCTGTTGTCTGTTGTCCATGTGCATGGTCCTGTCCCCTCCCTATTGCTTTCTATGGATTGTTGTGCTGCACTCCCATCCCGCATGCCCTGTGTGGTGTATTGAGCTGCTGCAAACCCTGATGCCTGCCCTGTAGGGTCAGTTTGGTGCACCTCTCAATGTCCCTCCTGTCCTCTGTTATCCGATTCCATGTCCCTACCCCAATTCCTCCTGCCTACCATGATCCAATGTACCAACCTTGCGAACATTTTGAACTTGGTAAGAGGGAGATTTTGAAATAAAACTGGGGTATTGATTTTCCCCTTTGAGTTACATTGAAAAAGAGAAGATTGTAGACAGGAAACAGATCAAGTAAATTCCATTTGAGCTTAAAAACATTGGACGTTTCTTGGCTGAAACGGGTCTGTTGGCATGTATGGTTGTATGACCACTGCCTCTTCCTTCTGCCCACAATGGTCTATTATATTGCCACAGCCTCTCTTGCCAGTCCTGTATTGTTGGTTTGTTGCCCCTGCCCCCCTTTCCACTGCCCTCCATAGTCTGTTGTGCTGCCACTGCCCTTCCAGCCTACCTAGTGTGGTCAAATTGTTGCCTCTGCACTCTCCTACCTGCCTTCAATTTTCAGAGTCCGTGTCCCTGGCCTCTGCCTCTCAACAGTATCCCAATGAACAACTAGATTGCTAACATTCTATATTTATTACAGAAGTGTGGAATGCCTGACGTCATCTTGATGTAATCAAAACTGTAATGCCTAGAGCATTTCCTTTAGAAATTACATATATGAGAGGGTCTTATTTGCATCAAAATTATAGTTAGTGCTCTAAAAAACTAAAATGAGGACATATTTTCTGAGTTTTCAAATAGCGACAAAGAACTTTTAAATTATTTGTAATCTTAGATTTTTTATCCAGTTGACCACTTGATTAAATGTTGCATCCAAGGGGAGAGGGTGTGGCGTTACTTCCAGAGCTGCAGACTTTGCAACTGGGGAACCAGGTTGGAGTTTCTGCTTCAGCTCAACATTCTGTGATTCTGGTCAAATCACTTAATCTCCCCATGTCTACAACCAAAATGAATTTGATCTTGTGTGATGTAACCAATGTTCACGTAAAGCACTCCAATACCTGACAAGTCTGCACTATATGAAACTGCAAATACACAAAAAATAAGTGTTTTGCACACTTCTGTCATTGGGCTACATTTGGGCTACATCTGGGTGATATTTGGGCTACATTTGGGCTCTTTTGTCTCTGGTGGCCATTTTAGGAGATTTATTTGTTATGAAGTTTCCTAATTTCCTCATTTACTGCAGTCTCCTCAGTAGGAAATGCTTTCAGTTTTTTACTTTGATTCCATCAAGAAGGTATCCAGATATGTCACACATTTGCCATAAATTCTGAATGTTAGCACTCTAGTTGCTCATTAGATCACTGTAGTAAAGCTACTGCTCACCACAAAAGTCTGCTGCTGGTATTAAAAGTGCATGTTTCAGTCTGCATGTCAGAATGTTTTTATGAAATAAAAGAGGATTTCAGAAGTCAAAATGTGCCCTAGTTTTTCTTTCTGCAGCACTAATCATAATTTATATGGCAAAATGAACCCCCTCATTTTGTTCCTTTGTAAATTAAATGTTTTAAGTGTTACCACTTTATTCCAATCAAGATGGCTTCAGGTGTGCCATACTTTTGTCATAAGTAAGACTGTTAACGCTCTAGTTGTTCTTAAGAACACTCTGGGACATTCTGTCATTGGGCTATACTTGGGCTACATCTGGGTGATATTTGGGCTACATTTGGGCTCTTTTGTCTCTGGTGGCCATCTTGGGAGATTTATTTGTTATGAAGTTTCCTAATTTCCTCATTTACTGCAGTCTCCTCAGTAGGAAATACTTTCAGTTTTTTACTTTGATTCAATCAAGAAGGCATTCAGATGTGTCACACATTTTCCATAAATTCTGAATGTTAGCACTCTAGTTGCTCATTAGATCACTGTAGTAAAGCTACTGCTCACCAGGCAATTCTGCTGCTGGTATTCAAAGTGCATGTTTCAGTCTGCATGTCAGAATGTTTTTATGAAGAGGATTTCAGAAGTCAAAATGTGCCCTAGTTTTTCTTTCTGCAGCACTAATCATAATTTATATGGCAAAATGAGCCCCCTCATTTTTTTCCTTTGTAAATTAAATGTTTTAAGTGTTACCACTTTATTCCAATCAAGATGGCTTCAGGTGTGCCATACTTTTGTCATAAGTAAGACTGTTAGCGCTCTAGTTGTTCTTTAGAGCACTCTGGGACGCTGCAGTAGAACACAAAGGAATCAACTGACAGTCTCTGCCCTTGTTGGATGTACATGTTTTACTGAGAATGTCAGACTTCATTCTTACATGACTGAGAAAGATAATGTGAATTTACAGAAAATATGCTCTCAGTTTAGCTTATGGATCACCTTCCAAACCTCTGTGGGAAAAGTATGAGAAAATTGTTTTCTCTCAAACATGGTTCGTGATATCACAGCAGAAGGCTTTTTCACATGGTAAAATCACCTTAGAACACACCACAATTCCTAAAATGAGTATGGTACCATCAACAAATGATTTATAATGCAACTAAAGTCTTAAAACCTTCTATTAACTGCAATGCTTTTTAATGAGGTGCTATCATGTATATTGGTCCCAAGATGGCTGCCAACACTTCTTGGATGAAGTACTGACAGCCAATCAGATCTCACGATGAGATGTGTGGTCTCTGCCCAGATATGTATGTGATTTTACTTTTGATTTTCTCAGGAACTACTGAACAGATTGACACCATATATGCAAAAGGCACATGCCTGACCTGAGGACTACCTCTTTGCCAAATTTCAAGTAATTCTGTTCAGCCGTTCGGGCTGTACCTTGGACTAAAGGTCCCTATGGAAAATTGCATGGGGAAAACGCGTTTTGGGACCCCCCTTTTTTCTCAGCCCCCGCTTGACAAATACCCCCGAGACTTTCAGGGTAGGAGCGGAGCGGAGCGCCCCACCTATTTTGAAAATTTCGCGAGGATTCGTCAACCGGCGCCAAAGTTATTCCAAATAGAATGTTGCGGATTTCCTATGGAAACACGGTCCTAACTATAACTATCTACTGGCGACCGCCAGTAGATAATATATATATATATATATATATATATATATATATATATATATATATATATATATATATATATATATATATATATATATATGTGTGTGTGTGTGTGTGTGTGTGACTTGCTGCCCTGAAGAAGTCCAAGGTTTTACTGGCAGTAACGCGTTGGCTGATGTTTTATGAATCTCAAATGATTCTACAATAAAGTGATGAAACGCAATTGGATTCGCCAGAAGTTGTCATTTACAAATCGTCTTATACCTTATATATTATTATACATTGCTTCTTTACTTCGTATGTGGTGCAGCTCTGTATTTACTTTTGTGAATTATATCTTATTTGTTTATTTTATTTTAACAACTTGTAAAGCGCACAAATACCCGTAGGTGTCTCGGCCCTGTGAGCTGGAGGTACGCAGAAGCTGGCAGGAAGCCTATTGGTTAAAAAGCCAGGTCTTAATTTGTTTTCTAAATTATATCAGAGTGGGACAAGCCTTAATCTGCAGGGGAAGAGAATTCCAAAGATTAGATGTGGCCACATGAAACGTCTTTCACCCCAGTTGGCTTTCCTAGTTCTGGGGACAATCAGCAGACTGGCACCTGCTGAGCGCAAAGGTCTGCTGGTGTATAAGCTCGGAAGACTGTGTTCAAACATTCTGGTCATGTGTCATGAATTGCTTTATAGGCAATGCAAAGAGCTTTGAATTTCGTTCTACTTCTTATAGGAAGCCAATGAAGCTTTCGCACCACATTGGATATGGGCTTGAACTTGGGAGTACCCAATAATATCCTGCGTTCTGTACCAGCTGCAGTCTGCCCAGAACTCTTTCTTGGGCATTGATAAAAAGGCTGTTGCAGTAGTCAACCTTCAACATGACTAGAACACAAATTAGCTTTCTCCCGGTACTGACTGGGACAAAAGGTAGCAGTTTCTATATTATTCTTAAAACATAAAAGGATGAGGAGACCACTGCATTGACATGATGTATGAAAGATAATTTATCATCGAAGACGATGTCCAAATTGCTGGCCTTTTTAACAGGGATTGGGGCTATTCCCAGGTTCTCTGGCCACCAGGTAGGGGATCATCCTGGGGCAAGGTTCCCAAAGACCATTTCCTCTGTCTTGTCCGAATTTAATTGAAGGCAATGGTTAGACATCCAGGAACTAATGGCCAACAACCTATCATGAATGCTGGCTGCTACTGTGTCTCCATCTTTATGCACCGCCTACACCAGTTGCGTATCATCAGCATATGATGTAAGTCCCATCCCAAAAGATTTAATTACTTGAGCTATGGCAGTCACGTAAATGTTGATCAACGTCGGACTTAGCAATGACCCTTGCAGAACTCCGCACGGGAGTGAAAAAACTGGTGAATTGAAAGCGCCCAAATTGACTGACTGGGTGTGGTTGGATAGCAAAGAGGACAGAATAGCTTTGGCCTTGTGCCCAATACCTATGGCAGAGACACGATTGATTAGTGTGGCATGATCAACCATGTCAAATGCTGCCGATAGATCCAATTGTGCCAGTACTGCGGCAACACCTTTATAAAGCAAAAAACCTAATTTCATCAGATGCTTTGTTGAGAGCAGTTTCAGTGCTCTGATTTTTACGGAAGCCAAACTATGTGTCATCCAGCAGTTGATTTTCCTCAATGAATTGAGCCAGCTGTGTATTCATAATCTTTTCAATAAGTTTACTTGGAAACGGGAGACGCACAATTGGTCGATAGTTTTTAGTTTCTCCTGGGTCAAGATTAGGTTTCTTTAGCAGTGACACAATGATGGCCTTTTTCCATATGGAGGAATAGATGCCTGTACAGAACGTAGAATTGCATATGCTCGTCAGGTTAATGCTTATTATACCTGGAATCAGTTTCAGGACTGAAGGGGGTCATGGATCGGACAGAGAACCTGATTTGGCTATATTGATCAGATCGGAGATCTGCTCTACTGATACTGATCTCAGTGCCTCAGAAAACCATAGGGCGGAGGGAGTCTTCCTGTTTTTGGACACTGTTTTGTGCAGTACTAGTTTTGTAAAAGCATTTTGGAGCCATTTTGTGTAATTTATGTAGGCCAATTCTGGGTTTGACACATCTTCATTCTGGGTATTGATGAGATGCTGTTTAAGAGGGGCCTGATCTGTACTGTTCCAATCCTTAAACTGTTTAGAGGGGATGGAACTGGGGTGAAAGGGTGTAAGATGCACTATCTTAATATCAAATAATACTGCAAAATGGTCAGACCATGTGAGAGGGAGGATCTCCTTTATAGAGATCTGGTCATTATTCGTGAACAGACCATTCAGAGTGTGTCCTGCCGAGGGAGTAGGGCTCATGACCTTTTGAGAGAGTCCTACCACCTCTAGCTCTGAAATAAGGGCTATGGAATCCTTATCTTCAGGGGCTTCCAGATGAAAGTTGAAGTTCCCAAGAATGGTGTAATTAAATTCACCAGGCATGGGATCCAGTAAGTTTCCCATAGCTGATAGAAAGTTTCCCCTGGGGCCTGGCGGACGGTATAAGAGGATCCCCTTAAATGACGGATGATCGGTGAGCATTATGTTAAAACTAAAAACCTCACATTCCATGGAGGGAATCGTTTCTATTCTATCCTCACTAAAAAGTCATTTCGATGTAAGGAAGGCATCTTCGGGCAGGAGGTGCATACAGAGTGGTGCACACAAGGATAAACAAAATATTATCCAATAACAAAATACAATAAGGGTACTAATGGTGAGGGTGCTTTGGTAGCATTTCTAGGTCCACTGCCCAGTTTCAGATGTTTCCGTGTTAGCATCCAAGATAATTCCCCAACCAGCAGTATTCCAGGAGACGTGTTTGCAGAGTGGTGCAGAAAGGGTGTGTGGCCTCCAAAGACCTCTTAGCAAACCGACTGTGCGGAACTTGCTGGAGGTAACAAGTGGGATGCTTGGCCCCCAAATACCCTCAATAGCAAGGAGACTTCATCCCCCAACTAGTACTATGCACAGAGTTGCATTTGCAGAGTGATGGAGAAAGGACGGCATTGATTATTGCAGAGGTAGTACTTGTATGATTCTATGAGTGCCATTGACAAGGGCAGACTGCGAATACCGGGTGTTTTTAACAATGTGTAAAACACACATATAAACATATTTTACATACGTTTTCAGTGTATGATTTAGTAAGATACTAGGTTAACGTTTCCCTTTGTATTCATGTGTCGAAATAACTAAATCAAAAATGCATTTTCCTTCTTCACAGCCACACCAGAGCTCACAATGACATCAGAAGTCATGAATACAAATGACAAAGTGAAAAACAGATATATAGACATATTTTACACAAAGTTTTAGTATAGCTGTTTAGTAACATATTGGTTTAACTTTATCTTAACAACACATTTATAAAAAAAGAACAGTTACTGAACAACTGAACTCACAAATAGAACATAACTACCAAACAACCATCAAACTACCCATTGTTACCCAAACTCATGGGGAATTAAAAACTGTTGCCAAGCTATTGCAAGCACAATCTGAAAACATCACATGACTATGAAAGTAAGGAATAACAGTGGATAATATACTGTTCAGCAAAATGAATAGGAAGTATACACTCACTCCTCCTTCTTGAATCCTTATTCCCAGAAGTATTTTGTGAGAAGGTGGTAGATTTTATCTGGAGGCTTTTTTTGGACTCATGTGGGATAATGTTTATGTTATATCATCTTAAAACTTATAAAACGTCTTCAACTGCCGATCAACCAGAAGGAAGCTGGAAGATTATCTACATCAGTGACAGCATCAACACTTCTCTGCCAGAAAGTACCTTTAGAGGTGCAGAATACTACAACAGATATGGCTCCACAGTTTTCAAGAATGGCCACGTATTGCATGGACTGTAGTGCTCTTATAACAGTTGGTGGGCAGTGTTTTACGGCTATTCTCAATGCTACCAAAAATCATACGTGGTAATTTTTTCCACCCTTTTATATTTTTTGCACATTTCACAAGAGGAGTTCATAGTGAGCTGCAAGAAGGCAATGCACAGCTGAAGGACCCTCGACTTTAATAGCAGCACAACAACACCGAAGCAGAGAGTCCATTCAAAAGTCCAATCTCAATTTAGAGATTTGGCTCCACAGTTTTCCCCGATGGTATCATACTGCATGGATTGTGGAGTTGTAGTGAGTGTTGGAGAGCAGTCCATAACAGCCTTTTGCAATGCTGCAAAGAATAATAAATGTTGATTTATTTTTTATTTTTGGCCCTTCTTAGTTTTCCTACATTAGCAGACATTTTATTATCTTACAAAATGGGTATCTAATATCTATGTGTTGTTCATTTTATTATCTTCTAATTTATTGTAACACTGCTTAAATATAACTTGCCGTATAGACAAGTCAAACCGTCCCTTTACAAATAAATGCACAGGTAACTTTTGCCAGTTAACATGATTAACTTTTTTACTTTTTAAATATAAAGCAACAGTCTGTGTTTAAATCTTCTAGTAGGTGCATCAACGACATATACAAACATACTCTGTTTTTTTGCACAACACTGTGTTACATTGTGTAATCTCTTCTTTAAAACTATCAACTGTAATTGATGCCTCTTGTTCTGCAACTCCTCCTCTTAACAACTCTTCATTTTCCCTAGAATCAAAGTCAGGGCCAAAGAAACAAAACTGCACATCACCACAAACCTTTTCTACGTCTGCCACACTACCATGCAAAAGTCCTCTATTCATTACTCCTAAACATAAAGCAGGAGTTTTCACATAATACAGCCTCCTAGCTAAGGTTTGGATTCTTGAGTGGTATAACCTTTTTTGTGTTATAAACTTCGTCTTGGAAAGATTTGTAGTAATTTTCTTAATATATCAATGGATTGCTGTCTAATACTAAAAACACAACTACACTTCCAACTGTATACAGTACCCTGACTATGGCTATCTTGTACCTCTTCAGCGATAACTTCTTCTATATTTCTAGGCACCATCACCTCTTTTGCTATAGGACTACCATTCTTCATTTCATAACATCGTCCTCTTTAATCAATAGCATGAACTAATTTGTTATCCTGGAGATAGCTTTCTTTATTACAGAAAGGCTCTGTACAAGAATTATGCATTCATTCGCCACTAAAAACTGTACAACAGTCACTCCTATTCACTAATCTTTTCTTCTGGTTTTGTCTCCTCATGCACAACACTATTTTGTCAAGAGTCTTCATTCTATTTAGATTCAAAATGAAAAGTTTCCTCTTCAATGCAAAGGCCTTATCAACTAGTCTCTCAACTCGCTCTTTCTGTTTCATTGCATCACTCCTTCTTCTACAGTTTTTTAACACCAAATTTACAAGGCTGTAGCTATGCAATCTTTATAACTTTTGGACAGAATCTATGTAGTCATCTGAACACCCACTTACAACCCATGCTGTCATTGAAATACTGAGGCACGCGTGCACTGATGAAACACTCAGGCTCTATTCATGCACTCATGTAATTAATTATAAAGTACCATTGTAGAAAACCTATCGCCCATATTGTCTAAAGACTACATATTCCTCAGTAAAACTTGTAAATACATGGGTTTGTGGTTGAATGTATCAATACTCCCTGGATGATTGAATGAGTGCATAGGTAGTGCCTACGTGATTCCCTGAGGATGCAAGTAGTGCCTAGATGATTTGCTGACTATGTCATAACTCATTGGGTCATTCTAAATCTGCATACTTGCTGCCTGCATATTTGCATATACCACTAGTATCTGGGTGTTTGGATAAGTGCATGAGTAAAGCCTAAATGATTCAACAAGTGCTTGACTACTGCTTCAATAATTCAATACATGCATAGATACTGACAGGATGATTAAATTACTGCAACTCCAGTGCTTGGATGATTGCAAGAGTGCATACATAGTATATAGGTGATTTATGCAGTGCATGGATAGTGCATACATGATTGTTTACGCCCATGCATAACACTTAGCCTATTCGATGAGAGGATGAATAGTGTTTCAGCGATTGGATGCTGCCCATTTCTTTTTGGTTGACTGAACAGGTAGTGCCTGGATGCTTACATAACTACATGGTTAGTGCCTGGAGAATTGAATAAGTACGTCAGCAGTGCCTAGCTAATTAGATGAGTGCATGAATAGTATCTGAGTGAATGCATGATTCGATTGTTAAAGCTTGAGAGATTGGATGAAAGTAATTTTACTGCTGGGGTGATTGTATTAGTGCAAGACTATTGGCTCAGTAATTTAATGACTGCATAGGTACTGGATGGGTGATAAGTTTACTACAATGGTACTCTCTCTGGAATTACATGAGTAGAGCCTGAGTGTTTCATTAGTGCACGCGTGTGCCTCAGTATTTCCATGACTGCATTGGTTCTAAGTGGGTGTTTAGATGGCTGCATAGCTTCTGTACAAATGTTATAATGATTGCATAGTTACAGCCTTGCTAATTGCATAAGTCAATAGTTAGTACCTAGGTGATTAGATGAATGTATATGTAGTGCCTGCATAGTTTAATGACTATATCATTTCTGCCTGCCTGATTAAGAGTACATGTGTAGTGTCTGGGTAATTTAATGTGAATCACTGATTTTGTGACTTCCTGAGTAGTGGCTGGGTGATTGCATGAGTGAGTGCCTGACTGACTGAGAAAGTACCTTCATTGCTATCACATACTGCGTCTGATACATAACAGTTGTCACTATATCTCTGACTCGTTGGTTATTGCCTTCTGTCCGTATCAAACTACCTGTTTTACTGTCTACATGCTTTTCTTCTGAGCTATGTGTGAGTGAAATCTAGGTATCACACTTGATATATATTTGCATACATGGCTCTCTAGAAACATGCATTGCTTTGTTACTGAGCGTGCATATGCATGAGTAAGTTTCTAAAACAGAAAACAACATTTTGAAATTTTATAAGCACCCAACCTTTGGTGAATAGCATACCTACATAATTTCTCAATTACTTCTTTTGGTTCTAAAACATATATTTAGCATATCGCAAACAAAAGTTACACTCAAAATGAAGCTAGCACAAAAACTATCTAGGCATTTTGCACTATTAACCCTTCTCAATTTTAAACAAACTATGTTTAAAGAAAAACACTACCCTCACCATATACATGAAATTTTATCAGCTTTACTGAACATAGATCACCACGTACACATATATGCCATTTTTTTAATAGATGTACACCTTCAAGCCATCTTTCCCAAAATATATACCTTTATGCATCTTAAACTAAAAAGTCCCACCATATATATAGCTATGTGCAAGCACAACAACCATATATAACCATCTAAGCATGTGCAAAGTGGTTATAGAAGTTAAAAACCCCATTGACAAACGCTTCCCAATACATACCTAACAAGTATTACTTCTTTCTAAGTCATACACAGGCGGACAACATGTTCTCATCTTTTATTTCTCACTACACTATTCCTGTTTAATAATGTTAATAAAAGTACTTCAACTCCCAGAATGCAAATAACAGATGTATCTATTCTGCACATGATGTTTAGACATTTAAAACATTCTTAGTTTCTCATTGCAACTTTCCACAAGACTATACTGTTATTTTTCAATAAAATACAAAATTTAATAAAGAGGCACAAATTAATTTTTCTTTTACTTCCCAAAATATTCACTACTAACCTCTTAAACACACACCCTCCAATAGATACAGTTAATCTCATACATTTATTATCATCAACATGATAATCCTTTTAATCAAACTCCCAAACACATCTTAATTTCTAATATACATTTTAAAAATAATGATAAAGTTATATACATACCAGTGAATTCAGTTTGTAGATTATATTGTTGTTTTAGCTCTTTCTGGATAGTTTTGACACTGCTGAGATTTGTAAAATGTAAGCACAAGAATGGTACACCACACTCATACAAAGCAACTCTAAAATGGCAACCTCTTCAACTTTTTACTCTATCATCATGAGAAAGGCAACAAATGAAATCATGTCTTTCATTTTAGACTACTGCATCTCCACTTGTGAATGGTTAGCATCTGTAAAATCTTTCCCTCTCTTTCAAAACGAGGTTCAAACCTATATTAAGTTTCATTTTTCTGAAATGTAAATACTACACAACAGTTCATTACAAAGTTCTGATTTGGAAATTAAAACTTGCCATTACTTACATTGTGTCATCACTCCTGAATTTTTAAACAAAATGATCTGTCTCTTTAACACCCCCCCAAATACAGTCTTAGGTAGTGTACCTAGCATCCTAGTAGGTCAAAAGTTCACAGCACATTCTAGAAGGAACATTCTGCTTCCAAATAAGATACAGCAGGTGTGCTTTACTCCACAGATTCAAAAGCATGTCCATGTCTGTATTTCATTTCTTTTCTTAAACAACAGCCAATAAGAAGACTTTTTGCTAAGGCATCCAAAGCACTACCTAATATTATTCACTTTCATGCTGACAGTATCCAATGAAATATATCTTTAAAAAAATGCCTCAATTTTAACTGTATTTCTTTTGGAAAACTACCTCATTCTGCTCCAGCCTTCTCCTGACTACTACTGCTCCTTCAGTTCCAAATGCTCAGAGTATGGGTTGTGGGCCATGGCTATATCTATTGAGCTAAAGAGGCTGTAAAAAAGAGAGGTATCGGCAGGGACTTGGGTTTGCCAAATGTGCAAATTACTTGGTTTGGCCAGGGAAGGTTAAAGTTTCATCAGTTTCTGGCTTTGGTTAAAACCATTGTAGATTTCATCACAAGACTGGAGGCTACCATTATGCAACATACTTTTATTGCTGCCCATCAATACATCATAAACATTTAGAATGTTCTCAAAGTAGTATAAGTATCCAGTGCACAGGCTTATCTTCCTCTTTTATTAGCTGCTCCTCAACAACATAAGAATACCTTTACCTATTGTGTATATTAAACAATTGTTCTTTAAATAAACCTTTTCTAGATAACCCCTAAACAGTTATATTGCCAAGATGGGCTTCCTTTCCTACCTTCTAGAATTATTAATTTCAATTCATAATATGTTATTGGTTTATTTTTTTCTCAATATCAACTTAAAAGTGTAATTCATTTTGTTGTGTCCCCCTTCCAATTTATGGTTGGCCTAGGTATCGTTAAGTGTAATAATATATTGTTAACATAACTTACTTTGTGATCTCAATAATGAGTGATTGATCCTAAATACTGCAGAGTGGTTTAAATATTACCAATATGTCATGCCAACTAACATTCCTGAAAACTAAAGTATTAACGTTACCTTGAAAATACGAGCACCAGCATCTCTTACGATCGGCGTGCCCTTTAAATCCGGTCTCCAGGACAGCCGTGGTCCCTACGAGGCCTTCACGGGTCTCCATGAAAATAGCAACGTTTCAATGAGACCTTTCCCGGGCCTCATCGCAGTGCCTTTATGACGCCACCGCGCTAATTCGCAAAGCACCATTGCGTCCTGTCTGAGCACCCGTCTTCTTTTGTCTCTTCTGTAACTCTAGCAACAAGGTAACGGTTGCACTGTTGCAAGCGACCGTGGTCAAAGAGACAGGGAAAGAAATGCTAGACAAAAAGGGAAAAGTTTAAATTTAGCTCTTTTACACCACCTAGTGGTCCCTTTGCCACATCATCAGAAGAATAAATTGAGGGAAACCCCCTTTAGGGTACACACATAATTTACATATATCAAAATTCTGGAGCCTTATATTTCCAAAAATATTAATTAAAGAGCTGCTTGAGTATTACCTAAATAATTAAATAACCTCTTAATTCAACCCCCCTTTAAAAGGGAAATGAGTATTGCCCAAGCAGAATCTGGGCATTTGGGGAATAACATTAGAAAATTCTTTCAAGAACAACTAAGATCCTCTGTTAAAGAGGCGGTTGACGCCGCAATTTGCAAGAGAAAGAGGAGATCACCCTCAGAAGAAAATTATTATTCTTTTTCTGATGAGGAACTTGACTCTATCTCTAAACAACAAAAAGTTGGTAAAGTTTCCCAAAAAAGGAAACACTTGGAGAAAGCAGTTGATCATGCATATCGCACTTGTAGCCCTCATGCTGCAATAGACAATAGTGCTCTTAGCAGCACAATTGAGGATGTCCACCTAAACGGTGCACAAAGAAAAGTTGTCCTCAGCGGCATGACCAGAATGAGTGATCTTATTGGTACAATAGATCGTAGAGCTAACTTCAGTTCTTTGGCAGAAAATACTACCTACGACTTGAACTTAGATGAGTTCATCTTTGATCCACAAGACAAGTTTCATATATTGGATGATATTGAAGAGGTCCTAGAACAACTCTTTACCTCTCAAGAGATCAAGGACCCCTTCAGGGGCAAAATGTTCAATCCTACCACAATTAAACACCCCTGCAGTTCTGAATGGTGGCCATTAGAACATATCTCCAAATACTAAAGCCTTTGGGTTAGAAAATCCCTAGATAAAGATACACACAATCTTCTTAGAAATGAATGCTCAAGACCGTTGGGTTAGAAAACCCCTAGATAAAGATACACACAATCTTCTTAGAAATGAATGCTCAAGACCATCCACTTGGGGACAAAATATGTAACACCCCTAACCTAGACCTCAAACTAATTACCTTTCTATTTAAGTTCGGGAAAGATCCTAGAAAAGGTATTGAGAAATGCCTTAATCAATCTCAAGGCAAACTCCTTGATGTCCTTGACCCACTCACATGTATACTAAAAATGGCTACGTTTCTTCTTCTTCTTTGACCTTAATGGTAGGGGGAAGATTAAGACAGTTTGTGCAAACCTGGAAAAAGATAACTCAGGACCCTTGGGTTTTAGAAACAGTTACAGGATTCAAAATAGAATTTTGGGAGGATCATTCCAATTAAGAGAACACAAAGAATTAATCTTAGAGTCAGAAAAGAGGACCCTTATAGATGTGGATGTGAGACAGATGCTAGCCAAAGGAGTTTCTAGAGTAGTGATCAGTCAGAGAGAGAGACAATGCTTTGTAAGTGCAATCTTTCTAGTAAAAAAGAAGGACAAAGGCTGGCGCCCAGTCATAAACCTGAGAGACCTAAACACATTTTTCATTTACAGACATTTCAAAATGGAGGATATACAACGATTGAGCGATATTCTTCAGGCCAAAGATTGGTTAGGAAAGCTAGACCTCAAGGATGCCTATTTTATGATTCCCATGGACGAGGACAGCTAATTATCGCCGCTTCACATGGAGGGGAGTGCTCTATCAGTTCCTTTGCCTCCCCTTTAGCCTGTCCTTGGCCCCGTGGTGTTTCACAAAAGTACTCCGACCAGTAGTAACATACCTCAGGTAAAGAGGAGTGAATTTAATTATATATACATCCTCATCATGTCTCAAAACAAACCAGAAACTCAGAAACACCTACTGATAACAATGGAACTCTTTGAAAGCCTGGGTTTCATTATAAATACAGAAAATTCAGCCCTGACACCCACTCCAAATAATAGGCTTCCTGGGCTTCCAAGTGGATTCCACTCTATCTCCACTAATTTTTCCTCACAAAATGCTGCTAAAGATAAAGAAAGACGGGGCATATCATCAAGGCCAGGCGATAAAATTATCGCCACTTTAGCGTCCATTTTCGGACGGAAAGCGGAAATAATTTTATCGCCTTATCAGCAAGGTCACGCTATCGCGTGAATCCTTACCTTTTCGCCCTTCCCCCCAACGCCCATTTTCGCATCTCTAATGAGATGCAAAGTGGGCGTTCCACCCTAAGATAACGGGAGAAATGTCGCTAAGCGACATTTCGCCTATTATCTAGCCACACGCTAACCTGCAGAGTAACAAGAAAAGTAGCGATAACCTCAATTATCGCTACTTTCCTTACGCCTGCTTTTCAACTGACTTAGCCATGATATCCTATGGAAGGTGGATATCATGGCTAAGTCTGCCTTGTCCTATCAGCAAGCTTTCCCCAAACGTTGTGCGATTATCGCTGAATTTCCAGCGATAATCACACAGTTGGCATCTTGCGCGCTGAATTTTACCGCTTTTGGAGATAAGCGTTGCTGATAGCACGCTATCTCCGCGATAAAATTCAGCGATGGCCGGCGATAATTATCCTTGCGCTAAGTGCGCTGAGCGATAATTATCGCCTGGCCTTGATGATATGCCCCGACATGAGTATGGGCTTATCCAGGGACTCAGTCCTACTCAGGGATCTAGCAAGTGTTCTAGGACTCCTTTCTTCCTCCATTCAGGCCATCTCCCTGGGCCCACTACACTGCAGAGGTTTACAGAGGCTAAAAGCCCTAGGTCTAAGGAAAGGACTATGGTACGGCGACTCGATAACTCTATCACCGGATGCATGGGAAGACCTAACTTGGTGGGTAAAAAACCTCAAGGCATGGGGAATGTACCAGACTTTGTAGTAGAGTTAGATGCGAGCAACAGAGGATAGGGAGCCCGAATAGGGAATTCAGAGACTAGGGAAAGATGGTCCCTAGAGGAACAGTGGCTCCATATAAATTGCCTGGTGATGTTGGCGGCACTGAATGCCATTATGAGCTTCAAGGAGGTTCTAAAGAATTCAAACACATTAATTCACTTAGACAGCTTCTCTGTAGTATTATATATAAACAGATTGGGGTGGTGTGAAATCCAAGAAGCTCTCAGAGTTAGGAAAACAAATTTGGTATTTTTGTTGGGAACACAAAATAGTTCTAAGAGCAGAATTTATTCCAGGGGTTAAAAGTTTAAGAGCAGCCTGGAACTCTTGATTTCTCAGGTATTCCAGCAATTGGAAATTGCATCCAGAAGTCTTCTCTTTGATACAAGACCTTTGGGGTCCAATACAGATAGATCTCTTTGCGAGCAGGTTAAATTTTCAAGTTCCATCTTACTTCAGTTGGAAAATGGATCCAAGGACAATGGCAGTGGATGCATTCCTTCAATCATGGGACAAGAACATAGCTTATGCCTTTCTCCCTTCTCCCTAATTCAAAGAGTCCTGTGTAAAGTGAGAGTAGAATCCAGCAGTATCATCCTTCAGTTGTGACTCCCTTCTGGAGATCCAGAGTGTGGTTCCTAGAAGTGATGGAATTAGCTATAGATATTCCATGCCTAATCCCAGTATCCTTAGGCCTTCTTCAGAGCCCAGACGGAGAGGAAAACCCTTTGGTCCTAGAGGGGAAAATTAGCTTTCTTGTCTGGAGGATCTCAGGGGGCCTAATAGATATTCAGACCTTCAATCAGAAGCTAAACGTTTATTGGACGAATCTTGGTTACCAGGTACAAGGAAAAGATATAGAGTTATCTGGAAAAAGTGGTGTAGTTGGTGCATGAAGAGAAATTTGGACCCCGTGGAGGTCCCTGTACAACAAATAGCCAATTATATAGCAACTCTCTTATAGGACAATTAATTGCTATAGAGCCTCTATTTCCTCCGGACATGCTTTAGTGAATAACCTAGCAATTGGTAGAAATTCTCTAATCAAAAGAGTAATGAAGGGTGTTAGACTAAAAAGGCCACCCAAAGCTCGATATGAATCCATGTGGGATATCAGTTTAGTATTCAAACTTTGCATATCTTGGCCAGATAACAGTTTCCTTTCCCTTAAACAGATATCCATGAAGCTAGCCACATTACTTTGCTTAATTTCTTTCAGATATAAAAGTACTTGAATTATCTACTAGATTTTACTCCAATGAAGGTGTACACTTTGACATTTGGAAAAGAATGAAGACCATGTCTAATTCCGTATTCTACCCTTTTTTCCATGACTGTGAAAAATGATGTGTGGTAAGATGTATGAAAGTTTACGAAAGTAAAATATCAGAATTTAGAGCGATTAATGTTGACCAACCTCTCCTATCCTATGTCAAACCCCATAGACCAGTTTCAACCGCAACCCTGGCTAGATGGATACGTATGATAATTAATAAATGCAGGCATAGACCTCTCAAGATTTGGAGCCCACTCTTCTAGAGGAGCCATGTATAGTAAGGTTTTTTGGTCGTGGTTCCCTAACAGAAATTCTTAGAACAGCTGACTGGTCAAATGCAAACACTTTTGCAAAAGTTTACCTAAGACCAATAGAGCATGTTGGTAATAAAGCTCTTGATGGCTTTAAACATACATAATGGTAGCCTCTGGTCTTGTAATGAAATGACGATTCTCCAATTGTTATGCAGAGAGAATCTTGATTTAATTAAAGACAACGGAGGCTAACATTATTCCATCCCCCTCACCTTTGAGGGGGGTGGAATCATTAATTAGATTCATATTTCTTAATTAATTTATCTAATGTCCTTTTTGTCATCCTATTTGATATTTGTCTATTACAAGCTTACTTAACTCTCATTCCAGATTACCTTTACTTTGCAATTCTCTCTCTTGTTTTCAGATAATACTAGATGTAAAATTCAAGAAGGAAACAAGATGGGTTGTCAAATTCCCTATACTCACAAACAGAAGTGGATATTCGAGTTCTTGTGTGTTGGCAGCTAGAAGAGGAAGATAGGCCTGTGCATTGGATACTTATACTACTTTGAGAACATTCTAAATGTTTATGATGTATTGATGGGCAGTAATAAAAGTCTATTGCATAATGTTATCCTCCGTTGTCTTTAATGAAAATAGGATTATCTCTGCATAGCAATTGGAGAATCATCATTTCCAAGCTCCTAACCTCATGATTGTTCACTGTGGTGGCAATGATCTAGGCACATTTACTGGGGTAGGGCTGGAAATCCTAATGAAAGAAATCTTTGTAGAACTGATGTCGTTTTTCACTCACACTGTCTTGGTGTACTCTAATATATGCCAAAGACAGAAATTGAAGTGGTCAAATCAATTCTGTCCACAGATTGACAAAGCCAGGAAACATGGTAATAAAACTGCTTCTGCATTCCTTGGAGACCATCAAATGGCCTGTATCTATAACAACAACCTGCATTTTGACATGCGTGGAATTTATAGAAATGATGGAGTGCACTTTACAGATGAAGGCAACAGGGTGGTTCTAAGTAACCGGAAACTCTTCATCCAGTCTTGTAGTAGCTCTATATAAACAAACAACCTAAAGGGTCTGTCTATTCAGAGCCACCCCAGTACCCGAAACATTGTCAATTTTTTTTAAAAGATCATTTTTTGGGGCTCTTCGCGACGACGTCGTGATCCCCACGAATACGTCACGAGAACGGAAACCAAAAGCAGACATTCAATGGCCATCAACACATCCAAAAATAATATGTAAAAAATTCCATTCTGAACAGTGCCCTACACATATTACTATATACATACTTCTTTCAAAGCATGTTTAAACTCATATTTTTTTCAGCGCGACGATTGCACCTTTTCCATAAATACATATATGCACACACATTACAGTGTTTTACATGCTAGGGGTTTATTACTGTATACTTAAAACTCATGTTTTTCTAGGGTATTTCTAGAACAACCGTCTGTAAAACCTATTTTCCATTTCCACGGTGAGGCCGGAGATCGCAATGATACCGGTAATTGTGATCCCCGCGGTCACTTCGCGAAAGCTGAAAGCAAAAGCAGGAATTCAATAGCCACCACCAAATAAAAAAATTATAACTATATAATTAATTCTAACCATTCCAGTAGATAACTCGCTATATAAATAACTCTATCAAAACATTTATCAATATCTCTATAACAATGTATTAATGATTCATTGATAACTTTTCTTAAATTTCCACCGATATTCATGACGACGTTGATAGTCACGATGTCCCCACAATGGTACATGAAGGACCAAGCTGGCAGTCACGGCATCGCCGCAAATATCGTGCGCGATTAAAAGATCTATTTTGAACACATAACTTGTGTCGCTAACACCTCAATTTCTCAACCATGGGGTAAGAGTATCTCCATCCCGACCCGTTATGTGGGCCTTCACACAGAGTTTCAGCCCTGGGAACCATTCCCAATAGATACAACTTCCTATTCAGATTGCGTTGAGCCAATCATAGCATTCCTGTTGGCACGTGAATTCGTGATTCATCGCAAAACCACTGCGAAATATCCGCTGCTAGAGAGATCACTGTAATTTTTTACTTACAGTTCTCAAACTCTACTGAACAGATTTACACCAAATAAGCAAAAGGCACTTCCTTGAACCTCCTTGCCAAATTTTGTGTAAGTCCATTCAGTGGGTTTGGGCTGTAGTGTGTTGCTATAAGTTCTTAAGGGAATTAAAATTACTAATGCAACCCAACCTTATTTCACACCCCAAATTCTCAGTCCCTACTGCACAGATCCCCTCAAATTTTACATTACAATAGCACCCACATGACATTTTTTGGGGAAAATTTCATACCGATTGGTCAAATGACGCCAAAGTTAAAGCCAAGTCAAAAAATCCCTTTCCTAGTCTAAAAACATTGCAAAGTCACAGACTCCCGAGTTGGGGTGGTAACATATTTACAAATGAGAAAGGGTCCCCTTGTGGCCTCTTCCCCTTTGTGAATGTAAAAAAAGCTTGTTGGGGAGTATGCAGTGATCCACGGTGCCCCTGTCAACTCCCAAACAGACTTAAAAATGCAGCCCCTTTGCCATCTAGGAAAGCATTTAAAATAAAAGTTTATTTAAATGTAACCACAGTCATTGAGGTCTGCTGACTCCAGCAGGCACCATCCCTGTGATGACATCGAATCATAGTTGTAATTTTTGACCTACTTTCTGAATGTTGTTGTGTTAGGTCAGTTTCTACCCACTATGATTCTGAATTTTATGAACTGACTTATTAGTACACAGGTAAATTCGCAAAATTATTTTCTATTTGTAAAATGTCAGTGCACAATTTGAGACCACTATTTGCAAATTGAAAGGAATTAGCAATTAGGTTAGTGTTAATTAACAACCCAAAGGAAGCCCTTTAACTACCATCACACAATGAAACCTCACTCATTGGAGAACACAGGTGTACAGGTATGATCCTCTAATTTTTTCATTCTAGGTCCTTTATACAGATGGTTCTATAACTATCATTAAAAAATCCATTCTCCCTTGTCCTTGGCTTTGGAAGCTCTGTTCTAAGAAAAACTGAGCAAGTGAAAAGCTGCACGTTTTTTGTGTCTCCTTTAGCATCATCCCAGGAAGCAGCAATATTGTATCCATGTCAACTTGCAGACATCTTTTTCTCTAGCTTCAAAGAAAGGGGTTTATAAAAAGAATTAGATCCACTCTACCATCTGATAAAAACACCAACATACTTGCATTTGGCCCCGATCCTATCACATTTAGATCCCATCATATTTGAATTTAACAGCAGGAAGGCATGCCTGAAAATGCAACATTTTACTCTCTGACAAATAGAAAACGATCTGAATTAGATTTCAAATCATCAGCTGGTTAAAACTAGACAATGTGAGAGGAAACAGCCCATTCATACATTACCTTTTCAGTTTGGGCACATAGCTGCACACCTGAATGACATAACCAATTGAAGTGCATCCAAAATATGCGATGCTCTTCTTTCTCAACATAAACGCTTCTGAAATCAAATATTGGCTCAAATTCAAGATTCTTCCCTGTTTCAGTAGCCTTGGGTAGCAGTCAGTGGGCTTATTTACACTTTTGAATTGGTTTACTACTTTATGATGATTCACAAAATTTGAGTGTAAGCTTAACCCTTGAATGCAACTTACATGTCTCAACAAAACTGAAGAGCATGGCGGCTATTCACAAACTGCATTTTGTAGTACAATATGTAGTATTACTAAACATACTATAAAATGCATGGAGTTATTCATCATGGCATCATTTGGAGGTAGTCAGGCGGTCACAGTTGTGACCTCTAGCTTGCTTCCTTCTACTCTTGGCGCTTCCTTCGACCCCTCGCCTCAGAGGGGGCAAAACCTTTGCCTCCTCTAAGGCCAGGGGTTCCAAAGGATGTGCCAGGAGTAGCAGGGAGCAAGTTAGAGGTCATAGCTGCGACCCTTGACTACCTCCAAATGATGTCCATGCTATTTAAAGGTAACTTACACTTTTGAGTCATTTACATGTGTAATTTACCCTTACACTTTTGAGCACCTATAGTATTTTTAGGTTGTCACCAAATCCGAGTGTAAAGTTACTCAAAAGTGTAAGAGTAAATTACACATGTAAATTACCCAAAGTGTAAGTTAATTTTGTGAATATTTCCTGCGGTTGGTGAATGGTCCGAGGTGTTTCAAAGTGGGGGAGACATGTGAGTTAAGCTTTTGGAGTACATTTCTACTCAGTTTTTGGGAATAGCCAAAAAGTAGCAAATTTACTCAAATCTGTCCATTATTCAAAATTGCAAGTTATCTTTTGGATTTAGGCCCAAGGCCTTTTAACAAGTGAGAATAGAGCATGCTGGATGTATTTTTGTTCTAATTATTAAACAGAAATTGTGTTAGAACAGTTGTTTAAAGCACCCAAGACCACATAAGTACCATTGATACATGCTAAAACTACATGAATGAAATCAAACTTAAATGTAGTTGTTCATCCTGTAATGGCTTCATTGTGGTAATTAAAATAAATAGTGAGCAGCAAAATTCTTCCACCAACTCCTAGTGGGTTTTATAGGAGTACACTGCATAGCGTGAAACCATTTGTGGAGGCGGCTTACTCTCCACGTCCAATGAAATGTCCACACATGAGGAAAATATTAACTCAAATGATAACTGATCTCATATGACATGCAATTATGCTAACTTTATTCATGTCCACCATGTGTACACCCTATCGCAGTTTAGCACAACAATATGCCCCAATAATAACTCCCAAAACTTTCCAAAACCTATGAATCACTCCAAAGTTTGGAAACACAGAAGAATTCACCTGTAGTCCTCCCATAAATCGTAGGAATAGATAGGTAGGGAAAGAGACTCATTAGGGCTCACAATCAACTGTGGTAGGTTACTGCTGATAGTGGGTGGTGCCTGTTTGATGGGCAGTGATTAAAACAAGGAGACATTAATGCCAGTGACTAGGTTTTTAAATCTGTTCATATAATCACTTCCCACCTCCAAAATACTATGTGCTTGCACCAATGATCTGGCAGAAACGGGAGCTGACCATACCATAAACTTCATTCCTTATTCAGAAGTGACTTGACGCCAATACCATCACCCATCCCAGTCTGGCCTAAGCAGACTGATTTTCATGGTAGGTTGCACAGTCTGTGTAGGTCTAGGACTTCCTTCAGAGTATGTAGTTAGAGCATCTCCATAAATAAAACAACCGGAGACCATTTGCTAGTGGAAAAACAATTCAGATCACATTTATTTTATACACTTTTAATTAACAGATACAGCACATTTCTACACTTGTGACATTAAAAACACTTACAATACATTTGATAACATTACCATAACCCATGGTTAGTTGCATCTCAGTGATTGCACTCTTTTCTTGAAACACAATTCCCTTTCTGTGTTTACACAATTTCTTCTTCTCCCCTATTGTACAGTGGGCCCAATTTTAATTATGACTCCATGTGCTAAAGGTAATGTACCCAGGAAAGCATAAAACCAGATACATAAGTAATTTCTGGAGTCCTTTTTTTCCAACATTGTGCTCGAATTATCCCAATCATGAGTATACCCTACCACCATGACCTACCATTATTTTGGCCACTCTCCCCCAGCATACTGATTCACTGTAGAAGCCACCAATGCGTTGTTGGACTTGCCCCTTTCTTTAGTGTCATCCCCAAATGTTTTGCCTTCACTCTCCTGTTTCTGAACCAGTTTTTATTATCTTTTAGGACTCTGCATACTTTACCACTATGAACAAGTGCTAAAGTGCTTGTGATCGCCCCTTTAAACATAGTAGAATTGGCTCACACACAATTGGCCTATTTCATTTATTTGTCCCCAGTTAAGTGTTACCACATGCATCCAGGGCCTGTAAATTAAATGCTACTCGTGGGCGTGGAATATTGATTGTGCCATCTATTTAAGTAGCCATTTAAACATGTCTCAGGCCTGCCAATGCAGCCTGTGTATGCAGTTTTTAAACTGCCATTTCGACCTGGCAAAAGAAACCTTTTGTCAGGCCTAAACCTCCATTTTATATACCTATAAGTCACCCAAACAGCCCATAGGGCAGGATGCAGCGTATTTAAAAAGTAGGACATGTACTTGCTGGCACATGAGTAATTTAAAACAGTTCAACCCTTAGACTTACAAAAGCGGTCTCCAACTCTGCGCCTTGATCTTTTTTGGGAGATTGGATCTTTGCCACCGTTTAAGAATGGAGCATAAATCAATATCAAATTCCAACACTACTTACTATGTTCAGTTAATAATGAGATTTTAGATGAATTTTGAAAGCTTTATTTATCTTTTTAGGTAAAGTGGTTTGAATTTTAATCTGAGTCATGCTTACCGAAATATCAAGAAATATATTGTTTAGTATCAAACGGAAAATATTACAGCATGTTCCATAAAGGAAAACTACCTAAAGGCCTATTCTACTCTAATAGACCCTAACCTATCAGAACCCATGAAGAGTCCTCTCAGAAATTAGTGAGAATTTTAAGGAGCATTTAGAAAGAGCATTTAGATTTTAGTGAACTTCTCATGACGGGTAAGTCTGGAAAACTTGTCCGAGTCTTCTACCAATCAGGATTTAGTCACAGCAGTTGCTGTATACCTAAAGAAAGTTTAGAAAACACCATCAGCAGTAGCTTACAGTGTGAAGGTAAAAGGATAGTCACAGAGCAATTAACCTGGCCAAGTCTGATCTCAGCGCGTCTCTAACGAAAGGGTTGTGAAGAGATTCTGGAGCATATGCTGATTCTCTAACTAGGAACAGAAAAACGTATGTATCCATCTTCTTTGGTGCTATGTCATCTTCAACCATTGCTAAAAGGGTCGTTCGATGGTCTGTCGCATCCTTCTTCATTGCCACGGTAACATACAAAAACAGCTAATGTTATCTTCAAGCAGCATACTAAGTTGCAATTGCCTATGCACCTTAGTTTTCACATTGAGTTTCCATAAGAACTCTGCAGCTTACTCTATTAGCTATTCAGAACTACACTGTGTGACAATGAACTAGTCTAAAACAGAAACATCTTAGTTGCATAAGCCGTACATTTCTCTGCACACACTTATGTTTTTTAATATACTATTGGTTATTCATTATTAAGAACAAGTGGCAGCTAAAATCGATCCAAAAGCTATGAGAACATGCAGCTTAGGAAGGAAAAAAAGCATTCACCAGATCATCACATCCTACAAGGATGACACGTTTTTTAAGGCTTATGTGAATTATTTATTTAATTCTGCACCGTGCCATATTCTACTAAAACATGTTGAAAGGCAAACAAAAACATCAGGTTAGGCATGTTACACGTACATTTGCACGTTTAGAGAAAGGCACATTTTTTCATTTTCCTGTATCTTTTAGCAAAACTAGTTTAAATGATTTACAAGCTAACCGCATTATTTATGCAAAATGTTTCTTGTTTTATCGATTCCCTCCATCTGATGGTTTTAAATACCATAACTCTAATAATTCATTTCCAAGTGAGTTTGATTTCAGAAGGCACTATCATCATCAGTTGAATTTTGTCTCTTTCGGTTTACCCCTCTAAATTTCAATGTTTTTGTGTAAACATTAATCATTAAATCATTATCCTTACCAAATCTAAATCCTTCTCATATTACTTTCTTTGCCTCCTTTCATGTCTTTTGCATAAAATGTATCTACAGCTCATGATCAGCACTTAAAGAAGTATTAAGCTGAGCCTTATTATAATTTTTGACCTTAGTATAGCCTTCAAAATTCATTTCCTTGCTGTTGAAAACCAATTCCCAAATGTTTGCACTCCTTTGCCAAAATTCTCAAAGATACTTATTGCATCCAATTGACGTAATTCAGGTTTTAGACCCTATGTGTTCTTTGCCTAACCCTCTATTTCCTTACTCTCATCTGGTATGTACGCGCAGCAATGAGTTAATTTAAGCATTTTGCAGAATCCATTCTTCTCGGCGAGTAAGATGCCTAATGCAAGCCGGTTTTTGAGCACCATAGACCTTATAGCAACTAATTCAGTGTTAAATATATGAAAAGCTCTAGATGTGGTTGTTGCCCATTTAGTCGACAACAGTGGCTAACTTTCTAATCTTTTCTCCATGTAAAATTACACCTACTGGTGTTATTATTGCTCCGAATATGTCTCCTGTTAATTCTGCTCTGGTTTCTTCATTTCGCTTTTGTTTATGTGAAGTTGTCATTGTTAGTGCATTTAAGCTTTTTATGTGATACATTTTAGGAGTTAGTATGCCTAGGTAACAAATACCCTCCCAGTCAATTGGCAACAAGAAATAAGTATTTAGACCGCAAATATAGTAGACTCTAGGAATTGCATCTCATCCCCCAGTAATACTTGGAATGATCCCCTTTTAAATTTAAATGTGTGTTTGAAACTGTTAATCCCTAGATGTATATTTGTTTTGGTGTACTTCTGTAAATGGAAGTTTTCCCTTTATGTTGGCTTTCTAATCTCAGTTTTGGGTACACCATCGTCTTTCAGAATAAAACATCACTACTTTTATCTCTAGTTTGAGTTCTGTTAGTGCACCTTTCTTCTAAAGCCATTATGTATGCCTTTTCCATTGGTCGCATTAAACCAGGTTAAGTTATTTTGATAAGTCTGTGCAGTAACTATTGACCCATGCAGAAAGAAGTAATACCAGGCAGTATCCGTTTCTTTTGCTTGCAGGTGTAAAGTTATGTTCTCTATTATAGGAACTTAAGAGAGTATCAGACCATATTTATAGTAAAAATATTCAAAATGTCCTCTTCTATAAGCTAAGGAAAGCAGGATGCTACATCAAACCTCATAGGACAAAGGCATAAGATAGATAATAGGTCACTTCTTCTGAAACTGATGTAGGTAAGTGTGCACAGGTAGCAGTTCTTAGCATCCATCACATTAGTGTATTTTAGAACTAGTCTAGAATATACTTTTTTTTATAGCTCACAAAGGAATATCTAACCTGGTCTTCTAGACTAAAGTGGGTCTGGGGTTTAGTTAGATTCTGTGTGTTGTTCTCTGTCTCTGGTGTTAAATAAAATCCTATTAGTACTATTAGTACTATGGAAATCATTATTACTGTTATTACAAAAACCAAACACATAATATATTAGCACTTATTTCTAATGCAACACATTACTCTTTGAGTCAGCTTCACACTTCTTGAGTTCATCAACTTGTATTTTTTGTTTTCTTTTTATCTATTAGTCTTTTTAGAGTTGGGTTACTAAGCAGACAATCCTTAACTCTACTCTGTGTTCTTCTAAAATGTTCTCCTTATTCGTAAATTGTGCACTCAGGTCTAGGTTGATCTTCTGTAAAATAAGAAAACCTACTGCACATTTCGTTTTATCAACAATTTTCTTTAAGGTCTCTTCTTTTGTTTCTTTCAAATTCTTTCCCCTAATTTAACTGAACAGTTTGCTTCTCAATGGGGTTTTGTCAGTTCAGGGTTTACTTTGCACAAATCTTCCAAGGTAACCGTCAATTCTGTGTTCACATAATGTGACCATTCAGGTACCGAATACCTGCAACAATGCAACCTCATTCTTTTGGATCTTCTCAGAGATTTTTCCTTTTGCTCTGTACCACTTTCATCACTGGATTTAATGTCTCCAGGTATAGCCTCTGATATTTGTGTTACTGAGGGACTTCTTATTTGGGCTTTTTTGCTGTAAATGTTTGGCCATTCAGCTTGTCTGTTCATTTTTTTCTTCCGGTACATGTTCCTTCACCTCGATCTTCTGTTTGTGCAGCTAGAGTTTGAGTGTCACTGTTGGCTTGTGAAGGAGTCTCTGCTTCTTTGTTGTTAGGGACTCCTACTACTCTCTGCGATTTCAGAACCTTGAATTTCTTGTTCAATTGATTGATCTTCACCCCTCTCTTTCTCTTGCTGTTGCTCAGGCAATGGTGCTGTTGGGCTGGGTGTTCTCTCAGGACTTGGTGCAGTCACCAATGCTCTTTTTGCTGGATCATAGACCACTAATGCATCATCTGTGTTTCTCAACTTCTTAGTGTGTGAGGCATGGATTCAGTTTGCAGTCCCAGCACACTTAAAAGCAGCATTTGTCATCAGAATTTTCTGGAAGGGGCCTTTCCATCTAAACAAGCCTTCCAAACATGCTTCTTGATCACAACCCAGTCATCAGGGCAGAGATCGTGGCACTGTTCTTGGTGTGGATCTTGAGTGGCAGCTCAAACCTGGGTGAGAAGTAGAATGGACCACATCAACCAACCCTTTGTAGTAATCCAAGATGATGTATCAGTGATATTTAATAGAACATTTGCTGGAACAGCCGGTAATCTAATTGTCCTCCCTATCAGAAACTCATGTGGGGACAGTCCTGTCATTCTATTTGGTGTACTTAGCACGCTCATAAACACCAAAGGCAAAGCGCCTGGCCATTTCAATGAGGTTGAAGCTCAAAACTTTGCTGGTTAGGATTTGATAGTCCCATTCACCTGTTCAACTATTCTAGAAGCTTCAGGGCTGTATCTGCAGTGTAGTCAGTGCTCAATTTGTAATGCAGTGTAGATCATTTTCAGAACTTCATTATTCAAATGGGCTCCTCTATCTGTCTCAAGAGAAATTGGCATTCCATACCTAGGGATCAGTTCAAATAATAACACTTTAGCCACTGTGAGACCGTCATTTCTCTGACTTGGGTAGGCATCCACCCATCTAGAAAAAATGCTCACAATGACCAGGACACATCTCAGCTTCTTATAAACTGGCATTTCGATAAAGTCCATCTGCATTCTTTTGAATGGTCCACCTTATCTTCTTATGTGTGTCAGTGTAAGTGTGTTCTCTTTCCTGCATTCATTTCTTGACACATGACTCACTTATGACAGATGTCTTCAGCAAACATTCAGAAGTTTGGATGAAATCAACTGAAAAGCCTCAACATGCAATCTCTTCCTGAATTTGTGTACCCATAGAAATACTGCGTCATTGGAAACAACAAAGCTGTCAGGCAAAACTGGGTTCTCATCTGCTGACCGATGTCATTTACATTATTCTCACAACCTGCTTTTACCCATCCATTTTGTTCTGTTTCTAAATCATTTTCCTGGACTCATCTTAACTTGTTCCATGTATATGTAATCATCATCTAGATTGTGAATGAACTCTTTTCTACAGACTCACATCCGAAATATCCATTGAAGGTGCAGGCTAAAAAGGCACAATATATTGCTTCAGAATCAGCATATCTATTGCCCATGGCAATATATCCATTTCCACTTTGGTGTGCTGCATATTTGACCAGTGCTACTGACCTGGGCAATTGTAAGGCTTACAGAAACCTTTTTACATTATTTCTATTGCGGATTAGGGATCCTGAAGAGGTTAAGAAACTGCTTTGCGACCACAACTGTCCAAAATCACAGACCACACAAACCCATATTAACTGTCATTGAATACTGTGACTCTCATTTGTGCAGTTAAAATGCAGGCTCTGGTAAGAGCAATTAATTTGACAACTTGTACTGAGGTAACTTTCTGAAGCCAGGAAACGTCAGCATCATTGATGGTGCACACTGCATATGTTGCTCTTAGTGTAACATCGTTACCTATAAAAGAAGGGCCATCGACAAACAGTACATGGTCCGGCTCAATCAGGGCTTCATCCTTATTGTCAGGTTTGTGTTTTAGCCCATATATCCATGACAATTGTGTTCGATCTCATCACAGTTAACATCATTTACAGGCAACAAAGTTGAAGAGGTTTAGTACGCTACATCTTTTGAGAACTACATTATTGCAAGACAAAATTGTATGATCATAATTTGTCAAATGATTTTGAGTCATGTACTTCATGTACTTGGTTTTTGTTCTTGTTACCAGTAGCTCCACAGAGTATGGGACCATAAGAGTCAATGGGTATTCCATCACTATGCTCTCACTCTCTTCCAGACTAGTGCTCACCGCAACTACCACTTTTAGGCAACAAGGAAGACCCACAGCTATAGGATCAAGTGCTGTTGAGAAATAAGCAATTGGATTTCGAGCATCACCATGAACATATGTCAACACTGAGAGAGAACACCCATCTCTCTCATTGCAAAACAATGTGAATTCTTTAGAATAATCAGGCATTCCTAGAAGAGAGGCGTAACACAATTTGTGTTTCAACTCCAGAAATGCTCTTGACCATTCATTGCCCCATGGGATTGGATCTGACACATCCTTATGTGTCAACTTCATTAAAGGTTTTGCCATTATGGAAAGGTTTGGTATCCAGTGTCTGCAGTAGACAGCCATAACCAAAAACATTCTGACTTTCTTTTGAGTTCGTAGTGGATTCATCACCAAGATGGCTTCCACTCTCTCTAGTGACACCTTTGTAGCTCCCTTCACAATGCTGTATCCCTGATATTGGACTTCTTTCTACTGTATTGCAGCTTTCCTGGAGAAACGTTTTGTCCATTCTCAGCAAGGTGGTTCAACAAAGCAATGGAGTCTTGCTTACAAGCTTCATTTGTTTCTGATGCCACATGCAAGTTGTCTATGTACTGAACAAGAGTCGACCTGTTAGGCATGTGTAGGGTCTCAAGGCTTCTCTTTAGGATTTAGTTGAAAATAGAAGGACTCTCTGTATACCCTTGTGGGACACGTACCATGCTAACACCTTCTGTTGGAATACAAAGGAAAAAAGGTACTGGTTTTCATTGTGCAATGGCACAGAGAAGAACACTTGCCATAAATCAATGTCTGTAAACCATTTTGCAGTACACAGGATCTTGAAAAATATAGTAGCTGGATTCGGTATCAAGGGACAACATGTAATAACTATCTCATTAACCCCTTCAGTGCCCGCCCCTTTCCCCGCCCTGTGCCGGCCGTTGTATTAGCGGGCGGGGTTTATGACGAGCTGGTCTCGTCATGGGCACAGCGCGACCACGGCCCATGACGAGACCAGCTCGTCACGGCATTGAAGAGGTTAATCTTCCCTAGGTCCTGCACTTTTCTATATTTCCCATTGGGTTTCTATAAACCCATGATCGGAGAATTACAAGGATTCCCAGTCAATTCCCTCAGTATTCCATATTTCCAGCATATCCTCTATGACTGGTGTTATCCCTGCAATAGCTTCTAATGTCAAATGGTATGGGGGTGTTCTAGGAAACACTGCATTTAGTTTTATAGTTACTCAGACTGGTTCAAAACCTTTTATTAGTCTGATATTTCCCTGTCAAGTTACAGACTTCAGTATTTACTGTGTCTTTCAAATCATCAGGTAATTCTTCAATGGTAAATAAAGGAAACACTCTTATTTCACTTCTCTGTCTAACCAATGTATAATCCACATCTTCATCAAGTGTCTGGAAAGCAACATCATCCATCGTGCAGTAAATGATGCAATTTGGAACTTCCACTGTTTTTACTGTGGACCTGGTAGCTACTAAAAATGATTCTGGATGACCCCATACTTCAGCATTTACATAGGGACCACTCTGGTCTACCTCTAAGACTGCGCCAAGCATGCAATCTTTCTCCTCTCTCTTGGGAATTATTGGATACTGAACAATCAGCTTCTAAAAATTGGTATTGCTGTTATACATTCTGGTTTGAATTCGGAAATTCTGGCACGGAATTTTGAAAAGAGTTTATGTTCATTTTTGGTAACTGATTTAAATCGAAACGAGGGATCCCTACATTTTGGGCATTAATTTGAGTGGGTACGTTGGGCATCATAAGCGTTTGACCTTCCACAGCCATTTGAGTTTGAGGTGCAGGCACACTTCGCATTTGCATTCCTTCTTTACTTGTAGATTTCCACTATGTTTATTAGTATTATACCTGCATTCTCTTTTGCAATGTCCAATTCTGTGACAGACATGACATTGTGCAATCTTTTTCATTGCAGCAAAATCTACTCCTAATCCTGTACCCACAGCAACACCTCTACCTCTACCTTGTGACATATTGGACCCTCCTTGACTTTCCTGAAAACCAATCTGTGGAACAGTAACTCCTTGCAGATTCCCTTGAGGTCCTGTGAAAGAAGGACTCTAGAAACATTTTTGAGCCAACTTAGTTTGTGCCAACATGAATTTTTCTTTAATATTTTTCTCTTTCATGTCTAACCCGTCCCTACAATACTTTGTGCATATAAAAATTTCATCTAACAATTTGTTCTGCCAACAGATCACATTTTGCTATATGTGTGTGTGCAAATTTCTGGTTTTTATCCCAACATAACTGTGACACAAATATCTCCATATTTTTCTCTTCAGGATATTCTCATCCACTGTGCTGCTGAAACACCTGCAACAACTGTTCATAGTATTCATGTACTGTCTCTTGAGTAGTTCTTTAATCTTACAACAATCCAAATCTCTCTGTGGCACTCTGCCCTTCAGGAAAGTAATCACTACCTCAAACATGTCCATCACTACAGTAGATGGTGCATTTGCTCTAGTCTACCTTACCAGGTCTTTTTTCGGCCACTGTACTGCAACCTTAAATTCGGCCGACAAATCAGCAGGTACCACTAAATCAAAAAATGTACTCAAGTCTGTCCACAACACTTTGGAAATCTGAATGTACCGCTCAACCTGTGCATATCATTGTATCGGTTTCTCTCTCAGTTTCAGAAAATTGCTTGTAAATACAGCCAAATCACCTCTAGTCCAAGAAACATGTATATGTCGTTTTTTCAGAAATATCTCTAAGAGGAAATGCTGTTGTTTCTTTCCCATATTTCTCATTCTGTTTCCTCGCTATAGCTTCATCTCTCTTTTTCTTCTCATGTTGTCGCAGCCATTTGATTTCCAATTTCTAAATTTTGCTCCACTTACAGATGAATTTAACTAGTTCTAAAATATGGAAATGCATCCCAGAGACTCTCATGTTTTCCAGAGCTGGGTTATCGAATTGAACTCCATAGCTTCTTCACAGGTGAATAATGTTTTCTTGAGACCAGTCTCATATTTCTGAGCTACTTCTGCCAAGTTATCATGCACTTTAGCTGCTCTTTGTGTGATTTCTTTACACAGGTAAATTATCTCTTTTCTTTGGTATTGTTCAGTATGTTCAAATTCTGGGCAACCTCTTATTTCTTCTTCCAATTCTATTTCAGTTTGGCTACATTTAATGGCTTCTCCCTTTCTGGATCTTGTTTTTACACTGTTGCAGTGCGGTCTACCTTTATGTTCCCTGCTGCTTTTTCAAGCCGCACTCGTACATTTTCTTCTGTGGAAGCATTAGTATCCCCAGGTGTAATAGAAGTCACAAAGACTAAAGTCCCTCAATCTAGCAGTGCTTGTACTGTCTGGCAGTCTCCAAATGAGAGTCTGAGAATTCTGTGAGGTTGGAACAAATCCTGTGGCAGGCACATCACCTACAGGTTGAGTAGCTTCTGACCTTAAATCCATATTTGCAGGAGCAGTTGCCATTACACTGGGTATTATTGGGCATTTACAGGTGATGATGTTTTTTTTTTTTTAACAAACTTTATTGACGACTTTAACAGTGTTGAAATTTACCAGTCATTCTACAGAGACAGTCTTTTACCTTTACAGGAAGTACATTATACATGTGACTTATAATGGTTAGGTGTGACCGTTCGTGGATGATAATATCAAGGATAATGATCTCTAATAGTGTCGGTAACACCACAATAATTGATCTGGCAATATAAATCGGCAATAAAAAACAATTACATTGCATTCAACAAAGGAACTGAATGTAACCATCCCCTCCCCCCTCCCTACCCCGCCCTCTCCCCACTCCTGGTCAATCATGTTTTGGTTTCATCAACTATCACTCTGTGGCTTCAACAATATAGGTCACAAATAGCAGCATTACGTTCAGGTTTTAGCAAAGCTGTGAGTCTGAGTCCCGCAACCTATCATGCAAGTATCGTATAGGAATCCTGCTTGTTACTGGGTTGGGATATTCTGCGGGGGTAGTAGATCGAGCGACTCTAGCTGAAGCAGCATGGCCTCCCAGTCTAACGAGATGAGTTGTCTCCTGAGCCCCCTATCCTCCTCTCTGCGAAGAGCTGCACCCTCCGCCCTCCCCCATTGCAACATATCACTCTGCCATGTGTATACAGCTGGGCTCCTAGGAGACTTCCATCGTATGGTAAGAGCTCTCACTGCCACGATAAGGGCCAGGTCTATGAACCGTAATTGTGCTTTCTGCACTTTAGGGCGTCTGCGGAGGCCTACGAGGCAATATAATGCGTCTTCCAGGATAGGTGTTGTTGTTATAATCAAAAAGAGAGAGGAGAACTAGAGAGGTTAGTCCGTTTCCCCAGTTTATGTGTTAGTAATCAATGAGAACTAGCTCTGGTTTAAATTGTTTGTATGTCTGCGGGTGGAAAAAAATCCATTAGGTTTTTTATGGAGGCCCTCACCCACCAACCTAGTTGGTGGCATGCTTTATCATTGGGCCCCACCCGAGGTACCGAGTGTACCTCAGGTGTGCTTCGACGCCAGATTACTGCGGAGCGGGTTTTTTTGGTTCGTGAGGGTGCTGTGAGTGTGCTCTGAGTGAGGTTTAAAATACTGTCCTGGGTGTTCCAAAGACTGTTTTAATGGTGGGCCCCAAGCAGTCGATAAAAACAAAGGCTGTGGGACGTGCACGGTAGGCTTATGGCCTCCGACGTCCTGTGCAGTCAACTAGTTTCAGCCAGGCCTTTTCTTCTACTGGCTTTCGTCAGCACCTTATATGTGTAGGGTGTTACAGGGGTAGTTAGGAGTTTGTCAGTGCCCTGTGTGTAAAGCACCCGCTACGGTGCTTATATGTGCAAGAGGTGTTTCCTCTCGGTTTGGACACCTGATTGTAGCGAACAACTCAGAATGGAGCTCAGCCTGTTGTAAATTAAGGCAGAATGTGATTAAGCATTTACTGAAAACAATAATGCTTTCCCTTGCGATCATGTTTTCTTCGTTATGTTGACCGAAGTCCGGACTCCATTTTGTATTGACATGCTGCCATGTGTTCACCACGAGGAGAGTCCGACCTCTGTGTTAGTTGCTCTTGTAATCTGCCTAGCAACAGTTTATAAATAGCTCCCTCTTGTCCATCTGGCGCATGCCCAGACTTGACCACATCTGTTATAATTAGCCTTGCTTGACCATGTGTTTCGCGGGCTCAAGGAGTGTGTTGGCTCCGCCCATGTATTGATTCAGTATCGAGAATGACCATAAATGGTAATGTTCTTCGGCCTCATGTTGTATCCACCCACTTATGAGCCCCTCTGTTGTGTATAAAAGGGGACTGTGTACGAATGTTCTTTGTGCTACTCCATGCAATACTGAAGAGTGTTGTGTGGATTGTAGGACCACCCTTAAGGGTTAATAAACGTTGTTTTTGTACTTTGCAGTTTCCGTGCCAACTTCCTTATAGATTCCGTTACAGGAGAGCGAACCCTTGTGCTTTGCGGGCCTAGCTGGGGCCTGTATTCATCAATTGGCGCCCAACGTGGGGCTCATCGGCGACTCGGATGCTCGAAGGACTGGTCGCGACGAAGGTGAGGAGTTTGGCCGGGGACGTGATCACTGCCAGCGGCGTCTTAGCCCTGGCATCCCGAGGTTTTTCTTCCTTCCCTTCCGAGCTGACCGTCTGGGTGGCGCCGGTCATCGACTGAGACCTCTTCTGTCGGTCCTGCCGTGAGAGCCGTTTGGGCGATTGTGGAGCTTGGCAGTTGGAACCTGGACTCTTGATTGGTAAGAACCGTTGTACGGTACTTGCTCCGAGTTTTTGAAGCCTGGGTTGGCTATTTGAGTTTGATTGATGATGACTAGTCATATTTTGAATTTGTCTTTGTGAAAATATATGCGTTGCAACACATATAGCCAGGTAATGTGGAGAAATTTCTCCAGGAGCTGTGTAAACTTTGAACGGCGCAACGATTAAGTGCCATTTTCTTTATAATATTGCATATTTTGCATTATTCCTAGCATGCCTGCTTTTAGCGCACTCCGTAAGTGGTGCTGCTGTTTTGGAAATCGGTTGAACCTCGAGGAATCTGCTCCAGCTCCCCCAGAGGGGACTCCTAATAGGGATATGTACGTGAAGCATGGTCTTTCTTCCATAATGTACAGCACGCTATGGAGGAAATACACGAGGAAGGATCCTGAGTTGCGATGGCCTTTGTATGGATCGTTTGATATACGTAAGATTGAGTATGTGGAACAGTGTATGTGTAAGCGGCGTGCTCATCAGGATATGTTTGAGTGTGTGCGATTATGGGTGAAGGAAGTGCGTGAGCGAGAGAAGCGTGAGAAAGCGCTGTTTGATAAAGAACAACGGAAGAATGATCATGTGCGAGCGCAGGAAGCGAAGCGTCGGGAGGACAAAGAGCAAACGGACAGACAAGAGAAAGAGCGTAGGCTACAGGTTTCGGGTCAATATGTTGTTCGTCAGCCACTTTATCCTGTCCTTAATAATCCTGATGATGATTTTTATTTACTAGATCGCTCTCCGCCCCCTTATGTTGGCGCATCCGCTCCGCGGCCGCAAGATTCTGGCCCGGCTCCGGGTAAGGTCGACACACGGTCCATGTTATCGACCGAGCATATGGCTGAGCTTCGGAAACTTTCCCTCCGTGCACTTAAGGGCAAGATGTCTAAGGAGGAGTTGTTCCATACTTGGGGGTCGTGGCAAGATAGAGAGAGGGTGTATTTTCTGTCTCATTTCGCGGATGAAGTAATTGCTGCTTTCCGAAAATATTCTAGTGTCCTTGAGCCTGACGAAGTGTCTTCGGATGCCGGAGCATTACGTAATGGTGTTTTTTCTCCCCCTAAGGCTCCTGAGGCGGCTCGGCGGCTGTTCGCTTTACGGGACGAGGTGCTGGCCCTTAGAGAGAAAGCACGTCAACAAACGGAGGAGGAGAAGCAGTCGGATTCGTCTGCAGCAGGGGGCCACCCATCCGCCTCCCAGTCAGATAAGGATGACATAGTGCATGCTAAACCAATGCGAGAGGCGGCGCCTTTGTATGTTCCTCCTAAGGGAGCAGGGACTAGCTCGGATATTAACTCCGCCGATGCAAGGGGATATTTTGTATATAATTGGGTTTACACTCCATGGCATAGGGCCGATGTTATGGCATTAAAGAATGCGCTGCCTGACCCCCGCAAGAATCCAGCGGCCTTCTATGAAGAAGTCGAGGGGGCCTTGAATTCCTGCATTATGACCTTAGCGGATATAGACCTGTTCTTTGGCCTTATCCTACCGCCGGATACGTGGCGCTCTGTCCGAAAGGTAGATGATGCGGTTGCCTTCAGGGCCCGGTGGTCTGACCTTGAGGATGAGGATAGGGAACGGAAGCCCGCACAGAAACCACCCCAGAATATTTTAGATCTCCCTGCGGCTATTGTGGCTAAGTTGAAGACGATTATCCCCCCTAAAAAGATTGACTGGAATATGT
The DNA here is from genome assembly GCF_964204655.1 of Triturus cristatus. Classification (NCBI taxonomy): domain Eukaryota; kingdom Metazoa; phylum Chordata; class Amphibia; order Caudata; family Salamandridae; genus Triturus; species Triturus cristatus. The sequence continues at coordinate 554,031,840 of NC_140581.1, forward strand.
TAGCTGCATGTAAACAGAAAGTTGACGAGTCAGTTGCGGACTTCTTTACGCGCTTTGAGGAGACGTTTCATGATTTTAGTGGCCAGTCGCTTACTGACGACACGGGCCGCCACCTTTTCGCGGACAAATATGTGGCTAATCTGCTACCGGCAGTTGCGGCCCGGTTAAAAGCGAGTGAAAGTTCTTGGTCCTCCGCGACACCGACGGCCCTTCTGACTATCGCTCAGTATTATGAGCGTCAGGAGCACGAGGCGAAGGGCCAGGAGGAGAAGAAATCGAAAGATCTCAAAACCAAGGTGATGTTAGCACAGGTATATGGCCCGCCCCGACGGGGTAATAATAATAGAGGAAGGGGCGGATCTTATGGTCCCCCTTCGGGCCGATCTGATTTGAATAGGAACCAGTGTGCGTACTGCAAGCAGTTGGGCCATTGGGCCAGGGATTGCCCAGCGTTGCGTGCTTCGCGTCAGGGGCACACTCCGGGTGGCCCGAGAGGTAGAGGGGGCTTCTCGAACTTTAGAGGGAATTCTAACGATAATGTCCGTTTCGATACTGCCGGGCGGCACCGAGATGGCTCAAATGTTTTTGATCGCCAGCACCAGTATCATGTATCGGACATCGATCAATCGGGATATCATGATTCTCAGCATGCATAGGAATGCGTTGGATGGGGGTCCGAATCAGTTGAGGTGCCGGTCGATCAGACGGGTCCTTATGTATCGGCTGAGGTTTTAGGTTCTACTGATCAGTTCCTAGTGGATACAGGAGCGACACGTAGTGCATTGTCTAGGTACTTGGTTCCGGGGGCTCCCCCATCCGGCTCAATAGTTACATCGGTAGGGTTTGACGGTACACTCTCCCGAAGCCCTCTTTCACAGCCCCTTACATTTAAGGTTGATTCTTTTTCTGCGCCCTGTCCGTTTCTGCTTGCTCCGTATACACCGGATAACATTATGGGCCTTGATATGTTAAAGTATTTTAGGGCTACAATCCGCTGCTCCCCTGAGGGTGTGAGGGTGATCTTAAATGACAACTATCCCAGGTCTGGGCGGATGTGTACGATATCAGAGGATGCATTGTTGGCTACCCTCCCCCGAGCTTTATGGGCGACTTCGGACACAGATGTGGGACAAATGGTGATTCCTCCGGTCCACATTAGTGTCCAGGAGGGGGCGGTGCTACCACGCCTCCCGCAGTATCGTATTTCCCAGGAGGGCGAGGAGGCTCTCATACAGATTGTGCAAGACTTGATCGCAGTAGGGGTAGTGGAAGAAGTTCCCTATAATATCTGTAACAGTCCGATTCTCCCAATTTTGAAAAAGGACACGGATGCAAAGGTCTATCGGTTCATAATTGATTTGAGGGAGGTAAACAAGATCGTGATACCTCAGTACCCGGTGGTTTCCGATATCACGACGTTGCTTACCTTGGTCCCGCCTACGGCGACCATGTTTTCAGTGATTGATTTGAAAAATGCCTTCTTTTCTATTCCCATTCACCCTGATAGCCGATTTCTTTTTGGGTTCACATTAAACAATAGATCTTATCGTTTTTGTAGAATTCCCCAAGGCTACACAGAAAGCCCTAGTATTTACAGTCAGGCTTTGAAACGACAGTTGGATTCCTTTGTTTTACTCGAGGGGGTCGCCCTCATTCAATATGTCGATGACATCCTGTTGGCGGCTGACACCCTGGAGTTGTGTGAGAAAAGCACGTTATCCTTACTTTCCTTTTTAGCATCCCACAATCACAAGGTCTCTAGGAAGAAATTGCAATTCTGTAGACCAAAGGTGACTTATTTAGGTCACCTTTTGTCTAAGGAGGGGCGTGCACTCACACCAGATCGTATCCAAGTAATTTTGGACACACCGAGACCATCCACGCAGAAGGATGTGCGTGCATTTTTGGGTCTTGTTTCTTTTTGTAGACAGTGGATATTGGGGTTTTCACACATAGCTAAGCCATTACTAGCGCTTTTGACAAAAGACACGCCTATCCCAATCCCTTGGTCAGATGAGTGTGATGCTGCTTTTCAGCAACTACGACAGGCCCTTTGTTCAGCACCAGTGTTAGGGACCCCTGATTATGCAAAACCCTTTTCGTTGTATGTGCATGAGAAAGATGGATGTGCATTGTCAGTTTTAGTGCAGATGCACGGCGATAAGCAGCGCCCTTGTGCATATTTTTCGGCTGTGCTTGATCCTGTCGCCTGAGCATTACCAGGGTGTTTTCGCTCGGTAGCGGCGACAGCTGTGTCAATACGCCAAAGTGAAGGAATTGTGTTGTCCCATAAATTGTTGGTGTTAGTTCCCCATGCTGTGGATGCCCTGCTTAATCAAACAAAGACGCAGCATTTGACCAGTGCCCGTTTAACGGGATATGAGCTGACGCTTTTGGCTCCTCATATTACGTTGAAAAGGTGCGTGACATTAAACCCGGCCACATTGTTGCCATACCCCGAGACCCAGCCTGAGGCGCAGAAAGCGCATGATTGTATTCTTGTGACTGAGGAACAAACAAAGGGTCGTATTGATCTCCAGGATACGCCCTTTTCAGATGTAGATGGAGAGTTGTGGGTAGACGGATCATGCCTGAAGCTACCAGATGGTACGACTTCAGCAGCGTATGCAATTACCACATTACACACGATAGTGGAGACAGCACGCATACCACAGAAATCAGCTCAAGCAGCGGAACTGATAGCCTTAACACGAGCATGTGAGCTCAGTACAGGATTGTGTGTGAATGTTTACACAGATAGCCGCTATGCCTTCGGAGTAGCGCACGATTTCGGCCTACTCTGGAAGGAGAGAGGGTTCTTAACGTCACATGGGGTACAGATAATGCATGGGGAGTTAGTCCACAATCTCTTAACCGCATTGACATACCCGAAGAAAATTGCCATTGTTAAGTGTAGTGCCCATAGGAAAGTAGTTGATAAAGTTGGAGAAGGGAATGCGTTAGCAGACCGGGTAGCACGGGAGACTGCGATGCAGCCCGGCGCTACTGCCATGTATGTAGTAAAGTCACAGGTGGAAAGATGGCGTGATGCGAAGGAGGAAGTGCGAGAAATGCAAAGGACCGCTTCTGATAAAGAGCGGGAGCAATGGGCTAGCGAGGGAGAGTTGGATGATGAGGGCTGTTGGAGAAATAAGCAGATGGATAGATGGAAGTTACCCACGGCTTTCGTACAACCTATGGTTCAAATGGCACATGGGCTAGCACATGTTGGAGCTTCCGCAATTGTGAAATTGCTTACCCAAGTCTGGGAGCATCCGGAGATTGCTAGCACAGCAAAGAGGGTGGTGCAGACCTGTATGATCTGTCTGAAGTATAACCCAGGGAAAGGCACTCGAACTCCAGCAGGAGGATTTGCGACGCCCACTGCACCCTTTGAGGTTCTGCAGATGGACGACATCCAGCTTGAGCGCTGTAACAATTTGAAGTATGTTCTAGTAGTGGTCTGCGCCTTCAGTAAATGGGTTGAGGCGTACCCTACGAAAGACAATACTGCAATGACTACAGCGAAGCTATTGCTGAAAGAGTTTTTCCCTCGATACGGCGTCTGTAGACTTCTGTGGAGTGATAATGGCCCTCACTTTGTAGCGGATGTTATAAAGTATGTCTTGAAGGGCCTAGGCATCACTCAGAAGTTCCACGCCGTGTTCCACCCTCAGTCTGCAGGACTAGTCGAGAAGTATAATGGTACACTGAAGCTTAAGATCGCCAAAATCCAAGCTTCAACATCTTTGACTTGGCCAGACGCCCTGCCACTGGCGTTATTGTCAATTAGGTCGGTGCCACACTCTCGAACTGGCCTTACGCCATATGAAATCGTATTTGGACGCCCAATGAATATTTGGGGTCCACCAAGGCCTAAGGCTGTGTATGATGTACCTTGTGTAATGATGAGCGATTATCTGGCACAGTTAACGGATAATTTGGTTTCTATTCATCAACAGGTCCGAGAGGCGCTCCCTGATCGGTCTACCGGCGAAGGACATGGTCTCCGGCCTGGGGATCATGTCATGGTGAAGGTCTTCAACAGAACGAACAGTTTGGAGCCGAGATGGGTCGGACCTGAGCAAGTCCTCCTTGCAACAAGGACGGCAGTGCGAGTCTCGAACAGGAAGAATTGGATCCATTCCTTACACTGTCGAAAGGTACCGCCCGGATTGGTGGAGTCTGCCGTGCTGACCGATCAACGAGAAATCCTAGCAGCAGAGACAGGCCGTGCTGCGGAGCCAAACGACACTGAGGAGCTCTTTCCGGACCACGCGACTTCTGGAGGAAGGCGATATCATCTGCGACAAAGGAAGTGAGGTTTCCAGTACCGGGACATACTGTCAGAACGGCCCTTGGGTTAGTGAAACGGAGAGCCGATGAGGCAAGGGGGGGGGATCAGCCCTGCATTAGTGTAGTGACACCCGTCTTGGCCCGCTGGTGAAGAAATCAACCGCTGCCCAAGGGGAAGAGTTCTGACAGACTTTTTAGTTTCAGGAAGATATCAGGGTATTGTTTCCTTTGACATGGAGAAGAAGAAAATTCTTTGTGCGTTGGGGTTCATGCTAACAGTAGCTATCGTTGGTATAACCACATGGTTTGTGGAGGAGGCAACTCCTGCTCGAAAGACGCTTGTGTTGACGACTCCAGTGCCTGCGGAGCACTACTTTTATACATTGCCATATCAAGAGTTGAAGCATCGACAATCCTATTTGAATAACACTTTCATTCAGATGCTGCATCACACCCACGTTGCTACGAACGCTACGAACTGTTGGATATGTGGGATGATGCCAGCCCATCAGAAGAAAGGAGGTACGCCATTCATACCACTTCCTTTCTCTCATAATGGCTCTTGTAGAGCATGGTACACTTTGCTGTTTGCCACTCGGAAACCGACAGTGGGACGATTGCTTTTTAGACTTAATAGAGAATGCCATCAAGACAAGAATGGGTATCCACAAGCGAATGGGACAATTTGGGAATGGGAAGAGTACCGACCGGACAATGAATCCATTCCCTATATCTTCACGAACACAAGAGACACTGCGGGGAAGGACAAATTCGTAATCCAAGTAGCACAAGCTCAAGCGGACCTGTGTGTCCAGAGTGTGGGTTTTATCCCTGTTGGTGTCAGTGATTGCATAACCGTATTGAACATTGACGGGCTGAACAACAGTACCTTCCTAGCGTCCCATAATACCTATTTTGTATGTGGAAATAAAGGTTATTACCGTTTGCCGGCTGGGTGGTCTGGGGTATGCTATGTATCATTCCTATTACCTCCTGTATTCCTAGCACCCGCGTCATATCATAAGGATTTGAAACTTTTGAATAATGTGACTGTAAATAGATACAAACGTACTCTATCAATTGATGATGTGGATCAAACCGATACCAGCTTGCAACAGTATATTGATTTTAACTTAGGACTGTTTTTCTTTGTTGGAGCTGCTTTGAATAGTAGGAAGATCCGAAGATTGACAAGAGTGGTAGAAGCTGTGACAAATCAGACTGCTGCCGCTCTTGGGAATCTTACGGAAGAATTACAAATAACTAGGATTGTTGCATTGCAGAATCGTATGGTATTAGATGTAATGCTAGCTGATCGAGGTGGAGCCTGTAAAATTATTGGAAGTAGCTGCTGTGTGTTCATTCCTGATCATACGCCATCCGTTTATAACGCCATTAACAAGCTGCATAAAATAGCAGCTGAAATCCACACAGAAAACGGCACTTGGTCCTTTTCTGGATGGTTTTGGGCGTTGGTTACTGCCTGGGGATGGAAGGTCTTAACTGGTCTCTGCATTATTATAGCAGTTCTGTTCCTTTTCTGTATGTGTATTCAATGTGGACCATTGTGCTGTTCCGTATGCATTTCATTCTGCATTCCAGATAAGAAAGCTATTGCCGATGTTGCTCGCCAGAAGGGTCTAGCTAAAGAGGTTAAGGGAATGATGATAATTGATATATATGATGATTATTCTTGGAAACCGGATGTCTTCAGTAAATGCTGAAAGGGTCGTCTGTTGTAAATTAAGGCAGAATGTGATTAAGCATTTACTGAAAACATTAATGCTTTCCCTTGCGATCATGTTTTCTTCGTTATGTTGACCGAAGTCCGGACTCCATTTTGTATTGACATGCTGCCATGTGTTCACCACGAGGAGAGTCCGACCTCTGTGTTAGTTGCTCTTGTAATCTGCCTAGCAACAGTTTATAAATAGCTCCCTCTTGTCCATCTGGCGCATGCCCAGACTTGACCACATCTGTTATAATTAGCCTTGCTTGACCATGTGTTTCGCGGGCTCAAGGAGTGTGTTGGCTCCGCCCATGTATTGATTCAGTATCGAGAATGACCATAAATGGTAATGTTCTTCGGCCTCATGTTGTATCCACCCACTTATGAGCCCCTCTGTTGTGTATAAAAGGGGACTGTGTACGAATGTTCTTTGTGCTACTCCATGCAATACTGAAGAGTGTTGTGTGGATTGTAGGACCACCCTTAAGGGTTAATAAACGTTGTTTTTGTACTTTGCAGTTTCCGTGCCAACTTCCTTATAGATTCCGTTACAGGAGAGCGAACCCTTGTGCTTTGCGGGCCTAGCTGGGGCCTGTATTCATCAAGCCGGGGGCCAGGACCATGTGCTTCCTGGCCCCCGGCTGAGCTCCATGCTGAGTTGTTCGCTACAATCAGGTGTACAACCCAGAGTGGGCTAAAGAACGGTGATGGATCAAACCCAGATCTGTTGACTGAGTGTGAGTGTCCATCACCACCCCCTTTTGTTCCGCTTTGTTCGCCATAAGTTGGCAGGGTATGCTCAGATGTGAGTCCCAGAGAAGGCATGGCTCGGCAGTTCGGGCTGGACTGTTCCCATGAGGCACAGGGTCAGACTGATTTGCATATGGCCATGTCTGAACTGGGGTGGCAGAGTGGGCTAAAGAACGGTGATGGGTCAAACCCAGATCTGTTGACTGGGTGTGAGTGTTTGATTGGTTCTGATGCTCCGTCCATCACCACCCCCTTTTGTTCCGCTTTGTTCGCCATAAGTTGGCAGGGTATGCTCAGACGTGAGTCCCTTGCTCACTTTGCCACTGGATTCAAGCAAGCCTGGCTGAAGATGGCTGAAATGCCAGGAACCGGTCCTAGGAAGCTTGTTTCCGGTCCAGAGAAGGCATGGCTTGGCAGTTTGGGCTGGACTGTTCCCATGAGGCACAGGGTCAGACTGATTTGCATATGGCCATGTCTGAACTGGGGTGGCAGAGTGGGCTAAAGAACGGTGATGGATCAAACCCAGATCTGTTGACTGGGTGTGAGTGTTTGAATGGTTCTGATGCTCCGTCCATCACCACCCCCTTTTGTTCCACACCCTGTGGTCGAGCCACAGCGGGTGCAACAATTTAGAGTACCTGTACACGTCTTTAAATTTGAGCTAAACTCATCTCTAGAGGAGCAGTTGCAGTTGGGACACTTGCATCAACACTATGGTTCTTGTGAACCATAGAAGTCGTATAAGATGGCGGTCTTGATGCCATCATCTGTTCTAAAATATCGGTTCTGGAATCTGTATCTGATTCATCCTCCTCTTTCATGTGATGATCTTTCTCTTTTCCCTGCTTCTCAATATCTGTATTAATTACTGGAAATAGTCTGGTTCCCTCTATGATTGCCTTCCTCCATCTATGCTGTTCTTCATCCCATCGAGCATCCACAACATTCTACACTGCTCACTTTGTCATTCTCTGGTATTTTTCTCTCTCCTTTTCACATACATTAAGAGCCTCGTATTGAGTAGGTCCAGGTGGTGGCCTCATCTCATGCAATGTTTCCTTCAAATTGATAGGAATCCTTGTGTTAAATGTCCCATATCTAGGAAAACTCAATGCACCCTCTTTCCCATTGATTCTACTCCATTGGTGAAGCTGAGAACAAGTGTATAACTCATGCTCCGTTGTCGTAATATTAGCAGGCATACCGCCTGGAGGTGCCTCTTAGCCCTCTCATATTGGAATAGTAACATTCCCTCTCACTAGATTTGTAAGTTCTTTAAAATGTTTCATGTTTGCAATGCAATGGACAAGACATTTTAAATCACAATATTATTGTTGTATTTGTATGCATCAATTTCTCTTCAAACCAATTCAATTTAAGCTAACAGTTTGCCAAATCTTAACTGATAAATCAAAACTGGTTGCTAAATATTAGCAATCTAATCCCAGTGCGATAACTTTGACATAACCAACCAATCCCAAAATGAAAACACACTAATCGACCATCCCAGCATGAAACAATATGACTTATCACTCACTATTTGAAGCAGTTCTCCCTCCTTTACAATTTTCCTTGCATTGGCACAACCTCAACTATAATAGGCCTGGGCGTAGTTCGCAGAGTTTTGCCACGAGTGGCGGAGTGCAGTGCAAACTGCAGTTTGTGCTGGTATTCCTGCCCCTCGGGTAGAAATTCTACCCGAGCGGCAGCTCGCGAACTTACTGTTTGCGATCGTAAACTTACCGTTCGTAGTCGCGAGTGGGTAAAAAACTTTGCTGCACATCGCGAAGCGGATTTTTCTGCACTTCACGAGCTCCGCGGAGTGTGGAGTGCAGAGTGCAGAACAACTCTGCAAACTCCGCTAACAGAACGAAGTTCACTGCCCAGACCTAAACTACAACTTCTAAACTTCTCTTTATTTTCTCTTTACTAAGGAAATTACAGTATCTCAATCATTCAGGAATATTTGTCATAACTGCAAGTCAAATCTGAACCAGCGTGAAATCATTCAAATCAATGCAGTTTCACCTGTTTCCGCAATTAGGTTCCACCAACACTGATCAATGTTAATCAATCACAACAATGCCTAGTTTTCTATGTAACTGGTATAGGTGATAGTACTTCATACTTTAAACCTCAAATCCTGCAAACAAGTCTTCTTATACAATTTAATTTATGTATACCCTGGGGTCGTCTGATTACAAGGGAGCCTGAATACTTCAATCTTTTATCTACTTCAAGGCCTGCCTCTTCCATGGGATACAATTGGAGTGACCTTATTACATTTAATGGGCTGTAACTTCCAATTGGGAACAGGTAGACAGGTTGAGTTTGGTGTCTAAAGAATTGTAAGTAAAAACACTCCTCAATTTCCAAGACAATTGTTTTGTCACTTTTAGAATGTTGGTATTTTCGTGTCCTCACCATTTGGTGCCTGGAGTCTGTTCCTGAGTCACATGACTAAGTGTTGCTGGCTGTTTGTCTTTGTGTATATATCTAGAAGCTTCTTCCATTTCAAAATAGGCACCAGGTATAACTATTGGACCTCAGACCCCAACTCTTCTGTATACTTCAAGACCTGTGTACTCTGCCGGGAAGAAGGACTGCTGTGCTGCTGAAATGACAGCGACTCTGCTGGACTGCTGCTCTGAAGGACTGTTGTCCTGCTGTGCTGCCCTGCTGCTCTCTTTCCTGGGTGAGATGGACTGGACCCGCATCTCTAAACCAGGACCCTAGAGTGACTCGAAGGGCGAGTTTACTGGCAACCTGATCAGAAACCTCAGGGCCTTAACAGGCATCCAACAATCTTGAGCCGGTTCTACTGATTGGATTTTAGTTGTTTCAGTCTTGATTTGATTATTAAAGTTACTCTTTTTTTCTAAATATGTGTGGGATATGTCTTGTGTTTGAAGTGCTGCATAAATATTTTACTCATCTCCTTTAAGTTAAACCTGACTGCTATGTGCCAAGTTACCAGAGGGTTGAGCACAGGTTAATTTCAGTTTTGCTTCTGACTTCACCCTGACAAGGACTGTGGTTGCTGCTTGAGTAGGGTTTCACTCCCCTCAACCAGTAACCCAATTTCTTAAATTGGTGATCAGCGGTGAGGATTTGAACTTGCGTTTGTGCAGTGCCATATTGTGTTTTTGTTTTACACTGAAAATCCCAGTTTATAATCAAAGGCCAATTCAAGTTTTAACTTTCTCCTTGATTGGCCTTTGTGCTTTTTAAAAATTGTCCTGAAACCACACATGCAAGGATGGAGTTTGAGATGTCCAACATGGAGTCCTACACTGTGGTTCAGCTCAAGAAATTCTGTAAGGAGAGAGGATTTCCAGACAACAGCAACTCCAGGAAAGTGGAGCTCCAAAAGGTGCTGAGAGCCTGGGCGGAAGTCCACAACTCACTAGTTACAGCAACAAAAGGAGATAATGATGTGGAAAGGCAAGGGGGGGACATGGATAGCAGTCCTGGGATGCAGCAGTCAGCTGAGGGGGATGACTTGTCGCCGGAGATGAAGCTCCCTGCAAGATCAGAGAGCAGTGTGTCTTCCCAAGGCCTGTCCCTAGAGGAGCTGGTGGACAGGAGGCCGAAAGGGAGTTTAGGCTGGAGATGGCCAAACTCAAAATGGAGGAAAGGAAGGTTGAGACTGAGAAAGCCTTCAAGAAGGAAAAACTGACCATGGAGGAGAGAAATATGCTGTTGGCACATTAACTAAGGCTTAATGAGCTGGACATCAAGCTCAGACGCACACAGTCCAGCAGTGAAGGTGTCCTCTGGAGACATGAGGGTCCACATTCCTAAAGATCTGGTGCCTGACTTAATTTTGAGGGCTGACATCGACAAATGGTTTGAAGCTTGCAGTAACCTAATTTCTTGCATTCATCAATTACAAAGTGCATTCCTAGTGGACATATGTGTAGGTCAACACAATAGGAAAATTGCCCTTCACTCTACTAGTGATGAGGGACATTGATATGTGTGGCTGCCTCTTGCCCTCATACCATTTTTGAAATCCTATGATTTAATGCACAAACATCCATGAAAATGACACTGTATTAAGTCCATCATGCCATTCCCTCAAATGTTCAGGATTATCAGATTGGAGACCGGACGCCATGGCTAAAGTATCTTTGTTATCCTGTACATCAGCTGTTTGATTTTTAATCCACTTACACTGAACCAATGGAAAATAATCCCTCAATATCAGCTTGTTGCAGAAGGTCTGAAGCACCCACTCTGTAGGATGTCTTCCATAAAAAACATGCCTAGTGCTCAGACACATTTTACTGACATGCCCTGCACCTTCCGGTGATGTAAATGCATAGAAAAACAAAGAGAAGCACCGCAAATGTAAATACATTTAGAGTAATATGCATTGGTATGGCAATCAGATTTCAATCTTTCTACTCTCTTTACTTGGCTGGGACTCATACCGTATGACAATGCTGACATAGCAGCACCAATTAAAAAATGGTGCAAGTTGAATTAGTGGGGATCTATGCCAACAGCGGCCAGGCCATGAGCAGTGCTGTAGGTAACTGAAAGGGAATTAGTGGGTCACCATTGATATATGACAACACAATAGACCTTGGCCCGTTGTGGCAAAAAGACATAAAATTGCTTAATGCCACCACTGAGAAGGAAGGGGTGCCTGAGTGCCCCATCTAGAAGTATGGCCTTACTCAGTCCAACCTTACCAGTCCTAGAGCACAGTACGTGTGTGAAAATTACCTTTTTTGAGTCACCAGAGCCCTTTTGTGCAGAATTGTATTGCTGATTTTTAGACTTTGCAAACTGGGGTGCTGCCATCCAGTGCTCAGTTTATGTACTCTGAACTTAATACATGTACAAAATCGCTATTCATAACTCTACTTAAGGGCATAGAATATGGTGTTGAAAATACGCAAGTTAAATGTCACCTGTGGACTACAGCACTTTTTGTGCCATCCACTAGTGTGACAAAGAAAACACAGCAAAGGTGTACAATTTTGATGGATCTTTGTCAGATACAGCTCCCAAGGTAGCCTGACTACTACAGTTTAAACTAACCTTAAGCCCCACCAGTCACATAACCCTTTTGACTGGCTTAGGCCTGGTTACAGGATGTGCTGGGTGTTGGGCATGAAATCCCTATCAGCTCAGGAAGAGCAGCTGGGAGGTTGCAGAAACTTCATTAACTTGAAAGGGACAGAATCAAAGCCTACCCAGTCATAGTTTAGTGTAAGGGGAGACCTGAGGATGGGACATGCTTTGTTATTTGGGCCTAGTGCAGGCAGCTGTGCCCCAGCTAAGTGGGAGGGGGAGCTGGTCATTATACTAAACACACCCCTGGCTGGCCCACTGGCTCCCTTCAGGGGAAGAAGGCCTGTGCTATCTTGGTTTTCCTTTAGAATGGCGCAATGTGGGATTTGTTTGCATTATGTCAAACAGGATGTGCTGCAAAAGTGAGAAGGGCTGTCCCTAGGCTTTTTCCTCATGGGATAGAGAGTGTCAAGGATTCACCCTCACCCACTGGCTAGCAAAACCTACAAAGTTGGCACATCACCCACAGCTCTGCATAATACTGTCTGTACTTGCATACGAACAAAAGAGGACTGAACCCGTGAGGAGACCTGAAGGGCTGGACCTGCTCCCATTTGAACCCAGAACAAAGAAGTAGACTCCAAGGGCTAGTTGACTGACCACCTGGTTGGCTTCAGAGACCCAACAAGCTGCAAGAGGCCTTTTCCCAAAGAATCCAGCATATTAGTAGCAACTGGAACTGACTGGAACTCTCCGTGAGTGAATCCTGGGTCCTAAATGCTGTGCCTGAGGTCCTGGGAGTGTAGTGGAGACGGGATTCTATGTGCACACATTGTTATGTTAGCATAAGCGCTTTAGATGTCAAACGCCATCTTGCCCCTTTGCTGCTTTTGCACACAACACTGCAGGTAGCTGTTATTACAAGATAAACTGCTTGTTTGCTATTTCTTCACATGAGAACGGTCTGTTGTTCACATCCCTAGACGTGCACCGCGATCTTAGTCTGAACACTGTGTGCAGAAGCTGTCAAGGTAAAATAACAATGTATGCTTTTAAATTCAGGCTGATCGGCCCACGCTCTAGCCATAACACGTACACAGCTGCAAATATCTGAAACTCAGGTGCCTTTAATATTGCATTTGCTTGCATGATTCAGACACTTGGAGAAAACCTTTTCCAGACCCTGAGCAGAGCTGATCCTGTGATGTGATTCACCTTAGCTGATATTTACGGTATGGGGTTCCCCATTCAAGCCTAGAGACCTTCTATTAGTTTCATAAAACTAGCTTACTAGCGAAGGGAGGGTGGTTGTTTTCCACTATCATTTAGAATATGATTTCTCCCTTCATTTTCTATGGTATTGTAACAATGCTGATGGTTTTGTTTTTAATCATTTGTCTGCTTATGTTAGCCAAAGTACTGCACCTTAGAGCACGTAGTTAAAAATAAACATTTTAAACTTTACCGTGTCTCTGATTACTCTTGTTGTGGACTGATATGAGAATAATAACGAAAAGGTGTTTCTGATTCCCACCATTCCTGAGAGTACTCTAAGTTGCTTGTTCTGGGTTGTCTAATCATTGGTAGCTTTGAGATGATATGGAGAACGAATGAGACACTGATGCTAGTCGGATAGGGGTTCTGGGTATTGAGGTGAGTTTTTTGGTACACCACAATTCACTGAGGTCTTGGTTTCCTGTGCATAGTTCTGTGCATGAGCAGAATCCCTGCAACATGGCGCACCTAATGTTTGGTCTTATTATTGAGACGCCTTAGTAGTGCTTATATTAGTCCACAATACCCTCACTCTTGTTTTCGGTTAACGGGAGTCATGGTTTAAACCTACCTAAATAATTAATGTATAGGTTCTCTCAAGCTTGACAATAAAAAAGGTTTCATTTTATCTACCCTTTTTGTGCTACTGTTTATATAGATTGTTTTTCTTCTCTGTTTCCTTATGGCGGAAGTCGCTATTGCAGCGCATAGTCGCGCACCTCTCCGGTGTCATTTGACGCAGCCCGATGCCTGACGATGGGATGTCTATTATCTTTGTAGTGAGTGCCGATGCATCACATCCCTATGAGCTTTTTTACTCTTGGGATACTTTGCCAGATGTGAATGCGGATGATAATACGTTTCACTCATACACTCCTACGGCAGTCCCGGCTAATTACATGCCACATAGGATGCACGAAATTCCAATTTCTGCTTGGCAGCATTGTATTTGGTTCAATGGCTCCCTCCGCCACATGGTTACACCGGTTCGTTTGGGCCCCTTGTCTATTCCAGGGGCCACTTGGCCAGTCTTGGCTGGGTTTACACCGCATCCACATTATTTGCAAGCCCCGGTGGATGAGTTACATCAACTCCATACCGCCCTGATTACCGTACATAGGGCTTTAGTGCAATACGTTTCACGCAATGTCCAGGTGGGGGCACCTGGGATTGTGGCGCAACCAGCTGGCTGGCCGGGATTACTATTAGTCCTGTCAGGGTTAATTCGGTAATGGGCAAGCGCCCCCAAAATAAGGACGATATGCCTTATTGGCTTGCTGAGAAATTTGACCAGCTGGAAGCAGTTTTTCCCAATTCTACTCCTGTGGAAAAACACAGGATTCTCACCATTAGTTTGCAGAAAGACTTGGTCCCAGAGGTAGCTGATTGTGATAACTGGGGTAAAGTGTTTGCAGCAGTCTACTCGAAGTGCTTCGACACCGCGTCTATGGCTGTACTGCCCTCCGTGTTCAAACATGTTCAGGATCAACACGGTCCGGAGGCGGTGGTCAAGAGGGATAAAACTTGTCGGCGTGTTCGACGTAGTTGCCACGCTCATCCTTGATAATGTCAAGGGAGATGCGGTTAACTTTCAAGTGTAAAAAGCGCTGCGCCTCGTCGACAACATCGATAAACCCCGGCAGGGTCCAAAGATTATTGCGGAGGCTTATAAGACCATTGGCCGCAATAGTTTAGGGGTTAAGCCTTTTGTTCAGACAACAACTACGCAACCGCAAACTAAGACAGGGACGTCTTCTAAAGAAGACTGTCCAGATTTTCCTAAACAAAATTGGAAAGCTAAGAAACAGGGGAAGCAGCAACAGAAACAGGGGTCTCGTCCCGCATCGCCGGTCCAAGCGACTACTGAACCCACATATGATTTGCGCGATCGCACTAGGATTAGGTCTCCTGATAGATTTCAGGTTCCTGAACAACGTTCTCCTCATTCTTCATAGGAAACATCGGTCTCACAGTCCAGTGGAGGAGAACGTGGCAAAGGTCGGGTTGCCCAACAAGGACGTGAGCAGCCCCGCCAGCCTGACAGTAAAGGCAAACAAGACGAGTTTGCACGACAACGACCCCCATTTCAAAAGAAGAAAGTTGCTGCACTGACAGCGAGGTATGCCACAGTTAGTAAGAACGCAGCTTTGGAACCTGACATGGGCACTAACGCTGCTTGACAGCGCAGCGGATGTTACAGTAGTGCGGCAAGCACTGCGTCCATATCTGAAGGTGACAGCAACTGACACATTCATTACTGTAGAAACTGCTGATACTAGAGTGGCACCCCCTGACATACTATATGACATAGTCCTTTTAATACAAGGTGACATACAATGTATCATAAAAGGGATTTTTTGGGAAAATCTGACCACTACATATGACATTCTGTTGGCAGAGGCAGACTAGCCCCCAGCTTTCGTTTTGGCCAATCCTAGAGGGGAGGAGGGAATCCTCCCATCTTTTGCACACACTGTGCCGAAGGATGAGGCTCAGAACTTTGCAGAAGAGTGGGCTCAGGTACTTGCTCCGGCGTTGTACCGTACTCAGGTTGGGTGGGACAAGTTGTCGCCAAGCCATGAGATTCCATTAGAGTCTATGCCCCAGCCGCAACCCCAATATCCCATGCGCCGCGAAGCTAGATCTCACGTCGCAGAAATCCTTGAACAATTGGAATACCAAGGTGTTATTGAAACATGTGTGTCACCCATGAATAATCCTCTATTCACTGTAACTAAACCTGATGGGTCATACCGCCTAGTTTTGGATTACCGGCATTTGAACTCTCATTGTCGGACCTGTGCGGTACAGAATACCCACAGTTCTGCCCTTTTTGATAGTCTCGTGAGAAAACTGTTTAAGACCACACTTGACATCTCCAATGGCTTTTATAGCCATAATCTGTCCTTGCTTAGTGGTCAATGGACAGCCTTTACTTACGGTGGCAAGCAAAAACAGTTTAAAAGATTAGCCATGGGCTACAAAAACAGTCCAGGCGTCTTTGCCGCTTGTGTTGTCTCTCTGTTGGAGAGCATTGACCCTGATGCATACTCGTATGTTGATGATATTTATCTCACAGACGACGAATTATGGCCGCATCTGTGTCACGTTGACCACATCATTGTCATGTTTGTGGACTTCGGTTACAAATTCAACTTTGCAAAGTCACACATTGCAGAGTATACAGTGTTGTTTTTGGGCTATGAACTCAACAACAAAGGTCAAGGATTGGCACCTCACTTCCTGGAGAAGTGCGCATGTTTACGTGCTCCGACAACACTGAAGAAACTACAATCTTTGCTGTTTTTTTAAAATTTCGGGCATACTTACATTCCCGATTATGCCCAGCGTATCACCCCGCTATATGCCTTGGTACAACCTACTTTTTCCAAATCGAGCTGGCTGCCAGAACATTCAGCTATTCTACAATCTATGCTGGCTGATCTTCTTGCTTCGAAATACTTACTGACGCGTGATAACCACACTAACCTGGTAATAAGGATTGTGCCTGGCGTGGTGGGTTTCACGTACTTAACGTTCAATGAGGGCGATACAGTCCCCATTGCTTACAAATCGCACTTTTACACATCGGCTGAAATGCGCTTTTCCACTGTTGAAAAGGTTTTGACTGCAGTGCAGATGGCGATTCTGAAGGAGAGAGCACTGTCGCAAGGGAAGCGCATGTTGGTTGTCACACCGTATCCTGCCCTAGAGGCAGTGACGAAGGCCAGTGTACCAAACTCAAAAGCTTTGCATCCTCATTGGACACAATGGGCCACTTCTTTGACATCGCCGGATGTCACTTACATCTTTGATGCCTCATTGCATACTCAGGAGTACTTGCAATTTGTTCATCCAGCTACTCTCTCCTTGCGCCCGCTTGAGGATTACCATTTTGTCATTTACACTGACGGTTCGGCGCTACCGGCGATGGAATTTAAGCATGCTTTTTCAGCGGCCTGCGCAATAGTGGCTGGTACTTTCGTGAATGGTGAATTCAAATCTGATGTCGTGCACACGCAGACATTGGGTGATGGTACCACCCAGTTGGCAGAGCTTTGTGCTCTGGTGCTTGCACTGGAGTTTGCTGATCCACAAGTTACTACTCTTATAGTTTATTTATTTATTTATTTTAGCGTTTTATAGAGCGCGAACCAGACCTAGGTAAGGGTATCAGAGCGTTTTACAGAAGACATACGGTGAACACTTACAAAGTAGAACATAGCATATAAAAAGACAAACTCCGAAATACACAAGGAGTAAACAATGAAATGAATAGTTCAAGTGGTAAAACATTCAACGTTCGTGTCGGTATACACTTTACGTGTCAACTTTAGTAAGCAATGCTCTGAGCCTTACGATATAGTTCAAGCTTGTGTAGATCATAGATCCTGTCAAGGAACCCACAGACAAGGTAGTTAGTGGTTGAGGTTCCGGGGTCGGGATTGTGCAGAATTAAAGTTGGGCTTTGCTCATCAGGTATGCTTTTGCTTCCTTTTTGAAGAAAAGTGTAGCGGAGATTTTTCTGATGAATGGTGGAAGAGAGTTCCATATCCTTGGCGCAGCCCCGGAGAAAGCTCTGTTGGAGGATTTAGACTTTTTGAAACGTGAGGGTTTCAGAAGTAGATTGTTTGAACTCCTTGAATGTCTGTTTCCTCCAGATACAGTGAATTTTTGGGTTAGGTACTGGGGGGTGTTGTGGTGTAATGCTTTGTGTGTGATGCAAGCTATTTTTAGCTGGATTCGGGCTTCGTAGGGTAACCAGTTGAGAGCTTTCAGATGAGGTGAAATGTGGTCAAATTTCTTAGACCCTGTTATGAGTCTAGCTGTTGCATTGAGACAGGCTTTTAGCGGTGCAGTAGAGATTTTGGGAAGTCCAGAGAGGGTGGCGCAGCCGTATTCAAGCCTTGAGACAACTAAAGAATGGACTGCGGATTTGAGGTCGGAACTCTCGAGAAAAGGTTTCATTTTTCTGAGATAACTGAGGTGGAAGCGGGCGTTTTTAGTCAATGATTTGATGTGATCTTGCATGTTGAGGTTCTTATCTAGCGTTTTACCTAGGGATAGGGAGGAGTCTACTACGATTGGTGTGCATTTCAACGCAGTGATTGTTTTGATCCATTCCTTTGTCTCTGTGGAGTTCTTGGGTGGAAGATTAGGAGAAACTCGGTTTTTTAAGAGTTAAGCTTGAGGAAGTTAGTTGACAGCCATTGGACAGTCTTTTCGAGAGCTTGATTCATTAACTTTATTTCTTCGATCAAGGAGATCTTGATGTACAGTTGGGTGTCATCTGCGTACATGTGGAAGGAGATATTCTTCTGCTGTAGTAACTCGGTGAGAGGTTCAACGTATAGGTTGAATAACATAGGAGATAGAGTGGAGCCCTGAGGAACTCCCAGCAAGTTCAGGGAGGAAATGGAAAGATTGTTGTTGATCATTTATGATTGCGTTCTGTTTTCCAGAAAGGATTTGAACCACTGAAAGACTTTACCCGAAAAACCCATCCTGTTTTCTAGTCTTCTTAGAAGTTTGTCGTGATTAACCTTATCGAAGGCCGATGAGAGGTCAAGTAGGACTAGCAGGCATGTTTTGTTGTGGTCAAGAGCTTGCAGGGCATAATCTACAATGTGTAGTATGGCTCTTTCTGTGCTATGTCCAGGCCTGAAATCCAATTGGTGATCGTTCAGAAGATTGAAGTGTGAGATGTGTTAGTTTAGTTGTTACTGCACACATTTTTCCAAGACCTTAGCTAGCATGGGAATGTTGGTTATAGGTCGGAAATTGTTGGGGTCGGAGTTATCTGCTGGTGGTTTTTTCAAGATAGGGGTGACTAGGCCTGTTTTTAGGCAGCCTGGGATGTGGCCTTGTGAAAGAGAGGCATTGATGATTTTGGTCCAGAGTGGTGCGATGATATAAAAGAGGTGCGGCAAACAATTGGAGGGTATAGGGTTGTTAAAGTGGTTGTTGAGTTTGGTTGTTGCTAAGATATTGTGATGTCATTTAGATCATAGAGTCTAAACGCGTCCCAGTGAGAGTTGTTTTTAGGTAGCGGAAGTTCTTGCATTGCCGGAGTTATGGCTTGTTGGGGCTGAGTTGTCTGCTGTCTCACTGAGTTCTAGTTGCAGGGAGTTAGTTTTAGCTGTGAAAAATTATGAAAATTCAACACTACTCAGCTGAGATTTCGATGTAGGGATTGAGGATTTGGCTAATTTGTTGGATTGTTGTTTCAGAATTTCGAAAAGTTTCTTTGGTCTATTTTTGGCCTTGTCTAGTTCTGATCTGAAAAAGTCTTTTTTTGATTGCAGAATACTTTTATTATAGGAATGCCTCGATTTACGGAGAAGTTTGAGATGATTGGGGGAAGGCTGTTGCCTCCAGTTCCGTTCCGTTAATCTAAGTTTGCGTCTCTCCTCATTTAAGGCTTCACTGAACCATGGGTTTTTGTCTTTCTCTGAAATTCTTTTGAGTTTTAAAGGCAGGACATGATCAAAGATATCGGACATTGAGGAGTTATAGTGAGCCGTCAGGACGTTGACATCTTCCACGTTCGAGGGGAGAGTGAGAACCTTCTCACAATGGGAGGCCAGGTTGTTCCACTCTATGTTTTTTGTATTTCTTATCCAGTGTTGTTGCTTTCTTTGTTGCGAGAAAGTTTTCTTGTAACTTGAAGGAATTTGGAAGGTGATAATGTGATGATCTGACCAGTCACAGGGACTGACTGAGAGAGATTCAATTGTATCGTGTTTAGAAATGATCCAGTCAAGAGTAGCACCTTTTGAGTGAGTTGGCATTGAGATAAACCGAGTCATAGAAAGGTCTGCTAGGAAGGTTTTGAGGGCATTAACCTGCTTGTCCAGGGGGTTGTCCCAATGAAGATTGAAATCACCCACGAATATGTCTTTGGAGTGAGGGGAAGAGTTTAAGGTAATGATTTCCATAAGCTGTTCAGTGAATTCAACATTCGAACCTGGAGGATGGTAGAGTATATGTAGTTTGTACGAGAGGATATTTGACGTTTTAACAGTAATCCCCAGATATTCACAGGAGACTAAAGGTTCTGAGTGAATTTTTGAGATGGAGAGGCCGGAGCGATGTAAGCAGGCCTGACTTGTGTGATCTGTCTAATCGAATGATGTTGTAGTCTGGGGGGACTAGAAGGTCAAGGCATGGTGATGAGATTCATTCAGCCATTCAGGATGATTATATCCACTTTCCTGTTGAGAGCAAGGTCAGCGATGTCGGAGGCGTGTTTGGATGCTGAGCGGCAATTTAGTAAAAGGCAGGAAAGCGCATTTGCGGATTTCTTTACAGTTGGCTCCGGGTTCTCAGTGTGAGCGGTTAGTGATTGAAGGTTTTTCAGATGAATTCCTCTAAGTCTAGGATGTGTGGTTCTGCTAGGGTCACTGGGGATTGGGAGTATAGCAAATTCCCCGTTGTTAGTAGTAGGGCCTGCCGTAGTTTCATATATTTCTAGAAGAGTTTGGATTTCACTGTACTCTATATTGTTACGACATCTGGATGTGCGCAAGAATCGCTCAGTCGGAGGTAAGGGGATAGTTTTTATCCCTTTCTCAAGTGAAGTTAGGGACTTTTCAAGATGTTTGAGTGTCAAGAGGGAGTTTTCAACGAGCTGAGGGACTTGTCTGATTTCATGGATAACGTTTTGTAGGTTATCCATGTGAGTGTGTAGTGAGTGACTCTTTTTACTGTGTTCAGTCTTTCAACAACAATTTATTCTTTTGGTCTCAAAATGAGTATCGTGATTCCAAAGCTAGCACAATCAAGCATAAAATGCTTTGGGTTCGAGTCGCAGACCTTAAACAACATCTGCCGCTCGTGAATGTAATTCATACTCTTGGGCACCAGCGAGTAGGTGTCCACGCTGTCGGAAACAGCTTAGCTGATGAAGCAGCGAAAACAGCAGTGGAAACATATCTAGTAGCAGCAGTTACAAGATCCAAAATTAAGATTGATGATGACATCTTGGCAGCTATTGCTGCAACAGAGAAGGGAAGTGATTACCCTAGAGGTTTCCCTTCTAAATACTTTTATCATTTAAGTCCTGATAAAGTTCCCTATGTGAGAATTAACGACGTTGGTGACAGATTGATTCCCAATGCGGACTGCAGACTTTCCTTAATAACAGCAGCTCACGAAGGTATGGCTTCTGCCCATGCCGGCGTTTCGGCGACTGTTACTCTCTTACAACAACATTACTGGTGGCGTGGATTGTATAAACAGACACGTGCTTATGTTCTTAATTGTGACATCTGCCAGCAGATAAAACGTTCAGCTGCTGCACGCCCAGCAGATAAAACCTTCAACTGCTGCGCGCTCACCTCAAACACAGTTGTACATATCTAATAAACCACTTGGGTGCGTTTATTTAGATCACTGCGGTCCTTTCTCCTCTGATATTGCGTATAAGTATATCTTAGTTGCAGTGGATTTGTGCACACGTTTTCTTTGGGTCTGGCCACAACGGAGTGCTGATGCTCGAACTGTCTTCAGGGATTTGCGTGTCTTTGTGAGAATTTTTGCATGTGGTACCCTTCATTTTGACCAAGGTCCTGCGTTCGCCTCTACGGCGTACAAATAAGCCATGAGATCTTTGGGAGTCCAAGTCAAATTTTCGTCTCCATACCGGCCTGAGGGCAATAGTGTTGTGGAGCGAATGAACTGTGACTTAAAGCAATCCCTGACAGCTAGGGTTTTAGGTACTGGCAGGAACTGGTTGGCCCATCTGTATAGCGTTCAACGTGCACTTAATAATCTCACTAGAACGTCTCTGGGTGGGCTGACACCATACGAGATGCTCTTTGGCATAAAGATGTTTGTCCCAGACCTTGATGGTCTAGACATGGCGGCGTCAGCCGCACCCTTTGACGTAGATGATCACTGTGCTGTATTACAGAATCTAAAAGAGACCAGAGACAGTCTTGCAAAGGAACACTTGCCCCCCACAACTGATGCTGCGCTTCAGATTCCGGTAGTTGGCTGGCTACCTCGAGTTGGTGACCTGGTCCGTGAGAAGGTGGTGAACAAGAAGGAGTTTGGCCCCTGTTATCGTGCTCCAGTTCTAGTGCTTGGCGTGCAGGGTACAAGAACAGTCATTTTGCCTCCACTTCCTGGTCACAAGGATAACAGGTACATCTCCATTGACAATGTCAAACTACAGCTAGTGGTCGATTCTTCTTAGTATGACTCCAGCGGTCTCTTGTCCAGCAATGCTGAGGAATTCTGTTTTGGCTCCGGCAACTACCAACAGGCCTGACATTGCCATCAAGATGCATACATTTACTAATCCTTTATTGCCTCCACCGGCTGGTGGTCCAACTGAAGATATTGAGTATACGTATCCCAGAGATGTGTCGTTGCCTGGTTTACATTCAAGTGCAGTTGACCAGTCATGTTTTTCATTTGAGACTAACTCTATGACTTCCAATGCCCCATTGAAAACTTCTATTTTTGCTGCTTGGTTTAAAAGACATTTTTTAATTCCCCCTTGGACTTACATTTGGCTGGTGCTCATAACTATTTTTTTGTTTATGTCAATTGGATTTGTGATCATATTTTTTCGGCCAGTAAATGGACACTATCTCACCCAAAGGTCTACAATTAGATTAATTGATGGAACTTTGGCACCCCACTCCTCGACACACATCATAAAGAGGGACCAGACTTTTGTGAATATTACTGCCTGGCCTGTGTTAGATGGGATTGTATGGGATGCTGTTAAATTTCAAATTCATGGTCCCACAGAGGTGATTAATGCCCCCAATGTACTTCGTGTTTCTATGGGGGATGTTGTGAAACAAAACATCCGCTCTGATGATTGGGATGTCCAAGCCGTAGAGGCTCTTTTTTCTGATTTGAAATATTATGCTGCTTTTGATGCTGAAGATTTGTATTTAGACACAGCAAACTACGGAGAGTTGTTTTGCTACCAACACTATGGCAATCATTTCCTGCATAAAGCGAATACATTTAGAAATGTTGTCAATTATACGCAATGGGAACATTACCCAGCACCCATTGAAGGCAGCTCCAAAACTCTAGTGAACAAATTTACACATTTTACTGATTTCAGTGTATCTGAACCTGAAGCCTTTTATTTTAAAGTGAGGCTGAGTCAGCTTCCAAAGGTAGACTGACCCACACTTGGAGGCCTATTATCAAGAAAGGCGATAAAATTATCGCCGCTTTAGCGGCAGAAAACTGCAGCTAAAACAGCGATAATGTGCTTGATAATATGCTCTATGGAATTCCAATTGAATCCCATGTTAGATGTGAAGGACATCTAACCTGAGCTTCAATTGGAATTCCATAGAGCATATTATCAAGCCCATTATCGCCGTTTTAGCTGCAGTTTTCTGCCACGAAAGCGGCGATAATTTTATCGGCTGTCTTGATAATATGCCCCTTGATTATTATATTCCATGTCCTTTATGGATGAATTTGCTATTGGGGGCTATGAGCTTTGGAAAGATACCATTGATCTTAAATTTGTTTGGGGTTCTAAAGCATGGCAGGTACAAGGTACAGAAGCTCTGCATCATGCTTGCCTTATCCCAAACCACATGTTGTTTTTTAATTCTACCATTTTTCAAACCACCTGCTTTGGATTGGCTACTTCTAGAAAGATGAATTCCCCCTCTATTCCTGATCTGGGCGCTTATCCAAGATGGGATAATCACACAGATCTGTCCCTTGATGCTTTGCAGTCATTTATTACTAATACATCCTTTAACATTTCCAACTTAGATCCTGAGGGGTGGTTAATATAGCAGAAGAGCTCAGATTCCGGTCAACATCGTTTCCTGGATCTATACCCTGGCTATACACAGGTTAGATTGGACCCCCAAATTGAATCTTCCCATTCTGTTACTCCCTATTCTGTGAGGAAGTTATGTCAGAACTGGCTGCAACATTCCACCTTGGCGTCTGTTAAACTTCATTTATCAAAATTGAACGACAAAGTGTATTTGAATGATTTTGATAAGAGTCCTGTGGGTGGCAGGTCCAAAAGATGGGTGTATGCTGTTTATAACAAAGTTTGGAAATTATCTCAAATTGAAGCTGCATCCAGATTAAGGGCTAGTGATCAAGCAAGTTTGGAAAAAGTGCTAGCTGTCATCGATAATAGCATTAACACCCTTTCGTCCAGAATTTACACATTAGGTAATATTGTTTCATCTGTTGTGGATATTGTACAGGATGATATGTCTGTTTTATACCATGGTCAAAATCAATTGCGTTCTATAATGCAGTTTGTATGGACTTTACAAACATTGAAGGCTGGGAAAGTTCCCTGGGACTACATGAATACATCATCTTTATTCCTGGTGTTTTCTCTGACTCCAAAACAACAGTTCATGTCCATGAAAGATGCAACATACTCATTATTACATATTGAAAAGTTGGAACCTTTACCTTTCTCTGTGGCTGAATCGAACTCTGCTGTGTGGCTTATCCATGGTTTAATCACCTTACCGTTTCCATTGTTTAAGTTCAGTTCATGTATGAAACATTATGCCCTAGGCAGATATGAACCATTGGGTACTGCTTTCCTGCATGAAGTTTGGTTGCTCCCATTTACACACAGGTACGTGAGAGAGGGTAAAGAAGTTTATTTAAAAGGTGAGGAATGCACTTTCACACCTGATCACTTAGTAGTCTGTAGGCACATCTAATTTCATGGCGCCTGCAACGTTCAGGCACCGAATTTGGCTTGCATTCTGAAGGGAAATCCTGTGCCAGCAATTACACCGACTTTTACATTATTAGCTAACAGTAGCTATTTGCTTTTAAAGAATGAGGCATGCTGCGGGATGCAAGTGGGGATTCCGTACATTGTAACTGTCTCACAACGCGTAGTCTGCTGTAAAAATGTCCTGTTCCCGCCCCCGCATGGGAGACTAGATGTATCCATCTGGCCTTCCATCCCAACCTTGAAAGCGAAGTTCAACAAGACGAGCAGAATAAGAGCTCTATTGTGTCAAAAAGAAGTTGCTCTGACTTCCTCTCGTGAAACATTCGTTCGTCACATGGCAAACACCCGCACCGAGGTGCATGCGCTTTTAAATACTGAGCTCCCCCTTCATTTTGGCGCTCTGATTCATACTATATTCAATGCCTCGTCAACAACTGGCTTGCGGCATTTTTTCAAAGTTGTGGGCTTCGGCCTCGTGACCTCCTTCCAAACAATATTTGGTGTGATACCGGCATTTTTTCATTCTATTTTTTCCAGCGTTTTTCGGCGGGCTACCATTGATTCTCGCCCTGACTGCTGGTGTGCTCCTGTTGGTTTGTTTGCTCCGCAATGGCTGCACGATTTGTATCACACGACAACCTGCCGCGACTGTTTCAGCTGCGCAACCGGATGCTTGAATACTATGGAACATTACCACTGGCCACTTTAAGCGTGGCCTATGGATTATCCTTCCGGTTCTCTTACTTTACTTGCAACCTGTTTTCCATTGCTTAGAATGTCCATTCGAATGGGCTCTGGATTTGTGCCTCTCGAACACGGTGTCTCCTACCCCAGATTGTGATCGACTAATGAGTCCCTTGGTGGTTCATGAGTTAGACTGTTCTGGCATCGGGATTATGGCCTGTGGAGCGGCACAGGGTGTTCTAGGGAATTGGGATATATATGCGGCAGCATATGACTTCTTGGCAGGAAGTTATCTTGAAGAACTCGCAAGTTGTCCTCTGATTGTGCTAGAGGCTCCGGTTATCGAAGAACATGTATGTTCATTTACTTTACTTGACTGGATGGCTGAATCTTTTACAGAACATTATATTGACTTCCTCTTGGAGGCAGTTGCTACTTATTGTGCATACACGTTGATGGATTAACTTGGAAATTGTCCATCTTCCGCAAGTCCAAACACAGAATTTTAATTTTTTTTCTTTTTTAGTCCACATTAGGCTCTGTCATGCCTCTGCGAGATGTTTTAATTTTTTACTTTTTCGAACAATTTTTTCGAACTGTCACTACCAATTATATGGATTGGCAATACATGAACTTACTTCTGTCTCAATCAAACTTGAACTCTGCATTCCTACTTTGCTTCCCTATTTTGTTTTGTGGTCCGATCAACGGAGGGTGTAGTGGAGACGGGGTTCTATGTGCACACATTGTTATGTTAGCATAAGCGCTTTTAGATGTCAAACGCCATCTTGCCCCTTTGCTGCTTTTGCGCACGACCCTGCAGGTAGCTGTTATTACAAGAAAAACTGCTTGCTTGCTTTTTCTTCACATGAGAACGGTCTGTTGTTCACATCCCTAGACGTGCACCGCAACCTTAGTCTGAACACTGTGTGCAGAAGCCGTCAAGGTCAAATAACAATGTATGCTTTTGAATTCAGGTTGATCGGCCCATGCTCTAGCCATAACACGCACACAGCTGCAAATATCTGAAACTCGGGTGCCTTTAATATTGCATTTGCAGGCATGATTCAGATACTGGGAGAAAACCTTTTCCAGACACAGAGCAGAGCTGATCCTGTGATGTGATTCACCTAAGCTGACATTTAAGGTATGGGGTTCCCCATTCAAGCCTAGAGACCTTCTATTAGTTTCATAAAACTAGCTTACTAGCGAAAGGAGGGTGGTTGTTTTCCACTATCATTTGTAATATGATTTCTCCCTTCATTTTCTATGGTATTGTAACAATGCTGATGGTTTTGTTTTTAAATGTTTGTCTGCTTATGTTAGCCAAAGTACTGCACCTTAGAGCACGTAGTTAAAAATAAACATTTTAAACTTTACCATGTCTCTGATAACTCTTGTTGTGGACTGATATGAGAATAATAACGAAAAGGTGCTTCTGATTCCCACCATTCCTGAGAGTACTCTAAATCACTTGTTCTGGGTTGTCTAATCATTGGTAGCTTCGAGATGATACGGAGAGCGAATGAGACACTGATGCTAGTCGGATAGGGGTTCTGGGTACTGAGGTGAGTTTTTTGGTACACCACAATTCACTGAGGTCCTGGTTTCCTGCGCATAGTTCTGTGCATGAGCAGAATCCCTGCAACAGGAGCCTTAGAAGTGACAAAGAGGAGCTGCTCCACAAACTCTTGAAACGTTGTGAGTTTTTGGACTTCCAAGACCACTGGAACATCAGCGAGACCTCACTGCAAAGAGGTACAATTTTGATGGGACTTTGATGGATACAGCTTCAGGCTTGCCTCACCAAAGGATTTTAAGTGCCATAAAAAAAGTCTTAGTCTGGAAGTAGAAATATTGACCTGGCAAAGGTGCAAGAAGTATTTGTCAGATGAAAGTGATATATTCTCTAGGTTATCTAGCGACATAGAGGCCCGTTTTCGAGCTCTAGTTGAGGGAGATGTGTTTCAGGTAACAATCAATCTTATAAGATACTACAGGAATAATTACTTGAACTCCAAACCTTCTTTCATTAAAGAATTACACACTCAAGAACACTGGATAGTGAAGGATACATTTTAAAGATTTATTTTCAATCAAAATCCTACTCTAGTGAAATTGATATGAATTGTAGCTACAATTAAAACAAATAAAATGGCAGCAGAAACGTTCTCCAGAAGCCTAAATATGAAGTACTACAGCAACCTGATTATAAATCTATGGCAATACTACCCTCAATCTGCTATTTCCAAATGCTAATCTAATTTTAGCACAACAGACAATGAAATCCATTTTTAGTTTCTGAGTTTTTATACACCCTCATACCTGTTTGAACAATAAAGGTCTATGTTCAATTAAATAGCAAGGTCTGCTATTCTTCTCTCATAAGGTCAGCTGCACGGTTAGGTCAGTGAGCAAGGGCTGAATGCTTCCTGTCCTGGTAGCCTTCAATTGGACCAGAGATTCAATTCTGTATGGCTTGTCCCAGTGTCGCCAGGCATGAAGAGTCCTGTCTCTCCTTCACCTTCTGCGCTAGGTATTTATAACCATATTTAATTGTTGTTAAAATCCTTGACATAAACAGCTTACAGAAAGTGGACTGATGCCCTTCCACCTATTTTCATTCAACTATATTACATTCTTTTGAATAACAATAAAAAAGAGGCTTGTAATTGTCAACCTTCTAGAAACTTTTAGAAATGAAATAAACAGTGCAAAATAAAACAGTCAGCATTTAGATGAAATGTTGTGGATATATTCAGAAACACTTGAGTTTCATATTGCAAAGCATAATAACACAAACTAAATGTACATCATATTAATCATATGTATTCACTTTTGACCGATTGATTGGCACATGAAACTCAAGCAGGGAAATACTCAAAAAATACATAACATTCATAACAAGAGAACTTCATTGGCCGTGAAATCGATATTTCTCACACTCAGAGCTTTTCCTGCTAAAATCAATGGCTTCGGAGCGACCTCATCCATAGGCTATCTTGCTTCAAGATGGCATCAGTGGATACAGCCTGCAACCTTGCTCTGATGGAAGATTTCGACTTCTATGCTAGGGACTAAGTTAAAAGGTAAAATGTTTGGTCAGGACAAACTACTTGGCGTATCCAACCCGTGCACCATCACAGTTAGCCTGAAACCATGCCAATGTCCTGGTCAAGCAAAAACAGTGACTAATGGTGGGTGAGTTACTTTTTCTCATGCTTTTGCTCTCAAATCTTTTAAAATTCATATCAATGGTTGCCCTTATTGGATTTTTGTTGTTTTGGTGTCATTTAGTTAATAAAATATTTCTCTAGTTTTATAAATTGGTGTGGGATTGTGTTGTGTTTTAGACTTTTCACCTGTTTTGATACTTCTAAATGCTTTACACATTTGCACTAGGTTAATCCTATCTTCTCTGTGTCATAGCTACCACAGGATGAGCTCTGGTTTAAATTACTGAAATATTTGCCTGAATCAAACAGGTACGTTATCTTAATACTTGTGGTGGACTACCATCTACCCAAATTAATAATTCACTTTTTTACAGTAAGGATCTATAATTTCAAGTGAGAAATATACAGACCCCTTCAAATTATCTTTAGCCTTATTCATTATCTCACCCACAAAGAATGTTTGATAGAATTCCAGGCATAACGCTGCCTTAAACACTTTGACTTATGGTATGAGGAACATGTTGGTGGACCTGCTATAATCCTGAACCCTTTTTATGTTTATCAGTCTCTTCCAATTTTGAGTACTCATATCTAACATTCTTAACTCTCTAGGGCCTTTATAACTCAGATGATATTAGAAAAACTCTGTGTCCACTCCTGACCATCTTTGCAAGCAATGTAATAGCTGCTATTGGATTACACACACATTCTGCCAAACTATCGTTCCCTACCGGGACTCCTGCTGAGACTGGGACTAGACTAACTAACAGTTAGAGCTTACTTTATGATGAAATAAAGGAGGTCAGAAGAAGGGATGTTGTATATGTAACAGATAACCTCAAATAATGGAAGGAGAAGGATAGGACACAAGAGTGGAGCAGACTGCGATCTACGGACTGGCTGGGAATTTGTGCTGCACCATTGGTACTATGACCATTTGGCACAGCGGTTAGTGACATTTGAATTACTGTGTGCATCCCACGTGCCCCTTACCCTTTCCGTAGAGATGCGTGGAATAGTTGAGTGATCCTCTGTGACGTAGTGCGCCTTCCAAGCTGATGCCAGGCGCACGAAAGCTTGAAGGTGCCTTGGGCCACCAAGCGCAGAGTCATCTACATGCCGCCAGCTTTGGGGAGTTTGATTAAACGCTTATTTGGAGGGGGCGGCCGTTATTCGACTGGAAAGAGCTACGGAGCAGTTTTGCATTGCTGCAAGCGAGGGGAATTTTGAAACTGGAGACGACTGACTGTGGAGTGGCGGTGAGTTGACTTGGGCGTGGACGGATTGCGGGGTGAGGCATTAGCTCAAGAGAATATTTGGAGTGGCTGAGAGCCTCTGGGCTGTTGCCTAGCCCAGCGTAGTGTGCAAAGTGTGGGATGAATGGCCAGCGCATCGTGGTGAGGCAGCTTTTGGTGTGAAGAGAGGCGGCAAAAGCATGTATTGTTACCAGTGCTCTGTTCAAGCGGCAGAAGTGAAGCACAAGTGCAAGGTGAGGAGCCAGATGCATGTGGCTACATCAAGTGTGAGGTGCATCTGGGTACTGGGGGCAAGTGCTTAAGTCTAATGGATAATGGAATGTGTCTAAAGTGCAGTTTAAAAATCTGGGCATTTGTGTATTTTCACAAAGGATGTGGTGAAATTCAAACCACAACATGTTTTTTTTGCTGTCAATTTCAAGACATATACATTTTACATCATTTACCTTTATAGTCTTCACAAGTTGGCATTGTTGTCTTGAGTGCTAAGTTCATGAGTGTAAATTTACGGTATACTTTTGCATGTCTATTGTTGCGCAAAGTTTTAGGGCATGGTTATCTCCACTATGTGCAGCTGCTTTAATTTTTTTTCTACGATGTGTGTTGCTTTAGCCTTGTTACTCTTACATGAGGGACGGCTATGGATTTTGTTCAATTTTTACATGTTACACTCCCTTACATGAGGGACGGGTATGGGTACTAGTCCCATTTCTTCATATTATATGACATGACCTCTACATGGGGGTTGTCCTAATGGGTGTAGTTCCCATTTTCACAAGTTTACATTGTTAACCCTAACACAGGGTATGTCTTTATGGGTCATGTCCCATTTACATTAGTTCTCACCCTTACGTCAGGGGTAGGTTATGGTTGTTAGTCCCATTTACACGTAGTACATTAAACATCCTTACACAGGGGGTGACTTTATGGGTCACAGTCCCATTTCTTCAAGTTTTGATCCTCACATGAGGGTTGGCTCAATGGGTCTTAGTCTCATATACATGGTTTAAGTCAAAGACCCTTACAGGAGGGGGATGACTTTATGGGTTACAGTCCCAAGTGTTTGCCCCTTACATGAGGGGTGTCAAGATGGGTTTTTAGTCCCATCTTCACAACTTACGTTATTTTCCTTACGTGAGGAATCCAGTATACACTTTTTGTCACGGGGTGCGTATCACCCATTGCTACACATTACAAACTGTTTTTAAATTGTTTTTATGAGGGAAGATGGGTGATATTTATTGTCAATTTATTTGATATTGCTTGTCAATTTATTTATTCAACCTTTCAGTTTTTTAAATTGTTCAGACTCTCTCGAGATCTTTTAACTTACTTTGCATCCCTGAGTTTTGAACTATTTTCTGCATATGTGTTTTCTTGTGTATAGTTCATCCCATGTAGTATTGTCATTTACATTTTCCATGTAAAAGGAGGGAGATATGTTATATCCTGTCTATTTACTTATGTTTATCCCAGTTTACCTAGCTCCAAGCCGCTCAGCCGGTGTGAGTGTTCTGAGTGGAATGTTGGTGTGACAGAGATGCATGGAATGTTTGGGTGCCGGTGTGGAGTGGTGTGACAGTTGGAGATGGGCTGAGCAGCAGACAGGCTGCTCCTGGTGGGGCTGGAGTAAGGGCTGGTGCAATGGATTCACCTGGCTTTAAGACTGATGTACATAGCAACTTGGAACTAATAAAGAAACCTACAAAACTCTACCTGGCTACCTGTCTTAAGCTACAACAAGTACTGAGTGAGTTTCTGTGCAAAATGTATCAAGACTCAGGACTCACTGGCACCTTCTGGTAACAATAACCTAGATTTTGCCATAAACACAAGATAGGACAATGGGAATGGATCAAGAGGAATGGAATACAGAAAAAGTGCTCAGGAACAGCGGGCACTATTCTAATAAACAAGAACAGGACCGAAGGTATGCAAACAGATGTAGAAACTGTGGAATACGAGATAGTGAATCTACATATAAAATTCAGATGGGTGTAGCAACACCAAACTGGATTGAAGAAGCTATAGTAGCAGCATAGTTACTGGAAAAAATAAATAATAGTGTTCAAAGCACACAGACACTAAGCATATTGGAAAGCTGAAAGACAGCCCAGGTTTGTGCAGAGGTTCAGCAGTAAAGGTGGTTTTCGAGTAACCCTGAGTTCACTATGCAGAAATAGCCGGAAGCTCAAGGAAGGAACACAGGTGCATGGAAAAACCAGGTGTGAGAAATTAACAGGGTGCTGGTAGTCAGGGTTCCACCAATGGAGGTATGAATACATTGGGAATTAAAGAGGGAAAGATTAAGAAAGTCAAAAAGCACAATAAGTGAAACAGGAAGTGAAGATCAAAACTGTGAGAGAGAAAAGTACAGAAAGCATGTAGTAATGCATCAGTTTATCCAGAAACCCAGGAACCATGATATTGAAGAGATCCCCACCTCCAAGACATGATCTAGTCATAGTTTGGAAACAGAATGAATTACATGAACCATAAGTTATGACTATGCTGTTTGGAAACAATAACTG
This sequence comes from Triturus cristatus, assembly GCF_964204655.1. Taxonomy (NCBI): domain Eukaryota; kingdom Metazoa; phylum Chordata; class Amphibia; order Caudata; family Salamandridae; genus Triturus; species Triturus cristatus. The sequence continues at coordinate 554,064,275 of NC_140581.1, forward strand.
AAGTGATATGTAGGGCAAGGTGTGCAATGTTCTATATAAAGGGAATTGACATTAACTGGTCTAAAGGCAGGACCACAGTAGTCCTTCATCAGCAACATCTGCAAGCAGAATGGAAGGATACTGGCACTCTCCCTCAGGTGCTCCAGGAAAGAAACTCTCAATCCTAGCTTGAAGCTTTCAGAGTTGTTCTGACACTATCAAAGAGTAAACATGAAATGGCTAACATACACTTTCGTAGTTTTGGGCTCTATCCTTAGATACTAGAAATTAGATTGGGCAGACTACAGCACCAAGATTCTGATGACTTTTAGTAAAAGGAGTGTCCTCACTCCTTAGAATGTATACATTTTTGAATGAGAAAATGCATCAGGAGCATTATTCAATAGCCTTGGAGAATTTTGGCTGTAAACATGATGTTGATTTTAAGACGGTGGAGAATGAGACTTTTCAGTCTCCTGAACACCATTTTACACTTCGACAACTGACAGTTCAGACCAGAAAAAGACAAATTGGCCCGCAATGCCTCAAGTCCACACCTACAATGCAGTTATTATTGGTAACAGTACTAGGAAAGCCACATTTCTAACTAGACCTTATAAGAGCCAGTCTTCAAACTACTGCATACATCAATCCCTGGCTCCAAACCCTACATTGTCACATCTGTGAACAGGTCAGTCTTCTCAATGGAGAACTTTGGAGCAAACAACTGTACAGGTATTCTGTGCAAAACGCCTTTCACCTTATATGTGTGAAAATAAAGTGCAATTGTATTAAAGGCAAGAATGTATTCTTGTATCAATCAATTATTGATTTTATGAAAAAACATTGTATACAATGTAATGTTGACTTTTAATTCACTCCCAATATTTTGAATGACATAATTCTGTAGTTAAAAGATTCTGGGCCTCATCTACAATATTTTGATGCACGGCAGTGCAGCAAGCCTTCCTGCTGCACTGCTGTGCATCAAAAGAAAAGGGCAGAAATGCACCTTATCTACCAGATATGGCGCATTCCCGGCCTTTTCCCCAGCGCTGGTGCATGATGTCTGCCATGTGCCAACTCAGGCACCCTTGTGCCATTGTGCAAGGGTGTCTGTGTTGTAGGGGTGATTGTTTTTGTCCACAAGGGACACCTTTCTGCACAAAAACAATCACAAGAGGTGTTGTCCTCTTCAGCACACATACAAAAAGGAAAAAAGTGGAGAAATTAGGGTTTTTCTCCTTGTTGTGCCTCCCTTAAGTCTCCCTTGGGGAGGCGTAGGAATCTGACCAATTTCCAGGTTTACAAAAGCTTGTAAATCTGGGAATGTGTCAGGTTTCATGGATGTTGCATGATAACACCCACAGCAACACCGATGGAACGCCTTTTTCATGCAGGGTAATGAGTTGAAAGAGGCATATTCACAAGGACACAAACCGCCACACAAGGTGTATTTACGTGGCCTTGAAAATATGGGCAGGCACACTGTGTCATTGGTGCATCAATGGGCTTTAAATAAGCCCTAAGTTTTGATTGTCATTGAAAACCTTTCATTGCTTTGGTCTCAACTGGGGTAGGACAATATGTTTCTTTCATTTCATAGAGTTTTAATTTTGCTAACCATGCAACCTATTTTTTCGCATTCTGTGTGCTCTCTCCCTCCAGCATATAATATTGATGTATTTTGATCCTTCTCATGTTTGTTTTTCAGTGGGTCTTAATCATGACAGGGTGCTGACTAGTTACAGTTTTTAACCTAAAAGAGAAGGTACTTAGATTATTAATTAGTCAAAACAATAATGCTTTCATGCGTTAATGTGATCACTTTGTGTGGCAACCTGTGTCATAGATCAAGTTGTCATGGATTCAGCAGCTGTATGCCAGAACCACACATGTCATTACCATGCATGCCTATACAACGCATCCTTAACAATGCATATGTCTTTACAACTCATGTCTTTAACATGCACATTTTTACCACAAATATTCCTTTGCAATGCATGCATTAACAACGAAAATGTAAGTATGTCGCAGGTAAGTAGAAAGCCTGTTAGACTTGGCATCTTTGGAGTGGTTTCCCCTGATGTTTTGCCCCACCACCTGTATTTTTGATGCTGTGCTGTATTTAGTTTTTGCTGGCTTAGATGCTTTGGGCACTTTGCCACAGCTGATCAGTGTCAAAGTGCAATGCTCCCTGTGTAAATTGTTGTTACAAATGGTTCTCCCTGATTGGTATATTTGATTTACTTGTAAGTCCCTAGTAAAGTGCACTAAAGTGTGCCAGGGCCTGTAAAGCAAATGCTACTAGTGGACCTGCAGCACTGATTGTGCTACCCACATGAGTAGCCCTGAAAAGATTCCTCAGACATGCCACTGCAGCGTCTGTGCGCAGTTGTTAACTGCCATGTCAACTTGGCAAGGGCACCCACTTGCCAGGCCCTAACTTTCCCTTTTTGTACATGTAAGGCACCCTTATGGTAGGACCAAGGTACCCCCCTAGACAGGGTGCAGTGTATGTGAAAGGTAGGACATGTACTGGTGTGTGTGACATGTCCTGATAGTGAAATACTGACAATTTCATTTTCACTATTGAAAGGCTATCTTCCCCTATAGGATAGAATGGGAAATGCTTTGTAACATCTTACATGTATAACTTCCCATTGGGACAAGAAATAGAAATAAAGTTTAGTCTCTCTGAACTCAGAATTTAATAACACCTTTTAGTAAAGATGGTTTTTAAATTCTGTTTCAAAATGTCACTTTAAGAAAGTGGGCATTTTCTTTTTTAACCATTCTGTGTGCCTCTGCCTGTTTGTGTATTGACTGACTGGTTTTTGAGTGACAGGGGCTGGGGCTGTGCATTTTCTGTAAACAGCCTCTGGGGGAGGGTTGAGGTGTGCCTGGCCCTTCCTGGATGACTCAGAGCTGAGCTGAATAGACCTTGATGAATTCAGAGTAGTGAGAGGAAATTTCTTTGCAACTGAATATGGCCTGTCTCTCTTGCACAATGCTGTCTCCAACCCCTGTGGTCAAACTGCACCAGTGAGAACAGAACTGGTTTGGACTGGGCTCAGAGACCCTTGCAGAAAGAGAACAAAGAAATGTTGGGGTATGAGTATTTCACCTGAAACCCCTGATATTTAGATGACTTCTGGACTCAAGGGGAACCTTTGTCAAGGAGAAGAGCTGCAGAGCTGTAAGGAGGAGTACTTCCCCTTTGCTGTGTGCTGCATGGGGTTTGCCTGCAGTTGCTGTTTCTGCCAAGAAAAGGACAAAGACTGGAACTTTGCTTTGAACATGCTTGAAGAAGATCTCCAAAGGTTGTGTGTGCTGGCCTGCTGTTCTGAAGCTCAGGTTCACAAAGCCTTTACCCCCAGCTCCCCTAACTTCTGCTGCTGAGAGTTCTAACCTGCCAGGAGGTGCCTGTTCCAGTTCTGGACCTCTGGAGATTGTGCTTGCTGCTGGGACCTGGAAGAAACCTGAAGAACTAAGAAAATTGACACATCGCTCTCTTGCAGATGTTTTCCCAACGCAGCACCGCTGAGCGAGAAGAATCTCCAGCATAGCCACGCCACTGCTGAAACGATGCATTGAGAGATTGCAGCTGAAGAAACTGATGCAGCGCCGTTCGGCGCTGCCTCATCGATCGCCGACGCATCCCAGATTTCCACGCATCGCTCCTGTGCAGCAAGTTTTCCAGGTGCATCACTTGTGGACCACAACCGTCATGAATTTGATGCATCACTTCCCCCTACAGACCAGATTCGAAGCATCACTTCTCCTGCGTGCAGCAGAACTGTCGCATCGCCTCCCCAAGGTCTTAGGAACTGACGCATCTCTTTTTTTCCGATGGTTTCCATCTCTGTGGCTGTTTGGCCTTGTGAATTTTGATGCATCTGCAGGTACTTTGTGAGAAATCGTGCATCCATAGTTTTCTATGGACCCAGTTGTTTGAAACCTTTTTAAAGTCATATTCTTATTACATGTATGTTGGATTTTTGTCGTTTTGGTATTGTTGAGTTTAGATAAAGATACTTTACACATTGCCTTTGGGATAAGTCTGTCTGCTCGTGCCAAGCTTCCCAGGGAGTGAGCAGGGGTTATCTTAAAGTGTGTATCCCCTTTACCCTGACTAGAAGCAAGGGTCCCTATTTGGACAAAAGTAACTACCTCTGCCAACTAGAGACGCCCATTTCTAACATTGGTAGTCAACGGTGAGGATTTGAACTTGTATTTGTACTTGACCCGAAGTCATTGGTGTACATCACTATATTAGCGCAGACCATTACGCAACCAATACTGTGTTTTAGTTTTTGGTTGTATTTTTGATCTGACTCTTGAAGTATCCATACACCATGTCTCTGAATGGTAAATCAGCAAGTGAGGCTGCAGAATTGGATTTTGACATTGAAATGTTAAGTAGTTACAAAGTAGAGCAGCTCAAGCAATTCTGCAAGAGCTTTGGATGTCCCATGAAGAGCAACTCTAGGAAAGAGGAGCCACAGAAGGCCTTAGGGGCCTGGTGGGAGGCCAGACAAGTTGAGGAGGGATGTGATGCAGATGTGGATGGGGTGCTCCAGATGGCGGTTTCAGGTCCCAGGATTTGCCTTTTGGTAGAGCAGCCTCTAGGACTGTCAGCAATCATTCTTCCAGGAATTTGTCTCCAGAGGAAATAGAGGAGAACAAAATGGCTAGAGAGCATGAGTTGGAAGTCCTGAGGCTGAAGCATATGGAAATGGAAATACAGACCAAGGCAGAGGAGGTCCAGTGTGCTTGTGCCTTGGAAGAAAATAAGTTGTTTTTTGCACATGAATTGAGCATTAGAGAGCTAGACCTTAAGGCCAAACAGGTAGAGTACAGTACAAATGGTGGCAGTGCACGGCCAGTGCAAGGGGGTAAGGTTTACATTCCCAAGGACCTAGTACAGAATTTCCAGAAAGGGAATGGTATTTATGCATGGTTTGCATCTTATAAGGCAGCACTGCTTATGATTGCGGTCCCTGAGAAGAATTGGGGGGCGGGCCTGTGGAGACACTTTAAGGCTAATGGGAGGAACACTCTGACACCTTTGGAGGAAGGAGGTGCTCTGACCTATCCCAATATGAAGGAGGCTTTATGCCTCAGGTATAGGCTCACACCTGAGCAGTACAGGGAGAAGTTTAGGTCCTTCAAGAAGCTTGAATCCAATACGTGGGTTCAGTGTGTGAACATTTATTACAGAGCACTAGATGATTGGCTAAAGGGCATCAAGGTAACTGATTACCAGGGGTTGTACAACTTGATTGGTTGGGAGCACTTGAGTATTTTTTGTGTTCCAGAGCTGCGCTAGCATTTGATGGATAGTAAGCTAACTGACCTCAGGAAACTTGCTCAGGAGGAGGACCATTGAATGAGTACCAGGGTTATAGGGGAAACCCAGCCAAAGGTGGGCTGGGTCTCCAGCAGAATTGTGGGGGGGACAAGGGTAACCAAAAGGAGTTCTCTAAAGGGCCCAAAATAGTTCCTAGGGTTAAGATCCCCAGCCCCCCAGTTCCAAGAAGCCATGGCCCCTTAAGGGTAGGCCAGACAACTGGGATCCACGCAAGTGTTATGCATGTGGTCAGGAGGGTCACATGCAGAATAATCCCAAGGGCACCACCAGCACCCACTAGTGCACTGACACCAGGGTTAGTTAGTGTAGTGCTGGGGAGGAGTTGGTTCCTAGTGAGGGAGGGCAACCAGCTGTAATGAACTTTATCTCATTAGGAGATAGCAAGATGGTCCAGGAAAGATGCGTGCCGGATAACACTAAAAAGTACCTGCAGTTGGTAACCATCAATGGGAGGAGGGTGGAAGCTCTGAGAGATACAGGAGCCAGTGTGACATCTCTCAGGTGTCAATGGGTGTTTGAAGAGAAGGTCATACCCAATGTACTTCACCCTTGTAGTTGCTGCAGACAACTCTAAGCGCCTGTGTAAGGTGGTGCAGGTTCCCTTTGAGTGGATCTCAAGTTCCTTAAAGGTCATTGTAAGTCCGTCCATGCCTGTTGACTGTCTGTTTGGCAATGATCTGGAGAGCTAATTTTGGAATGCGTTGGAATGCCAGGCTCTTTTAAATATGTTGAGAGTTCCTGAGTGGGCCTCTGTGATCACTCAGTCAATGGCAGACAGCAAGGGTGATCAAGAGGACCTGGAGCCTGAAAGAGTGGCCCAGGTGCCTGCCAGAAGGAGGAATGGCAGGGGCGTGGGAAACCAGCCCCCGAAGTTCCCATTGTCCAAAAGGAGGCAGAACCTCAGGGGGATGCCCTCGAACCTACAGAGGAACAAGTGGACGAACTGGGATACCTGCCTGAGCTGACCCTTGAAGCAGGAAGGAGGTCCCTCCAGGGAGGAGTTCTGCAAGACACAGATGGAATGCCCTACTCTTGTTGGTTTGCAGTAGCAGGCTATAGACCAGGCAGAAAGTGGTTCATCCCACTCACATTTTATTTATTGGGAGAATGTTCTCCTTTACAGTGAGCCTAAGGGTGCTGAGCCTCGGGCAGGCTGTGTGCTGGTGGTACCCATGTGCTACAGGACCTTCCTACTGGAGCTGGCTCATGATGTGCCTTTGGCAAGGCATTTGGAGTGCGACAAGACCTATGTTAGGTTTGAAATTCCCCTTCCCGTTGTGCACTTACACATACTATATTAGGTTAGCAATATGTGGCTAAATAGACGCCATTTGTATTCACGTTATGCAACCCACTGAGTTATCCGTGCAACATGTAGGCTTTAGTTAGCTTGTGTGACTCCATTTTGTATTTCGCAATCACTAGAAGTCTGCTTGGGCTGTGCTCGTACTAGGCCTCATTTCTCGTCTCGCTTGCATCAGCAAAACATTGTACTTCGTTATTATTTTCTGTCCTGCTTAAGGCTGTAACCCCACTTGCTAATGAACTGATATTCTTTCACTGCATTCCAATCTCAATGTGTGGCTCTGCTCCCACGTTAGGAGACACTGAGACTCAGCACAGTGGCCTTGGAGTACTGATAGTGCTCCCATCTGGCAGGTGTTAGCTCATCTCTCTGTACCTCCTTTGTTCATGCCCGACTCAAGCCGGTAATGTTCCATTAGAGGCGTGGTCGAAGACTCCAGAAGGGTTTATCAAGTAATAGCATACCATGGGGCGTCAGTCCCCTCGGAAGACATCTGAGGGTGAAGGCCTCACTGGGCTCCTCTGCAGACTATATACTGAATAAAGTAAGTTTGAATTCTCTACTGTCTAAACGACTCTTCATTTTGGGGAATGCTTAGCAGGTTGTTGTATATAACCCGCATGGCCCTAGAGTGCCCCTTCCTTTACTATCACAGACTTGTCACCTACTTTTACTGGCCCCAAATGCAGAAGCACGCTGGCACACATTGTAGGTCTTGTCAGACTTGCCAGGCAAGTGCCAAGACTGGAGGGAAGTGTTAGGCTCCCCTCCAACCCTTTCCTTTGGTGAGCACCCTTTTTGAGCGGGTGGGAATCAACATTGTGGGGCCACTGGAACGCAAGACAGCCCTAGGCAACAAGTTTCTCTTGGTCTTGGTAGACTACGCCACCCGGTACCTGGAAGCTGCCATTCTCAGGACAATCACAGCCCCTCTGATGAGCCGTGCATTGATGTGATCTTCTCCCATGTGGAGTTCCCCAGAGAAGTGGTCTCTGACCTTCGTACAAACTTCATTTCCATGTATATGACATCACTGTGGGAGGAGTGCAGTGTAATGTACAAATTCACCACTCCTTACCATCCCGAAGGGAATGGGTTGGTTGAGAGATTCAACCGAACCTTGAAAGGAATGATAAAGGGCCTTGCAGAACCCATGAGACATAAGCGGGACGATTTCCTACCATGCCTGTTGTTTGTTTAATGGGAGGTCCCGCAGAAATCCTTAGGGTTCAATCCCTTTGAATTGCTGGATGGGCACCCTGTGAGAGGACCTCTAAGCCTGGGTAAGGAGAGCTTGGAGAAAACTCCTGGTAAGACCGCCCAAGATGTGTTCAGCTACATGTTGGCCTTCAGAAACCAGACTCAACGCTTCAGGAAAATTGCTCTGGTGAACCTGGAAGCCAGCCAGGAGGAGATGAAACGTTGGAACAACCAGAATACCACTCTGGTTGAGTTTCAGCCTGGCCAAAAAATAGGGTGATGGCACCAGTGGAGCCTTGTGCACTCCAAGACAAGTTGACTGGTCTATTTGAGGTGGTGGAGAGAAAGAGTGATGTGACCTACTTGGTCAACGTGCAGACTCCCAGGAGCCCTGTGAGGGTCCTACACGTGAAACACCTCAAACCTCACTTTGAGAGGTCTGAAGCAACAATGCTCCTGCTCTCACCCTGACCACAGAGCAGCAGAGGGACTGTCACCAGGTGCTTGGACAGTTCGCCTCCCTATTCTCCCTGACTCCAAGTATCACCAATTGGTGTATCAATGATGTAGACACTGGGGACAGTTTACCTGTGAAACATAAACTTTACAGAGTATCTGACAAAGTCAGTGCTAGCATTAAGGAAGAGATTTCCAAAATGTCGGTGTTAGGGGAGATAGAGTCATCCAGCAGCCCCTGGGCTAGCCCAGTGGTCTTGGTTCCAAAAGCTGCATACACGGTGCCATTCCTGAACTCTGGTTATGTGTGGACTACCTTGGGCTCAATGCCATCACCAGATCTGACGCACACCCCATCCCCAGACATGATGAGCTCATTGATCAGCTGGGAGCTGCCTGGTACCTTAGTATGTTTGATCTAACATCTGGGTACTGGTAGATAGCCTTGACGGATGGGGCAAGAGAGATTTATGAGTTTTCAATGTTTTAGGGGCACTACCAGTTCTGAGTCATGCCATTTGGGTTGGAGGCTGGAGGAATTCAATGCCCCCTACCTGGATGACATTGCTGTGTTCAGCTCCAGCTAGGAGGAACACTTGCAACACCTCTGTGAAGTGTTGAAGGCTCTGCAGAAGGCAGGCCTCACTATCAAGGCCAGTAAGTGCCAGATAGGGCAGGGATTGGTGGTGCACCTAGGGCACAATGTAGGAAGCAGCCATGTGGCGCCCCTACAGCCTAATATCAACACCATTCTGACTTGGGAGCCCCCAAGACCCAGACAGAGGTGAGAGCCTTTTTAGGAGTCACTGGGTGCTACAGATAGTTTGTCAAGGGATATGGCACCATTGTTTCCCACTTGATAGAGCTGACTTCAAGGAAGCAGCCAAGAAAAGTTATCTGGACCAATGCCTATCAGACCGCTTATGATGCCCTGAAATCAGCAATGTACACTGTGCCCGTGCTCAAGGCACTCAACTTCTCCCAAGACTTTGTTGTGCAGACAGATGCTTCCGAGCATGGTGTGGGAGCAGTATTATCACAAGTGAATGACGAGGGCTTGGACCAACCTGTAGCTTTTATTAGTAGAAGGCAACTTCCCAGGGAACAGAGGTGGAGTGCAATTGAAAGAGAAGCTTTTGCTGTGGTCTGGGTGCTAAAGAAGCTAAGACCCTACTTGTTTGGGACTCACTTCCGGGTTCATACAGGCCACAGGTCCCTCAGATGGTTGAAGAAAATGAGGGGTGGGAACCCAAAACTGTTGAGGTGGTCCATCTCCCAATAGGGAATGGACTTTACGGTGCAACACCGCCCTGGTACAGAACACGAAAATGATGATGGTCTGTGCAGATTCTTCAGCCTTAGTGATAACAACTCTCAATAGGGTGGGTAGTTCTCCCCAACTATCAGCTAGAGGGTACACATGTTAGACTTGACATGTTTGGCGTGGTTTCCCCTGATTCTTTGCCTCTACCTCCTGTATTTTTGATGATTTGATTGGTATATTTGTTGAGCGCAACGAATGCCCGAGGGTGTCTTGGCGCTAGAAACGGTAGATCTGAGTGGTGCTGGCGGGGTATACAGGATGAATCAGTTGTTAAAGAGCCAGGTTTTTTGCGCCTCTCTGAAGAACAAAAGTGATGAGCTGCTCTTTATGAAGATAGGAAGCTGGTTCCAGATCTTAAATGTCCCTAACAGGAAGCTTCTTCCACCCCAGCGGGCCTTCTTAAACTTAGGTGTCTGCAAAAGTTTTGTATGGGCAGATCTTAGGCTTCTGGCCAGCGCATACCATTTCACATGTGTACTCAAGAATTGCGGTCCTTTGCCATGTAGAGCTTTAAAGGCCAGACATTGGGATTTAAACTCAATCCTTTTTTTCACCGGGAGCCAGTGGAGGGCTCTTAAACTGTGGGAGACTAATTTGAACCTCGGAATATCTATTTACAAATCTGGCTGCAGCGTTCTGCAAATACTGCAGTCTTAGTAGTTGCTGGGATTGGATCCCCATGTATAGTGCATTCCCACAGTCCAATGTCGAAAGGGCCAATGCTGTAACCAGAGTTTTTATTCCATCGGGAGGGATAAATGGACGGATTTTTCGGATCATTTTTAGAATGAATCAGATGGCAGAGGAGAGCCTATTGATCTGACTATTGAATGTTAGTTTGTCATCAAAGATGACTCCGAGATTTCTGACATTGGGCACTGGGTTTGGGCAATCGCCCAGATTGGCAGGCCACCATCTGAATGACCAGAAAGTTCTGTCAACAGCAAGACTTCAGTCTTTCCACCGTTCAATTTCAGGCAGTTGGACTGTATCCATTGGTTGACTTGCGACATACAGCCGTTGAAACGGTCGGCGGTCTCCTCCACGTTGCTTAAGACAGACACCACCAGCTGGGTGTCGTCTGCATAGGACACAACCGAAAACCCAAACTGCATAATGATCGAGGCCAGAGGAGCCACATATACAATAAATAATGTGGGGCTCAGAGACGAGACCTGAGGCACCCAACAAGGCAGTTTGAAAGCTGTGTTGGATTTCGTTTTTGCTGGCTCAGATGCTTTGGGCACTTTGCCACTGCTGATCAGTGTCAAAGTGCAAGTGCTCCCTATGTAAATTGTTGTTAAAATTGGTTCTCCCTGATTGGAATATATGATTTACTGGTAATTCCTTAGTAAAGTGCTGTAAAGTGTGCCAGGGCCTGTAAATCAAATGGTACTAGTGGGTTTGCAGCACTGTTTGTGCTACCCACATGAGTAGCCCTGAAAAGATACCTCAGACCTGCCACTGTGCGCAGTTGTTAACTGCCATGTCAACTTAGTAAGTGCACCCACTTGCTATGCCCTAGCCTTCCCTTTTCTTACATGTAAGGTACCCCTATGGTAGGCTCAAGGTACCCCCTGGGCAGGGTGCAGTATATGTGAAAGATAGGACATGTACTATTGTGAGTGACATGTCCTGATAGTGAAATACTGCCAATTTTGTTTTTCACTATTAAACGGCTATCTTGCCCCACAGGATAGAATAGGAAATGCTTTGTAACATCTTACTAGTATAGCTTCCCATTGGGACAAGATATAGAAATAAAGTTTAGGCTCTCTGAACTCAGAATGTCATAACACATCGTTTAGTAAAGATGGTTTTTAAATTGTGTGTTTGAAAATGCCAAAGTGTGCATTTTTTTGTTTAATCATTCTGTGTGCCACTGTCTGTGTATTGACTGTCTGGTTTTGGAGTGACAGGGGCTGAGGATGTGCATTCACTGTAGACAGCCACTGGGGGGGTTGAGGTGTGCCTAGACCTTCATCGATGACTCAGAGCTGAGCTGGCTTAATAGACCTTGACTGAATTTAGAGTAGTGGTAGGAGATTTATTTGCACCTGAATAGGGCCTGTCTCTCTTGCACAATGCTGTCTCCACCCGCTGTGGTCATATTGCACCATTGAGGACAGAACTAGTTTGGACTGGGCTAAGAGACCCTTGCACAAAGAGAACAAAGACATTTTGGGGTGTAAGTATTACACCTGAAACCCCAGAACTTTAGATTACTTCAGGACTTAAGAGGAACCTTTGCCAAAGAGAAGAGCTGTAAGGAGGAATTCTGCCCCTTTGCTTTGTGCTGTGTGGGGTTGGCCTGCTGTTGCTGTTTCTGCCAAGGAAAAGACAAAGACTGGAACTTTGCTTTGACCCTGCTTGAAGAAGATCTCCAAGGGCCTGTGTGTCCTGGCTTCCTGTTCTACAGTCTCATGGACACAATGTACACCCCAGCTCCCCTTAACTCTGTTGCTGAGAGTTCTGACCTGCCAGGAGGTACCTGTTCCAGTTCTGGGCCTCTGGAGGTTGTGCTTGCTGCTGGGAGCTGGAAGAAACCTGAAGAACTAAGAAAATCGATGCATAGCTCTTCTTGTAGCTGTTTTTCCGATGCAGCAGCGCTGTGTGAGAAGAATATCCACACATCGCTCACCACTGCCAAAATAGATCCAGCGCCTGTCACCGCTGATAGAATCGACGCATTGAGGAATTGCAGCTGGAGAAACCGACGAAGCACCGCTCGACCGCATCCCGGATTTCCACGCATCGCACCTGTGCGGCAAGTTTTCCAGATGCATCACCTGTGGACCAGAGCCATTTTGAAAGCGTCAAAATCAAAGACATGCATTACTTTCCCCTACATACTGGTTTCAACACATCACTTCTCCTGCGTGCAGCAGAACTGTTGCATTGCCCCCCCAAGGTCTCAAGAACTGATGCATCTCTTTGTTTTTGACACTTCACATCTCTGCTACTGTTTGGTCTTGTTAATTTTGACGCATCTAGAGATACTTTGTGAGACATCGCACATCCATAGTTTTCTATGGACTCAGTTGTTTGAAACCTTTTTAAAGTCAACGTCATATTCTTATTACATGTGTGTGGGACTTTTGTCATTTTGTTCTTGTTGAGTTTAGATAAAGATACTTTATTTTTCCTAAACTGGTGTGGTGTCCATTTGTGGTGTTATCACTGTATTACTGTGTGTTTTGAGTACAAATACCTTACACATTGCCTTTAAGTCTGTCTGTCTGTGCCAAGATACCCAGAGGGTGAGCAGGGGTTATCTAAAGTGCATACCCCCTTTACCCTGACTAGAAGCAAGGGTCCCTATTTGGACAAAGGTACCTACCTCTGCCAACTAGAGACACCAATTTCTAACAAAGCCTATGTGTGTTTTAACTCCTGTGCCAGCAGGGATCCTCTCAACTCACGGGCAGGTGCTCTGACCATGTGGAGGTGGAATCACAGATACAAATCCAAGCTGCAGCCTCAAAAGAATGGTCAGCACTCTCGGGAAGGGCTAACTCTTGTTTAATTTACACAAGTAAACAGACAGACGCGTTACATCAAACGCCTTTGTCAATATTAGTGCAAGTGTGCCGTGACTCACACTTAAACATTAAACAGTCCATTAGTTGTTGTGCCACATGAGAAAATACAAAAATAAAGAAAGGACTTATGTCTTAAACATATAGAAATTACATCCACGGCGGCCGCCATAATATAATGACACAACATAATTAATTTGTACATCGCAGTGTTTATCATGTAATGATTAACACATTATCTCTCGTTAGAATTATTTCATAGCTCTCGATGTGCATTTTCTTCTTCAGAATAATACACTCAATAATTAATGTGGCACATTGCATCTAAACAAAATTAGGCCCTGAATGGGTGTGTGTATTTTTTAATTCTTGTAAACACATACTCAGAGTTGCAAGTTGTTTATTGTTCGACAGTGGCAAAGGGAACAATTGTAAAAGCATTGCAAATATCTTGAGTTAACATTACAAATACAGTGCCATACATTTTGAGAATCCTTACCATATTTTATTAATCCCTCAATGATTACGCCCTGAATGGGCATGCATAATTATAATTCATTGTAGATGCACATGTGTAATTGCAATTCATGTTGTTAAACAAGATACTCTACTCCATATTTCACGAAACCCTTAATGGGCACACACCTACATTTGATGTACTCAATTGACTTTAAGCTGTGGCTCTCCATTTGGGAAGAGCTTATCTGGATGTTTCCTGAGCTACAAGAACCTGGGCGTGTCCCTTGTAAAAATTTGCTTTTATTGAAAACGATGACAGGAGAATGACATGACCACCTACCTCTTGCTTTCTATTTCATATAGTGTCCTGTATAAGCATTACACCAGCCCTGAAGAAGAACTTCATAAAAAATAACCACAACCCATACAAAGATTGAAACGCATCGTGTATAAAATAACATGGCCAAGAGTCATCCATTCTACAAAAAGGAAAAAAGTAGTCTACATAACAGGTGAAGAGAGTATTGATACCTCTAGGACCTTTTGAATGACCTCCGATAACTAAAGTGCCCATAGTACCATTTGGAATGCAGCACTGAGGGTCAAAATGTGTTCCCATTTCATTAAAACCTGTAACCTTCTCTGGGTTACATTGTAGGACACTTTCTTTATAACACACACTAGTTTTGATCAGATATGTCGTACATGGATAAATGTAATGTGATTATGTAAGAATTTTTTATTTTGTGTATATATGTTTTTATGGTGTGCATATAAGGATATATACAAATTATAAATAATTTGTCTATGGCACGCTATTGATTGTATAATCAGTGATGTCTGATGCAAAAATACTAACATCAAGAGGCATATTTACAAGCTGCCATCACTAACGGAGTTCACCTTTTTTTGACGCCTCGTGGCCTAGTGCCATTTTCAATATTTACAAGGTGTCGCTAAGCCACTAAGTGTGACTTCACACCACCTTGTAACTATGCCCCTTTCTGCCGGAGTCCCCTGGGGCAAAGGTATGTGCAATGGGTGTTGCTGTTGGCGTTCCTCCGCAACACCCATTGCTTTTTAAAGCTGCCCCTGATTTACAAGGAGGTGTAAATCTGGGGCAACAACTAACGCCAAGCAAGAACAGGTGTTAGAATGGTGCACAATGAGAAATATTTTTATTTCTCCTCGTGTTTGCTTTTTCTATGTGTGCTGCATTCTGCAGGACACATAGAAATTGCAAAACGTAATTACTGATTATTTATATATAGGAAGGTGTCCCTTTCTGCAAATAAATTATCATTAAATAATAATAATTTGCTACTTTATGTGTGCTGCATTCAAATATCCATTAAAGATTATCTATGTGCAGGAAGAGACACCTTCCTGCACATAAACAATCATTCCCTGCCACTCAGGAGCCCCAGCTACATTTAGCCCCAGCGCTAGCGGAAAACACAGGGGTGCACTGTATTGTAGTAAATACGGCACATCCCTGCATTTTGAAAATGTCAGAGCATGGCGCTGCCAAATTTGGCGCTGCTCCAACATTTTCTAGTAAATTAGTCCCCAACTGATAAACACACTTCATAAATGACATGTCTTCTTTTTACTCCATGCAATATAAGAGGTGCCCACATTTACATTTACATTTATAATAGATAGGCAGCAGCTGAGAGATCGAAGCTAAATGTTGGAAATGTACATTAGTCATAAATGACAACTAGAGATACGAACAAGTGACATATCTTTACTTAAGAAAAACAAGATCAATGGTATAGGGGTTTCCTTATATTCTTCAAATGCTATTTTATCCCAACCCCCATAGTTCCATAATAGGATCATTCGCCATCATTAAATACCTAAAGTTACTTAACAACATGAGTTGTAGTTTCCTCAGATAAGTATAATTATAACTATAACTGCTGAAATTCTATGGTTTTGTGTGGGTAAAAAGTCAATCTAACTATGAAGTTTATGTAAACTTTGTTTTTTTCAGTGAAATTCTATTTTTTTTTAACATCAAGTAATATATATTTACTGTATGTTAATACAGCCAGCGCTGCACATGACCTTCAGCTGTGGCTGGTGGTGGATGGCCACAGGGTCCGGTCTGTGGCCAGGCCTATGGCCAACCCCTCCACATGCACCCAACCCCACGCTTCGCACAGCCATCAGCAGTGCATGGCAGGGGTATGGTCTGTGGGTGGGTGAGTTTATTTTTCTTATTAGTTTTTGGATATGCAGGTACATGCAGATCAGCAGAGAATCAGTGTTCCTATATATCTATAAATTTCTTTCTTTAATAAATGCCAAACAAAAAGATCTTTCTGGGCCAAGATCTAGCTTTCTGCCAAATTTGGTGTAACTCTGATAAGTGTTTTGGGCTGTAGTTGTGTCTAAAAACTGTGCAATCCCCATAGACATTGCACGGGGAAAAATGTTTTGCCCCCCTTTTCTCAGCCCCCACTTGATGGGTCATCCTGAAACTTTCCACATAAAACTTGGCACAGTAGGGCACTTTTTGCCAAATGTTGTGAAGATTCGTCAAACGCCACCAAAGTTAATTTCAAAATAAAAAATGCTTCATCTAAGGGAAAGTTGGACCTAGCTATAACTACCTACTGTCTATCATCAGTAGGTAATAGATAGATAGATAGATAGATAGATAGATAGATAGATAGATAGATAGATAGATAGATAGATAGATAGATAGATAGATAGATAGATAGATAGATAGATAGATAGATAGATAGATAGATAGATAGATAGATAGATAGATAATGTATATGAAACCCCAAAATTCCTCTCTCCTTAAGTCCTTTTAAAAAACAGAGACGAGCCGCAGCTCAATTCCTTGAGCGTGGTGATTTTATATGAAAGCGATAAATGCCCGACGCGTTTCAGAGCTGACTGCTCCTTTCTCATTGGTCAGTTGAGTTTGCTTTTCAATTACATAAATACAAGTGCTAACATCCACAAAATGAAAGTAGGACTACATGGCATCTTTAGAGATCCTTGAATTCAAATGGTGGCCATCTTATAGTGTTCATACTCATGCTACCAACAGGTCATTATGAATCAACAAATGCTCTTCCAGGCTAGTTGTATTTCAATTTCTAACTTCAATTCCAATATTGCATGCTTGAATAAAATATAATTTAGATGATTTCTATCATCATCTTAAGAATCCTATTTTACTACATTATTTCAATTTATAAACACCTGAAATTCACAACCGTATGTGTCTACCTTATCCAAATTCAGCCCCAGTGGGCATTTTCTGAATTGAAAAATAACTCAATAAAGCTGGAAATTGAATATATTCAATTGAGATCAAGTGGGCTACCCTTGTTCTACAAATTGAATTTCAAGCAATCAACATTTCATCCAAGAATTGCTAAAAAAAAGTCAACCAGCTATCCTGATTCAACCCAGATACATATACCCAGATACATATAAGCTCTTTTTCATTCCTCTTCTCATCCAACGATATCCATATTATCTGTAAGAATCAAAACAGTGCTTGATTAGTTACAATCCTCCAATGTCTTACTAAAAACAGCAAACACTCACTTAGAAATGTGCTTTATACATAATACCAGATTGTTTTCCTCCTAGAGACAGATTAATTCTATCCTATGCTTCAACCCAGATGGACCGATAACTCTTCATCTTTATTCAAACCCCATGGTTTCATATTTTATAATCAACCTAGACTCCAAGCGACGTAACTCTTGAACTTTATTTCCACCTCTCTCTGTTGTGAGTATTCTGCCAATTACACAAAATTTGAGTAACTTATGTTGATTGCTTATATTCAATTTGTAGAATAAGGATAGCCCACTTGGGCTCAATTGAATATATTAAATGTCCAACTTTATTTATTTATTTTAACAAGGCAAGGGGGACTGTGTGGTCCACCTCCTGGGAACCAGATCCCCTGGGGCCTGGTCTCAATTGTGAGTGCCCTGGCCCCACCCAGTGTACCCACTCTGTTGGGGACTGTAGGGGGGAGCATCAAGGCTACACAGCCCCTTCCGGATTCCCACTTCCTGCAGGATCTGGCTTTGCATTCACAGATAGGGAGCTTTTAATGTTCAGTGATGTCATTTAAGATGTCATGAGTGATGTCACTGACCATGTCATGAGTGATGTAATATGTGCGGTCATAAGCAGTGCATTGCGGGGGCATAAGTTATAGTTATCTCAGGTAAATATAACTGATGAATTTCTCTGGCTTTGTATGGGTGGAATTTCAACCTTACTATAACGTCCGTATAATCTTGTGAATTTCTAAATTTAAAAAAAATTCTATTTCATAACTACAACCTTGCTATAACCTGTTTTTTTTCAGTGACTTTCTAAGGTTTTTTAAAATGTTATTTCCTAACTATAGCATCCCCGTAACATTTGATTTTTCAGTGAATTTCAAAGTTTTTTAAAATTGTATTTCCTAACTGAAGGCAGTTAAGGTTTAATTTCTGTGAAATGAGCATCATTCCAGAATGAATCCTACCCTGTGTATGTATCCAATAATAGGTCATAGTTTCGTCCAACACCTCTAACCAACTGGAGTACTTTCTACTGACCCAGGTGGGTAAATGTATAGTGCATCTCCTACACTAGAGCTGTGTAATAGAAATGTCTCCAGTGACCTTGTGTGCCTGTAACTTTGCCAATGTGATTGTTGCTCGACCGTCATCAACAGATAAGTTTACAAGTTGGAATGAGTTTTTAAAAGTTTAGAATATGATGTCTAGTCTCAGCAGCAGATGACAAGAAAGAACCCCCTCCTCACAGGGACTACATGAGATATTGCGCTCGAGAAAAGCAAGGATGCAAACACCTCCAGCAGGGATTACAGATAACTTTTCAGTGGAAATGCAGAAAAAACATCCTGGCTTTGCTTTGGCCATCAAACGTAGGATGAATAGTACTTTACAGATGTGGAGCTTCAACGTGGGTACCTGCTTTGTTTATATCTGTAAGTGCTTCCCGTTGAGGTTTCATTTCTGTTAACTGAGCATCATGCCAGAATGAATCCTGCCCTGCATATTTATCAAAGATGCCACAATTTTGTGCAACACCTCTACCCAGCTGGAGTACCTTCTAAAGGCTAATTAATTAGTGCTACTTGGTTGGGTAAATGTATTGTGCATCTCCTACACTACAGATGCGGAAAGGATGCAGAGGAAATTTCTCCAGTGACCTTTTGTATCTGTAACTTTGCTAATGTGATTGTTGCTTGAGCTTCTTCAACAGATAACTTTACAAGGTGGAACTGCAGAGAAAATATACTTGGATGATTTGTATTTTTTTTATCATGGGGACGGAGTGCCCTGCGGTCCCCCTCCCCGGGCTCATTTTGGCCCGGGGACCACATCTTCTGGGTGCCCGGTCATGTCACCTAGGTGCCCCTAGGGTACCCAGTGTGCAATGGGACCGCAGGGGGAGACTCAAGGCCCCCGGTCCCAGCCGGCCCCCCAACTCCTGGATGAGCAGGCATTGCTGTGATAGGGGGCTGCTTATTTGCATGCAGACAAACAGATGAAAACTCCTCTTTCTGCAAGCTGGAGCTGAGTGAGTGTGTGAGATTTTTCATTCAACAGATTTATTTAAAAGGTGAGTTATATTTTTAAAAGATTTATGTAGTATAGATTTGACATTTTTATGAAACTCTGCTGTTAAATTAATTTATTAAATGTACAGATATATATTGGGTTAATTTCTATTGTATTTGAACTTTGTTTAAAAAATAATATGTGCCTTAATATGTATATATTATTAAGTGTCTTGAAAGGTATAGTTGAATGATGCTTCTTATTTATTATTAATTGGTCAAAAATGTTCATATAAGATGCAGTTTATTAGCATGCATATTTCTTCTCAGTAAAAAGGTATAGTTTAATAAAATGGCATTATTAAAGATAGTTTGGTAAAATGAGGTACAACTGTGTTGTTTGCAAGATGATCATATAAGGTGTTAATGATTACAATTCTGTTATTAGTTTGTACAGGTTGTGTGGTTTTAGAATTCCTCATAAAAAAGGTGTTGTTGATTACTCTTCTTAATTAAGTCTGTTGAGAGGTTCAGTTTGATGATGTTGCATATTTCTAGATTTAATTGGCAATATGTAGTTCAAAAGAAAACCACTACATTTTACTCTTTCTGGTATGTAGAAGTTGTCTCTTTGGGTAGATAGTATGTCATGAGTCATGTATTTGTTTAGATTGTATTTATATAGTTGTATCTATATTTACTGAATTAATGAGAGGTACCTGATAGATTACAGGAATGCAAAGGTAGTGAATATGTGATTTTATAAGTACATGAGAAGTGTTTTTGTGGTTCTATAATGTCTAATTTCGTAGTTAGTATGTAGGTAAATGTGCACAATCTATATGGTCCCAAAATCCCCTGCAGCCTACTGATTCACTCCTGCAAAAATCCAAGTAGTAGCCATGCCGTTCAGTAATCACAGTGTCAGTCTCTGTCCACTCCTGCTATCATCCTGACAGAACCATGACCTTATCTAATCTCTGTGCCAAAACACAGGCACTTATAAACTCACCCTGCTGTCAATTACCAGCACTCTACCTACCCAATCACTGTCCATGCACTTGTACAATGACTCAGACATGAAGAGACACCGTGCTACAGTCAAATGTGCACAATCTATGCAGGCCCCTAACCCCCTGCAGACTACTGATTCACTCCTGTAATAATCTACGTAGTATTCATGCAGTTTCCCAATCACACTATCAGTCTCTGTCCACTCCTGCAATCATCCTGACAGAACCATGTCCTTATCTAATCTCTGTGCCGAAACACAAGCACTTATAAACTCACCCTGCTGTCAACTACCCGCACTCTACCTACCCGGTCACTGTCCATGCACTTGTACAATGACTCAGGCATGAAGAGACACCGTGCTACAGTCAAATGTGCACAATCTATGCAGGCCCCTAACCCTCTGTAGAGTACTGATTCACTCCTGTAATAATCTAGGTACTACTCATGCAGTTCCCCATTCACACTTCACTCCCTGTCCACTCTTGCAATCATCCTGACAGAACCATGTCCTTATCTAATCTCTGTGCCGAAACACAAGCACTTATAAAGTCACCCTGCTGTCAACTGCACAGTCACTGTCCATGCACTTGTACAATGACTCAGGCATTAAGACATGCAGTGCTACAGTCAAATGTGCACAATCTATGCATTGCCCTAACCCTGTTCAGGCTACTGATTTAGTCCTGCAAAAATACTGATAGTAGCCATGTAGTTCAGCAATCACACTGTCACTCTCTGTCCACTCCTGCTATCATCCTGAGAGAACCATGTTGTTATCTAATCACTCTGTTGAAACACAAGGACTTATAAATTCATCATTCTCTTTTGTTGCACTATAATGATCCAATCAGTACCCATGTACTTATGTAATGACCCGGTACTAATATATCTAGTATAACAATCATCTATCTACTATTGATGCAGTCCTCTAAACAGATAAACACTACTTATTTAGCTCTATGATTATTCAGTTAGTATCTGTGTCTTGCAGTAAATGGAATGTGATTTTAAAACAAAGAGTTTAAATGGTTTTTATATACAACGTGTTTCTTTAGTAATACAATAGTATATTTTATAGATTTATTTTAATAATGTCATATATATATATTTTTTTACAGGTATTGCTCATAATCATTAAAAAAAAACTTACCGTGACTAGAATAACACAAACGAAGAAACAACAAAAAAGGAGTATTATTTGAAGAAAACAGAACAGCAAAAATTAGATGAACTACAACATTTGGGAAAAAAGAAAAAGTCTTCTGGTAAGAGAACAAAATAATTTATTAAAAACTTTCAGAGGCTAAAAACAGTGTGCATAATGTGGAACGTACAAAGAATGCCCCAACAACAAAGAAGAATAAAAAGAAAAAAGGAGAAGTTAATGGAAAAATGCATTCTGAAGAATCAATGTATGGTAAAAGGAGAAAGAATCAGTTTCAAGAAATTAGAAAGAGAATGTTTTACAATAGAGTTGTTTTTAATTTGTTGAAAGATGTGAAGAAATATAAAAAAAGATCAGCATTTTATAAAAAGAAGAAACAGATTGAAACTATTGTTGAGAAGGCTTTTGAACTAAAAAGGAAATTATTCATTTTCGTTTTAAACAGAATTCGATCACTAGATAAGCCAAAACATTTTATGAAGGCCAATAGTAAAAAGAAGAGAGTAATTAACAGAAAAAACTTTTGTGATTTTTTTTAGGCGAATGGAAACACAGTTCAAGTTCAGAGCCTTTTTTAAATGAAGAGAGTTATTTCCAAACCAATACAATATTGCTTGCAGTTCATACCAGTGGCCGTGCATATGAGGTTAGAAATGGTTGTCCAATTGAAAAAGACAAGACGGTTCCCAAAAATGTAGAAGAAGTGATAGCTGATGAAGTTCTAGGGAGACATACTAAAGCCCCAGTGTATACTTGGGATTGTAGTAGTATTTGCAGTATACAACAGGAATCTATTGATAATTTATGGAATTTCTTACAAGAGTTTAGTAAAAAAAAGTGTTAAACAAAAGATTAAGATATTGTAAGGACTAGATCCTTGCAGAGTGAGAAAAATACTGGTTTGCAAGGTCATTCTCTGGCTTGTCTTTCTAGAGAAGTATGTCAAAGGGTTTTTCATCATTTTAGAATGTTAGCAGTACATCATTCTCAAATGCGGAAGTTAGTGAGAAGATTGTATTACACAAAAAGTCCAGCAATAATTTTAAATGAGTTAAACAGTGCTCTTTTGCATGGGTCAGTATCAGATGTAAAAAAGGTTTGTGATGAAATAGAGTTTCGTTACCTTGGTCCTGAAGAAGAGAGTGGACAAAGTGAGACATTGATAGAAGTAGGCGTTGAAGAAAATGTGGAAAATAGTAGTACAGAGAAGTTTGAAGAACAAATTACAAAGTTTAAGGTAATTTCGTGTGAAAGGCCAAATTATACTTGTATTTGTTGTCGACGAACTCACGATAAAAATCAAATTAGGACTGTTGATCTACATTTAAAAAGTGAAAGAGAAAATAATGATAAGTGGAAGGAATTTGTAACTTATTTGTTGGTAGAGGATTGCTTTGATTTGGGTACTGATCAGCATATTTGTAAATAATGTTATAACAAATTAGACAATAATAAAATGCCTGCTAGAGCTGTCCATAATAATCTAGAGTTGGTAACTATTCCTCCAGAACTGGTAGACTTAAACACATATGAGTCTATTCTGATTCAATGTGTGCACCCATTTCAGGCTATTATTCGTATGGAACCTAAAACAGGCAAATTGCCTCCTACAGATTGACAGAGAGGATTAACCTCTTCTGTGCCCATGACGAGATAGTCTCGTCATGGAGCACGGTTGCGCTGTGCCCATGACGAGACTATCTCGTCATGAACCCCGCCCGCTAATGTAACGCCCGGCACAGGAGGGGGAAAGTGCGGGGCACTGAAGGGGTTAAAAGGTAGAGTTGTATATTTACCTCTAGATTTAAAGAAAAATATTTAAACTATTGGTGTAGAGAAAGAAGAAAGTGAACCACTAGTTATTCTGGTTAATGGTGTTCCTACTAAGAGTAAGAAAATCTGGCAGGAATTAGTGGATGTCAGGAAAGTGCAAAAGGCAACATTATATCTCATGAAAAACAATGAGTACTACAAAAATGTGTATGTGGAAGAAGAAGAAATACTTTTAGGAGATGATAGTGAAATGTCAAGTGGTCAAATTGAGAAAGTGGACATGTCCAAAAGTGAAGAAATTTATGAACATTATAGTGCACATCCATTTCATTCAAAAGAAGTGATGGGGAATACTATTGAATTATTCCAAATGAAGAAATCGATGGGGAGTCCCATGAGTGTTTGGGAAAAAAGTCTGGAAGCTCATTGTTTTCCACAGCTGTTCCCAACTGGAAAAGGTGGACGATATGATGAATGATCAGTACAGATTCCTGCATCAGAATATCTGACAACAAGATTGTATGCAGAAGATGCAAGATTTCGACAATGTATCCCATATATATTTCATCTTTTGTTTCAGAGCGACTTGTCTGGACTTTCATATGCAGTCAACCACATATTAGAAACAGGAGTACATCTTCAAAATGTTTCTGCAAAGGAATTTATGGATAAAGTACATCAGAGAGACGATCATTTAGAATCAAAACTGATTAATTTGATGGCATGTCAGTGCGGTACTAATGAGTATTGGTATCGTCGTCATGGAGAACCTAAATGCATGCTAAGGAACTTAAGAACTCCTACGTGGTTTGTTACCTTAAGCTGTGCTGAATACGCTTGGGATGATTTACTTGAATTTCTTCGAGAGGCACAAGACACCTGGAAAATTGTGTTCTTTGGATCCTGTAAATGTGTGCAGATATTTCAATCATAGATTTGACGCTATGATCTTTTTTCTGCAATAAAAAAGAATCTTCCTCTTGGAGGAGTTATTGATTTCTTTTGGAGAAAGGAGTATCAAGCTAGCTCCTCATATACATATGCTTTTAAGGATCAAGGATGCACCCAAATTTGGAACTGAGTCGGATGACACTGTTTTATATTTTATTGAAGATTATGTCACTTGTACTATACCAAAAAGAACAGAAGAATACACCTTAAGGCAACAATTGTTACGATTCCAAAGTCATCGATGTGGCAAATACTGTCGACGGAAATACAAATCAAAGGAAAAGTTTTATACCAAATGTTGTTTTGGATTTCCACGTCCAGTAATATCCAAAGGAAGAGTAAACAGTTTGATATCAGCAGTGAGACATACCATCACTAGAAAATCACCCAAAAATACTTACAATTTGAAGAGAAGTGAAGAATCAAAGTATATCAATGATTATAATCCAGTTATTCTGTCAATGTGGAATGCTAATATGGATATCCAGTATGTTGCGGCTATTTCCATTGATGTTGCTCGGTATGTAACATCACACATAACAAAATCAGAAAAGACAGAGTTGACAGAAATGTGGGAAGAAATTTCTCACGAGAAAAGTCTTAGTAAAAAGTGTACAGTTTTAATTTGAAGATGTTATCCCATCGAGAGATTGTAGCATACGAATGCTCGGATCGGTTGTCATCTGCAAGTTTATATTCAAAGGCAAGAGCAATCATTTGGGTGAGTCTAGGTCTTGCTGCAACGCAAAATTGAGTACTTAAATCTATACAAGAAATCGAATACTCAGCAGTAAAGGAACCGGAAAGTACAGATATTATGAAAACAAACATGTTGAATACGATCTATCCAAATAGAAGTTGTCATCTTGAAAATATATGTCTCTATGAAGTGCTGCAATTTTACAGTTTTAAGAGAAATACTACAGAAAACATAAATGAAGTAAAATATGCAGTGATTGGTTCAGAAGGATGTTTGGTGAAACACAGTAAAGGAAATCTGATTAATCATAGGAAACTGAGTTTTGACACTCCTGATAAAAGAGAATTTTACTTTTTAGCTCTTTTGCAACTGTTCAAGCCTTGCCGTACGGAATCGGAACTACTTGGAGATTTTCAATGCTATGAAGATTCTTTCAATGCATGTAAAGATAGCATTGAATGCACATTTTTTGCAAATTATCTCAAAATGTTGAATGAAGAAATTGATCAAGAAGCTACTATTGCAGCTGAGAATGCTAGAGACAGTTCTCAAGACACTCAAAGTTCTGCTTCACTGAGTCAAGATCCACTAGGACAACCAATTCTTGAAAATGAAGCAGCAATCACCATGAGTGAAATGGAAACAGCAATGCATCAAGCTCAAGAAGATATTATGGACTTAGGAAACTTGGAAGAACAACTAAATATTGAACAGAAAGCAATATATCAGCAAGCGAGACAACAGATCGACCATGGTTTTCTTCATGAAAAGAAAGAATGCACATGTACATCATTTCAAACTATCCGGATGTATGTCAGTGGTCAAGCTGGTACAGGAAAAGTTTCTTAATTAAAGTTTTGACCAGCTATCTATAGAAAACAACTGACTCACATTTGTCTTGTGTTGTAACTGCTCCAACTGAGTTGGAAGCACACAACATTAAAGGAATTACATTACATCGTTTACTAATGCTACCTGTAGAGCATGACAATAAATTAGAATATCACAAGCTATCTGCAGAAGCTTGTTATGAAGTTTCAAGAGTCCTGAGGAAAATGAAACTTCTCATTATTGACGAGGTAAGCATGGTCTCAAACGTAATGCTTGCCTTTGTGCATTTAAGAATGCAGCATATTTTAAAAACAGAATACGATGTCTTATTTGGAGGAAAACATGTGATAGTTTTTGGTGATCTACTGCAACTTACTCCTGTAAAAGGGCAACCAGTATTTAAAACGCTTGTGCATGAAGACACCAGAAAGTCTTTGGGAAGTGTTGGAAACGTTAACATTTGGTCATATTTTGAATACAAAGAACTCATTAAAAATATGCGACAGGCAAGTGATGAAGATTATGGAACCATTCTTCAAGATATAAGAATTGGAGTATTGACAGAACATGGCAAACAAGCTTTGCAAAGTCGGCTACTTACAAACTTGTTTCCTAATGAAAATATAGTTCCTGCAAAAATATACAAAAAAATTGCAGAAAATAAATCTATAATCTGCTTAATGCCAACACTGAAATAGTGTTCTACATTCAATGAAGAACTTTTAAAGCTTGAAAATGAACAAATAATTAACATGGAAGCCATTGATAAAATAGAGTATGAAGGAATTACTATTATTTTGACGGAAAAATTAAAAACAAAATTGGATTCTTTGGAAAAATCTATATAAAACTGCTGGTTTAGAAAATAATTTATATGTACGTGTAAACTGTCGGGTTATTTTATGGTGTAATTTGTATGTGGAAAAAGGTTTAGTAAATGGAGCAATGGGAAAAGTTGTTGATTTTGTTAATTATCAAAAAAGAGATGGAATTGAATGTTTGAAAATTACATTTGATCAAATTGAAGAAATAAAACAAATTGCTCATTGTTCTGTTAATTTTTTGCTTGTTAAAGATGTGTATGTTCGTAGAAAACAGTTTCCTGTTACTTTGGCATATGCGGTGACTATTCACAAATCTCAAGGATTAAGTATAGATAGTGCTTTGGTATACATTGGAAGTACAGTATTTAAAGAGGGTAAGGCATATGTTGCTAGGTCCAGAGTCAGAACTTTATCTGGATTGCATTTGATTGATTTTGATGAGAGAAAGATTAGTGCAGATGCAAATTGTGTTAGAGTATAATCGATTAAGAAGACTGTATGCTCCCAATTTAGGTGAATATCCTGTATATGAAAAGCGTGTAGTAGGTCGAAAAAGAAGATATGATAATATCTGTAGTGAAGTTAAAGAGAAGAAAAAAATGAAGATAATGTTGAGATTCCAAGCAAAAAGAAAAAGGACTCTATTGAAGAGATTGTCTGATATCAGTTAGAAAATACTTCAGGTGTCAACTGCTATGCTAATGTAGTGGTAAATGTTGAATTTTTTCTAGAAAATCTGCTACAGCAAATTATGGAGAATTGAGAAAAAAGGTTTTGTTCCTTGTTGTATTCTATTTTTGAAAAATTGAGAACTGATAAAAGTAATATCCAAAGTGTTACTGATATTCGGAATCTTCTGGATACATGTTCTGGTTCTAAGCAATTTACACAGAATGTGCAACAAGATACTCAGGAATTTCTAATGTATATGCATGCAGTATTGGAAGATGAAGGAATAGAAATTGAAAATCTGTTTGGACTTCGTTATAAATGGGAACATGAATGTGAAAATTGTAGATTTACTTCTACCACTAACATAGACAATGAAAGATTCATATATTTAATAATACCAGACTGTAAAACAGTGTCTTTCAACAAATTAGTTAAATCAGCAAATCAAAACATGGAGTGTAGCCAATGCAAATCAGAAATGTTATCAACATTACTTATACAAAGATTTGGACAATATATAATTTTAATGATACAACGTTGTACAGCTGATGGAAGAAAATTGGAAACTTTAATTAAAAAGTTTGTAGCAAGTCAACTATCAATATCAGGAAGAACTTTTGTAACAGTAGCAATTATTTTCCATGATGGTACTTCTACAACATCTGGACATTACACTGTCTATTTAAAAAGTAATAAAGGATGGACATATTGTAATGATACTCATTTGTTTTTTAGATATCGTTTGCCTAACAAACTACCAAATTTATACTTAATATTTTTAAAGCCAAAGTTCTAAGAACATAATTCGGCCTATTGGGAATATGTTAATAAGTATTAATACCAATACTTTGGACAATTTCAGTATAAAGGATTTCAGGAATATCATTTGGCCTACAGGAAAGATATTATTATAAATTAAGCTGGGATATTCTGACAGCAAATATTTTAAAGAACATCATTTAGAGTATATGGAAATTATAAAGAATTGTTGATTGAATTACTGTTTCTCTTCTTTGATATTGTACTGACAAAATTCTGTTAGAAATAAGCATTTTATGTATGTGAGATTTGTATTATAAGCTATGTTATTGAGGATGTTATTTTTATGCAATTTGCAGAGATAGTTGACTATGTTGAAAATATTTTTGACACAGATTTGTTTTTTTTTAAACAATCTTATTGATTGTTTTTTTTTGCCCGCTGTTATGTGATGAGTAACATTGAAATCACTATTTATAGTGAAATTCAATATATTCTGAGAACAGCAAAAAAGGCAAACTAAATAATTTATATAATGATAAAATTATGTTGTGTTCAAAAAATTATAAAATTAAATATTATAACTGTATTTTTTCTTCTCTTTTACAGATCCTAATTCTAAAGTTCAAAAGTTTTTAAACTTTAAAGTATAACAAACAACTGCAAAAGATTTTAATATTTTGATATTTACTACTGTAAAGGTAAGGTTAAGTAATCCAAACACTATCCATCCACTACTACATTCATCAAGGCACTATTCATACACACCTTTAAACACCTACTCACTGCTTATTAATGTCTAAAATACCACAGGTACTAACCATACAGTCCACCAATCACTATGTTACTGGTAATGCAGTTTTTCAGTCATTTACTACTAGCATGCACTAATTCAATACCTCTGTCAATACCCAATCAGTTATGCATTTCCTCAGGTGATCTGCTTGCAATACTCTAATCATTCAGCAGAACTATGTCCTTATCTAATCACTATACCAAAACACAAGCACTTATAAAGTCACCCTGCTCTCAACTACCAGCACTTTAACTATGCAGTCTAGGTATCCTCCTGTCTATCCCATGCACTTCTCCAATCACTTATCCACCACTATCTACGTATACTATTACTCTGCCAATAACAGCACTATCTTCTCATCCTATCACTCTGCCAATATCTAAGCACTCATAAATTGACCATGTACTCTATTTGCAGCACTGTAATCATTCCAATTACTAGTGATGTACTTATGGAGTGGCCTAGCCACTAACACAAGTACACCTACAATATTACCTGCACAATGCATGCAGACCTCTAACCAGATACATTGGATATTGGTACATTCCACTAAATACCCAAGTAGTACCCATGCACCCTAGGAATCTTCCTGTCAGTCCCATGCACTTCTCCAATCACCCATCCGGTATTATCTACTTATTCTATCACTCCGCTAATACCTAAACAGTTATAAATTCCCCAGGGACTCTGTTTACAGCACTGTAATCATACTACTTACTAGTCGTGTATTTATAGAATGGCCTAGCCAGTAACATAAGTACACCTACAATATTCTGTGCACTATGCATGCAGACCTCTAACCACATACATACTATTGGAACACTCTTGTAAATACTAAGGTACTACCCATGCAGCCTATGATTCCTCCTGTCACTCCCATGCACTTCCTCAATCACCCATCCAGTACTATCTTCTTATCCTATCACTCCACCAATACCTAAGGACTCATAAATTAACCATGTACTCTGTTTGCAGCACTGTAATCATTCCAATTACTAGTGATGTACTTATGGAGTGGCCTAGCCACTAACACAGGTACACCTACAATGTTCTGTGCAGAATGCATGCAGACCTCTAACCAGATACATACTATTCGAATACTCTTCTAAATACTAAGGTACTACCCATGTAGTCTAGGATTCCTCTTGTCATTTCCATGCACTTCCTCAATCACCCATCCAGTACTATCTTCTTATCCTATTAGACCGCCAATACCTAAGCACTTATAAATTCAGCATGCACTCTCTTTGCAGCACTGTAATCATTCCAATTACTAGTCTTGTACTTATGGAGTAACCTAGTCACTAACACAAGTACATCTACAATATTCTATATACTATGCTTCTAGACCTCCAACCAGTTACACTCTATTGGAACAGTCTTGTAAATACTAAGATATTACCCATGCAGCCTAGGAATCCTCCTGTCAGTCCCATGCACTTCTCCAATCACCCATCCAGCACTATCTACTTATGCTATCACTTTGACTATATCTATCCCCTTATGAATTCACCAGGCACCCTGTTCGTAGCACTGTAATCATTCCACTCACTACTCATGTACTTATGCAATGGCCTAGCCACTAACACAAGTACACCTCCAATATTCTGTACAGTATGCATGCAGACCTCCAACCAGGTATATGCTATTCATACACTCATTTAAATTCCCACTTATTACCCATGCAGTCTAGCAATCCTCCTGTTACTCCCATGCACTTCCTCAATCACCCATCCAGCACTATCTTCTTATCCTATCAATCCGCCAATAGCTACGCACTTATAAATTGACCAGGCACTCTCTTTGCAGCACTGTAATCATTTCAATTACTAGTGATGTACTTATGGAGTGGCCTAGCCACTAACACAAGTACACCTACAATAGTCTCTGCACAATGCATGCAGACCTCTAACCACATACATACTATTGGAAAACTCTTGTAAATACTAAGGTACTACCCATGCAACCTAGGATTCCTCCTGTCACTCGCATGCACTTCCTCAATCACTCATCCAGCACAATGTTCTTATCCTATCACTCTGCCAATACCTAAGCACTTATAAATTGACCAGGCACTCTCTTTGCAGCACTGTAATCATTTCAATTACTAGTGATGTACTTATGGAGTGGCCTAGCCACTAACACAAGTACACCTACAATATTCTCTGCACAATCCATGCAGACCTCTAACCACATACATACTATTGGAACACTCTTGCAAATACTAAGGTACTTCCCATGCAGCCTAGGATTCCTCCTGTCACCTCCATGCACTTCCTCAATCACCCATCCAGCACTATCTTCTTATCCTATCACTCCACTAATACCTAAGCACTCATAAATTAACCATGTACTCTGTTTGCAGCACTGTAATCATTCCAATTACTAGTGATGTACTTATGGAGTGGCCTAGCCACTAACACAGGTACACCTACAATGTTCTGTGCACAATGCATGTAGACCTCTAACCAGATACATATTATTGGTACACTCCTCTAAATACCCAAGTAGTACCCATGCAGCCTAGGAATCCTCCTGTCAGTCCCATGCACTTCTCCAATCATCCATCCAGTACTATCTACTTATCCTATCACTCCGCTAATACCTAAACACTTATAAATTCACCAGGGACTCTCTTTGTAGCACTATAATCATTCCAATTACTAGTGATGTACTTATGGTGTGGGCTAGCCACTAACACAAGTACACCTACAATATTCTCTGCAGAATGCATGCAGACCTCTAACCACATACATACTATTAGAACACTCTTCTAAATACCAAGGTACTACCCATGCAGTCTAGGATTCCTCCTGTCACTCCCATGCACTTCCTCAATCACCCATCCAGCATTATCTTCTTATCCTATTACTGCACCAATACCTAAGCACTTGTAAATTCAGCATGCACACTCTTTACAGCACTGTAATCATTCCAATTACTCGTCATGTACTTATGGAGTGGCCTAGCCACTAACACAAGTACACCTACAATATTCTCTGCACTATGCATGCACACCTCCAACCACATACATACTATTAGAACACTCATTTAAGTACTATGCTACTACCCATGCAGTCTAGGATTCCTCCTGTCACTCCCATGCACTTCCTCAATCACCCATCCAGCACTATCTACTTATCCTATCACTCCACCAATACCTAAGCACTTATAAATTGACCAGGCACTCTCTTTGCAGCACTGTAATCATTTCAATTACTAGTGATGTACTTATGGAGTGGCCTAGCCACTAACACAAGTACACCTACAATATTCTCTGTCACTCCCATGCACTTCCTCAATCACCCATTCACACTTTCCTAAGCATCTCCTATCTAATATCCTCCTCATACATTAGAAATACTTTTGTGTAATAATGTACGCACTAGTGATGCATTCATATAATCACCATTAACTACTAATGCATTTTTTCAATCAATCATACTTACAGCTATACTCAAGCAAACTTTCAAACATTATCATGCAATTATTCTCCCTTTTTTAACGAGTTAAGGTAGTTCTGAGAATAACTTTTTTTTCTTCTTTTTTCTTTTACATTTTTTTTGTGTTTTTTGAAGAATTTTGAATTTTTTTGGTATTTTTTTAAAAACTGAACAAAAATAGCAACAAAGTAAACTATCAACTTTTGGAATTAATGATCATTCCAAAAAGAAAAAAAAAATTAACATTGGTGATTTCTCTGTGCAGCACATACAGCATCCACAGACTGTTCTCCAAAACAGATCAGCTTCTTGCACTTAATGCAGTACTGTTCCAAGAAAGCGAATTCAGGCCTAATATTGAGAGAAGCCATGGATGACGATGCTCCTGAGGTGCTTGCAACACCTGGTGGTGGATTTTCCGCTGCGCGTCACATTTCTTCCAGTGTAAGATTGCGGGGATGAATAGTACAAAGGTGTTTGTACATACTAGCCACACCACAAGAGTATTTCTTATTGCTGCCTCTTGACAGCACCCTCTCACACAGCTTGCATGTCACCTTTGTTGCATTTACCTTTTTTTCTCCTTCAGGAAAAGTAAAAAACTTTCACACCACTGACTTTGGTCTCTTCTTGGGTGGTGCCTCGTCTAACACCTCTTCATCTGAAGAAACGTGAACTTCTCCCTGCTAAGATGCCATTGCACGTGTTCAGGTTTAAATCAACACCCAAAAAAATCAAATGACTTCTAGAAGGAGAAGAGATGTTTCCCTTAAGCTGGTCCAAGAAGAATGAAGAAAATGGATGGGGTCCTTCAACTGTTACAGTGGGAAATATTAGAAACCAATCAAATCCTTTTTTTTAGGGTCACATGGGATGCGCGCACCCAGCGCTTACGGAAAACGCACTGACGCGACTCCG
Source organism: Triturus cristatus (assembly GCF_964204655.1). Lineage (NCBI taxonomy): Eukaryota > Metazoa > Chordata > Amphibia > Caudata > Salamandridae > Triturus > Triturus cristatus. The sequence goes on from NC_140581.1 coordinate 554,097,321, forward strand.
TGAAAATATTTGGAACAATATTATGTATATTAGGAGTAGATATATAGTATTTTTATAAATAGTTTAGATAATCTCTTGCCCTAATATGTACATTAAAGTTACATACATATAGTTTTACAGTATAAAAAGTTTTACGGGAATCGCGCACCCAGCACGCACGAAGAACACACCCGACGCGACTTCGCGAAAATATATGTAAAACTAATATACGTTTATTACAAGTTCAAATATATTAGTTTTATGAGTAGTTTAGATAAACTCTTGCCCTGATATGTACATTAAAGTTACATACATTTAGTTTTAGAATAATTTTCTTTTTACAGGGGTTGCGCACCCAGCGCGCCCCAGCACGTATATGATGTCACGCGGGTCCCGCCACCGCGCAAACATTGCGTACCGTAATACGCACAAGACGCGACTAGGCCGGAGCAGGAGTCGCTTACCTGTTGCTTACCTATCACGCACATCATGTGATGTTATACGTAACTGACGTAACACGAAGCCATTCACCCGTCGCACACCATAAGGGGATCCTTCACGACTTTGCCAATATGGCGGCTGCCATACGCGCACCCGCCGATCTTGGTGCGCGTTATATGCGCAACTCCAAAATAAAAATAAAAATATTTTAAAAGACAAAGGACATTATAGAATTATATTAAAATAAAAAAATACAAAAAAGAATGATAGATTAATACAGTTTTAATTTTTTGAAAGAAAAAAATTCAATTTTCCGAAAAGTATATAATATTGTTCAACAAATATTACACTTACAAATTAACAATTAAAAACCTCAAAAAATCAGTAAAAAAACATACATCTAAACATCATTATACTTAAAAATGTACATTTAAAAAACCTTTGAAATTCACTGAAAAAACCATAGGTTTCTGGCACATTATAGTTAGAAATTAGCATTTAAAAAACCTAAGAAATTCACTGAAAAAACCATAGGTTTTAGGGAAAGTTATAGATAGTTGGACATTTCACTCATACAAAACCAGAGAAATTCCCCCTTTATAGTTAGTTCAGCTAACTATAACTCGCGCCCCCGCCATGCACCGCTGATGATGTCACATATTACATCATTCATGACATGGTCAGTGACATCACTGATGACATCACTGATGCCATCTCAAATGACATCACTGATGACATCACTGATGACTGCAAAAACAACACTGATGACATCATCCACATGACTATTTTATGCACCTCCTCCACTGTAATATAACCTTTGATACATCCACTCTAAAATACAGACCACCATTTTCGAAACCATAGACACACCGATATCAGTTACTACATACGCACTCACTGATTCCTAGGTCTACATACACATCCACTCATTCAGCCATGCAGTCACTCATATATGCAGTCACTCAGCAATATGACACTATCACATACACTCATACACCTATACAAACACTCACACACTGCCACTCATCCAGAGTTACTCACATACCTAGTCAGTCATGCAACGAATCAATCACACTTCCATTTACTCACCTATACAGTTATACACACACCACCTCACTTATTCATACAGATACTAACGCATACGTACTCTCTTATACAATCACTGATACAAGTACACACTCATCCATAATGCAAATGTCACAATCACTCACTCTCACATATAGTTATTTATATACACCATAACTCACATTTACTGCCTTTCACATATATAGTTCCTCGCACATGTACCACTGAGACATCCATTCACTCACCAACACACCCGTACACACACTCACCCACCCACCCATACAGCTGTTTCAACATGCACTCTTAAAGCATATAGCCAGTGAATCAACCACTCACACATCTATGCACACACCTCCCACCCACCCACACACACACTCAGGTACCCATACAAATACTCAGACAACCAACCAATAACCCATATAAATACTCATGTAGCTACTCACCAACCCATGCAACAGCTTACACAACAACAGACAGACTGATACCGACATTCACACAGTTTAGTCACTAACCCATGCATTCAGTAAGACACATTTAATCACACACTTATACAGTCAACCACATACCTACTAAATCCTCCATCCAGACACTTATACACCCACTCATTCTTCAATAAACCTTTGCACATATATAATACATATTTAAACTTTTAGAAGCACACAGTCACTGGATGATGTAATCAGTGATGTCATTTCAGAGGTCATTTGAGATGTCGTCAGTGATGTCACTGACCATGTCATGATGATGTAATATGTGACATCATCAGCAGTGCATGGCGGGGCGCGAGTTATAGTTAGCTGAACTAACTATAACGGGGGAATTTCTCTGGTTTTGTACGAGTGAAATGTCCAACTAACTATAACTTTCCCTAAAACCTATGTTCTTTTCAGTGAATATATATATATATATATATATATATATATATACATATATATATATATATATATATATATATATATATATATATCACTTCTTTCCAGCAGGGCTCCAAATTGACAGAAAACCAAAGGATGGACACAGACCCAGAGTAGGCGCTTGCGGTATTATTTATTATCCATATGTCGTCGATACGCGTTTCGGCTCGGGCGAGCCTTGTTCACTCAACATGGATTCTTTTTGTGCGTAAATTTAAAGTGACCGTGTATGAAAACGTAATACCCCACGTGGTGTCAGATCAGAGTAGACATAGACAAAACACTCGCGTGTACTAACATGTATCAAAACAATTTTGTAAATACAGTTAGGAATGCACGATACAAGTAATGTAAACATCCTAGTTTGAAATACTGAAATTATATACAAAAAACTCATCCCGCTAGAAGTGTTACGTCAAGAGTCATAAAAATAAACCTCAAAGTTGACCGAGGGTAAAAGGGGTTAAGCATGTGCAAATAACAGTGCTTGATGTGAATTAACACATGTGCATTAAAAATCTACTGGTTCTTCTATGTAAACGGAGAACAATAGATAAACCAAATTGAAACATAGCGAGCAACAATGAGAAAATGGTGGTGGTGTACCAGAGATTTAGAAATTTTATACATAGGTAATTACTGTGAATTTCTACTGACAAATCAATGTAAAATACAGTTTGAAAGACCCGTAATGGCATAGTGTCCCAAAATGTAAAAACATCACACATCAAATGTAAGGTATCAGATATCAAACATCCTAGGAAGGGGGACAAAATACAAAATACATATAAGATTAAAAGCCAAAAATTTGGATCAGGAATTTCATAGACATATGCTCAGAATAGTCAGATAAGCAGATGAACAAAAGGATAATCAATTACCACATGTTGTACCCAACGCGTTTCGCCTCTGCAAAAAGGCTTGATCACGTGATCAAGCCTTTTTGCAGAGGCGAAACGCGTTGGGTTTGGCAAAGATAATAAAGCCCTTTACCTGAAAGCAAACTACGAGTGAGTGCATTCTTCACTTGGTCTGAAGAATGAAGAGACTAAGAACTTGACATATATTTATCGGCTGGATCCTGCCGAATAGACTCGCACCGCGCTGGAATATGAGCTCCTACGTCGAAAAGGGATTCAATCTGCATTTTTTATATATGTATATATATATATATATATTATCTACTGGCGGTCGCCAGTAGATAGTTATAGTTAGGACCGTGTTTCCATAGGAAATCCGCAACATTCTATTTGAAATAACTTTGGCGCCGGTTGACGAATCCTCGCAAAATTTTCAAAATAGGTGGGGCGCTCCGCTCCGCTCCTACCCTGAAAGTCTCGGGGGGGATTCGTCAAGCGGGGGCTGAGAAAAAAGAGGGGTCCCAAAACGCGTTTTCCCCATGCAATTTTCCATAGGGACCTTTAGTCCAAGTTACAGCCCGAACGGCTGAACAGAATTACTTGAAATTTGGCAGAGAGGTAGTCCTCAGCTCAGGGATGTGCCTTTTGCATATATGGAGTCAATCTGTTCAGTAGTTCCTGAGAAAATCAAAAGTAAAATCATATATATATGTGGGCGGAGCCTAACCACACATCTCATCCTGAGATCTGATTGGCTGTCCTTGGGACCAATATACATGATAGCACCTCATTAAAAAGCATTGCAGTTAATAGAAGGTTTTAAGACTTTAGTTACATTATAAATCATTTGTTGATGGTACCATACTCATTTTAGGAATTGTGGTATGTTCTAAGGTGATTTCACCATGTGAAAAAGCCTTATCATGATTGAGAGAAAAATATTTTCTCATGCTTTTCCCACAGAGGTTTGGAAGGTTATCTATAAGCTAAACTGAGAGCTTATTTTCTGTAAATTCACATTATCTTTCTCAGTCATGTGAGAATGAAGTCTGACATTCTCAGTAAAACATGTACATCCAACAAGGGCAGAGACTGTCAGTTGATTCCTTTGTGTTCTACTGCAGCTTCCCAGAGTGTTCCAAAGAACAACTAGAGCGCTAACAGTCCTACTTATGATAAACATATGGCACACCTGAAGCCATCTTGATTGGATTAAAGTGGTAACTCTTAAAACATTTAATTTAAAAAGGAACAAAATGAGGGGGTTCATTTTTCCATAAAAAGTATGATTAGTGCTGCAGAAAGAAAAATTAGGGCACATTTTGAGTGACTTCTTAAACCCTCTTCTATTTCATTAAAAAATTCTGACATGCAGACTGAAACATGCACTTTCAATACCAGCAGCAGTTTTCCCTGGTGAGCAGTAGCTTTACTACAGTGATCTAATGAGCAAAATGAGTGCTAACATTCTGAATTTATGGCAAATGTGTGACACATCTGAATGCCTTCTTGATGGAATCAAAGTACAAAACTGAAAGTATTTCCTACTGAGGAGACTGCAGTAAATGAGGAAATTAGGAAACTTCATAACAAATAAGTCTCCCAAGATGGCCACCAGAGACAAAAGAGCCCAAATGTAGCCCAAATATCACCCAGATGTAGCCCAAGTATAGCCCAATGACAGAATGTCCCAGAGTGTTCTTAAAAACAACTAGAGCACTTACTGTCTTCATTATGACAAAAGTATGGCACACCTGAAGCCATCTAGATATAATATATATATATATATATATATATATATATATATATATATATATATATATATATATATATATATATATATATATATATATATATATATATATATATATATATATTCACATATATTTATAGTGCCCCAGGGAAGTGGCTGTCCCAAGGGCAGAGGGTGCAAAGGGCCCCCTGAATTACTTTACCTTCATTTCTCTGGGAATGTTGCAGGCACACATATTTTAAAGTCCCTAGGTGAGATGGCATAATCCAGGGCTGCCAGGCGGCCCGCGCCTTTATTTAAAAGATTTTCTCGGGAAGTGGTTGTTCCCCCAGGGCATAAGTTATAGTTAACTAGGGTAACTAAAACTGCTGAATTTAGCTGGTTTTGTATGTGTGAAATTTGAGCCTATTTATAACATTCCTGTGAACTTTGTTTTTATTGCATTTCCTAACTATAACGTCCATGTAACCTTTGGTTTTTAAGTGAATTTCTATGATTTTTTTAACTAGTAAAGTTGTGGAGAAAAGGGGCGGAGCCTCCGACCAGCTCTCAGGAATCCTGCTGTTTTGGACTTACTAGAGGTGACAGGAAGAGTACGTGGCCCCCAATGACCCTCAGCATCTCAGGGGACTTCGTTCCCCAATCAGTAGTACATCATGAGGCGCATTTGCAGAGTGGTGGAGAAAGGGGGCATGGTCTCTGACAACCTCTCAGAAATATCACTATTTGTACTTACTAGAGGTAACAGGAGGGCTTGTTGTACCCCAAGGTACCTCATCATCCAAGGGGACTTCATCCCCAACTAACAGTGCACCAGAAGGGACGTTTGCAGAGAGGTTGTGAAAGGGGGGAGAGCAGTGTTGTCCAATCTTGAAGGTGGGTCAGGCCCGTGTGGATACTGCCCGTCTTCAAGATCCATTTCAATTCCTCTTTGTTGAGCAGTTGTGAGAGGTCAGCTCCCCTCGGGGGTACTTTCACCACACTGATTATTGTCCAACGTATGTCATCTTCAGTGTGATCCAAGGTTTCAAAATGTTCTACCAATGGGGCATTTGGTGTTTTGCAACGAAGCCTGCTCCGGTGTTGGCAGATCCTGATCCGGATCCTTTGTGTCGTCTGCCCAAGGTAAATCTTGTCGCACGGGCAAAAAATAGCATAGATAACATTGCTAGTGTTACAGTTGGAAAATTCTCTAAGTACAGATTTTATGGTACCAAACACAAATTCCTCGCAATCAGAAGTGAATCTACAGACAGTGCAGTTCCCACATTTTGTGTGTCCTGTTAGTCGTGGGAGACCCCAATGATCATGGAGTGTGCCTGTGCTGGGCAAAAATGGTAGTGCAGCTCTGACCAGATGGTCCTTAATCCCTTCGGTGCTAGGCCTTTTCCCCCTGTGCTAAGCCTTTTTTGGGATATTTGGGGTAGTGCGTGCTTAGGCCCCTGTAACATTTTGATCACATAAGGTATCCACGCCAAATTTGCGTCCTTTTCTTCCAACATTATGGGGATTCCAAAGGTACCCAGGGTTTGTGGATTCCCCTGAAGGGGTCCCAGAAATTAGCCAAAATACAGCAAAAAAGATTTTTGGTGAGAAAAATGGGAAAAACGGGCTGCAAATGAAAGCGTCTGGGTTTTTCTCTGCAAATGGTATCAAAGAAGTGGTTGTGGGGTTGAAATCACCATTTTCCCAGCTTTTAGGGAATGACAGACTTTTGTCAGAAAACCAACATTTTTTACACAGTTTTGGCATTTTTCTGGGACATAGCCTTTTTTGCTATTTTTTGTGCTTTCAACCTCCTTCCAGTTAATGGTAGAAATGGGTGTGAAAGCAATAATGGATAGCTATACATTTTAGAAAAGTAGATAAAATTCTGAATTCAGCAAGGGGTCATTTGTGTAGATCCATCAAGGTTTCTTTATAGAAACTAACAGTTAAATATAGGAAAAATTGAAAATTAGTTTAAAAAAAACAGCCTTTTGTGTCAACGTTTTTACCTGTAACTTCTTCTAATTATGACAGCTCTTTGAACGCAATATACCGTTACATCCGCTGGACCTTCCTAGTTGTGGGGATATATAGGACTTGTAGGTTTACCAAGAACCCGACGAACCCAGAGTCAAAAACAGAGCAGCAATTTGCAATGGTTTTTTATTATGTTCCGGGTACATAGCAATTATTGTGGGAAAATGTATACATGGAAAAATCGGTATGAAACGGCGCAAAACGCAATGTGGACACACCTCAATTTTGCAGAGAAAAATTACCCTTTTTTGGCAAAGTGCTTAGCTGTAGTTTTTGAACCCTAGCTCTGCTGGCACCTATGGAAACCTACCAAACCTATACATTTTTGAAAACTAGACACACAAGGGAATCCAGGATGGGGTGACTTGACTGCCTCCCACCAGGGTCTGTTACCCAGAATCCCTCGCAAACCTAAACAATTGTCCAAAAAACCACAATTTCTCCACATTTCTGTGGTGGAAAGTTCTGGAATCTGAGTAGATCCACAATTTTCCACACACCACGCATTCCCCAAAGTCTTACAAGAAAAACGGTACCTCACTTGTGCGGGTCGGCCTAGTGCCCGCGACAGGAAACGGCGCAAAACGCAACGAGGTCACACCTCAATTTTGCAGTGAAAAATGTCCCTTTTTTGGCAAAGTGCCTAGCTGTAGTTTTTGAACCCTAGCTCTGCGGGCACCTTGGGAAACCTAGCAAACCTATACATTTTTGAAAACTAGACACCCAGGGGAATCCAGGATGGGGTGACTTGACTACCTCCCACCAGGGTCTGTTACCCAGAAACCCTTGCAAACCTAAACAATTGTCCAAAAAAACACTTTTTCCCCACAATTCTGTGGTGGAAAGTTCTGGAATCTGCGTGGATCCACAAACTTCCACCCACCCCGCGTTCCCCAAAGTCTTTTGAGAAAAATGATACCTCACTTGTGTGGGTTGGCCCAGTGCCCGTGACAGGAAACGGCGCAAAACACAACGTGGTCACACCTCAATTTCGCAGTGAAAAATGACCCTTTTTTGGCAAAGTGCCTAGCTGTAATTTTTGAACCCTAGCTCTGCGGGCACCTTGGCAAACCTAGCAAACCTATACATTTTTGAAAACTAGACACCCAGGGGAATCCAGGATGGGGTGACCTGACTGCCTCCCACCAGGGTCTGTTACCAAGAATCCCTTGCAAACCTAAAAAATTCTCAAAAACAACACATTGTCCCCACATTTCTGTGGTGGAAAGTTCTGGAATCTGCGTGGATCCACAAATTTCCACCCACCCCGCGTTCCCCAAAGTCTTACGAGAAAAATGATACCTCACTTGTACGGGTCGGCGTAGTTCACGCGACAGGAAACGGCGCAAAACGCCACAAGGTCACACCTCAATTTTGCAGTGAAAAATGACCCTTTTTTGGCAAAGTGCCTAGCTGTAGTTTTTGAACCCTAGCTCTGCGGACACCTTGGGAAACCTAGCAAACCTATACATTTTCGAAAACTAGACACCCAGGGGAATCCAGGATGGGGTGACTTGACTGCCTTCCACCAGGGTCTGTTACCCAGAATCCCTTGCAAACCTAAACAAGTGTCCAAAAAACACATTTTCCCCACATTTCTGTGGTGGAAAGTTCTGGAATCTGCGTGGATCCACAAATTTCCACCCACCCCGCGTTCCCCAAAGTCTTACGAGATAATTGGTACCTCCCTTGTGTGAGTCGGCCTAGTGCCTGCAACACCAAACGGCGCCTCAATTTTGCTGTGAAAAATTACCCTTTTTTGGCAAAGTGCCTAGCTGTCGTTTTTTAATCCTAGCTCTGCCGGCACCTAGGGAAACCTAGCAAACCTATCCATTTTTGAAAACTAGACAGCCAGGGAAATCCAGGATCGGGTGACTTGACTGACTCCCACCAGGTTCTGTTATCCAGAAACCATTGCACACCTAAAAAATTGTCCAAAAAAACACATTTTTCTCACATTTCTGTGGTGTAACGTTCCGGAATCTGCGTGGATCCACAAATCTCCACCCACCCCACGACAGGCAAGGGCCCCAAACATTTTTTGATAGGCAATGTTGATGTCGCCTCACTACGTTTTGGGCCCTTGCCTGTTGCGGGTACTTGGGCCTCCCACACAAGTATGGCACCATTTTTACTGGGAGACCTGAGGAAACGCTGGGTGGTGGGAAATTTGTGTGAGCCCGGTGATGCCACAACTTTCCCACACAAAAATGTGTGAAAAATTTGATTTTTTCCAGCTAAAATTGAGGTTTACAGGGGATTCTGGGTAGGGAAACGCTGGGGGATTCACATAAGCCATACCTCCCTGGAAGCCCCCGGGTGTCTAGTTTTCAGAAATGTGTGGGTTTGGTAGGTTTACCTAGATGGCCGCCGAGCACGGGGCCAAAAACCCAGGTGACCCCCCCTTGCAAAACCAGGTGGTTTTGATATAGGCAATTTTGATGTCGCCTCACTACGTATGGGCCCTTGCCTGTCGCGGGTACTTATGCCTCCCACACAAGTGAGGCACTATTTTCACCGGGAGACCTGGGGGAACACTGGGTGGTGGGACATTTGTATGAGCCCGGTGATGCCACAACTTTCCCACACAAAAATGAGTGAAAAAAGTGATTTTTTTCAGCTAAAAATGAGGTTTGCAGGGGATTCTGGGTAAGTAAACGTTGGGGGATCCACACAAGCCATACCTCCCTGGAAGCCCCCGGTGTCTACTCTAAAAAAATGTATGGGTTTGGTAGGTTTCCCTAGATGGCCGCCAAACACGGGGCCAAAAATACAGGTGACCCCACTTGCAAAACCATATCGTTTTGACATAATTAGTTGTTTGTTTCTACAGTGTGAGAATTTCGGCACAATATTGCAAGTAAAATGTGACAGACATTTTGAGGTTTGCAGGACATTGTGGATAAAAGAAATTTTTGGAACTCACAAGAGAGACATCAGCATGAACTCCCATGGGTTTACGACAATATCTACAGTTGGTAGGTTATTCTTAGATGGAATGTACACCTTGGCAGAGAAACTAAAAAGACAAAGATTCCTGCACAGCCATCTATTCCTCAAATTCACACACATACTGGTTGGATTTGGCACGAGGGCGAGTGATGGTTCAGTATATAAAATTTTATTAAAAAGAGATTTCACAAAAATGAAATGCACTGTCAATAATTAAATGAACAAAAAACTGAACCAGTGACTCGCAGCCCATGAGCTGTAAAGCCACGGCAAGGCACCAACCGCTTTACAGGCCATTCACTCACCTTTCATACGTGATACACACAAGACCATTCACACCACCAGGCACAAAAACAACACATTACAACATTCACAAAAAGGGACAAGGTACACCCTGCTTCAGAAAGACAACTATTACTGCACAGCCATCTAATCCTGAAACACACACACATACTGGTTGGATTTGGCACAAGGGTGAGTGATGGTTCAGTATATACAATTGTATTAGCAAGTGATTTCACAACAATGAAATGCACTGTTAATAATTGAAAGGGCGAAAAACTGAACCATTGACTCACAGCTCGTGAGCTGTAAAGCCATGACAAGGCACCAATCTCTTTACAGGCCATTCATACACCTTTCATACGTGTGACACATACAAAACCATTCACACCGCCAGCCGCGGGCCCATCACATTACAACACTCACACCAGCAGACAGCGCCATTTAAGGGCCCATCACTTTCACACGCCCACATTCCTGACACAGCAACCACACAAGCTGATGGATTGCGTGGAGTGGCACTCAGCTAGCAGTGTGTGTAGTGACCAGCAGCAAGTCACTACTCACACACCGCAAGCCGAGCACCAGTCCACGCACACCGCTAACCAAACACCAGTCCACGCACACCGCCAGCCAAGCGCCAATCCACGCACACCGCCAGCCAAGCGCCAGTCCACGCACACCACCAGCCAAGCGCCAGTCCAGGCACACCACCAGCCAAGCACCAGTCCATGCACACCGCCAGCCAAGCACCAGTCCACGCACACCGCCAGCCAAGCTCCAGTCCACGCACACCACCATCACATTTAGGATTTTTTTTTTAGACAAACATAAAAACACAAACAAATTGCAAATAGATAAACATCTACTAACACAAAATCTGAAACTAAATACATTGCACTAATGCCAACCTTGAAACAGAATCAAATTTTTTAAAAGAATACAGACCAGGCAGTTCACTTTACCACTCATGGATACTCCCAAAAATTCTTTTGCGTGTGGTACGCTCTAAAACAAGCAGGGACACACAGCCCAGGGATAGAAGGACACTCGGGCAGTACATACAAGTCTCCTTCCGCATACCTCTTCGCCAACAGACTCTACATCTCCTAGTGGGACAGTCTTTTGAGGATGTGGGAGGAATGAAATCAGGAAAGTGGTGATCTTTCAATCGAAAACCAAAGGAAATGATGGATGGAGTGTTGAACATTGCAAGGACTCACCCCCAGTCAACTGATCTGGGTTTAATCCATCACCGTTCTTTAGCCCACTCTGCCATCCCAGTTCAGACATGGCCATATGCAAATCAGTCTGACCCTGTGCCTCATGGGAACAGTCCAGCCCGAACTGCCAAGCCATGTCTTCCCTGGACCGGAAACAAGCTTCCTAGGACCGGTTTCTGGCATTTCAGCCGTCTTCAGCCAGGCTTGCTTGAATCCAGTGGCAAAGTGAGCAAGGGACTCACGTCTGAGCATACCCTGCCAACTTATGGCGAACAAAGCAAAAACCAAAGGAAATGATGGACGGAGTGTTGAACATTGCAAGCACTCACCCCCAGTCAACTGATCTGGGTTTATTCCATCACCGTTCTTTAGCCCACTCTGCCACCCCAGTTCAGACATGGCCATATGCAAATCAGTCTGACCCTGTGCCTCATGGGAAGAGTCCAGCCCGAACTGCCAAGCCATGTCGTCTCTGGACCGGAAACAAGCTTCCTAGGACCGGTTTCTGGCATTTCAGCCGTCTTCAGCCAGGCTTGCTTGAATCCAGTGGCAAAGTGAGCAAGGGACTCACGTCTGAGCATACCCTGCCAACTTATGGCGAACAAAGCAAAAACCAAAGGAAATGATGGACGGAGTGTTGAACATTGCAAGCACTCACCCCCAGTCAACTGATCTGGGTTTAATCCATCACCGTTCTTTAGCCCACTCTGCCACCCCAGTTCAGACATGGCCATATGCAAATTAGTCTGACTCTGTGCCTCATGGGAACAGTCCAGCCCGAACTGCCAAGCCATGTCTTCCCTGGACCGGAAACAAGCTTCCTAGGACCGGTTTCTGGCATTTCAGCCATCTTCAGCCAGGCTTGCTTGAATCCAGTGGCAAAGTGAGCAAGGGACTCACGTCTGAGCATACCCTGCCAACTTATGGCGAACAAAGCAAAAACCAAAGGAGATGATGGACGGAGTGATGAACATTGCAAGCACTCACCCCCAGTCAACTGATCTGGGTTTAATCCATCACCGTTCTTTAGCCCACTCTGCCACCCCAGTTCAGACATGGCCATATGCAAATCAGTCTGACCCTTTGCCTTATGGGAACAGTCCAGCCCGAACTGCCAAGCCATGTCTTCCCTGGACCAGAAACAAGCTTCCTAGGACCGGTTTCTGGCATTTCAGCCGTCTTCAGCCAGGCTTGCTTGAATCCAGTGGCAAAGTGAGCAAGGGACTCACGTCTGAGCATACCCTGCCAACTTATGTCGCACAACGCAAAAACCAAAGGAAATGATGGACGGAGTGTTGAACATTGTAAGCACTCACCCCCAGTCAACTGATCTGGGTTTAATCCATCACCGTTCTTTAGCCCACTCTGCCACCCCAGTTCAGACATGGCCATATGCAAATCAGTCTGACCCTGTGCCTCATGGGAACAGTCCAGCCCGAACTGCCAAGCCATGTCTTCCCTGGACCAGAAACAAGCTTCCTAGGACCGGTTTCTGGCATTTCAGCCATCTTCAGCCAGGCTTGCTTGAATCCAGTGGCAAAGTGAGCAAGGGACTCACGTCTGAGCATACCCTGCCAACTTATGGCAAACAAAGCAAAAACCAAAGGAAATGATGAACGGAGTGTTGAACATTGCAAGCACTCACCCCCAGTCAACTGATCTGGGTTTAATCCATCACCGTTCTTTAGCCCACTCTGCCACCCCAGTTCAGACATGGCCATATGCAAATCAGTCTGACCCTGTGCCTCATGGGAACAGTCCAGCCCGAACTGCCAAGCAATGTCTTCCCTGGACCGGAAACAAGCTACCTAGGACCGGTTTCTGGCATTTCAGCCGTCTTCACGCAGGCTTGCTTGAATCCAGTGGCAAAGTGAGCAAGGGACTCACGTCTGAGCATACCCTGCCAACTTATGGCGAACAAAGCAAAAACCAAAGGAAATGATGGACGGAGTGTTGAACATTGAAAGCCCTCACCCCCAGTCAACTGATCTGGGTTTAATCCATTACCGTTCTTTAGCCCACTCTGCCACCCCAGTTCAGACATGGCCATATGCAAATCAGTCTGACCCTGTGCCTCATGGGAACAGTCCAGCCCAAACTGCCAAGCCATGTCTTCCCTGGACCGGAAACAAGCTTCCTAGGACCGGTTTCTGGCATTTCAGCCGTCTTCAGCGAGGCTTGCTTGAATCCAGTGGCAAAGTGAGCAAGGGACTCACGTCTGAGCATACCCTGCCAACTTATGGCGAACAAAGCAAAAACCAAAGGAAATGATGGACGGAGTGTTGAACATTGCAAGCACTCACCCCCAGTCAACTGATCTGGGTTTAATCCATCACCGTTCTTTAGCCCACTCTGCCACCCCAGTTCAGACATGGCCATATGCAAATCAGTCTGACCCTGTGCCTCATGGGAACAGTCCAGCCCGAACTGCCAAGCCATGTCTTCCCTGGACCGGAAACAAGCTTCCTAGGACTGGTTTCTGGCATTTCAGCCGCCTTCAGCCACGCTTGCTTGAATCCAGTGGCAAAGTGAGCAAGGGACTCACGTCTGAGCATACCCTGCCAACTTATGGCAAACAAAGCAAAAACCAAAGGAAATGATGGACGGAGTGTTGAACATTGCAATCACTCACCCCCAGTCAACTGATCTGGGTTTAATCCATCACCGTTCTTTAGCCCACTCTGCCACCCCAGTTCAGACATGGCCATATGCAAATCAGTCTGACCCTGTGCCTCATGGGAACAGTCCAGCCCGAACTGACAAGCCATGTCTTCCCTGGACCGGAAACAAGCTTCCTAGGACCAGTTTCTGGCATTTCAGCCGTCTTCACGCAGGCTTGCTTGAATCCAGTGGCAAAGTGAGCAAGGGACTCACGTCTGAGCATACCCTGCCAACTTATGGCGAACAAAGCAAAAACCAAAGGAAATGATGGACGGAGTGTTGAACATTGCAAGCACTCACCCCCAGTCAACTGATCAGGGTTTAATCCATCACCGTTCTTTAGCCCACTCTGCCACCCCAGTTCAGACATGGCCATATGCAAATCAGTCTGACCCTGTGCCTCATGGGAACAGTCCAGCCCGTTCTGCCAAGCCATGTCTTCCCTGGACGGGAAACAAGCTTCCTAGGACCGGTTTCTGGCATTTCAGCCATCTTCAGCCAGGCATGCTTGAATCCAGTGGCAAAGTGAGCAAGGGACTCACGTCTGAGCATACCCTGCCAACTTATGGCGAACATTGCAAAAATCAAAGGACCTGGACGGTTCCCATGAGGCACAGGGCCAGACTGATTTGCATATGGCCATGTCTGAACTGGGGTGGCAGAGTGGGCTAAAGAACGGTGATGGATTAAACCCAGATCAGTGTTTGCAATGTTCAACACTCCGTCCACCATTTCCTTTGGTTTTTGGATCTTTCAATAGAGCCACATCCTCCACCACTCCAACTCTAGGAACACTTGCCTGTTCCACAACAACAAGGCTGCCTATCACAGATTGCTGAAACTGAACAAAAGTCGACTTTGATGCAGGAGAACACTCCTTGAACACAACAAAAGCATTGAAAGTTGCTAAATTAAAGAGATGGATTGCCAACTTCTTATACCAAACGTAAGCCTTACGAATAGCAGTGTAAGGTTCCAACCTCTGATCTACTCTATCAACACCACCCATGTGCTTATTGTAGTCTAAAATGCACACAGGTTTGTGCACTTCAGAAATCTGACCCCAAACAGCCACAGGTGAAGTACTCTCATCATGGATGGTAGTCAGCATGTACACATCCCTCCTGTCCACAAATTTCACAGCTAGTAGTTCATCACTACGCAAGGAACTGCACTGTACCCTCTGAAGTTTTCTGCAAAGAAGCTCTTTTGGATAACCTTTATGGTTAGAGCAGATTGTGCCACAAGCAAAAATGTCCACTTTGAACAATTCCTTAAACAATTGCACAGCAGTGTAGAAGTTATCAAGGTACAAATGGTGGCCTCTGTTAAACAGTCCTCTAGCAAGATCCCACACAATTTTCTCAGAAACTCCAAAAGTGGATGGACAACCAGGGGGGGGGTCAATAGTGGAATCCGTACCAGTGTACACACGGAAATTAAAAACATATCCTGTCCTACTCCCAGACAACATATACAGCTTAATTCCATAGTGTGCCCTCTTGCTAGGGATGTACTGCCTAAAAACCAAATGGCCCTTGAACAAGACCAAAGACTCATCAATAGATATTTCTTTCCCTGGAGTATAGATCTCTGACAATCGATCTACAAAGTGATCAAGAACAGGCCGAATCTTAAAAAGACGGTCAAATTCAGGGTGATCTCGTGGCAACGCCAAAGAATTATCAACAAAATGCAGCATCCGTAGCAAAAGTAAATACCGATCACAAGTCATAACTGCAGGAAATATGGCCGTTGCCATCAAGGGACTGGTAGACCAATATGAAGCCATGGACGGCTTCCTTATCAAACCCATCAATAAAGTCAAACCCAAAAACTTCTTCATCTCTTCCAAATTTGTGGGAGTCCACCGGGTAGCTCTAGAGTGGGGCTTAAGTTTGTCACTGTTGTCCCTCAAAAACTGTTCAGCATACAAATTAGTCTGCTCAACCATCTCATCCAAAAATACATCATCCATAAACAACTTAAAAAA
The DNA here is from genome assembly GCF_964204655.1 of Triturus cristatus. Taxonomy (NCBI): domain Eukaryota; kingdom Metazoa; phylum Chordata; class Amphibia; order Caudata; family Salamandridae; genus Triturus; species Triturus cristatus. Next base: position 554,113,469 of record NC_140581.1, read on the forward strand.
CTGTATAGGCAAAAACATTTCACAATCCACTCTACACCCTGCATCACCACTAAAGGCAGGCAACACCGGCTACACCATGTTTGGATCAACCCAGAGTCCAGCACTTCCAGTAGGAAGCCTAGCAGCATCAGGCTGCAATCCAGATGCCTCTTACACCATCGGCACAGCAGTATCCTCCTCTAAAACAGGCACTTCATCCGCACTGAGAGTAGCTTCATCTGCACTGAGAGTACCTTCATCATCCGATGATTCCATGTGGAGAGAAAACTCACTGCCTGAATGTTCTCCTCCCTCCTCTCCCTCAGACGAGACGCACTGTCAGTCTCATAATCCTGCTCAGAGGAAGATTCAAGAAGCATACCAACCACTTGCTGAGCAGTCATTCTACGGCTAGCCATACTGCTTACTAATAAAAGTAACTTGTCAAACAAGTCAACAACAACAAACAAACACTTTGAAAAAGTCAACAACAACAAACACTTTGAAAAATAAGTGATAAACAAAATGCACCTTTATCAGAACTACCTATATACTCCAAATAGATACCACTCACTTGCTAGAAGCAACTAAATTCACCACCACCTACTCTGCACAGACATGTATGGATCAACAATATCCCACTAAAAAAGAAAGAGAAAAGAAAATTACACATAAGACAATGCAAAACACATCGCAAAAAATTCCATGCACAAAACACTAACTAAATAAGCTGCCATTATGACACCACTTACAAAAACATTTATCCATACATGACAAAAATACTCATTTGGAGAAAATACAACAAAAATGTTTTTCTTACCAAAAAAATGCAACTGCGCAAAACTGCAGAACACCACTGTCGAAATCGCAAACAGAATAAAACATTACAATCACATATGCAAATAATGCACCAGTCCACACACAATCCACCAGCCAAGCTAAGGGGTAGGTGGGCCTAAGAGTATAAATAAAATATTCACCCCCATAAAAGGGGAGCAACCCTTGCCCTTGAGGCCACTCCCAAACACAAAAATGTAAAAAAAAAAACAAGTGTCTAGTGGCTTCTGCCCCCTAGAGGGAAGATGGGCCTAAAAAAAAAAATCCTGGGTGGACTAGTGGCCCTGCAAAAAAACAAATCAGCCAATCTGCCCCTCAGGGTGGGAGAAATGGTTAAATTAATGCTCACCAAATGGGAGCAACCCTTGCCCAAGCGGCCACGCCCCACAAAAAAATCCCTTGTGGTCTAGTGGGCCCAATTTTTAAAAAAACATGGCGATCTGGCCCCCTGCGGGGCAGACACAGCCACAAATATTGAGCCCAAAGGAGAGTGACCCTTGCCCAAGGGGTCTCTCTCCACAAATAACTCCCTGGTGGCCTAGTGGGCCCTACATTAAACAAGCATTTGCAATGCAATCGGTCTCGCCTTTGGGACCTTATATGTACTTAGCTATGCAGCACATTAGCCTGCGACAGCGGACCCTCAGGAAACGCACCAGCCTCACAGACCTAACACCAGACAATGGACAATGTCATTGCCCACTACAGGCTCAAAAGGACAACAATCCTACGCATCCATCATCGCCCAACAGGCTGATAGCACCAACACAGTGGACAACCAACATCCCGCCTCAGACAAAGCTGCTGTATGGAGTGTAGTCGACAGTGGACGCAACAATGTCACCCCAGCCAGTGGGGAAGATCGCGGAAATGTAGCTTGTTACGTTCCCCCTGTAAGAGTGAGCGGAGTGGGCTGGCCCGGCGTACGCCAGGCCAGCATAGGGGTGTGAATAAAAAGCACATAGCTCTGGGCGTGGTTCTCTTCCGGAATGCCAAAAGTCTCTGCCAAGGCGGGGCCTCTCACCTCACCAGGAGGCCGACGCCGTTGTCGTGAGTGGAGTTGCCTGCAATCCTGTGCGCCTGCTGTACCCCGTGCCACTGGTCCCCGAACCTGTCTTGCCCACCCCTGCGCACTCAGGCCTCACTGCTCACCTGCCGACACTGGCGTGTGTCAAGGAGGGCCCACCACGTGCCGATGCAACCTCCAAGCCCGGGGCCCACGACCTTGGCAGCCTGCTCAGACCATCATGGCCTCCTCGAGCAAGGCCCGTAGTCCTCCATTCTTGTTGACGTACTCCACCGGCATACATAGCGAACAAGTACGTCACACACTTGGAACTGAGTCTTGATTACACAGTGGCAGAGTACATATTTATGGCTGATTTTATGTCACTACACTCCCTTCGATGTGGTGGCACCAGGTCTGTGTATAGCATTCCAACCACAAGTGTCTGTGGGCCCTTGCGGACTACTGCCCTCGGCCCACACTGTGCTTGAGTAGGTCACACATTTGGAACTGAGTCTTGATTTCATTATGGCAGAGTTCATATCATTGCACGCCAGGAGAGGTGTAAGAGGAAGACGCATTTCAGTCTCGAGGAAAAAAGGATCATCTCAACGGAGGTGATCGAGCACTATCTTAACAACTGCCCTGGTGTCACTAACTGTGTGCATCGCAAGCCGACGACACGTGCTTGTGGGCCCCTGCTGACCGCTGCCTCCGGCCTACACTGCAGTCGAGTAGGTCACACATTTGAGACTGAGTCTTGATTATACAATGTCCGAGTACACACATCAATGCAGAGTTTAAATCACTAAACTGCCTTTGATGTGGTGACACCAATTCTGTGCATAGCATATCAACCACACATGTCTGTGGGCCCTTGTTGACTACGCCTTCGGCCTATACTGTGGTCCAGCAGGCCTCACACCAATCCAATCCAGTTCATACCAGGCAGGACACGGCATCTTCATTGACTGAACACCCGCTCAGCTCTGGTGCTTCTAGCTCCGTCAACCACAAGTCACTCCCACATGCCATTTCAACATTGTGTGTTAGAGTTCCAGGAGGAGCTCACTGAACAGCGGTTGGCCAGCGCTGACCTCTGCTTCGGGCCACACTGCGGTCGAGTAGGTCATACTTTCAGAACTCAGTCTTGATTTATTATTAGCAGATTTGATGTCATTGTACAGGCCTCATCGCAGACTGCATCCCCTTACAGCTGCTCTGCCACTAAGTCTGCTCCCCGACATCCATGGACACTTTCTGGCTGAACTTTAGTGGCGACTGAGTCTATGGACTGGGGGTTGTCTTCATCATCATGTCGGTGATACTGACTTGGTGGCACAAATGAGGCTGTAGCATTCCACTCCTCCATTTGCCGCTTCCGGACGGCTTCTGCCCTCTGGATCACGCCCTGGAGGACACCTTCCACTGTCCCCCGCAACACTCCGCTACAGTCACCTTCGACATCGTCGAGGACCCGCTCAGCTTGTGTGGCCCATCTCACTGCACTGCAAGTCACCGTCCCATGGTGGTGTGCCTGTGCCAGCCGCAGTGCATCCAGGGCCACTAACTCTGTGCAGCTCAAGTCATGGACCCTGTCTGATTGTCTATTGGATGGCACTTGTGTCAATGGCCTGGGGCTCATCATTCCCATGTGTCTGTGGCCCTGCGCTGTTTGCTGCCTCTGGCCTCAACTGCGGTCCACCTGGGCTCACACATCAAATCGAGTCCTGACCTGCCCATACGTCGCATCACCGCAGGATGCACACGTAGCCACCGCCAGGACCAACTCCAAACAACAGGTGCCAGATTCGGAAGTGTCTTACTGCCAGACTATCAGAGCTGCTTAGATGTGTCGTGGGTGCCATCATCAGCTTGATACCCTGCTCAGCTCTTCAGGTGCCACTAACTCAGTGCACCACAACTCATGGACCATTCTGGATGCATATTGGGTGAACACTGTACTTTCTCCGGCTACCACCATGATGCTTCACAGTTGTTTCTGTAATGCTGGTGTTTTCTGTTTCCGCTTTAATTGTGATCACTGTTCAAGTTGTTGCCAGAACCAACGACTCCATGAGGGCTGGCTTACACTTACCCCACACACATCCAGCACAGGCGTCACTGTACATATGACCCTGGCAATAAAGGTGTCGAGCGCACATGCCCGTAGCCAGTTCAATGAACGATCTCAGTGTGTCCGTGTGCTCATGATGTATGCATTAGGGCCCCGGGCACTACATCATTACCTTGCGCCGTATACAGCGGACACAGCCATGTCACCGCAGGCAGCAGGTGGACCTTGCACATATCGCTTTGTCATCCCCCACTCAATACGTACGAGGAGTGAACTGGGCCTGCGTACACCAGTCCAGTGTGGGGGTGTGTAAGATTATCCCATGGCTCGGGGTGTGGTTAAGTACTGGAAATGTGCAAAGGCATGTGCCTCTGTCGCAGTGTGGCCTCAGTTGGGGAGTGTAGGTGGTCCTTGATGGGACACAGACACCCATGCAGGTGATGTAGTGTGGCTACCATGAGGTCAAACCCCACCCACACCTGATCGACCACCCCCTTCTGGCAGTCTGACACCTGGCCTTGGAATGCGATGTGTGCTTCAGTGGGCTGCCGTGGTGGTGGGTGCATCCAGCTGTGTGGTCGGTGCAGGGGGTGGGGTATCCTTGATGCAGCTGGGCTGCCCTGCTCCTGGAGGTCAATTGCCCAAGCTGTCCATGTACTGTTGTAGGGCGTCGGTGTCGAAAGTGTGGAGGTCCTCTTCAGCATCACTGTTGAGTTGTCTGGTCTGCTCTGCTGGAGGTTTTGTTTGTCCCTCTGCAATGTGAAGGGGAGATGCTTTTTGATATTGTTTTAGCATGTGTGTTGACGCATTGTTCAAGTTTACATACGGACTGCATGGCAATGTACATTGTGACTGTTTGGGTGGAGTGGACTATATGATGCGGGACAGTGGACATTTGGACTACTTGACGTAGGTGAGGTTGTACACATAATTTTTTTTCTCACAGTTTCCTGCTATGTCAGATGTGATTGGCCATTTTCTACACACAAGTGGTGAGTTCCGTGCTCTCCATGCCACTGGAATCAAGCTATCCTGGCGGAAGAGGGGTGAAACCCCGAAACCAGTCCTAGGATGCTTGGTTCCAGTCCAGGGAGGACCTGGCTTGGCAGTTCGGGCTGGACTGTGTCCATGAGGCACAGGGTCAAGACTGATTTGCATATGGCAGGGTTCAAACTGGAATGGCATGGTGAGCAAAAAAAAAATGGATTTAGGCCCAGATCTCTGTACTGGGGTGAATGTATGACATTGTTCTGCATTCTGTCCATCAACTGTTGTTTTTGCATTTGTCACCCCGAGTGGGATGGGTATGCTCAGACATGAGTCCAGTGCTCTCCATGCCACTGGAATCAAGCTATCCTGGCTGAAGAGGGGTGAAACCCTGAAACCGGTCCTAGGATGCTTGGTTCCAGTCCAGGGAGGACCTGGCTTGGCAGTTCGAGCTGGACTGTTCCCATGAGGCACAGGGTCAAGACTGATTTGCATATGGCTGGGTTCAAACTGGAATGGCATGGTGAGCAAAAAAAACATGGATTTAGGCCCAGATCTCTGTACTGGGGTGAATGTATGACATTGTTCTGCATTCTGTCCATCAACTGTTGTTTTTGCATTTGTCACCCCGAGTGGGACGGGTATGCTCAGACATGAGTCCCGTGCTCTCCATGCCACTGGAATCAAGCTATCCTGGCTGAAGAGGGGTGAAACCCCGAAACTGGTCCTAGGACGCTTGGTTCCAGTTCAGGGAGGACCTGGCTTGGCAGTTTGGGCTGGACTGTTCCAATGAGGCACATGGTCAAGACTGATTTGCATATGGCTGGGTTCAAACTGGAATGGCATGGTGAGCAAAAAAATGATGGATTTAGGCCCAGATCTCTGTACTGGGGTGAATGTATGACATTGTTCTGCATTCTGTCCATCAACTGTTGTTTTTGCGCTCGTCATGTAGTGTCAGTTGCATTGTCAGTGTGGCTCACAAATACGCATCTTTGCTGTGTTTCGCATGGGTGAATCTGTGTGTTATGGAATTGGTGATGTGTGGGGTGGGACTCCTTTGGGCATATGGTAGATGGGGGCCTACTTGCTGTTTGTATCTGTGCTGTAGTGTGCCATGGGTATGAGGGACATGATCTAGGGTCATTGTGGGTCTGCGGTGTGCTACACGTCATTGTGCATGTGTACCATTGTGCCCATCACCCCCTGTTCCCCCAGTCCCTGGTCGTTACTTACCCTGTTGATATTGTGTCAGGTCATGTCGGGCTGTGTCTGGACTCCTGACTCCTTGCACCGTCTTCACACTGATGCCTGTGTCCTCCATTTGCTCCAGCTCCTCCTGTGGCACACGACTCCCACCTCCAGTCGCCATTGCTGCCTTCCTGTTGGCAGTGGGTTTGTGCTTGGTTTGGCTTTTCACATCATGCCAGCGCCTCTTGTCCTCCTCCACTGACCTCCTCGACACTCCGACTGCATTCACGTTTGTCATAGTGACGTTCAGTGGATGGTAGTGTTCTGTCACCTCCGTGACGCTGATCTGGTTTTCCTGCGGACTGCACCCCGTCTGCCTCTTCCTCTTCTACTTGGCCTTCCTTGACCACAAGGTTCCTTGCTGTTGGTCTGTGGGGCCTGTGGTGTTCGCGTCGGCCTCTGCACTCGGTCGGGTGCATCCATGGTGCTATGCAGTTTCTTTTTTACACCCTTTTTTTGTTGCTTTTATAGTGTATTTTCCTGCATGACGCGTGGGAATTGCAGGCCTGTCGCTGGTTTTCACTGATTTTTGTATCGTGATTGGCCTCATCGCAGCTTTTTTTGCGTTCATGTTTCGCATTTTTGCGGCATCACGTTGACTTTATCGCGGACATTTGACGCATTATCGTGAGCCTATGGCATGGTACCGCTGGTTTGAGAATACCACGTTACCACTGTGTTATTATCCCGTGATGGACTGTAATGTGCAAAGTTGCGTTAAGCTAATTTTGCAATGATTATCACACGTTCTTCAGAATATTCCCCCGTGTCTGTAATGACACTGCTCACTGAAGTCCTGTTGTGAAGTTTACTAATGCGTCACACTGGCAAGGCACCTCCTGGATTCACTACTAACCACTGACACCCAGGGTTCTCGTCGCGGCAAGGACACCTTCACTGTCCATCCTTTTGAGGTACTTAGGTTCCGTGCCATAAGATGAGAAATAACGCCACCTGCTATTTGTAGCGCTTAGAGGTGGAGGGTATGATATAAGAATTACAAGTTATTATAATAAAAGTCACCTAATTTGGCAAAGCCACTCATTTAGATGATGTGGCGCATTGGAGAGCCGTGTTTGAGTCAACTAAATGAGCCCCCCCAAAAAAATAGACGTTGTAGCACAGCTCGTATATACATATTTATTTAAGGAAGGACCCCCATATTTCCAAAGTGTCTTTGGTCTGCCCGAGCCCTATTACAGCGCTCTCCTCACAGTCCGATCCTTGGACCGGGTCTGCAGACAGGCCGAGGGCTGTGCAGAGAATACAGCCGCTGGTCTGCAGGCCACTCATCGCCATGGGGTAGGTGGTGATTACAGCCGGCGGTATCTGGAAGATGGTGATAACGAGCCACGCACTTCAAATGGAGGAGAATGATCCTCTCAGGGATGTATAGTCATCAGGCCATTAGATTCAGTTGTGGCTGGAGAGTCAGGAGTCATAGAAGAGAACAGAAACAAACCACAATTTTGAGTTTCCAGGAAAGTGAGTTAGTGGGGGTGGTGTGATATTGGGTGGACTATAAGATGCTAGGAAATGGTGGCAAGCTGGACCTATACAAAGACAAGGAACACATAATGAATAAAGGTGTACACAACTACAGCCACACTCACAATCACTCACTCTCACATATAGTGATTTATATATTCGAACACTCACATATACTGCCTTTCACATATGTAGTTACTCACACATGTACCACTGAGACATCCATTTACTCACCAACATACCCATACACACTCTCACCCACTCATACAGCCCTTTACAGATGCACTCTTGAACCCATACATCCAGTGAATCACCCACTCACACATCTATGCACAGAGTCACAGACCCCCACCCACCCACATACTCAGACAATCAATCAATAACCCATATAGACACTCATGTAGCTACTCACCAACCCATGCAGCCGCTTACACACCAACTGACAGAATGATAGACATTCACACAGTTTAGCCACTAACCCATGCATTCAGTAAGACACATTTAATCACTCACTTATACAGTCAGTCACGCACCTACTAAATCATCCATTCAGACACTCATACACCCACTCATTCTTCAATACACCTTGAAATATATATATATAAAACATATTTAAACTTTACAGAGGCACACAGTCACTGGATGATGTCATCAGTGATGTCATTCGAGATGTCATCAATGATGTCATTAGTAATGTCACTGACCATGTCATGAATTATGTAATATGTGACATCATCAGCAGTGCATTGCGGGGTCACAAGTTATAGTTAGCTCAACTAACTATAACGGCCGAATGTCACTGGTTTTGTAAGAGTGAAATGTCCAACTAACTATAACGTCACTGAAACCTTTTTGTTTTTAATGAATATATATATATATATATATATATTTATACATATATTATCTACTGGTGGTCGCCAGTAGATAGTTATAGTTAGGACTGTGTTTCCATAGGAAATCTCAAAATTCTATTTTGAATAACTTTGGCGCCGGTTGACGAATCTTCGCGACATTTTCAAAACTAATGGGGCGCTCCGCTCAGCTCCTACCCTGAAAGTCTCGGGGGGATTCATCAAGCGGGGGCCGAGAAAAAAGGGGGGTCCCAAAACACGTTTTCCCCATGCATTTTCCCATAGGACCTTTAGTCGAAGGTACAGCCCGAACAGAATTACTTGAACTTTGGCAAAGAGGTAGTCCTCAGGTCAGGGAAGTGCGTTTTGCATATATGGAGTCAATCTGTTCAGTAGTTCCTGAGAAAATTGAGTTAAAAGCACATAAATATCTATAGCCGCGCACCGTGCGTGCACCGTGCGCGCACCCTAACGTGCGCAAGCGTAATTCTGATTGGTGGTTAAATGTTAGACAACGTTCGAATCGGTCGAAATCAGGACGTGTCGGCCGCCATTTTGTTTGTTTTGAGTGCGAGAGTGAAAAAGGAAGGTGGCAAACGTGAAAAGGGGCAGGGTAGAGAGTTCCTGACCACCTAGCCTTTGTCAGGGGGTCCCTGAAGGACCCCGAAGGCATAAAAAAACCTTTTAATTTTTTTCAAAAGATCGCGGTGTGAAAAACCCTAAAAAAAAAAAAACCTTTTTAATACGTAGTTTATTGTAAAATAAATATATAAATAATATTACCTACATAACTTAGCATTTAAAAAAACGTACAAATTCACTGAAAAAAACATAGGTTTCACACACGTTATAGTTAGGAATTAGCATTTAAAAAACCTTGCAAATTCACTTAAAAAACCATAGGTTTCACACATGTTATAGTTAGGTGGACATTTCACTCGTAAAAAAACAATGAATTCCCCCGTTATAGTTAGTTCAGATAACTATAACTCGCGCGACCGCCACTCTATCACAAGGATGATGTCATCAGTGATGTCATGAGTGATGCCACTGACCAAGTCATGAGTGATGTAATATGTGACGTCATGAGCAGTGGATTGCGGGCGCGCGAGTTATAGTTATCTGAACTAACTATAACGGGGGAATTTCATTGGTTTTTTACGAGTGAAATGTCCACCTAACTATAACATGTGTGAAACCTATGGTTTTTTAAGTGAATATAGATATATATATAGATATTTATATATAGATATATATATATCTATATATATCTATATATAAATATATATCTACATATATATATATGAAACCCAAAATGTCCTCAGACGAAGCTGCACTCAACAGCACGTCGTTTCATTCTTTCAGGCAACCTGCAATTCCAACAACAATATTTTTTCTACCTTACGCGTTTCGGGCTGCCAAAACCCTTGTTCACAGGCTTCTCTCGTGGCATCCACACAATTAGCACAAACCAACAATTAATTTTCAACATTGCTCTTTATTGCCTCTAGTGGAATGCTCATTAGTATCCATGCATGCCGGGATAGATACTTCATAGAACTTTTTCCTTCAGTGGGTTCCCATCAGAGGGTGTTTTATTTCTCTTTCTTTGCATGCTGGGATTTGTAGTCCATGTTCCTTTTTCCCTGGTGGGTGTAAAGCTGCCAAGAATCAATTAATATTATTTTCAACCCTCAGAGGGCTTGCCGATGTACATTGCATAGTTCAGTAAAAGAGACTTGCTGTTCTGATTGTGAGATGGACAGTCCAAATCACGGACTCGCTTTTCTTTTCAACACGGTGGTGCGAGCTTCACGGCTGGACAGCCGTTCGTTAATATGAAACCCAAAATGTCCTCAGAAGAAGCTGCACTCCACAGCTTGTCGTTCCATTCTTTTAGGCAACCTGCAATTCCAACAACAACATTTTTTCTGCCTTACGTGTTTCGGGCTGCCAAAGCCCTTGTTCACAGGCTCCTCTCGTGGCATCCACACAATTGGCGCAAACCACAATTCATTTTCAAAGTTGCTCTTTGTTGACTCTAGTGGAATGCTCATTAGTATCCATGCATGCTGGGATAGAAAGTTCATAGTACTTTTTCCCTCAGTGGGTTCGCATCAGTGTGTGTTTTATTTCTCCTTCTTTGCATGCTGGGATTTGTAGTTCATATTATTTTGAACCCTCAGTGGGCTTGCCAATGTACATTGCATAGTTCAGTAAAAAAGACTTACTGTTCCGTTTGTAACATGGACAGTCCAAATCACGAACCCGCTTTTCTTTTCAGGGCGGTGGTGCGAGCCTCACAGCTGGACAGCCGTTCATTAATATGAAACCCAAAATTTCCTGAGACGAAGCTGCACTCAACAGGGTGTCGTTCCATTCTTTTAGGCAACTTGCAATTCCAACAACAATATTTGTTCTGGTTCCGCGTTTTGGGCTGACAAAGCCCTTGTTCACAGGCTCCTCTCATGGCATTCATACAATTAGCACAAACCAACAATTAATTTTCAAAATTGCTCTTCAATGCCTCTAGTGGAATGCTCACTAGTATCCATGCATGCTGGGATAGATAGTTCATAGTACTTTTTCCCTCAGTGGGTTCCCATCAGTGGGTGTTTTATTTCTCCCTCTTTGCATTCTGGGACTTGTAGTTCATGTTCCATTTTCCCTGGTGGGTGTAAAGATGCCAAGAGTCAATTAATATTATTAACAACCCTCAGTGGGCTTGCCGAGGTATATTGCATAGTTCAGTAAAAAAGAAAAGAAAAAATAAGGCAGAAAAAATATTATTGTTGGAATTGAAAGTTGCCTAAAAGAATGGAACAACAATGCTGTCCAGTGCAGCTTCGTCTGAAGACATTTTGGGCTTCTCATACATATGTATATACATGGGGAGGAGAGCATGTTTACAGCTCGACTCACAGCCCGGTTTGTTTTCGAAGTTGGGGCTGGATGTTGGGGCCCTGAGGGAGCTCTGAGCATCAGAGATAGATGCAATCACCAGCCACCACATGGCCCCCCTTGGCTTGGCAAACAGCCGTGCTCATTTGAGAATACATTGGATCCAGGTGCTGGATTAATTCCAACTGATGCCTGCTGGGAATGGTAGTCTTGCATATGACTATGTTGTCCCTATCTCAGCAGGATCAGCTGACCTCCCACCAATGGGAGCGCCATAGGAGACTCTAAGGAGGGAGGAGGTGATTGAGGGGTATGCAACGGTGCCTGAGGAAGGCGGACATGCCGAAATGCATTGTGCCATCACTGCAACCGATGAATAAAGAGTTTCCTGAAGATTGTCCCACTGTGTTCTTATGTTTTGCTTTTCAGGAAGTGGCCTTTTGGAGATGTATGTCGCAGTTGCCAATACCGCGAAAACAAGGACCCATCTAGAAAGTGTCCTGGAGATTCTTGGCATTTTGGACTGTTTTGTGATCAAGGTATTGATGTTTCCAGGACCGCCTCAACAACGAAGCACACCTGAGGCTGCTGCCATTGGCAGCCCGTGAATACATGGGGAGGAGAGCATGATTACAGCTCGACTTACGGCCCGGTTTGCTTTCGAAGTCGGGGCTAGACATTGGGGACCTGAGGGAGCTCTGAGCATCAGAGATTGACGCAATCACCAGCCGCCACAGGGCTCCCCCTTGGCTTGGCAAACAGCTGTGCTCATTTGAGCATACATCGGATCCAGCTGCCGGATTAATTCCAACTGATGCATGATGGGAATGGTAGTCTCGCATATGACTATGTTGTCCCTATCGCAGCAGAATCAGCTGACCTCCCACCAATGCAAGCGCCATAGGAGACTCTAAGGAGGGAGGAGGTGATTGAGGGGTATGCAGCGGCACCTGAGGAAGGCGGACATGCCGAAATGCATTGTGCCATCACTGCAACCGATGGATAAAGAGTTTTCCAAAGATTGCAGCGCTGTGTCCTTGTGGTTTGCTTTTCAGGAAGTGACCTTTTGGAGATATATATATATATCATGTGATCAAGGTCCTTTCAGGACTGAAACGTGTAATGGCCGACATTAAAAAGCTAACCTAAGCACACAAATCTGGGTCCGTGTCTGCTTTGCCGAAAAAGAAATTGGACGGAAGGTCGAGAGGTGAAATGCAGCTTCCTCGTTATATATACATATATATATATGACGCTTTTTCTCCGCATGCAGCCTCTATCGCTTCTGCCCAGAAACGGAGCGCGGACCACAAAGTTGATGCAGCTATTAGATTTTATTTAGCTCCAATAACTCCAACAGCATGACGCGTTTCGATCCTCAAGGGATCTTGATCACATGACGTGCTTGCACAGAGGGAGGTACCTTTAAATGTCATTTTTTTAAATTATCTTAAAGTGACATGCAAACAGTATTGTTGAACATAGACATAGACAAAATACTTAAAACTTGTTTTGCCATGTTACTTGATGAATGTATGTTACCTATAATAGGGTACAAATCAAAAATAAATGTTATACATTCATTGTGATGTTACTAAAAATTAAGCAATTAAAAAATACGGAACATATTAAGCTGTAAGCAAACGAATTATAAAAATTCATTTTCTTAAAAATCAGTTTTGTTTAAAAATCTCATCATAATAAATAAGATTAAAACAATAAATACTACTTATTTTTTAACAACATCCAGGTTTAAATACCTTTGGTATTTTCTGTCTCCACAAGAGAACAAAGTGCTAGTGCTTCCATAGTTTTAAGAGATGTATTAAGCTATTGTGTCAACAATTTTAACTGGTTGCATATTGTTAGTGCAAAGTGCAAAAATGAACAAAGTGCTCAGTGCTAAAAATACTTCTATTGTGTAACCCTAAAATATCAGTACCTAAAACCTTATGTGCATAAAAATAGAAAAATGTTTGAAGGATACAGCATTGGAAAGAGCAATATTGGAACATAATGTTCATCAGTGTATTGTTGTCTTTCTTTTATGTTAATGATAGTATATTCCTGCATAAACTCTTCATGACATCAAGCTTGTTAATAAACTATCTAATAAGATTCTAAAGACAGGTATATAAATCTTCTGTTTGATTTAGACCACCTGGATACTTGGTATCGAGATTCAAAATGTATTTAGTTTCCAGTTGTCTAAGGGCTCTAACACAATCTCCTCCCCTCTTTTTGATCAGAATGCTGTCAATTATAAAATACTTCAGTAGGAAAGAGTCTGACTTGTGCCTTTCTTCAAAATGTCGTGCAACTGGATACGCCTGATCAAGGTTCTTGATTGCTCTTCTGTGCTGGAGCACCCTCTTGTGTCCCTGTAGTATAGTACTACCCACGTATCTGAGTCCACAAGGGCACTCCAGCACATAGATGGCATGATCCGTTTTGCAAGACAGATGCTTAGTAATCGGGATTTCTGTAGGATTAAATGGTGTCTTGAATGCGGTGGTATTAATACCATGTTGGCATGCCTTGCAAGATTTACATCTATAGCATCCCTTACGTTGACTAAGCCATGTACCTTTGGTTGAACTCTCTAAGTCATTTCTTACCAAAGAGTCCCTCATTGAGGGTGCCCTGCTGAATTTTCATGGCAGCCTTTTTTGGGAGTAGATGACCAATTGTCGGATCTCCCAATACTATTGGCCAATTTCTGTTAATCAGGTTTTTGATGATTCTTCCCTGTTTGCTGAAACTGAAGATGAACCTGAATGTATCATCTTCATCAATCCGTTTTGGTCTTTCTTTGGTATTGAAGAGGGTTTCCCTACTCAAATCATTACTTTTTTTGATTGCAATATCAATACAGTTTAATGAGTAACGCCGTGCCAAAAATCTATTTTTACTGGCTGTCTGAGCTTGTTTCAAATCATCTGGGTTACTGCATATACGTTTCAGTCGCAGCATCTCCCCAAAGGGTATGCTTTGTATGAGATGTTTTGGATGAGCGCTGTTAGCGTGCAGTATCGAATTGCCAGCCGTGGGTTTCCTATGTAGTGTAGTATGGACCTGCCCTTCTTTTATGTATATCTGTACATCCCAAAAATGTACTGATGTTGAACTAATGTCTGCTGTGAAGTGGAGGTTTAGATAGTTGAGGTTCAAATTTTGTACAAACAATTCAGCATCATTTTTGTTTCCTCCCCAAATCACAAATATGTCATCTATATATCTGACCCATTTCACAACATTATTAGTCATTTGTGCATTATATTGTTTGTTGAGGACCAGTTCTTTCCACCAGCCCATATGCATACATGCATAGCTGGGGGAGAAGCTGGCCCCCTTCGCGACACCACGTTGTTGTTGGTACAGGGAGTTTTCAAATAGAAAGACATTGTTGTTAAGGCAAAATTCGACCATGTTGACCAGCATAGTACTGTGATGTTCAAATTCTGGTCCCCTGCATGTTAGATAGTGTCTCAGGGCCCTTAATCCATCCTGATGTTTAATGGATGTATACAGGGATGTTACATCAAGTGTTATTAATAGGCAATCCTTTTGCCAAACAATGCCTTGAATTTTAGAAAGAAAATCCCCTGTGTCCCAAATGTATGAGGGCAACTCTTGAACTTGACTCTGGAGGAAAAAGTCCACATAAAACCATAGGTTTTACAGACGTTATAGTTAGGAATTAGCATTTAAAAAACCTTAGAAATTCACTAAAAAAAACATAGGTTTCAGGGATGTTATAGTTAGTTGAACATTTGACTCATATAAAACCAGAGAAATTCACCTGTTATAGTTAGTTGAACTAACTATAACTCGCGCGCCCAAAATGCACTGGTGATGATGTCACATATTGCATCACTCATGACATGGTCAGTGACATCACTCATGACATCACTGATGACATCTCAAATGACATCACTCATGACATCTCTCATGACATCATCCAGTGAATGTGTGTTTCTATAAAATATAAATATGTTTTATATATATATGCCAAGGTGTATTGTAGAATGAATGCATTTACAAGTGCCTAAAGGAATTATTTTGTATGTATGTGACTGACTATATAAGTAAGTGATTGAATGTGTCTTACTGAATGCATGGGTTAGTGACTAAACTGTGTAAAAGTCTGTATTAGTCTCTCCATTGGTGTATAAGCAACTGCATGGGATGCTGAATACCTACATGAGTGTCTATATAGGTTATTGATTTATTGTCTGAGTATCTGTATGGGTCCCTGAGTGTATGTGTGGGTGGGTGGGTGTATGAGTCTGTGCATAGATGTCTGAGTGGGTGATTCAGTGGTTGTATGGATTAAAATGTGCATCTGGAATGGGTTGTATGGGTGAGTTAGTGTGTCTATGGGTATGTTGGTGAATGAATAAATGTCTCAGTGGTATATCTGTGACTAACTACATATGTTTTAAGCCACTATATGTGAATGTTGGAGTATATAAATGAGTATACGTGAGACTAAGTTATTTCAAGAGTGGGTGTATAAATCAGTGTCTGCTCCTATCAGTGATTGTATAAGACAGGAAATATGTGTTAGTATCTGTATAAATAAGTGATGTGGTATGTCTAAAAATAACAAAGTTGGTGTGTATAACTGTATACATGATTAAATGGGTATGTGATTCATTCTTTGTATTACTGACTAGGCGTGTGAGTAACTCTAAGGATGAGTAGCAGCGTTTGACTGCATGAATAGATGTATAAGTGCATATTATAGTCCTCTATTGATGAGTAACTACATATATAAGTGACTGGATGTGTGTGTAGACCTAGGAAATAGTGAGTGATATGTAGTATATGGCATTCTTCTGTGTATGGTTTCAAAAATAGTAGTCAGCATTTAAGAATGGGTTTATCAAAGTTTATATTAGAGCATCAGTATGTGCATCAGATTGTCACGTGGATGATGTCATGAGTGATGTCATTTGAAATGTCATCAGTGATGTTACTGACCATGTCATGAGTGATGTAATATGTGACATCATCAGCAGTGCATTGCGGGTGCCGAGTTATAGTTAGCTCAACTAACTATAACAGGCGAGTTTCTCTGGTTTTATATGAGTCAAATGTACAACTAACTATAATGTCCCTGAAACCTATGTTTTTTTAGTGAATTTCTAAGGTTTTTTAAATGCTAATTCCTAACTATAACGTCTGTAAAACCTATGTTTTTTTAAAGTGAATTTCGAAGGTTTTTTAAATGGTAATTTCATATTTTAATGTTTATAAAACCTAATTTTTTTCTATTATATTTTTAAATATTTTGGAACTCTATTATACTTCTTGTTTTTAACTTTAAAAATCATGTAATGTTTTATATCTTCCCCCAAAAATATGTATATATTTTTTTGGGGGGGGGAGAAAACTGCACTCCCATACCGGTAGTGTACCAAGCTCCATCACCACACAAATCCAATCTGCCATGTTGCTAAACTCGTAAATGATGCGCATTTCATATCTGATGAGTTCATGGCACCGCGTCCCGCGTAACATCATATACGCATGAAGTCACCCCAGGTGCTACTTTGGTATCCGACGGGTACGCAGTACCAAGCCATGCGTTACATCATGTACGTATGGGGTCGCGCCTGCTGGGTGTTGCGTATTCGACGAGTACATGCTGCCAGGCCCTGTGTTACGTCACAGACGTATAGTATCGCGCCGGGTACGCCATTTCCTTTTTTTTCTTCTCAAAAGTATATCTAAATAACTTTAAACATTATATGAGAGCACACGAAAATCTAAATTATTTTAAACATTTATATATTTCTAACTGTAATAAACTTATATTATGATAAATATATTTTGTCAAAATCGCGTCGGGTGCGGCCTCCTTGCGCGCTCGGTGCGCAATTGCCATGTGACCTTAAAAAAAAGCATTTGATTGGTTCATAACTTTTCCCATTGTAACAGTTGTACGACCCCACCCATTTTACTCATTCTCTCTACAACGTTTGATGAGAGAGACTTCTTCTGCTTAGAAAGCTTTTTGAAAAGTGTTTTCCTGTATACACATATCTTATACTACAAACAACATGCAGCGATCATCTTGATCAATATTCATGCTCTGTACATTAGCCTTCCACGTGTGATTGTCATGCATCTCAAACGTTCCATCAAAAAACAAATATGTGTTACACCATGCCCCTGGTGTGTGGGTGTCTGCACATTATTGTGCTGCCTTTCGGCCTGGGCATTGCAGGCTCTAAGGAGCATCATCAGCCACGGGCAGACTGCACATCCTAGATCACATGCCATCTCATTAACGATAGTTTCCGCCCTCCCAACACATGCTACACTAATCTAAATTGCACACTCTGCGAGGTCAAAACTACAAAAGAAACACACATAAGTGCTCTTCCTGGCCAGGCAGGAACTGAACAACGCCCAAGTCCCCGGAATAATTATTCACACCCCTACGCTGGCCTGGCGTACGCAAGCCCAGCCCACTTTGCGTACATATAAATAGGATAACCACAACGCCACACGTCCCTCTTCTTCCACACTACCTCAAATGATTTGCCGCATCCACCTCGCATATCACAATGTGCAATAAAAAAAAGAAATGGATCTCCATGAGGTGTAATCCATCCTGGCAATCAACAGGGCTCTAAATTGTGAGCCCTACTGCCCGTCGTCTACGAAAGGGATCCATGAGGTGTACACTCTCCTGCAATCAACACTTCATCTGAATTGTGAGCACTGCTGCCCGTAGTGTTTGCTCACACAACAATGACAGCAGGTAAGCAGAGCGGCCTGGGTGCACAGGGCCTCCAATTGAGCGCGCTGTGGCAAGAGGGGTGGGGTGCTTCAGCCTAGCTGCGCAGGTCCGAACATACGATATTGCCATGAGTTATGATGTGATCTTTGACCTCATTCAGTCACATCTCTGTCTCATTTTAAAGACCTGCTGGACTCTACTGTAGGCCTGAGCCAGCGGGCAGTGCTGCCCTACAGACACCTCTTCAGCGCGGTGCTGCAAGAGGGATGGGATGCATCAGCCAGACTGAGCACGTGCGAATAAGCGATATTGCCATGTGTTATCATGTGATCTTTGACCTCATTCAGTCACATCTCTGTCTCATTTTAAAGACCTGCTATACCATAAGGTAGGCCTGAACCTACGGGCAGCGCTGCCCTACAGACACCTGTTGAGGGTGGTTCTGCGGGAGGGGTGGGGTGCATCACCCTGAGTGCGCACGTGCGAAAAAGCGATGTTGCTGTCCGTAATGATGTGATCTCTGACCTCATTCAGTCACATCGGTCTAATTTTAAGGACCTGCAGGACCGTACTGTAGGCCTGAGCCAGCGGGCAGCACTGCCCTACAGACACGTGGCGTTGGCTTTTAGGACACTGTAGTGAGCTCCTTACTATGTGTACATGCACTTAGGGTCCCGCCACTGCATTACACGCGCACATTATTCTTCTAGCATGTGCTCTGTTCCTTTGTATGTGAAGGTTGGCATAACATATTATTATTTATTCTTGTGTATTCTCATGCACTCCAACTCCTCTTTGAACCACGATTACAACTAACAGTTGGTAGATCGTACTTAAAAAACGAAGGATGCTCTCAACTCCTATTTTCTATCAAGCTTGAAATAAACCTTCATTTACCTCCAGACGTTTCCACCATTAAATTATTTCTCCCTTTTCAGACATTCCATTGATTGCCATAAGAAGGGCGGAGTGGGAGCTGACCCCGCAATGATGCCCTGGCAATCTGACACCTTCCATTGTGGTATCAAGACACCGTCCCCGACCGGAGACCTGGTCTATCGTACAAACATACCCCGGACTAGGAGCTTGCACCAAAACGTCATGGGACACACCAGTGGTGGCAAGTGAGCAGTGAAGGCTCGGTGTGCAAGACCTACAATTGAGCACAGTGCGGTGAAGGGGTTGGGGTGCAGCACCCTGGGTGCACAGGTGCATGCAAGTGATTTTCCCGTAGCTAATAATGTAGGACTATATTATCAAACAACGGCGATAACATTATCACCACTTTAGCGACAGGAAACTGCTGCTTAAGCGATGATAAGGGGTTGATAATATGCCCTTGTAAATTCCCATAGCAGCCCAGGTTCACACCAGAACATGGGCTTCTAAGGGAATTCACAAGGGCATTTTATCAACCCCTTATCGTCGCTTTAGCGGCAGTTTCCTGCCGCTAAAGCGGCGCCAATGTTATCGCCCTCCCTTCATAATATGGCCCATAATCTCTGCCTCTGTATTTAATTTTAAGGACTTGCTGAACCAAACTCTTTCTCGCAGACCCCAGCATCCTAGACAAATGGGTGACGGAGGGTAAACACTAAGGACTGGGTGCATTAGCCCAACGCTCAGTCTCCTCCTCCCTCTCTTCTTTTGACTCTCCCTCCCCTTTTCCCTTCCACCCACTCCCCCTCCTTTCCATTCTCACTATGATCCTTTCATTCGCACTACCTTTCTTTACCTCTAAAACATAGCACACATACTTATGTTTCATTTTTGTCTTGCAGGTTTCCTACGCTGCTTCCACTGGAGTCCAACCCACGTTTTTTTTATTATACTGTTCTATTAAAGTTACATTTCAATTTATTTCTGTTTTAATAAAGGTTACTTATTTTTTCAAATAAATAACTGAGTGTATAGGTCTTCTTTTTCTGACGACACTTGTCTATTGTTTATTGTGAAAATCATCTGTTTATAGGAGATTTTAAGGACGACATTATTTATTATTAGTGTGCACCTACCAAACATAATCTAACTGACTATTAGACAAAGGAAGCCTGTTTAATAGTACAACTGCAAGAGTTCTATGAGTGTATCACTTTATAACACCATAAGTACTGCCAGTGTGATTACAGAATAAATAAGGCACTGCCTAGGACCACCGAGGCTTCAGGGACTGCCGAGGCCCACCCTGCATATTTAAATAAAGACCAGGAGTGTGGTGATCCCAGGACTTCAGCTGGCCTAGAACCCCCCGAACAATTGGTAAACAATACCCGAGAAGGTGGCGCTCCCCTAGGCTGCAAAATGTCTCTGTGCCCTTCCGCGCCTAATATACATGTGACATTAAGATCCCCAGTCCTACAGAGACCCTGCAATATAATAATTGGATTGGCCACAGGACATTACCCACCCACCAGGGGCCTCATTTAAAAGAACGGTTGAGACCCCGCATTTTTGGGGGGTTCTTTTCTCTCCATTTTTACCATCCGCATCCCCTCTATTACAGCAACATGAGGTTTTCCTCCTCTCGCTTCAAGTAGTTGAACAAGTATTTGCTATCAGAGGGTGGAAGCCATGCACCACCCTCTAATAGCAAACACAAATGTCCAGCGAATGCACACCCTGAGACATTGTATGAGCTGCGCCTGAGAGGTCGCCCTGCCTACTACCATGATGCATTTGTTAGTATAAACGCATATTAACACTACTTACACACGTGTAGTACAGCAACCAGAATGTAGTGAAGAAGCAGAATCTAAAAATATAAATCCTACCAGAAGTCGGATGACATAGTTCAATGAGCCGACGACCCTGGCATGAGTAGAAACAGCTACACGAACAAAACGGGTCTTCAGCACAACGCAAGCAATTTAGAAATATTCCGGAGTGGTGCCTTCTTTTTGTCTTCTCCCACACGTCGCCAAATTTATGTAGTGAAGAGGCACACAGCAGTGAATTCAAAAAGTAGATTTATTACAAGAAAACAAGACACCTGAAACAACCACCAACAGGGGCAGACAGCAAAGCAACCGTCTAATCCAGCACTGTGTATAAACTCCGCAAGGTTCCCCTCATGACAGGCCTACATTCTAACATTACATACTGAGGGTCATATTATCAAGGAACGGCGTTAAAATTATCACCGCTTTAGCGGCAGGAAACTGCCGCTAAAACAGCGATAATGGGCTTGATAATATGCCGTAGAGAATTCCAATAGAAGCCCATGTTCTCGTGTTAACATCTCTTTGCATCTCCAACACCCTGACCTTATGATTGTGCACTGTGGTGGATACGACCTAGGCACATTGACTGGGTTTAGATTTGGAAATGCTTATAAAGGACACCTTTGGACAATTGATATTACTTTTGCCTCAAACTATCTTTGTATATTACAATATATGCCAAAGACAGAAGTGGAAATGGTCCAAACAATTTTGTCCTCAGATTGAAAAATCTCGGAAAAAAGTCAACAAAGCTGTCTCTGCATACATCAGAGACCACAAAATGGGGTCCATAAACAACAACAACATATGTTTTGATATGGCGGATATATACAGAAGTGATGGAGTACACTTCACAGATCAGGGAAACCGAGTTTTCCTGAATAACTTGAAGCTGTGCATCCGCACTTATATGTAGCTCCAACTAATGAACACAAGGGCTCTTTTTAGAGCCACCCTATAACTTACAACTTAGGCCCCCTATTTTAGGGCCATATAACGCCAACTCCCACACCCTCGCCAAAATCACATCTCACTTTGCAGCACAGACCTCTCGCTTTGATCCCTAGCTCTACTCACCCATAGGGGTGAGTAGTTTGCGCTCAACAAATACCATATTGATTTACCTTCGCACTCCCTATACAACACCACCTAAGCACCATACAGAAGCTACAATGTTCTAAACAAAAGTTCATCTAAGTACCTATAACTACATGCTGACACTACTTCCACAGATGTGGCACAGCGGCCAGAGCACATGACTTCACAGCATATGACACATAGTTTGGGCTCCCGCTTTAATCCCCGACTCCGGCAGCAGCTCAGCCTAGCAACATGAGACTCTAGACAGTACCTCACATATATTCCGTACCCCAGGACTTTCATACCAGTACGGGTCAGTAGTTCATCCTAGTAATTATAAACACATCCGGACACTACTTCCACAACTGTAGTGCAGTGGTCACGGCACATGACTTCACAGCATAAGACACACAATTTGGGCTCACGCTTTAATCCCCGAGTCACGCATCAGCTCACCTTACCCGCATCAGACTCTACTCAATACCTCACTTAATTTCCATAGCCTACCACTTACACACCGGTAGGGGTAAATACCTCGCTTCGCACCCCCTCTATAGCACACCCTAAACACCCCACAGAGGTTACAGTGCTCCTACCCTCCTATTTCCCACTTTTCCCCCCCTTTTTTCACCTTACTCGCTTCAACGGAATCACAAAATGGCGGCCTACACTTCCTAGTTGCAACCGCTCGCACCGCTCGCAGCCAATCAGCAACAAGCTCGTGCTCGTAACGCCTCAGCCAATGGCAGAATTCCCAAATATCGATATCTGTAAATTTCGATATTTCTCCAAAACTACTGAACGAATTTACACCAAATAAACAAAGGCATGCTTTCTAGACCAAGACCCTTCTTCCTGCCAAATTTGGGGTAATTCCGTTCACCCGTTCGACCTGCAGCCTTGTCTAAAATTTCCTATGGAAATTAACATGGAGAAAATAAATTTTGGGACCCCCCTTTTTTCTCAGCCCCCCTTGACAAATCACCCCCAATCTTTCAACATAGGAGCTGATCTCAACAAAGATTTAGTTTTGAAAATTTCGCGAAGATTCGTCAATCGGCGCCAAAGTTATTGCGAATAGAATGTTGTAATTTTCCTACAGTAACTCGGTCCTAACTACTATAACTACCTACTGGCGACCGCCAGTAGGTAATATATATATATACATTATACTTACCATTGAAATACGTAGATTTTCGTCATTAAGGCATTTGTGCTAAAGACATGAGTTGTAATGGATGCCTGGCAATGGGATTGTGTAGTAACGACCGGATTGCAAATACTTTTTCCCAGATTCTGCACGCTGGGAGATTATCTATCTATCTATCTATCTATCTATCTATCTATCTATCTATCTATCTATCTATCTATCTATCTATCTATCTATCTATCTATCTATCTATCTATCTATCTATCTATCTATCTATCTATCTATCTATCTATCTATCTATCTATCTATCTATCTATCTATCTATCTATCTATCTATCTATCTATCTATCTGTTCACCTATCCATCAGAATGTGTTGAATGATACTTAGTGCGCCACCTCTACTTTCTGGCCAGGTTTCTTAAGGAAGTAAAGGGTTCCATACTTCACATTAATTTCTTGAAAATTTTTTGTGCTCTTTTGTAGCATTGCTTGTCTCGCTCCACATTTCTTTTTGCAATTTTAAGTGTCAGTGCGGTGGCAGATGCACAGTTTATCTAATACTTCTTGCTTGTGTCCTTTACCGCCTTGCCTTTAGTTCTTAAAATTTTCTGGTGCTTGACATAGTGGGCATGGAAATTTGCTGATGCAATGTCATATCCTTCACTTCTAATCAGCTTCTGATAGACACCATAAACTTGCGTATCTAACACCTAGGCAAGCAACAGAGTTTCAATTTCTTTACTTAGAAAAAACAAAACTGTTCGTGACTGGTGATCTTTTCTTCTGTGAGCAGCACTTCCATTCTGCATATGGCTCACATGAAGGCATGGACAAGGCGGCAGTTACTGGAACCACGAGGGCAAAATGCCCATATTATCTCACAATCATCCTCTACCCCACCATGCTGCTCCTCTTCACGCACACCCTGATGGAAGCTAGACCCTGTCGCCACAACTAAAGCTCGTTTTTCTGTTTGGAAGTGGTGTTGCACAAATGCTAAATTCAATGAAGGGGAGCGCACTCACAGGGATAATCACATAGGTAATTTACATTTATGAGTAATTTACACATGTAAATTTACTCCTACAGTTATGGGTAAATTTTCTACATATGGTTATTCACAAAATACGCCTGTAAAGGTACTCACAAGTGTAGACTTGCATGCCTTCATCCCCTGAAAAAAAGGGATGGAGCCAAATTTAAGAGTGTGAGTTGCTACTGCCAAAAAGAAAAAACAGTAGTTTTGGCCAATCACTGATACTTCAACACTCTACCATAAAAACTATTGGTGGCAGGGACTTAAAATAAAATCCTATAGGAAATACTGTTACATTAAATAAAATAGTTAATACAGTTAAAATGTAAATACAAATAATTTAAAGTTTATATATATTTAAATCAAACATGTGTTCTTATTTACTTTAGGTGAGTAGTTATTTTTTAATTTAAATGCTAGAAAGATAATTTTAATTGAATTTGATATTTAAGTTCACTAAAAAACATAATTCAAAATTAAATTATTAGTGCTGTAGCATTTTCTTCTTTCGCGCTACATCTAAAAGAAATGTATAAAATGAATTTACAATATTATTTAACATAAAAATTGTTTTACTGACTGAAGTTTATTCAACTTTTTTTTGTTTTCCTTTTATTTACCATATGGAGATCTCCACCTTGACTACAAAATCTCACTATGGTAAAGTATAGTAAAAATGTAAAAAGTCTATTTTATATTTAATGAAAACACCAAGAAAAAAGGGAAAGAAACAAAACAA
Source organism: Triturus cristatus (assembly GCF_964204655.1). Classification (NCBI taxonomy): domain Eukaryota; kingdom Metazoa; phylum Chordata; class Amphibia; order Caudata; family Salamandridae; genus Triturus; species Triturus cristatus. Next base: position 554,138,326 of record NC_140581.1, read on the forward strand.
CTCTTCCCTATTAACTAACTAATACAATATTGGGAATGGTGATAATATTAAATGGGCCATTGAGCTGAGGTACCCATGAAAAAGCAGCCTGTGAGCTGGATCATTGCCAGGTCAAAGAGGGCTTTTGATCACAGATCTCAAAGCCTTACAGATCCCTAACCCACCAAGAATCAGGTTCTAGCATTGTTTCTGCCTGCCTACGAACTAACTGAGAAATAATTTGCTTGGGACTGGCAACAGGAAGGGAGGACTTCCAGGGTGGGAACATACTTCATGATGCCAGGGAAGTGCTTCCTACCACAGCCAACCCATGATGTTCCCCAAACTGTGTATTATGTGTAATTTTGCCATGCAATGGAATAGGGATCAGCAAATCGTTGCTACTCTTGCTATTACTATTCTTAAAAAGTGAATGATTATAAAAAATGAAATACTACTTGAACCCCTTAACTGCTTAGGCTTTTCCTGTCAGATTACTCAGCTCTTTTGTTTGAAGTTTGTGGCACTTTACATTTAAGCCCTTATAATCGTTTTACACAAAAGCCATGCAAGCTAAATTTGTGTCCCTTTCCCCACAAGATGGGGATTCTAAAAGTTCTCATGGTTTGTGAAGGGGGTCACGAAAACAGCCAAAATATAGTAAATTTGGGGGTTTCTTGAAAAATGCGAAAATGTGCTGTGCAATTAAGTGTATGTTTATTAAATTACAAAAGGTTTGCTGTGCTAAGATCCATATCCTCTCAGCTTTTAGAAACAAACAGAGTTATAAAAAGAAATCGTTTTGATCACATTTGTTGCATTTATCCATGTGGTAGTACATTTTTTTGTGGTTTTGAAAATACTTGCAGTTTGTGGTGAAAACATTTGTCAAACCCATGTCTGAACCACCAAGGACAATGTAGGAAATGACCATCTTTTGCATGGTGTATCCCCGGATTTTTACCCTGCCTGTAGAACTCAATGCAGTTTACCCTGTGAACCAGTGGTAAAGTGCCAATGCTCTTCCTGTCAATATGATGAAATTTGCATACCCCAGAATGGCATATGTAACTTACCTATAAGGCCCTATTATATGGTACAAAGTATAGCCAGGGCTTGAAAGTCAAATGTTTCTAGTGAAACACAGATTTGTGCCATCCATTAGAGTGCTAGCGCAGTTTTAAACTATATGACAGGTAAAAATCTTCCATTTAAATAATATTAAGTCAACCATAAGTAAGTTTTACTGCTGATAAGGCAGGGTGCATGGTTTTTAAAAGCAGAACATGTAGAAATGTAATGTTACACATGTCCTTATGGTACAATAGGAGCAAAAGCTATTTGCAAGGTAGCACGGCTGGATATTCCATAGGAAAATAATAGGTTATATATTACATTGAATAATGCTAATTTCAGTCAGGAAACAGTTCAGAATATTATTCACAGATTCTTTTGCACCAGTTATGTAAAATCCAACTTAAGGATAAAATCAATTCTTTTTCAATATTAAAGCAAAGGTGCTTTCAGAAAGTTACCTTTTCCCTGCCTAAAGCCTCTGGAAACACATTTGCATGAACTCCAATTATAACCTGGTAGCTGAATTGGTGAAAGAAAACTGCTCCTAGAGATGGACAAAGGCCTTGGGTGTGGGGAGGTATTTCTGTTCATCTGGCAGGATGGGAATCTCAGCTGTGCCTAGGAACCTGACTAAGGTCAAAGAGGCCTACCCTGTCACACACAAATTATTAGCACAGTCCTCCTTTGTTCCCCAATAAGGTAGCGACAAATTCCAATGGGAGAGGAGCTACCCCAGAACTTGTTTGGAATGATCACAGAAGAGGGGATATTTATTCCTCTGCCCACACCTCTGGGGCTTCACAGAAGTGGTGAAGGGTTTCAACAGCTTGGATTTAGGCATAGAGGGGTAGTGCATGATTGTTTCCTGGAGGACACGCAGTAAATGCTGCAAAAGTGAGTAGGGTTACCCCTGGAAACATTTACCCTATTGATTAGGGATAGGTCAGGAGCCACCCCTACTTAATGGCTGGTGCCAGGCATAAATGTGGCAACCACAGTACCCTCCTCAGAACACTACTGGACCTGTGGAAGATCAGAAAAGAACTGAACCTGCTGCCTGTAACCTGAGAAGAGTTTAGAAGACTGGACCTGCTCTCCCTCTTGTTACTTGGTCAAAGAAGTGAACTGCACAGGTCCTACAGTTGACCTCCAATTCAAGCTACAACGACACAACAAGATACAAGAGGCCTTTCCTGCAACTGCCCATTTTACCATTCTCAACTGGATCTGCCCAGGACCCTGCACATGCCTTATGCTGGAGTGAGCCTTGAATGACAAGTGCTGTTCATGAGGTCCTGGAGCCGTAATCTGGGTCAAAATGTACTCCTAACATGTAGGTAGAAAGCAACATCATACCGCCTTATATGCAGATGATTTCCTAATATTCTTCTGTGACACAATAACTGATCTCAGGGGTGTTAGGCAGCATCTACATAATTTCGGCATGATGTCTGGACAATTCTTCTCAAGGCTTGCGAACCATAGAACTCCTGAGACTTTAGAGCTGCTGCAGTGGGAACCCCGATGTCTACAATATTTGGGAGTTAAAATATTTCATCACCAGGCTGACCTATTGTATGGGAAGGTAGGGAAGGTGGTTTGGGCACTTAGAGCATGCACTGACTTCTGAAAGAAGCTTCCCTTATCAGAGGCGGGTCTTGTCACTCTCCTTAAAATGGTGGCCCCCGCCCAGGTCTTTTTCTTGACCCTACCTTTATCGCTCCCCTGAGCATTGTTCCGGGAGCTAGAATCGCTAATTTTTGCTTTCATCTGGGGTACCAATTGCAGAAGAGTAGCTCTGACAACCCTACAGCACCCTGGGAGGCCTAGTAGTCCCTGAGTTTGAGGCATATTGCAAAGCAGTGAAGCTCCAGTGGCTTACTCTGTGGTTGGCTTGTAGGTTGTCCCCAAGGCGGGAGATGGTATAGTTTACACTTGAGCTCCAGGATGTCCTCTTGCTGGGGCTACAAATAAATTCTGAGTACTGCAACTCTGTTGGGCCAGGTGCTTACAGAACACATGGATGCGTATCCCATACTTGCCTGACATGCCTATTGGTATTTTGGAGGCACAGCCACATGGGGGAAACTGGCGGGCACTAACAGATTGGGTGACTGCAGGAGTGACATGGATCGGGGACCTGTTCCATGCAGAGGAGCTGCTACCATTTGAGGATTTCATATTGGAATTTATTTGGCTTGTCTCTGGGGCACTTTCTGCTCCACAGGGCTGTGATGGCAGCAGTTCGGAAACATTGGGGTGTTGGCATGTCAGAACCGCTTCTGCACAACAGCTGCCAATACATAGTTATGTCCTTGGAAACTTTCAAAGCAGTTTCCTGTTTATATAGAATATCAGGGAAGACATGCGGAAACTGCCAGACACATTACAGACCCGCTGGGAGGAGGACCTGGGGAGGCCAATACCAGAGAGCGACTGGGTGACTATGTTGACACAATCCGCTAGGGTGTCTCAGAATGCCTGTTTAAATTGATCAATTTTTATGTCTTACATAGGGCATACCTCACTCCAGGGAGGGTAAAAAGGTATTTTAATACTGTTGGGGCAGCATGCCGAGATGTGGGATGATCAAATTTGAATTCTTTTATATGATATGGAACTGCCCATCCCTAGCGGACTAGTGGGAGCAGATCACGCATGCAGTCGCTGATATCACATTGCAGGAGGTTCCCTCTTCTCCCGGGCCCTGCTTATTGAGTTGGTTCCTATATGCCACCAAAACTATGGTTAGCAGCAGATTCCAAGATGTGGCCTTCATTTTAGCTAAGAGGGTAATTACTAGGCATTGGAAGGCTACTAGGGAACCATGGATTGTGGCTTGGTACAAGGAACTTGAGAGATGGGCAGGGTATGAAAGTGGTGTTCTGCTCTAGGAAGTAAGATGGGGTAATGGTTCAATGGTGGTCATCAGCATTGGTGGACAGTTTCAAAAGACCTGTAACCCCCTTCACAAGTGGCCACTCCTGGCAGTCCGATAGCCCAAGCCCTTAATTAGAACTGCTTATGTGATTATGAACCTTTTTGTAGGTGTGTGATCCGAATGCTCTGCCCTCATGGCTCCAGCTATAACTCCACCCTACTCTTAGTTTGCAGAGTGAGACAGATAGACATGGGACAATAGGCTTGCTTTGTGGAATTAAGGGCACAACTCGTGGAGGTGGGTGCTGTGTCTTAGTTGGGCTGTTGAGGGATATCGTTTTTGGAAATGTTTACATGGCATATAGTATGTTGCCACTTGGTGGCCAGATGGATGATGCTGTCTTAAAATACAACAAACTCTGTTTAAAAAAAGGGCACTCATAACATCACCTGAAATCTGGGACTTATACACCAGATTCAGCTTTCTCCGGCGGGGTATCTCCGGCTCAATGCAACAGCAAATCTGATTCAGCAGGACATCCAGGAAAAGGTATCTGGCCTTGTGGAGCCCTGTTCAGGTACAGCCTGCAGCCTTTGCCCCTCTGGAAGAATCCAAGATCCTAAAAAGTGACTAAGGGCCTAATTATGATCTTGGCAGATGGGATACTCCATCACAAATGTAATGATATCCTGTCCGCTGTATTGCAAGTTCCCTACGATATAATGAAATTGTGATTTGGTGGACGGGATATCCATCATGTTTGTGAGTAACCCTGTCCGCGAAGATCGTAATCAGGCCCTAAGTACGATTGTATGAGTCTCAATGGGTGAAGGCTCCAAAAGTATCTGGCTGCCAATGGACCTTCTTTGGGCTCAGAAATCAAATTTCTCCCACTTTGAGCTTTCCCGCCAAAAGTCAGCAAATTCACAGAGATCTTGTTCAGCAGCTATCCAATTACGTAGACCCCTTCTAGACAGCAGCCTGCTGCCTTGCACTGAAGAAGATTTTTTTATTTCCATTTCATAGATTAAGCTCAGCTTAATTTAGCAGCTCTAGTTACTCACTCAAACAAGGGTTGTGATTATTTCCTAAATTAAGTCATAACCTCCCTTAACTAATACCCCTAATTTCTTAAACTGGTGTTCAGAAGGGGAATCCATGACTTGTCTTTTGCAGTACCGCTTAGTGATTTAAGTTAAAATAAAAAAATCTTTTTAATCTGACATCAAAACTCTACTTTTTGATCGTGAGAGAGTACAAGGAGGAGGAATACTAGATTGCCATCAGAGCATGTGAAGAACTAGACCTGCTTCACTTCACCCCACAGGAATAAGTAGATGAGGAGGAAGAGGAGAAGAGGGAGAGGAGGAGGCGGGGAGGGAAATGAAAATGACAGTGAAGAGTCTTCAGTGTTTGAGTAGGATATGCCCCAGAAGCTACATCACCTACCTTGTCCAGAGGAGGGAGCAGTATGCCAGCCCACAGTTTGACCCAGTCAGAATTGGGGGATAGACAAACAGAGAGAAAGCTGAAGTTACAACTGGCAGGGGATGGCATTGATTGGTTTGCAGCATATGAGGTAGCCCAGCATATCAATAGAGTCCCAGAGGCGACCTGAGGGGCTAGTCTCTAGAAGCGTATGCCCATTGAATGGAGGGATACCTTATTGACCTCCATGAGAAAGCCCTAATCAATAAGCTTGGTCTGACCCCAAATATCACCTGAGGGTCAGGGATAGCCAGAAGCAGCCGCACCAGTCATGGGTGGATTTTGTGGATTCTTCCAGTGAGGCGCTGAGTGGTTGGGTGAAGGACAGCAAAGTGAATGACTAGGAGGGGGCTTTATAATTTCATGATGAAAGAGAATATATTGAGGAATTGTTTTACAGAGTTGCTCCAGCTTCTGATTGATACCAAGTTTACTGTGTCCAGAAAACATGGGAAGCAAGCTAACCTCTGGATCAGCAATCAAGTGTTAAGTCAGTACCTGAGGGGAGGGCACAAGAAAGGTGGGCATGGTCTCTACTAGCAGAAGGAGGGGGAGAGACAAAGGCAGCCATAAGTTCTTCTATTAGTGCTCCCTAAAGAATTTTCAGATAAGAGAGTCCCATTCCTTTTCTGACCTTAGGAAGGGTAGGTTTAGTGGGAAGAAACCCCAAGGGCCTAAACAAGCCACATGCTAACACTGTCTACAGTCAGGGTACAAGAAGGGAGATGCCATATGTCTAAAAAAGAAGTAGCCACTACCGGTGGGCCCACACCAGACATTTCAGTATAGTGCTGGAGAAGGAGATCGTCCCAGTTAGTTTTGAGAACAGTGCAGTTCCTGGGTGACAAGGACTGAGTACTCCAAACCCATATGTTTGATAACACTAAAAAGTAAAGGCAGTTGGTTACCATCAAAGGTCAGAGAGAGGAATCCCTGCAAGCTACAGGTGCCAGTATGACTACTGTTAAGTGTCATCTGGTGCCTGCAGAACAGTGTATCCCGCATGTCATCCACCAGGTAGTAACTGTTGATAGCCAATTGAGCCACAACATCATGGCCATGGTTCCCCAGGGTGGTGCGCAGTCTCTGACTTACCAAAGGTAGCTGTGAGTCCAGCTATGCTTGTTGACTGTCTGATAGAGAATGACCTGGAGCAAACTGACTGGAAGGAAGTGGAGCTCAGGTCACACCCTGAGAAGTTGGGACTGTCTGCCCGAGTCTTAATGACCACAAGGACTACAAAGAGCATGGCAGCTCATCAGGGAAGTCAGAAGGACCTATAGCTTGAAGTAGTGACCCAGGTATCTGCCAAAAGGGAAAGTCCAATGGATTTGTGGAAAGGTTCAACAAGACACTGAAAATCATGATTTTGAGCCTATCACATCCCCTGAGGCATACGTGAGCCATCCTGTTACCATGCCTGCAGGGAGGTAGCCAGAAGGGAGTGGGCTTCAGCCCCTTTGAAACTCTCTTTGGGCATCCTGTAAGTGTATCTCTCAGTCTTGTGATTGGGACATGGAAGCAATCTGCCAAGAAGTCCCCCCAAAAATGCTGTCAGTTTATGCTACCCCATTGAGCCAAGCTGGGATACTATCAGTTACATGCTAGTCTTGAAAGCAAAGTTGGGGCACTACCATAAAGATGCCACTGACAACTTAGAGGCCAGCCAGGAGATGATTTAGCAATGGTACAAACTGAAGGTCACTCTAGGGGAGTACCACAATGGCCATAAGGTGTTGATTATGGAGCCTAAAGCCCTCCAGGACCATGGGAAAGGGCCATATGGGATTAAAGAAAGTAAGGGCGAGATCACCTACTTCGAGGACCTTCAAATATCTGGGAACCCCTTAAGGGTCCTGCATGTTAACAGGCTCCAGCCACACTTTGAATTTGATGGTGACTGATGGTCATGAAAAGGAGGGGGTGAACCCCTCCTAGCCCTCCTGTCTTCCAAAGAGTAAGATTTGTCAGTGGCGGGAGGGAGCCATCCTCTCTCCCACACTTACAGAAGAGCAGCAGAGGGACTGTCATCAGTTACTGTACGTTACTGTACGTTTGCCTCTCTTTTCTCACTTACCCCAGGGCTAACCAATTGGTGTGCCCCTGGCATTGATACAGGGGACATCAACATTTAAAGGCTGTCTGACAAAGTCAGCTTCAGATATTAGGTTTCCAAAATGCTGGAGCTATGGGTGATTGAGCCTTCCCAAAATCCCTGGTCCCGCCCAGTGGTCTGGTGTCCAAGTTTGCCCCACCATGTAGCACTCTAGCACAGAGGTTCTCTGTGGATTACAGGAGCCTCAGTTCAGTCACCAGGATTTATGCTCATCCCATACCCAGAGCTTATGAGCTCATTAACAAGTTGGAGGCTGCTATGTTTATACATACCTTTGATTTCACATTAGGGTATTTATAGATTTCCTAGAGGGTACAATGGAGAGCTCAGCATTCTCTACCCCTGAAGGACATTTCTAATTCTGTGTAATGCTGTTTAGGTTAATGCCCCTACTGCATTCCAAAGGTTGGTCAGTTGGGCCCAGGTTGAGTTGGAGAACTTCAGTGCCACATATATGTATGAAATTGCTGTATTCAGCTCCAGATGGAAAGACCACCTGATACACCTGAGAAAGTGCTTCAGGCTCTGCAGCACACCGGACTATCAAGACTGGTAAGAGCCAGATAGGACATGGCTCACTGGTGTACCTAGGACACCAAGTTGTTGACAACAGGTACACCCTCTCAAACCCAAGAGCCAAACCAGCCTGGCCTTGAATCCATCCAGGCACAGACCATGGTGGGAGCATTTTTGGACTTCACTGGGTATTACAGAAAGTGTGTGAAAGGGTATACAACCATTGTTGCACCCTGGACTCATCTGGCTTGCAAAAGGGAACTAAAGAAGGTGATCTGGACAGAGATGGGCAAACAGATAATTGGCACCTTGATGGAGGCCATGTGCACAGCACCAGTTGTCAAGACACTTGACTTCAAGAATTGATTGTTTAGAAAGGTACTCCAGAGAATGGGATTGGGGTTGATCTCTCACAGCTAAATGATGAGGACCTAGACCACCCAGAAGCCTTAATTGCCAGGAGGCTACTATCCAGGGAGCAGAGGTGGAGTGCTAATGAAATGGAAGCCTTTGCAGTGGTCCGGGCTTTGAAGAAACTGAAACTGAATTTATTTGGGACCATATTTCTGGGTTCATACAGGCCACAGATCCCTTAGATTGCTGATTCAAATGTGGCATGAGAATCCCAAACTATTGAGGAGATCCATCTCCATACAGAGTATGGACTTCATGGTGGAACACCCAGGTGTTAACTCTAATTGTTTTTGCTAGTTGTAGAACGCTGTGCTAACCCTTGGTAAAGTGCCTGAACTCCCCCTTTACACTTGATAAAATTGACATATCCCTAATGGACACCCTTAACTTACCTATAAGTCCTTAGAGTATGGCATAAAGTGAAGCCAGTGTCCCAAAACATCTATTGTATCAAAATACCGAGATCGGAAAAAAAATGATAATAAGTTCCAAATCCCCTTTAGAAAATAACATTGAGCATGTAGCTAAGGATTATGAAGCCTGGTTAGGGGCTGCGATCACGCAAGCAGCACCTCTGAAAACTAAAATCAACCATTGTCCGCCCCCTCTGCTCCTTGGTACTCGCAGGAGCTTAGGGATTATAAAAAGAAATGTAGAAATCAAGAATAGATTTAGAGAAAATCCTATACCTCAGAAAGAAAATGAAATATAAAACTATGATAAAAATGATACATTTTTGATTCAGACAAACAAAACTAGATTCTCTACAGATAGAAACCAGAGCGGCTGAAAAGTCATCAGAAGAACTGTTTAAAACTGTTAAATCACTTTCCACCTGGGGTAAAAATAAGACAGTAGCTCCCAGTCAAAGGTTTTGTAATGAATTGGCTAAATTCTTTTTTTCTTAAGTAAACAATATTTACGAGGACTTGAAGACAACTTCTAATATTTCCGATTTAGACACAAGGGCTGACTTGGTGGCAGACCATTCGGCAGTGGATGATGTTTCTCTTCCTTTGGTATTGCAATCTTTCTCTCCTCTTTTTGAGGAAATCGTTTTTAATTTGAATTACCTCTACTAAGTCTGGAACCCCTTGAGACCCCTGCTCATTGTGGTTTTATTCCCGGTCTCAGCAGTCATTGCTACTCACCTCACACCACTACTCAACATGGCACTTGAATCGGACATTTTTGCAGAGGTTTGGAAAAAAGCATCCATTTTGCCATACTAAAAAACCCTTTCTGGACCCCTCTGAAGTAAAAAACAAAAGGCCCATTTCATGTCTGCCATTACCAGCCAAAAATGTAGAAAAAAAACTATGAACCAGAAAATCTCTATTTTTATTCAAGAGTCTAACACCCTTGATGCTTATCAACAAGGATTCAGCTCATCTTATTGTACAAAATCCGCCCTATTAGCTGCAATAGAAGCCAATAAAACTATAGCAGATAAAGGTGACAGCGAGGCCTTGATCCTTTTGGATCTTTCGTTTGACATGGTGGACCACTCATCTTGCTTTCCTATGCTAAAGATCTTAAAGAAAATGTTACCTTTTAGTCCCATGGAACTTAGGAAAACAGTCATATTAGGTCTTGTGATATCCAAGATTCATTATTGCAATGCCCTCTTTGTGGGTGCCCAGTCTCGCCTTCTGAACAAACAATTCAAAATGCGGTGGCCAGAGTTCGTAACAACCTACCAAAATTCTGCTCAGCATCTAATGTCATAAGACACCTTAATTGTTTGCCTGTCAAGGCAACCATCAGATTCAAGGCACTATGCTGGGCCCATAAGGCACTACGTCAAGTAGGTCCCCACTTCCTACAGATTATGTTTAAGTGGTGCACTCGCTCATACACCCTAGGGGAGAAGAGTTGGCCCAAAGGAGGGCAGTCTACCTTAAATCTGGGGAACCGGGTTTGAGTCTCGACAATGAAACTGAACATCCTGTGATTCTGGGCAAATCACGTAATCTCCCCGTGCCTAACAAAAATGATGAATGTGTCCTCATGTAACGCAACTGGTGCTATGTAAAGTGCTCTGATACCCGATACCGGGTCACATTTGCGCTATCTAAAACTCCATAAAAGAAAAAAAACCTTTGGTTGAGCGCTGCCAGGCTGGTCTCTGTGTAAAGAATAAAAAGATCTCAATGGGGAGGAAGAAGTTTTCTTTACTCTGCCTCCAAATGGTGACACACCCTCCCTTCTCATCTCAGAGAACAATACAATCTCTTAATATTCAGGAAAGAACCGAAAACCCTTTAGCAATCGACCTCAATAGATACGCCTTGGTTATATCTGTCCTCTGCTCTATTATTATTAGAAGGGTATAATGACACTAGCACCAAGACACCCTAGGGTAATCGCGCAGGATACAAAATGTTATAACATAACAGGGTCTGTAAGTTCAATGTGGCTAGTGGACTACAGCACCCATTGTGCTGTGCACTACAATGACAGTGCACACAAAACTGCAGTCTTACCATTTGCACCCTGAGAGTGAAATGTTTAACCTGAAAATTTGACTTGTCAAGATAAACACTTTTGACATGTCAAAGCCTCCAAGTTAAATATTAATAAGTTACCCCTAAGTAGGCCGTACTGCCTCTGAGGTATATAATTGTCAGACAGGTAGAAATTTAAAGTTACGCATGTCCTTACAGTGAAAAATCATCATAAGCTATTTTCACTTTAGCAAGACTGGTTGTTCCATAGGGAAACACTGGGTTACATTATTACATTTGGTATTGCTAATTTGGTTTAGGAAACAGCTAGACATATAACTCAAAGGCTCTTTTTAAAAGTTATCAAAAAATCCAATTTAATGGTAAAATCAAAATTTTTATAACTATTAAGAAAAGGGTAACTATAGAAATGTACCTTTCGCTGCCTAAAAGTTCTGTATGCCAATCTGCATGAGCTCCAACTTTCACTATTATGAAAAGGATAATTTTAGAAATTTACCTTTCTCTACGTAAAGCTCTGCATGCTCGTTTGCATGAGCACCGACTTTCACCTGCCAGTTGTACAGAAATCTTGATGAGGTGTGAAAACTGTTCCAAAAGCAGGACAAAGGCCCTTGAATGTGGGGAAGTCTTTCTATTCCTTTGGCAGGTTGACTATCAGAGCAGGGACTAGGAACTTGATTAACTTCAAATAGGTCTATCATGTCATAAGCAAATGTTAGCTTATACAAGGGCAGCGCCCTCCATTGTTCCCCCAATCTTAAGGAGAAAAGAGCTGCTCCCAGAACTGGTTAAGAGTGACTGCAGCGGAGGGGATTGCTTATTTCCCTGCCCACATCTCCAAGGTGTGCACACAGGCTCTGGAAAAGCAGAGAATTGTTTTACCATTATGGTTTTAGACATAGAGTAGCACTGTGGGATTGTTTGCTGTAAGCACACAGGAAGTGCTGCAAAAGTGGTAGGGTTACACCTGGGAAATTGTACCCTATTGATTAGGTAGGGGCCAAGAGTCACGACCATCCACAGTTTCGTGCAATAAATGCTGCATCCAAAGCACACTCTTCAGAGCACTACCGGAACTTTGGAAGATCAGAAGAGGAGAAATTAGACCTGAGGAGAGCCTAGAAGACTGTACCTAGGACAAAGAAGTGGATTCTAAGGGTCATAGAATTGACCTCTTGTTCAAGCTAAGGGGACCCAATAAGCTACAAGAGGCCTTTCCTGCAAATGCTCAGATGACCAGTCAGTCATACTTGACCTGCCTCTGAACCTGTTGGTGTCTTTTGCTAGAATGAGTCTTGACTGTGCTGTTCCGGAGGTTCTGGGACTCTGGGCTTGGCCAAAGTATAATCCTTACATCACCTGAAACCTTGGACTTAGAAACCTTTTGGTTCCAAAGGCCACCGGCTGTCCGAGACAAACCTGCCAAGCTTACATGATGAAGGCACATCACCGCTCTAATGAATATTCAGGTTTCGCCCACTGGAGCTTTTCCACAAAATAAAATCCAATTCTTAAGAACCTTCTAGAGAAGACATTCAGCCTCATGGATGCCTCTTCAGCTGCAGCCTGCTGCCTTATCCCACTGAATATGTTTGTCTTCCATTTCAGAGTTTTTAGGGCAGGTTTACTCATATTTGGTGCAACACAGCAAGACAACCTGCTGCACTGCGTCAAATGGAGAGGGTGGGAAGGCACCATATCTATTAAGATGTGGTGCATTTCAGGTCTCTTACTGTGTCTGTGCACTTGTGGCTGACCAGGGCCAAAGCAGGCACCCTTGCACAATGGTGCAAGGGTGCCTGTGTTACACTCAGGATTGTTTTTGTGCAGGGAGAGACACCTTCCTGCAAACAAAACAGTCCTCTGGGGCTTTTTCCTCTTTATGTGTGTGCTGCAGAATGCAGCACAGGAAGAAAGAGGAAAAAAGAGGAGAAATAAATATATTTCTACTCATTATGACTCCCCTGTTAAGGCATACCATTTTGATGGTTTGACGTTTAATCATTTTAGTAAATCTCTATACTTGCTCTATACCAAGGTGTTGAACTCAGGTTAATTTGATGACTTTAGTGATTTAGTGATTTACCCTAACTAGGATTTTGGTTATTGCCTATGGTGGGTCATCACCCCTCTTAGCTAATATCTCCAATTCATTACAGAAATATTACTAAACCCAGACATTTCTGAAATCTAGACACCCAGGAGAGTACAGGATGGTGTGACCCGATTGGACTTCTAGCAAATAGGCTCCAAAGGGACCTCAAAGGCATAGGAAGGGTGGAGAGATCCTTTCTAAATGAAAGGAGAGGGGATACGTACTCCTACTGAGATAATACTAATTTAAACAAGTGTATCCTCTCTACAAAAGTGAATGATCAAGGGAAGAAGAGGAAAAAGTATGTACATCCACCACACTCAGAGGTGGGAAGAGGAAAAACCTCATTTTTTATTAACAACCCTCACCAACTCTAGTAGAGGCATGCTTTAGCATTGGGTTCACCCTGACTCCTAAAGGTCAGGGTGGGCTCGACCGTATTCCAGGGAGCACTTAGGAGACAATTTGTTTTTATTGTTAGGGGGTTTTATATTTAGATAAAAAGTCCTAACTCACAACAGGTATCCCTTTATTAGCGGGGTGAGCTGGGAATTAAAAACTATGGGAAGGGGCAATACGAATATAGTGGTCATAAGACCAATATATAAATGTGTCAACATGTTTCTGCCCTGCTCTATTGGCCCATGCGGATCCGGGGCATTCGTTAGGGCGGTACTAGAGAAGAGATCCCCCGTAGCGTCACCTTGCAATTTTTACAAACGTGAACATGAACTGCTGAAGAATAGCTTCAGCATGCAACAAACAAAAAAAAATTAAAAAAGTAATTGCTGTTGTTGGGGAATTACCCCTAGCTGTAGCGAATAACTACATATCAGGGGCAGTGGTGGGAAGGCCCTGTAGTCACACTTGCTTCAAGGGTACCAATCCGCAGACAAACCTACCTGTCCTGACCGTTCCCTCGGCTGATGTGGTGATGTGGGAGATCTTTTCTCTAGTACCTCCCTGACGAATGCCCCGGACCCGCATGGGCCAATTGAGCAGGGCAGAAACATGTTGGCACATTTATATACGGGTCTTATGACCACTATATCCGTATTGCCCCTTCCCATAGTTTTTAACTCCCCGCTCACCCTGCTAATAAAGGGATACCTGGGGTGAGTTAGGGCTTTTTATCTAACTATAAAACCCCCTAACAAAAAACTAATTGCAAGAATCCAACTTCATTAACAGAATTACCTGCAATTTTCAAACACTGGCTAGCAACACACATTTTCCCAACATTTCTGTGAGGTAATGTTCTGGAATCTGCAGGAATCCTTAAAGTTCCTACCACTAAGTGTTCCCACACTTCTACAAATAAGAACAGTAACTCACAAGTGCTACATGGAGGCATCACATTGTAGCCATCAAAATAGTTCCATTTTGGTAATGAAGGTAGCTGCAGTGTTCAGGCATGGGCTCAGCAACCACCAAGTGGAATGACTCTAAACCCAAACATTCCTCAAAACTAGAAACTCAGAGAAGTATAGGGGGTTGGGATGTTTGTGAATCTCACCGTGGTTTCTCACCCTAAAGACACTACATACCTCAAACTTTGACTAAATCATGCATTTTTTTTCACGTCTGTGATAAAACGTTCTGGAGTCTGTGAGGATCTAAAAATTCCTATCAACCGAGTTCCCAAACCTCCAGTGATAAAAGCAGTACTCTACTTGTGTGGCTGCACCTCATGCCCACGACGGAACTGTTTTAGGTACTAAAAAACTAAAACACAATATAGAGGCATCATGTTTTCTCCCTTAGAATTTACCCATTTTGGTGCTGTTGGTAGAAGAGTTATTTGGACCCAGGTTCAGCCATGACCCATGGAAACGTACTAAGCCGAAACATTTCTGAAAAAAAATACCTGACAAACCTAAAACTGTGGCTAAAATCACACATTTTATTCACATATCTGTAAGGTAAAGTTCTGGAATCCATAGAGATCCACAAAATTCCTACAGGCAGTATACTCGCACTTCTCCTGATAAAAAAAGTGTATCTCACTGATGTGGCAGGGCCTAGCACCGTTGTCATGAATGGTTCAAACCAAGGGCAAATAAAAGACCATATTAACTTCGCATGGTAATAGTTTTCATCTGGAGGTTGAGTAGGAGGGGGAGATGCAGGAAGACTATTGGGCCCTTTCTGGGATGGGGCATGTCCCAATGCTGGGCAGACCTCTTTCATCCCTTCTTTTCTTCACCATTTTTCCCTGATGTGTGGTGAGCTTTCTGAGTTCCCAGGGAAGAAGCTGGGGAAAAAAACCAACTTGCCCTCCAAGGGCCACTGTTCCATTTTCATTTTTTTGCCTGATTGTTTAGTGTTTTTTTTAGGAGGGGAACAGATTGTTGGCAAAACAGGTCAACTCCTGGTAGGGGAGAATGTTTGTATTGCCCCTTTTGGAGTGAAGGCATGTACAGATTTCTTGTCAAGCTGCCCCACCTCTTCTTTTTTTTAAAACAATTGATTGTTTAGCAGGATTTATGCCCCCAGTTGTGGAACAGATTAAGCTTAAAACCTTAATCTTTCTTTCAAGGGGGACATAGAGACTGTATTGCCCCTCTTGGAGTGGGGTTCTGGCCTTATGCTAGGGTGGGCCGCCCCACTCCTTTTTTTTTGGACCAAATAATCCCTGGTGTCTAGTAGGCTTTCTACCCTCCTGGAGTGGGAACAGCAGATTGGGGGTAAACATCCCTCTCTGCCCGCAGAAGGGACATACAGACTGTTATGCCTGGGAAAATCATTTGCCTATACTTAGGGGTGGCTGCTACAACCCAAAAAATATTTCCCTGGGTGTATAGTTTGTAGAGTCCTGCAAGGGGGCTACAGTTTTGGTTGATCCCCAAGCAGAGATTTTTTGGGGGAGTTGGACTGCTGGAAAGGGAACATTGTCTCCTTTGCGGTGGCATGGTAAATATCACTGAAGGGCTTGTGTTGCCCAGGTCCCATGGTTGTGCAGGAGCTAAAACTACTGGGCTTGGTCCTAGGGCTGGGGAAGATGGTAGGCTGAGCCGGAGGACAGAGCAGATTGCTTGGCGTTTCTCTTTTACTATGCTCGCACCTGTCATCATGATATAGGCTGCAGCTCTTTGTCTTGCACCAAAAGCTCAATGATGGCGGCGATTTCTCTCCTCTACACTGAGGCTTTGAAAAGCTTTGAAGGAAGTAAGAGAGTTTTTGCAATTTTAAAGCCTGAGGTTTTCTTTCCGCCTTTTTTTTGTTGTTTTTCTCTGTGAGTATGGTAGCATTTAGCATAATCGACTCGTATCCCAGTCTACAGCAATTTCAGTGTGACTTTTGCCATTACAACAAGGCTGTGGGACTCTTCTTCTCTTCTTGCCGAATGTGGCTACATTTCAGGTGGGGGCAGAACAGACTTTCAGCATTTGCCCTTTTCAGAAGTTTGACAGTGGTTAATACAAAGGGAGCCAATTCAGTTAAACTGCTGGAAATAGGGCTGCCTCGCACAAATGTCAATCGTGGGAAAAGAGGCCTGCAATCCAGCCAAGGCTTGTGTGGAGGTAAACAACGAGGGAGAAGAGAACACACCCCAAAGTGTCGCTCCAGAAGTTTCTTTGGGGGCGACCAATACTGAAGCTACTTAAATCAGAGTCTGCTGCCTCTATATTACATGGTGTGGTGAGCAAAAGAATGATGGATTAAACCCAGATCTTTGTGACTGGGGATGAATGTTTGCAACTATTCTTAACCCCTTTTAACACTGTATGAATTTGACTAATGTATTTTTAAAATACCTAAGTTACAAGCTTAGTCGGCATCTCAAGCTCCCCAGCTGATTCCTGGTCACACCCCTCTGGGGGAGTCAATCACAAAGGGTGAGGGGAGGAGCTTAGGCAGATACCGGACATATATGCCGTCCGCAGCGCGGGAGCACAGCAGGCGCACCCAGCGGGCGTGCCAAAGGCGTGCCAAAGGCAAGGCCGTCTGCGCCCGTCTTCGCCCATCTGGGCCCAGTGGCCAGTCACTCTGCCCAACCTCTCATGTACTCCTCCCAAGAATTAAGACAGCTTCACTCAACCTTATACTCACTTAATCCTGCCACCAGCGCAAGCTTGAACCAAAACTCAATCCTGCTGCCACGGAAATCCTTCCCCGAAGTCTCACAGCCTACACACCACACCATCCGGCCACAGAGACAGACTAGACACAGGTGCTCGGCACCATCAATTTATTACTTAAATACACGCGCCTTAGTCAAGCACCAGCTTGACATTTTCATACTTCTAGCCTCGGTAAAACTTGACATCCTTCTTCTAACCGAAACCTGGCTCTCACACGAATCTTCACCTGACATCTTGGCTGCGCTACCTAATGATTATTACATCCTTCAAACAAACCGGCCAGCAGGTAAAATGGGCGGTGGAGTAGCAGCCATCATCCGCCAGTGTCTTAAATTCACAGCTCTTACCCCACTCTGTCTCCCCGCAGTAGATAACGTTGTAATCAAATTGGAACCTGATTCTGCCACGCTCATATGTGTTTTACTTTACGGACTCCCACGGCACATGTCCCTATTCCCCCAGTCATTGGGCGAACAAGTTGCCAATTTGGTAACTAATCACGCTAGAATCCTGCTAATCAGTGACTTCAACTACTGGGCTAACGGCACACAAGGTGGGCCCCAATCTGCTGAGCTGACCGACTTATTAACTAATTTAGACTTTGCTCAGCAGGTATCCTCAGCCACATACACTAAAGGGCCCATTTTGGACCAAGTCTGGGCCATCAACCTGGTAGTGTCCGCACTCTCAATCTTACCGTGCATATGGTCGGTCCATTACCTGATAAAGTTCACCTTACTGAACCCTACCACAGGTAAAAAACCCACGAGTGAGTCCTAATTAAACCTACACCCACTCAAGCTCTCTGTGACTCCCTAAACAACTATTTTATTGAAAATATCTCCATCATTAAAGCCAGTATCCCACATGCACCTCTCAGGAAACATCCTCTCCTACTTTCGGGAACCCCCACCCTGTCGAATCCTTTCCGGCCATTAACACCCAGGCCTTCCAGGACCTCCAGTCCAAAGATAAATCTGGATCCCCTATGGACTGTTGCCCACCGCATGTCCTAAAAGATGCCCTCACCACCCTACCGGGTCCAGCCCTCGCTCTTTTCAACGGCTCCCTATCCCAGGGTTGTGTCCCTAAGGCCTTTAAAGAGGCAATTGTGGTTCCCCTCTTGAAGAAACCTGGAGCAGACCCCCAGATTTTGTCAAATTGCTGCCTATCTCCTTGCTCCCGTACTTGGCTAAGGTACTGGAGGCCCATGTGGCGTAGTGTTTGTCCAATTTTATGGAATAAACCAACTACCTCGATTCACACCTAGCTGGAGTCCGTCCTGCCCACTCAACGGAGACGGTAATACTGGCAGTACTGGACTCCCTGCGAGAGAAGGCTGACAGAGGTACTCCTCAGGCTCTGGTGCTGTGAGATCTTTCAGCCGCCTTTGACACAGTCGACCATGGTATCTTGGCGGATCATGTCAGGGAGGCTGGGATCCAGGGCTCAGCTTTCAGCTGGATCAACTCTTTTCTGGAAGATCGTTCCCAGGCAGTCCGCATAGCCCAGTTTACAGCTCCCAAGTTAAGAACCACGTGTGGGGTGCCACAGCATTCCTCGCTTTCCCCTCACTTGTTTAACCTCTACCTTCTCCCTCTGATCAGGTCCCTGAAGGAAAGGAAAGTGGCCACCTTTAATTATGCCGATGACCTACAATTAATGTTCACCATCGACAACTCACCGCAATCAGCCTCTGATTTTCAGTCTACCATGCTGTTCATCCGCTACTGGATGGACTGCAACCATTTAAAGCTTAACCGAGGCAAGACCGAACTAGTCCTGATGGGTGGTAGCCACAACTTCTGGGGCCCACACTATTGGCCAAGGGAACTAGGACCCCCCACCCTCACCTCCTCTGACAAAAGCCTCGGTGTCACAATAAACAATGACCTATCTCTAAAATCATAAGTTGGCTCTGTGATCTCTACTTGCTTGTTCCAGCTGCAAAAAATAGAAAGATTAGTAGACTATTCACCCAAGAAGCTTTGATATAGGTCTTGATAGCCATGGTTCTGTCACACCTAAACTACGCCAACTCACTCTACCTCGGTATGCCACTTTTCCTAACCAAACGGTTACAGATGGTGCAGAATCAAGCAGCCAGACTGATTTACCAGCAACCTAGGTGGCAACATGCCTCCCCCTCCTGAGGAAGCTGCACTGGCTCCCAATTCCTCAATGCTGTGCAGTCAAAGTAGGTTGTTTGGTGTTTAAATCACTACATGTCCGGATCCCTAAATTTATAGATAGCCTCATTTCACGGTACACCCCCTCACGCAACCTTCGCTAGGCTCACCTCCTACTTCTGGCAAGCCCTACCTTTAAGCTGAAGTGACAAGGGGGATGCAGGTTTGCAACTCTGGCTCCCAGACTGTGGAATTCCCTTCCTCTGGAAATTAGGTCACGTACCGACCTACTGAGCTTTAGAAAATCCCTCAAAACATGGCTGTACATCCAGGCCTATGAATAAACTTCCATTGGGCTCAGTATTTCCTAGAATCAGTGCCATGAAACCAACCGGTGTACAAGCGCTTTATAAAACCCTTATAACATAACATAACATAATATTGTCCAGCATTCCGTTAATCAATTGTTTCTTTTTCTATATTACAGGCATACAATAGAGGGACTACAGGGGATTTGTCCTTGCTTGCTCACATGTTAATGACTGCTGCCCCAGTTGGAAATATGGATACTTTGATCACTTCAAGAGAAGGCAACAGTGTTGCAGGAGAGGAAGAAGGTGCTACACTGTTCTGGCATGCTAATGATCTAACGCTTGGGAAGGCTTCAGAGACTCCACAAACTGTGAATAATGAGGGGAAAAAGGCCCCAAGTAACTTGTACGTTGGAGCAGGTAATGGCTCTAGCAATATGGGGGCTGGAAAAGGACAGAAAGGTTTACAGGAAGGCTTACATACAATGGCTCCCACTATGCCCCGGAGCTTACAAACCCAGATGGATTCAGTTAGTCAAACTCTTGTAGGTGTCTGAATGGCAGCTTCAGTAATTGCCTCTGGTCTAATAGCTCCTAACTGTTCACAATTGTCTAGTATATGATGTGAAATGCCTACTGGTGCCTCTGGTATTTGTGGTGGAGGTAGCTTAAACACAGATACAAGTATGCTAGAGGGGGTGGCTGTCCAAGCTTATAGAAGCACTGATGAGCTGTCACACAAAAATACTCTAGGTGGTAAGAAGAAGCCACAAGAATTACCGAAAGGTCAAGTTGGCAAATCTACCCCTGTTTCAGATAGGGTGCAAGGTTGCCAAAAGTAGCCCATTACGGGACTGGGTCATGTCTAAAGGTGAAGTCAAGACATTAATATCATGCTTATACACTGCCTCAGCAGACTCTCAAGTTCAGGCTAAGAAGGGCAAACAAGGATCTACAGATCCCCCCTCTATGTCTATGGGCAGCCCAGAAAATTCAGTCCCCCTCGAGTCTAGCCTTTACTCACCAGGAGAAGCTTCCACCACCTGCTCGCCACCCACAGCTATCTCTGACCCATTTGGTTTGGACAGAGCCAACACTGTTTACTATATTGCAGATGTTGCAGGGACAGCAGGCAGAAGCACAACAACATTATTCACAAGTCCGAATGGACAATATAGCTATTCAGCGCTCGCTGACGGTAGTTACCAGTAACATATCTACCCTGGCTACGGAAGTGGTAAAGCTCCAACAACGGGTCTCAGACATAAAAGACGCAGGGTGAGAAGCTAAGAAATCTATAGAGGGCCATGATCGTCATCTGGACTTAGTACAATCTAAAATTGAAAATTTGGAAAATCGGCAAAGGCCGAACAACTCTCGTATATTTTGTATACCAGAAGGAAAAAAAGGAGATGATCCACGCCAGTTCATGGTGCAGCTGTTTGGGAAGGCATTCCCAGACTTGTCTTATTGGGACATGGATCTGCAAATCCAGGGTGCACACAGACTTTCTATTAATCACTCTGTTAAAACAAATATTGCTGATGCTAGTAGGGCAGCTAACCCACATCCTATATTGATTTATATTGGCAATTTCTTGCTAAGACAAGCCATCTCACTCAAAGCTCACCCAGCAACTCCAGTGGTAGTAGACTCAATGTCGATATTAGCTCAATCAGATTTTTGTAAACCCACAATGGACAGGCGCTTAAACCTGTGGCAATTTATAGACCTAATAAAAGCTGCTGGGGCAGAGGTCTTGTTGCATGAACCTGCCAGGCTCAAGGTTTTCAAGGGTGGACAAAAGTGGCTCAGCCTTACGGAGCAAGATGCAGCACAGATTTTAACTAGCATAAGGGGGTGAACCTTGGTCTCTCCTTTAGGTCTTCCCTTTTGGTTTCTCCCTATTTTTTTCCTTTTTTGGGGATGTGAAAGAGTTGTCTCTTTTCCCTTCCTATCTTTTCTCTCTTTTTTAGGGTGGAGAACAGGGACTAAATTGGTATCCCTGGCTTGTTTCAGGTTTTTTTTGGGTGGGGGGATTCATTAAAAAGGGCTGAGCTTTTTTCCCTACTTATTGCTATTCCCAGGTGACTTTATAGTGTGGGGGGGCAGCCATCGTTGGGCAGTGGGCAGTGCAGGGGAATACGGGGGGTGAGGCTACCAGGGATGTCAGGAATGACAGTCTAGGTTCAGGGTTGATTCTCCTAGCCAGAGCTTAGGAGAGAGGGTGGGGTTTCAAGGGGGGATGGGGTGGGATCAAGGGGGGATGGGGTGGGATCAAGGGGGGGTAAAAATAAGACAAAGTGATCTATGTTACTTTTCTAAGGTTATTTTCTTTTCTAACATTGTTAGGCATAAGGCTTTCCTTGGTATTCAGAATGGACTCAACAGATGGAGTTGAAAGTTGATTGTTTACAATCAATCAATCAGTGGGTTTATAGAGCGCGCTACTCACCCGTCAGGGTCTCAAGGCACTGGTGACAATGAGTATAATTATATGTTTATGTTGGAATGTATCTGGTCTAAACTCAATCAGCAAACGCCAATTAGTTAGTAAGGAAATCAAAATTTACAAACCTCACATAGTATCCCTCACTGAGACTCATTTAGCGTATAAAGATAGATTTCTACTTAGGCAGCTTGGATATAATATCATTGCCTGTACATCTCATACTGTCTCCATTAAGGGGGTCACCATTTGGATGGTGGATAAATCATTACAATACAAGTTAAATAAAGCTGCAACCGATCCCAGGGGGTGATGGTTGATTGTACAGCTCACATTAAACAGACTTAAATGTGTGTTTTGCACAATATATGGCCCCAACGTTGATGAACCGGATATGATAGATGGACTAACTCTAGAATTATTGGACTGGAGTGGGGAGCTTTTGGTTATGGGAGACTTCAACTGCAGAATGGATTATTCCTTAGATTGCAGAAATCAGTGAGCTTCTCCAAGAATGGTTAAAGCTGGGCCTCTATTCTTCAATCAGCTCGCTTGCAATGGTAAAGGGACGCATGGAGGGCATTATATCCAACAGCGTCACAAGACACTTACTATTCAGTACCACAAAAACACTTTTCCAGGATTGATTTGGATTTTACTATTGATAATTTGTTACAGGTTGCTAGCGTGGAAGTGTGTCCCGGAGTTATATCTGACCATAAACCTATATTGCTGCATCTTCACTTACGTGCAGTAAGAAACCAGAGGCGCCCATTCTCTTTCTCTCGTCAATTATTTACGGATGAAGACTATGTAACATTAGTTAATAAGAATATGTTGGATTCATGCAATTTAATGAGGGTACAGCCTCTCCATTGATAGTAGAAATGCAATAAAGGCTTTTATCAGGGGTATCATGCAGCAGTTTATTTTTCAAAAAAATAGAAATAAGAAAACTAATATGACAGCACTTTGTTGAGGAGTTACTCAACTAAAACTTTTACATGCCTGTGAAATTAGGAAAGGGGGCCAGGAGCAACAGAAAATAGAATTTTCTCTCTTTGAGAAACGCCTTGGCCTGAGGGATACTGAAGGAGAAGATAGCGGCCAGTTACAATAAGCATCCCTCTTTTCAGTATGAACACGGGGAGCAGGTTGGAAGATTGTTAGCACATCAAATAGTAGATAAGAAATCTAAGAGACGGATCCAAGCAATTAAGGGGGAGGATGACCTTTTGTATACACATTCACAATCAAAATTGGATCAATTTGCTGTGTTTAACCAGAATCTCTATGGTCAGTCTAATGTATTTGACAAAACAGCTTTTGTGGATTACCTTTATGGATGTTCTTTTCCAATACTTGATCAGACGCACAGATTGACTCTCCAAGAGGAGGTTACTAGTAGTGAAATTGCTGAGGCTCACGCAGCATTGCCATCAGGCAAAGCAGCTGGAGATGATGCAATACCACTTGAGTTTTATAAAACTTTAAAAAATGCTACTGTAACCCTCCTGAGTGAAGTTGTACAATATATAGAGTTCCCTTGCTCATGGAATATAGTCTATTACTTAAAGAAAGGTAAGCCTCCAGAGGTCCGTGGCTCGTATCGCCCTATCTCTCCTATTAATGCAGACGTACATTTTTTCACTAAAATCTTAGCAGCTCGGTTGGCACCTTTGATGTCAGGCTTGGTTTCAAGTCAGCAACATGGATTTATTCAGGGGAGAGGTACTACGGCGCATGTCAACACCACAGTAGTTGCATTTGATGTAGCAAAGAAATCTGGGCTTAACGTGGGTATGATTTTGAAAAAGCGTTTGAGCATGCTGTATGGGAATTCCTTTGGGCAGCATTCATGGCTCTTGGGTTAAGTGGCTGATTCTGAAAATGGACACAGACTCTATATAACAACACAAGTACTCATTTGGCTTATGTAGGGTTACCAGCTACTCCTTTTCGGATAGTTCAGGGCACCCAAAAGGGGTGCCCACTCCCTCTTTATTATTTGAATTATATATTGAGCCCTATCTGTGTTCATTGCACTTAATTGCACATATCCAGACTGTTATATTGGGGGCATGTAAATTAAAAATTACTGCTTATGCTGATGATGTGGCAGTTTGCTCCTCGAACCCTTTAGCCGCGTTAGATTCTATCCAAGATAAAGCTAACACATTTGGTGCTTTTTCGGGCTATAAGTTGAACATTAGTAAAACTCTAATTCTTCTTAATTTTCAGCCAGTAGAATCAGTTTACGGTATCTGCTTGTCAGTTACATCCTTAGGTGTTCAAATTTCTTCACAGGTGGAGCAATTAGTAAAGTTAAATTTTGAGCCCCTATTGCAGTCCATTATAAAGAAATTAAAGGAATGGCACAAATTACCTATTAATAATGTGGGGAGGTGTAAAATTAATCAAGATGAACATAATTCTAAAATTCCTATATCTTTTTCGGGCAATACCGCTACGTATTACAAATTCCTTTTTTAAACAATTAGAGGGTAGTTTTATATGGGGCTATAGGCGGGCCTGGTGCGCAATACGGTTTATGAAATTTCCATATAATCAGGGAGGGTTACAAGCTTCCAAGCTGTGTTTTTGGGCTGCATTTGCTGGACGCCTCTGCAACTTGATTACAGTAGATAATCTACATTTTAATGCTTATTATTATTGTTTTGCTCTTGGGCCAGATACCAGGCTATTTTTATACAGCCTAAACGTTCCCAACTACTGTAAAAGAGTTAGATTCAAGACTATTAGAGATATAGCCTATATAGGGCGTAAAATTTCATCTAAATACTTTTTTTGAGTTTTATATAGCGCAAACTAGACCCGGGTATCGGGTATCAGAGTCCTTTACATGAGCACCAGTTTCGTTACAGAACGACACATTCATTTTTGTTAGGCAAGGGGAGATTAATTGATTTGCCCAGAATCACAGGATGTTGAGCGTCCTTGCCGCGACTCGAACCCGGTTCCCCAGCTTCGAGATCGACCGCTCTAGTCGTAAGCCTACATCCTCTCCTCTCTACTATCTGCTCTTTACCCATAATGCATTCACATTTGCCTCTATGGGATAATCCAATGCTCCTGGATATATTTCATAACTCAATTTGTAGGATCTGGGCTAGTTATGGGATTGAGCAACTGAGACATTTATACAATGCTAATGGTTTTTGAACATTTGAAGGCCTGCAAAGTTCCTATGGTCTTTCCCATCGGCTATTCCTCAAATACTTACAGATTAGGGATTACTTCTTGGTGTGCCATGAGTTAAAGGCACTTGTGAATTCTGATTTACTGGTACATCTCCACAATGCATCGGAGAAGTTGTTAATAAGTTCTATCTATCTGAGTCTGTGCCAGAACAGAATTAATAATAGCTCTAAAATTGCCTTGAAATAGAGTAATCTTTTATCTGAAGATATTGAACCTGCAGACATTCTTGACACATTAGAGCTGCTAAGGGGCTCAGTACTTTCCATAAACTTAAGTCTACAAAAATTCAGAACTTTGTATATGCTGTACTATACACCTGACAGAATAATAAGGTGGGCTGGGAATGATAGTAGTGATAAGACTAAACGCCCTTGATGTGGATTGGTGGGCGCCAATTTGCTACATACGTTTGTCTCTTGCCAAAATGAGAGAATTTGGGAAGAGGTGAATCAGGTTATCTGAATATGTCTTCGTTTTGATTTACAGCTCAGTCATAAGGAGATTATGCTTGGGTACAGGGCTGAAATTGATTTAGGATTAAAATGATTTTATCTATTACTATCGTGTCAGGCAGGCTCTGGATAGCTAGGGCATGGATTTCACCGTTGCCTCTTAGAATAGCAGAGTGGTTAACAATTGTGAGGTAAACCTACGAGAGGGAATTTACACTAGCTTAGACTAGAGGAATGTGGTATATCAAGAAATTTGACTGCATGTGGACTAGGTTTAGTTGGGATCGGTATGCTGATATGATTTGAATATTTTATATAATTTGAATAAGCTTGTTTGTACAATTTCATTACATGTAGCCGTAATATATTTCTTTTTTTTGTGAACTTAAAATGCTTGTTATTTGCCATTCTGAACATCTCAAAGGTTTTTGTTTGTAGTCCCCTGCTTAAGGTATCTAGCCTATTGGTGAGTCAAAATAAAAGGCTTAATGATCATGTTTGACAATATATGCTAATAAAACTTAATTTTACAAAAAGGCCTGGTGTGACAAAAGAGAAACTCAAGCCCTTGATAAACCTGACCCTAGGTTCAAAGGTAAAACTCAAACTGGGTTGAACTTGGTTTCTGTAACCGACATACACCCCATCGCAGTCGGCTTCAAATCACATCTAGGTGACGGTCTACCATGACCAGTTGACCGTGGTTGGTGCTTAACGCTTTTTGGTGTCATTTTTAACCTTAAGCTTCAAAAATTCCTATCTCTACTTATTTGATTTTCGTTGTTATATTATTGATTAACCTATGCATTATTTTTCTGGTGGTACGGCCCGTACCCACGCTCTGGGGGGCGTGGGTACGGGCCGTACCACCATTGTGGCGGTGCCGTAGGGGTACGCGTGGTACGGCCCGTACCCATGCTCTGGGGGCGTGGGTACGGGCCGTACCACCATAGTGGCGGTGTTGTAGGGGTACGCGTGGTACGGCCCGTACCCATGCTCTGGGGGCGTGGGTACGGGCCGTACCACCATTGTGGCGGTGCCGTAGGGGTACACATGGCACGGCCCATACCCATGCTCTGGGGAGCGTGGGTATGGGCCGTACCACGTGTACCCCTACGTCACCGCCACTATGGTGGTACGGCCCGTACCCACGTCCCCAGAGCATGGGTACGGGCCGTACTACGCGTACCCCTACGTCACCGCCACTATGGTGGTACGGCCCGTACCCACATCCCCAGAGCATGGGTACAGGCCGTACCACGAGTACCCCTACGGCACCGCCACAATGGTGGTACGGCCCGTACCCACGCCCCCAGAGCATGGGTATGGGCCGTACCACGCATACCCCTACGTCACCACCACAATGGTGGTACGGCCCGTACCCACGCTCTGGGGGGCGTGGGTACGGGTCATACCACGCGTACCCCTACGTCACCGTCACAATGGTGGTACGGCCCATACCCACGCCCCCCAGAGCGTGGGTACGGGCCGTACCACGCGTACCCCTACATCACCGCCACTATGGTGGTACGGCCCGTACCCACGCCCCCAGAGCATGGGAATGGGCCGTACCACGCGTACCCCTATGGCACCGCCACAATGGTGGTAGGGCCCGTACCCACGCCCCCAGAGCATGGGTACGGGCCGTACCACGCGTACCCCTATGTCACCGCCACTATGGTGGTACGGCCCGTATCCACGCCCCCAGAGCATGGGTACGGGCCGTACCACGCATACCCCTATGGCACCGCCACAATGGTGGTTCGGCCCGTACCCACACCCCCAGAGCATAGGTACGGGCCGTACCACGCGTACCCTTATGTCACCGCCACTATGGTGGTACGGCCCGTACCCACGCCCCCAGAGCATGGGTACGGGCCGTACCACGCGTACCCCTACAGCACCGCCACAATAGTGGTATGGCCCGTACCCACGCACCCAGAGCATGGGTACGGGCCGTACCACCCGTACCCCTACAGCCCCATTATATGATGGATATAAGGCGTACACACACCACGGATGTAGGTGTACGGCTTGGTGCAGCACATCAGCTGTAAATTGGGGGTGGTGTATGCCCAGGACAGCAGTGTACCACAGCAAGGGCGCAAGTGGGTGGGTGGGTGGGTGCAGAGGAATACCAGCAGTGGACACAGACATGGGGGTGGGTGCAGAGGAATACCAGCAGTGAACAGGGACATGTGAGGGGTGGGTGCCCATCACTCCCAGCAGTGGACAGAGACATGGGGGTGGGTGCAGAGGAAAACCAGCAGTGGACACAGACATGGGGGTGGGTGCAGAGGAATACCAGCAGTGGACAGGGACATGTGGGGGGTGGGTGCCCATCCCTCCCAGCAGTGGACAGGGACATGGGGGTGGGTGCAGAGGAATACCAGCAGTGGACACAGACATGGGGGGGTGTACATCATTATCAGATGATCCCAACTCCATGGGTGTATGTACGCATCCCGACATTTGGACTATGTCGATAGTGCCATAACAACACATCACTGACAGCAGTGTCCCACTCCCATGAGGATGGATGTCTTTCCCCCACTGCATGACACACCATATGTGGGTGTGAGGACAAATCACACATCCATACCCACCCCTGGCAGATGCAGCACAATACACACAGAGATCATGCCACAAGACTGTATGGTCATGTCAATGCCTACTAAACTAAGAGAGCCAAAGGGAACACACACTGTCACGCACATCCAAGGACTGATAGGAATGTACAGGTGCCGGGACAGCCACCAAGATGTTGTCTCTCATGGAAGGAATAGGGTGGAGTTCCCACAGATACAATGCCCATAATTGTGAGTCAGGTGCCCAAATACCCTGCAGAACAAGTACCATATGTGTGCTAGGCTGGGATTACACACATGCATTGTGTGGAAAAGGGAGAATGTCTCCATTAAGGC
This sequence comes from Triturus cristatus, assembly GCF_964204655.1. Taxonomy (NCBI): domain Eukaryota; kingdom Metazoa; phylum Chordata; class Amphibia; order Caudata; family Salamandridae; genus Triturus; species Triturus cristatus. The sequence continues at coordinate 554,166,935 of NC_140581.1, forward strand.
ATTTCAACATACTCTATACACAAGTACAGTGAGTAGCAAGGATGGCACAGACGATGCAGCCGGAGACATTGCTGAGCAGGCATGGCCAGAGTTGAAGGGATCCATCACCAACAAAGGAAATGTAGACACAGGTCAACACAACAATTGTGCAACTCTCTGCAGGGAAGATGGCAGGTGCCACAGAGGAAGGAACACTCCTTGGGACAATGTCTCCAAACACAAAGAGCATACACGACAAATAATCTTTGCAGAGACCTTGTGATGGCACACAGATACCAGGTTCCATCCCATGAGCAGCAGACTACAACATTTGCCTGAAACATAACACATGCCCACAACCCCAACTCCTGTAGCATCAGCATCAACATCAATACCTGAAATGCAAGACTTTTCTAATGAAAATAGAAAATGTTTTATTCAGCATGAAAATAATAATGTGTAAACAAGACTATTCACAAAGGCCAATGGCCAGTCCATATCATCAGTCCTTGGGGGGGACACATGGCCATGCATCTCCCCCAGCTTGTCTGCACATCAGAAGACTCTGTGTCGTCGACTGGGGGGGGGCATCATGTGGGGAAGGACCAGGCACCGCAGGGACAGGAGGGGGAAGGGTAGGTGTGGTGGGTGCAGGGACGGACGACTCCACCACAGGGGGTGGGGCAGCGCCAAAGTTGGAGGTGAGCTTGGCGCTGCACACTTCTGCCAGTTCTTCAAGCGTCTCCCCTGCACCCGGAGAAACAACAGGCCCCAAGGAGGGGGGGGGTCAGAGGGATGGGTTGCAGCGCTACTGGGGGAGGTGGTGGACAGGCTGGGGGACTTGACTCCCCTACCCGTGGAGTGCCTTGACCGTTTCCGGCCAGGTGAACTAGTGGGGCTGAGGCCCAGCCCAGCAAAGTAGGCCTCCTTCTCCGAATCTGGGGCAGGGGAGCCAAGGGAAGTGACATCGGAGGGACTGGGGACTGAGTCATGTGGACGAGGACTGTGGCTGCGTGCCTGCCTGTGTGCCCCAGACCCAGTGGGTGTGCCTGCTTCCCCCTGAGTGTGCGTGTCAGGAGGTGTGCGCTTGCCCTTATGTGGTGGTGTGCTGCTTGTGTCTGGTGGGGTGCGTGTGTGTGGATGTCTTGGTGTGCTTGGGACAGGCATGGGTGTGGGACTTGTGGATGGGGCAGAGGTAGGGGGGACGCAGCGCTGCAGGTGACGAGTCCATGGACCTCAGCAACATCCGTTGGTCAGACATCGCTGATGACATGCCCTCCATGTACGACACCATCTGGGTGAGCAGTCTGGTGTGGCCATGGAGGACAGTAAGGATCGATGTCTGCCCAACTTGCAACTGCAGTTGAATGTCCACAGACTCTGCAGTGAGGGCAGCAGGGGGGACAGGGGCAGGGGGTGCGTTGCCTGGCACGAAGGAGACACGGTGTGGCCTAGCATGGACAGAAGGGACCTGAGCAAGTGGGAGGGCGGTGATGGGAATGGAGGGGGCGGGTACGGATGGAGTGCTGCTGCCAGCTGTTGGAGCAGCCTCCGCCCCCTCTGGGAGTTCAGCCTCGGACCCGTCAGCCTCGTAGTCAGTGTTGGTACTGGGCAGGTCCTCCGCCTCACTCCCCTCGCCCTCGGTGCCACTTGAGTCCGCCGACTCCTCAGCAGTGGTGGCACCACTGCTCGATCCCTCCTCCACGTCCGTGCCGGTGTCTCCCTCTGTGTCCTCCGATGATGCTGTGGGCAAGGTGAAGAGACAGGAAAAAATCAGTCACCTGTATACATCTGACACATGAGTCCAAACAAAATAGGCAACAGTGCATATCAGGAAAGGCATCATGAGTAACATCTAGAATACTCCCCAAATATGTAAGCCCTGCACTCCCCAGTTGGTTGACCCACAATGCCACTTGGAAACAATGAAAATTAGGACACAACAGCAAATAACTTGAAATCACAAGATCATGAGAAGCTAGTGTCTGGGATCAGTTGAGCACAGCAAGACTATGAAGGCATGCCACCTCTTGTTCACTGTGAACCAAACAGTATTGTCGCACCCAAGGCCAAATACCACATGCCAATGCCGAAAATGTCCCCACACTCAGAGACCTGTGAGTACTTTTGAAACCCCAAAGAAATACATTGTGACTCCTGGAGAATCACAACCCTTAACACAATGGACATGTCTAGAATGTGTGAATGTGGCACTCTGTGAACACAACACACATGTGTCTGTATAGCAGAAGTCACACAAGGAGGTGCACACCAAACTACATGTACACAGTCATTGTCTGAGCTGCCAGACTCATTCAAATCAGCCACTGTTAGGCAGAAATGGCGTATCAGTAAGTACATATACATGGCACCACGGTGGTCTGGATGACTTCACACCCGTAAGTTGGTATCAGCAACAACCAAGGACTAACCCAAATGCTACCACACTGTCGGAACATGTATATGTATGAACTCCAAACAAGTTTTGTTCAAACTGTGCCTTACTTTAAAATGTGCCAGCGTGTCCGTGGAAAGTGTAAAGGTGGTGTCTTGTGCACTTCCTTGGGAGACATCTGTCATGCAGGCACATCATTGTCCTTCACAACAAAACAACAAGGTCAAGCATATAAAACATTGAGACATGTTGACAGGTGTAGTGGGTGCCAATGGACATTTTCTCTGAGTAACAACTTGAATAATGTCATTTGTCACATGGCTATCCGTCACTTGATCACACAGTTGGCTACACATATGACCTACTGACTGTCATCTGGAGTGGCACACATGTCCACACCCAGGACAATGCATAAGCTAATGGGCCTGCAACTGTTTAGCAAAAAAGCCTAGCTGTACTGTGGGTTCCCCCTCATGGCAAGCCAGAATGTACCCACAGATGTCAGCACACAAAGTCACAACTGTGTAGCATCTGAACCACACACAGGTGCCAAAAATGTACAAGCAGGATACATGATTGTCAAAAACTGACACAGGCTACGAAGCACGAACATTAAGCACTGGCCAACATCACGGGGGCACTGCACGGTGACTTTCTGTACTGTGAATCATCACACACAAGTCAGAACTAGCAATGAAACATCAGGGTTGAACATGTACGCCCCTCCTGCACACACCCACCCATACCTGAGTCAATGTGACTGATACCGATCAAGAAGTGACACCTCTTATCCAGGGTTACAATAACTGTGCTTGAAAACTAGCTTCATTAACACGACATCACCTTGTAGGGCTGCCAAAACATATTGGTCACAAACAAACATCAACAGATTGTTGTGAATAGCCACACAGGCACTGCCCAGTGTGAGTATGCACAAGCAAACTGGTGTATCCCTGTCCAGTGGACAAATGTATCACACATGTGAAAAATACTACCTAGGCCAGGGAACAATGCCACAGAGGCAGAGCCATGCTCAACCCACAGTGAATGTGCACAGTGTTGGATGAAACACATGAGTAGGAGGGCAGGCTGTGTCAGGAGACTGTAGTGGGCACACTGCTCCATGGTCCTGCAATGAGCTGACTGTAACAGGAGCAACCGTCCCGGCACTATGCATATATCCCACTCATGCACATCATGTCTGAGGCCACAACATTGGTAATGCATGCTGCAAGTCTGTTCATTTGAAACCTCACACTCCTATGTTGAGACTCAGCATCAGTGCCAACAATTATGCACCCAAAAATGACTGAACTGGACAGGGCACAGGCAGACCACCCCCACACATGATGCTGAAAGCAGTGTGCACCTTGATTAACTGGCAGCCTAGATGACCATGTGCAATAGTGATAACACACAGACCAGGTAACACATGTCAAGGAGGGGAAGGGAGGAAGAACAGCACAGGTTGACTTGGGGGAACAGGATATGCACTGCACATATATACCCTGGCAGTGTATCCAGGCGACTGAGCAGCTACAAAAGCTGGTGACACACAACAAACACACATGTACCTACCCCCTTCCTGCTGCTGTAACTCCTGTATCCGCCTATCCAGGTCAGGGAAGACCACCGCCAGGACACGCTTCATCTGGTGGGTCAGGCGCCGGCGCCCACCATGCTTGCGAGGAGCCTCCTCCTTCAGCATGACCCGGGCGATCCTCCGGGTCCAGCACCGGATGTCCTGCCATCTCTTCCTCACTTGTGACAGGCGCCGACTGCGACCCTCCACTGATTGCACGGCCTTGACGGCATCCTTCCAGATCTTCCCCTTGTGGTAGGCGGTTACCTGTGTGGATGACAAAGTGGGACAACATCACTACACCTGCACCATGTCACAGAGACACACAGTTGAACATCTTTGATTTGTTGAACAGGGCATAGTATGCTGGCAAGTAATAGCACCTTAGTCATAGGGACTTTTTCCACTGTGGACGCACCAATGCACTACATGGCATAGTAAGTACACAGGTGGCATGAGGGGTGCGAAACAATCCCTGATCATGGCACACACTGTGCATCCCAAGCAACACAAGGCTGATGGACAGCACCGCAAAGCAGTCACATGCCCCAGGCCACTGACGAAACCTCAGCAGAGTACACAGACACACACAGGCACACATCAATCACCTGCCATTGGCAACAGCAGATGCAAACCTCACTCTGCACATGTGCCACTTGCCAGGGGGGGTCACAGGTGTGGGGCTAGCTCAGCAAGTCAGACACACAGCACGGCTTACTTCTCACATCAGATGGATTGAGCAGGTGCCTCCTCCATGCAGCTGTGGTGCAACACTCCACGTAGACACTCACCCACATGACAAGGAACATTCACACACATCAATGTCCAGGGGGCGTACACATCATTTGGACACTCTCACCACTCTCACCACAGCTTCACTCAACTCTCACACACATCTGTGGGTGCAGTCACCTGTCACACCGGGGAGACCACTGAATCACCGCAGCACAATAGAACACGAATGCCCAAGAGGATTAGGCTGGCTGAATGTGCCATGCACTATGCAGTAAATGTCACAGTAAGCACAATGCAAGTGAGGAGTGCACACATGAACTACATCAAGCCCTGCATGAGAGACATAAGCCATCCACCCCCCCTGGGACCCACTCCAACCAACATTGCATGTCTGTCACACCTGAACACAATGCCAGAAGTGACAGACACAAAAAAGGTGCACAGGCAAAGGTAGTGGAGGCAACACTCACCTGCTCCCCTGGTCGACCATACAGCATGGGGTACCGTGGGAGGATCACATCCAGCAGGGCCTCATTCTCCTCCTGGGTGAAAAGCTGGGCCCTCTCCACAGTCATTGACATGGTGCCAGAGGGAGACAATACAGCAGCAGTGGTATCGACTGACATGTTGTGCAGGCAAGTGCCCTCCCATGGGTTCTGCCTGCCTTATATCTGCCTTGCTGGCCTATTTCATTTACAGGAGTACAGAGTGATTGGTCAGACTCATTTGCATCCTATGTTTCCTCCAATCCCTTTAAACATACACCAGTGACAGCCTTAGCATCTTTCGAATTTGCAGCATCATGTCAAGGAGACAACCACTTTGCAACAATGTATAATGTGGCCAACTGCTTTTTCCAGACCACATGATGTTAAATTTTGAACGTGAAACTCGGTATCCATGACAACCAGCATGCATTTAGGCCCTAATACTTGTCCCTCATGTGTCCCTATTGTAATTCTTAAATCCCCACACAGGTATGGCGCATTTCACACGTACCCCTAGGGCACCATCACTACAGTGATACGGGCCGTACTCATGCGTGTATGTGCCATATCACTAGGGCCTACGGTAACACAACTATAGTGATAGGCACGTACTCACGCATGTACGGGCCGTACACGCGTGAGTACGTGCCGTATCACTAGGGCCTATGGTAACACAACTATAGATGGAGGATGAAGGGCTTGGGCACGGGGCAAGTGAGGATGAGGATGAGGATGAGGACATCCGGAGTCAGCTTATCAGAAACTTCTTCTCATAATGGTGAGTCCCTGTGTCTGAGTGTGCACGCTTTGAGCCTTGTGTGGCATGTGTTGCAATGTGTGTGTCCAGCTGACTGTGTGCTAAGTGACTTGGAGGTGTGTTCTGATGCGTCATTCAAGTGATGATGTCATTCCACCCATTTTAGCTGGGACACTACATTTTTTAAGAGCATGGTGACAACATAATTCCTGTAGAGTACATGTACATGTCTGCGGATTACTAGCTCTTCGCTGACTTGTTGTGTGTCTGTCCTCCCCAGGTTCTTGCGGCTGTCGTCTGCTCATGTCATCATTGCCCTCCTGCTATTCCTCATGAGTATTGCAACGTGTGCTGGATCAGAGTTACATGCACAGACATGGTGAAAAGTCATTTTGGGTAAGGAGTGCAGCAATGCATTTTGATGGGTGGTACGTGTTTGTGATATGTGGGGACTGCTCCTGTGCATGTTGTGTTACCATGCATACATGTCGACTCACCATGGGGCACATGACGTGTTGCATGACTCCCATGAATTGATAGTCACCCTTCCTGACAGTCATCTGTAATGGTTTGTGCATTCTGATGAAGGCATCAATGTGTGTATAACGTCCCCTAAGGAACATACGGAATGCTAATGGTGGACATAGTGTGGGACATCCCCATATGAGGCTCAATGGGGAATTGCAGATTCTCCGTGTGCAGCAAGGGGTGTTAAGCTCAACCCCTTCACTTGTGTGCCAGCTCAGTAGGATTTACCACATCTGTGTGTTGAAGGAGGTGTCCAGTGTAGGTCACACATGGTCAGCCAAATGACCTGTGAATCTGTTCCAATTGATGCATTTCTCTTAGTGTGAGGCTGAGTAATAAAGGTGTTCATCACACTCCAAGGTGCCTCATCTCTGTCAATGCAGGTCTCTTGCCACTTTGCATGCGGCATATCTGGCATAGTTGTGGAAGATTATGCATAGGAGTCCATGTGTAGTTTAGCAACATGCATGCAGTTGCTCATGGATTAGGCTCCCGATTGGGCATGAAGTACATGGTCGTGTATGTTTTTTGGCATGTTGGTCCACACAATGGGCCATCAACACCTGCTGAGGGTGTGTCTCCTGTGCGCAGGTCGGCCTTCAGTTTCCTGCTCCGGTGTCATGCTTCTTTGGTGATTGTGCATGCATTGTCTCTGGGTGTGCCATGTGACACTGGACACTCCTTACTTTACACACGCGCCTGTTGCAGTTGTCCTTCTGACATCCTAGTCTTTGTGTGCAAATTCTGGCATTTTGCAAGGAGATGCCGCCTGCTGCTGCGGCCCCTGCAGCAAGGGCCCACAGAGTATCCAGATTTGGCAACACACACGCCTCCAAGATGCTCCTCACTTCCTCCCTCCACCCATTCATTTGGCTGTCCTCAGCTTGTCTATGCCACTGTTGCCGCCACGCGGTGCCAAAGGCTGGACCATCAGCACATGCAAGGTGCACATTGCACCACCATCCTGTCCTTGCATAACCCACATCACACTACAGTCTGATGTAGCAGCCACACTCCGAGCGATGTCCATCCGCACATCTAACGCCTGCTGTCAGACATACCCTGGGCACACACACGACACCTTTGCATGCTGAGTGTGCAACTCCAACTGCCTACACTGTGCTGCCCCGCCTTCCAGGCCCTGTCACACCAACCAGGTCACGTCCCTAATACTCCCCACTGGCTCTGTAGCCCAGCAAGGGAATGGGAGTGGGACTCAAGGCTTCAGCATGTAGTATGGTGTCATCGTCTGGGACATGGCACAGGTATCATCTCTCAGCATGTCAATCTACAGAGTATCCAGGACCCCCCTCTCCACCATCACATGCGCACAGCACCTCATTGTCAGCTCGTATGCCATTGACAGCCAGGTGCTCCTCACCCTCAACAAAGACACAGACATTGGCAGTTCCATCATTCAAGTATGCATGAGATCCATTGATGAATGGCTGAACAAGAGCCACCTGAGGCTGGACTTGTACAGGACTGAGGTGATCATCTGAGGATTGTCCCCTTCCAGCTGGGTCAAGTGCTTGTGTCCCACCTGCAAGTGCCCTGCACAAGCACCCAGTGGCCACACACACAAGATGGTGTGCATCATGTTTGGCTCGCTCACATTTGCCATGCTAGTCCACAGCATCTGTACCTCATGCTGCAACGCCCTCTGCATTATGCACATGATCCACAGATAGATCCACTCCAAGAAAAGACAGACCATCCCCCAGGTCCATGACAACATCTGTGTCAAATACTGCCCTGCCCTCTACGGAGCAAGTACATCCAAACTCCCAGGAAACTTGTCCACATCCAGGGTGCATCTGCACACCTCAGCTTCAACACCCTGCGCCCCAGCCACCTCACCGTACACCATAGATAGCTGCAATGGATCACTGTCTGCTGCAGGATGACCTCCACACTCCCCACCCACACTCGGGAAGCAGTCCACAACCCCGACCCCAAACCAACCTTGTACGTCTGTCATCCTAGATCCTGTTGGACCATCTCCGTGCATCCAACCTTGCCATGGCCACCGTTCTTCACATCCACGTACTCCAGCATACAGGACATTGTTCTCCCACCTGGCCACACATACCTGGGACTCCCTCCCCGGGAACCTCCACATGAGCCATGACCTCTACGCCTTGATGATAATCTCCCAAATAGGTCTGGCCGCACAGTTTAGCAATCCCCCCCCCCCCTCAGCAGCCAGAGGCCATCACAGGTGAGTGTTGTGCTCCATGCCTACATTGAATGATACCTTGTGACCCATGTGTGTCCTGTACCAGACTCTGATCCCAGGGTATGGATGGCTGGAGTTAGTTCAACACTCGGGCATAGTTTGACATTTCCACCCACATATGTTTGTTGAATAATGCAAAATGACAGGAACGTCTCATGACCAAAGCAATATATTTATTTGCGTTGGGGTACGTGTTTTGGTAGATGAACTTAGGTGCTCTACCGGGGGAATAGAATCCAAAGTTCACAGGGGGAGATGGTATCCTTGGCATTGGAAGTCATCAGAGTCCAGGGCACAGTGTTGGTCATCATTGGATGAGGTGCTGCTGTTGCGCCAGAGGGCAAGGTGCCAGGCCAGATGACCTGGGAGATGTGGATGGTCCGCTGACTCTCACGGTCTTTTCCGTGGATGACCCACCTTCCTCCGGGGACCCTCAGATGCAGGCCTTGATGATGTTTGGGACGCTCCGTCAGACGAATCCTCCTCCTCCTCCTCCCTCCCTGTGTCTGGTGCCAGTCTACGCCTGGTGGCACAGGGAGGGTTGCCCATGCTTTGGGCGATCTGACGGAGTGATTGGCTCATGTCCCTGTGCACCGCCAGGAGCTCAGCCAGTCTTGCCTCCATCCATCCTTGGTGTTGTTGATGACTGGCATGATTCTCGATCTGCAGGTTCTTTATCTCATCGAGGGTCCCCTGCATCTCTGAGAGTCTCGACACGACCTGGTTGATGCCTCTGGTGTCACGCCGGTATGTGTCCAGGATGTTGCTTATGTGTGACATACCGGTGTCCTGTGCTGGCTGGTCAGGTTTGCGCCTCCGCCTGCCTCCACTCCCACCACCCCTGCCCACTTGAGCCTGGCCTGCCCTTGTGGGCACATCGGGTCTACGGGACCCCTGAGGGATGGCATTTGCAGGGTTGCCTGCCTCCTCCTGGGTGCCCGGAGAACCTTGTCCCTCCTGGTCAGACTGGCTCTGTTGTTCAGTGCGAGCAGGGCTCCTGGGTGTGTCCTGGGATGTGGCAGGAATGGGGGGGGTGGTTGGCACAGATGTACCTGACGCAGGTGCTGCAGGGGCTTGGGCACCAGAGGGTCCAGGTTGGTCGGGGTCATCCATGGAGTGGTGAGAGTCATCGCTGCCGGTGGGATCATCTTCACGCGGAGCCTGGGACTGTGATTCTTCCCCCCCAGTGTTGGGGGGAGATCGACGACGTTGCCCTGTGTGTGAGAGAGAGACAATGTTAATGGTGTTTCATGCGACATCTATGTTTCATACATATTCAAGTTGACACAGTTCCTCCAGGTAGTTGGATGTGCCTAGCATTCCTCTCAATGTCCACTTGGGGATGGGTATGTTGTGGGGGACAGATTGGGATGTTCTCCTGAGTGTTTGACCTGTAGATTGTTGGCTATGATGCTTATTTGGCTATGGATTGGTCTTGTTGTGTCACATGTCCATTGTGGGAGTGTGTAAATCCGTTGCCTGCCCCGGGGGTGTGTGCTTGTGTTAGGGGGGGGTGTGACCGGGCCTGCTGTTGTGTGTAGTGTGAGTTGTCATTGGGTCTCCCAGGTGATGTGTCTGTCCCCTCATGGTGCATGCTGGCATGACAGTGAGTGTGAGTTCCTGTGCTAGATACCTGTGCTTGTGGAGTTGGTGTTTGAGTGTACAGTGGTCCCAGGAGGGCCTTGTGCTGCATACAGCAGGGCCAAGTGTCAGCGACCTTGTCAGTACTTTGCCATTCCCTGTGCATTGTGCATGGGTATGTACCTATTCCATATGGGCTGAGGGCATTGGTGTCTGCGTCTCATTTTCACAATGTGTTGTGTGGGGCCCACCCTCCCAGCCTCCCGGATATCCAGTCTTGTGTTTGTGGTTGTTGTAGCCTTTGACATGGCCTTGCCTTGATTTGTGAAGGGTGCATGGAGACATTAGTGGCATGAGCGTGGTTTTTGAGTGTGGTTGTGTGCGGTGAGTGCTTGGGGGAAGTTGCGTGCATTTGGTGTATATGTGGTGTGGACCCCATTGCCCCCATGTTACGTAAGTTGTTTGTGTACTCACCAGGCTCTGCGACTCCTTCGACTCCGTGTACTCCCACCGGCGGTAGCAGGGCCATCACCTTCTCCTCCCAGGGATGGTAGTGTATGGGCCTGCGGGGCGGCCCACCTCCAGTGATGTTACTCTGGGCATATTCTTCGTTCATTTTCCTCTTGACCACCCTGTGCAGATCATACCACCTGGCTTGGCATTCATGCCTGGTCCTTCGGATGGGCGCAACAGCATTCACCTTATCGACAATCCTCTGCCACATGGCAGATTTTTCAGCTATGCTGGTCTGTCTGACCAATGTTCCAAACAGCTGTGGCTCAACTTTGATGACTTCGTTGACAAGGAGGTCCAGCTCCGCCGTTGTGAACTTTGGATTCTTGTCTGTGGGCATGGTGTGGGGTGTGGGTGTGGGTGTGGATGGTTGTGGGTGTGTGGGTGTGAATGTGACGGTGTGTGTGTGAATGCGAAGAGGGGGATGTTTGTGAAGGAGGTTGTGTGAAGGTGTGTGAGTGAAGGTGTAGTGAAGGTATCAGTAATGTATAGTTGTTTCTCTGTGGGGTCTGGCAGCAGTGGGTCTGTTGCAAAGGCTCATGGGTTGTGTGTGTGGGCCCTTTTTATTGGTCCATTTTTGAGTGTGGATGTGTTTGAATTTTGGTTGGTGGGTTATAAGAGGTGGTTGTGATTTAGGGCCTCTGTTTGCCTGTTTGGATGTGCCAGGTCAGTCATTGAGATGTATTTTGTCATGTAGACGTGTTTTGTGGTGTTGTGCGAGTCGAATTGACCCTCCTTGTGCTGTTTTACAGTGTCCTAGTTCTGTAAGAGTCTTTTTCCCGTAGGTACGGTCTGTACATACGCGATGCTGGGTGAGTGTGCTGGGGTACGGTGTTGGAGTGCGGTACGTACATGCGGTGGGGGTACGGTGCATACACGTGCGGGCCTGGGGTACGGCGCGTACATGTGGAGGTACGGCGCGTACATGCGGGGGTAAGGCGCGTACATAGGGGGGAGGTATGGCGCGTACAGGTGCGGGCCTGGGATACGGTGCGTACATGCGGAGGTATGGCACATTCATGCGGGGGTAAGGCGCGTACATGGGGGGGTACGGCACGTACAGGTGCGGGCCTGGGGTACGGCGCGTACATGCAGAGGTACGGCGCGTACATGCTGGGGTAAGGCGCGTACATGGGGGGTACGGCGCGTACAGGAGCGGGCCTGGGGTGCGGCGCGTACATGCGGAGGTACGGCACGTACATGCGGGGGTAAGGCGCGTACATAGGGGGGAGGTACGACGCGTACAGGTGCGGGCCTGGGGTACGGCGCGTGCATGCGGAGTTACGGCACGTACATGCTGGGGTAAGGCGCGTACATGGGGGGTACGGCACGTACAGGTGCGGGCCTGGGGTACGGCACGTACATGCGGAGGAACGGCGTGTACATGTGGGGGTAAGGCGCGTACATAGGGGGGAGGTACGGCGCGTACAGGTGCGGGCCTGGGGCACGGCGCGTACATGCGGAGGTACGGCGCGTACATGCTGGGGTAAGGCGCGTACATGGGGGGGTACGGCGCGTACAGGTGCGGGCCTCGGGTACGGCGCGTACATGCAGAGGTACGGCACGATCATGCGGGGGTAAGGCGCGTGCATGGGGGGTACAGCGCGTACAGGTGCGGGCCTGGGGTACGGCGCGTACATGCGAAGGTACGGCGCATACATACAGGGGTACGGCGCGCACATGGGGGAAGGCGCATACATGGGGGGTACGGCGCGTACATGGGGGGGTACGGTGCGTACAGGTGCGGGGCTGGGGTACAGTGCGGACAGGGGGGGTAAGGCACGTACATGGGGGGGTACGGCACATACATGGGGGGGTACGGCACGTACAGGTGCGGGGCTGGAGCACAGTGCGGACAGGGTGGTGTACGGGGCTGACATATTGGGGGTGGGAGGGCTGTACGGCTCGTACATGTGTGCTACTGTGTTGGCTCCGTACGGGCCATTTTACGTGCGATTGTGTATTCGGACGGACGGTCGGGATCGTACTTGCGCGCTCGGACTTTTGTTGTACGATTTGCTCGTAAAAATGTCCAGCTCACTCTCGTACACTTTTGCCGACGATATTAGGACGTAAAAACTTTCCGATGCCCTCTCGTACACTTTTCCCGACGCTATTCGTAGTTATTTTTCACGTACGAATTGTACTTGGCCGTTTGTACGGTATTTGCACGACACGTATGTAAAAAAATACGGATACGGGTCGTACGCAAATTATTTTTAACGGATCGGAAATCGGCACCCAAATGTTTGCCATCAAAATGAACCCATTTTGTTGATGTAGCCAGCATCTTTTGTTCCCAGATTGGTATTCAGACAGAATATCGAGTTGGAAATGTAGTTATACAGAAATATCAACAGCAAGAATATCGTGGTCAAGAATATTGAATACAAGGTAAAAAATATCGTTTTCAGAAATATAGAAGTTGTGAATATCGTTTGCAAATATATAGTACTTAAAATATTGCTTTTTTTATTTGGTGTTATGTATTTTAGTTTACATTTTAAAATGTATGTGATGTATTTTTTTTTGCATAGGTATTGTTTATGTTTTCTAATATATGTGTTCAATTTTTAGTAGTTATCAATTTTATTTTAAATCAATTTTACATTTTGTAGTTCCATAGCGGGTCGTGGGTTTATAGGGGAATAGGGTGGGAAGTAATTTAATTATTATAAATCAATGATTATTTTGTGTTTATTAATATTTATTTGATTGAGTTTTTATAGTGTTAATTGTGGGAAGTAATGTATTTGTAATTAATTATTAATTAGTTGGTAATTAATATTAAGTAATTTGCAATTAATTATTGACATTTTGTAATTTTTTTAGGTGGGGTTGTGGGGTTTATAGGGGTAAAGAGTGGGAAGAAATTGATTTGTAATTAATTATTAATTAGTTGTAATTAAAGTTAATTAAATAATTGGTAATTAATTATGGTAATTGTGTAATTTTTTTAGGTGCTGGTTGTGGGGTTCATAGGGTTTGAGGGTGTTAAGTAATTTTTGATTCATTAATAATTTGTTATTCATTTATATTAATTAAGCGATTGAAAATTAATTATGCAAATTGTGTAATTAATTTAGATGCGGGATGTGGAGTTTATAGGGGTAAAGGGTGGGAAGTAATTTATGTTTAATTAATGAATAATTAGTTTCCTTATTGTTGCACTCAATGGAGTGGGAATAGTAATTTTTACCACTCGCTATGCAACACTTTCCCTACTGTTACAAATATTGGAGTGGGAATAGTAATATTTACCCCTTCGCTATCCAAAAATCTCCCTACTTTTGAACTGCCTGGTGTGGGACTAGTAATTTTGACCCCCGTTAGCCAACACTTTCGCTATTGTTGCACTGATTGGAGTTGCATAGTAAATTTTATCCCACCCCTACCCAACACTTTCGCTACTGTTGTACTCACTGGAGTGGGAATAGTAATTTGTACCCCTTCGCTATCTGCAATCCAATACTTTCCCTACTGTTGCACTGACTGCTGTTGGAATAGTGATTTTTACCCCTTTGCTATCCAACACTTTCTCTACTGTTGCACTCACTGGAGGTGGAATAATCATGTTTACCCCTCCACTATCCGAACACTTTCTCTAGTGTTACACTCACTAGAGTGGGAATAGTAATTTTTACCCCTCCTCTATCCAACACTTTCCCTATTGTTGCATTCACTGGAGTAGGAAATTTAAGTTTGAAGATTTTTGAATGGTTTAATGTTCTAATTTATAATAGAATGCTTTTTTATAAGATTTAATGTTTTTGTACATCTATGTATATTTGTAATTTTTTATATAATTTAAAAATTATAAAATAAATTAAAATTAATAGTTTATTATTTTTTTCAAAGTATATACATATTTTAATTATTATGTATATGTGTTTATCTGTTATATTTGTTAACATATTTATTAAATCTACTTTATTTTTTATAATAATTTTATTATTTAACATATTTAATATGTATTTTTTTATTTTACATGTTTATATATATAAAAATCTATATTTTGTACAACTATATTTTTTACATCAATATTTTTCTTCCAATATTTTTGTACTTACCTGTTTAATTATAGTCATTATTTTTGCATTCTATATGTTTTCTTCTATATTTTTTACTTCTATAATTTTTTTACCTCAATATTCTGTCAGTGAACCCCCAGGTTCAGCCAACACCAATGGAAATCTATTAGAGCCCAGCATTTTTCAAAACTAGACACCTAGGGCAGTCTTAGGTGGTGTGACTTGCAAGAATCAAACTAAGTTCATTAACAGAATGTGCAATTCTCAAAGATTGTTTAGCATCACACATTTTCCAAACATTTTTGTGAGGTAATGTTCTGCAATCTGTAGGAATCCTCAAAGTTCCTACCACTGAGTGTACCCACACATCCAATGATGAGAACAATACCTCATGTGTGTGGATGGGCCTATTGCTCACGAAAAGAAAACCCCAAAATGCAACATGGAGGCATCACATTGCAGCCATCAAAATAGATCCATTTTGGTAATGAAGGTAGCTGCAGTGTGCAGTGTGCAGTGTTTGGGCATGGGCTCAGCCACCACCAAGGGGAATAACACTAAACCCAAACTATTCTGAAAACTAGTCACTCGGGGGAATACAGGAGTTTGAGATGTTTGTGAATCTCACCATGGTTTCTTTTCTTTCTTTTTATTTCAAAACAATATTTGTTACAGTTTTTGAAAAAGAATTCAGCAAGAAGAAAATATGAGAGAACAAATAAAGAGGTAACAAAGTAAGGGGGTTATTAGGATGGCGGGCGCCGGTCAAGCACTGATGATTCAGCAATCTTGACATTGCGGCGGGTGCTGCTGTGAGCATCTCCCGCCGCAATGCCAAAATGGCATCTTGTGCATTGCCGTGCGGTGCATGCCACCTTGTGCATGGCAATACCCCCAAGTGCAGCCCCTCACCCCCCCAGAGGTCCGCAATGGGCCCCCAAAGCTATTCCCCATCAGCCTTTCCACGGGGGCATCGCTGCCATGGAAAGGACTTTGCAAACACACATCCTAATATGGATGGTGGTGCCTGCTAGGCACCACCATCATATTAAGGCCCCAGTCCGCCCGGCTGGCAATCTGAACGAATTCCGACCTGCGATAAAGCGGCAGCTGGACTTTACGTCCGCCGCAATACCCCCGGCCACAATAATATGGTGGGGGGTAAATCAAGTTGGGATGGCGGGTGGATCACCACCGACGAGCCGGCAGTGGCAATCCGCCCGCCATCATAATGACCCCCTAAGTATCAGAATCATTGTCGGGTCATAATGTTGTTTAGAAAGAAGAGGTACATCAGCATAAAACAGTTTAGATTATGTTTTTACAAAATACCAGAATAGACAAATTGCTGATTTTAGTAAGTCGACCAGCAGTTGGGAAGGCGCTGAGTTGAAGTGAAGTAGAAAGATTATTTACAATGTTCAGGATATCTGTGTTTTTTTCTGGCAATGATAAATGAGATTTGGCCAAATCTGGTTTAAATAGCTTTGAGATAAAGGAGAAAACATTGTCCCAGAAGATGCCTACTGATCTGCAGTGAAAGATTAGGTGACTGAGGTCTCCTTCTTCCTCATTGAAATTCCAGCAGACAGGGCTCTCTAGAATGTTCAGAGAGTGTAGATGGGAAGGAGTCAAATAGGTTTTGTGAAATACTCAAAATTTAGTTGGAGAAAGTAACGGTGAGCTTTGATGTGAGGTGATGGATTTCCATATAGAATCCCAATTGGTCTTAGGTGTGGGAGTTGAGGAGTGAGTGTCCCAGTATTCGTCTATTCTTTTCTTAGCCTTAGATGACTTAAGTTGCAACAAGTTGTATAGTTGGGACACTTGGGGCCTGAGTATGAGTCTGGCAGTCCGAGGACCTCCAGAATCATGGTGGCGTGGCGGTCCGCCATGAGACTGCAGCCAGGGAACTACCATTCCCTGGCGGTGGCGCAGTGGTACTGAGGCCACAATATGCTTGGCGGGACCGCTGCAGTCCCACCACGCATTTTAAAATATTCCTCTCCACCACGGTTTTCGTGGCGGTTCCAACACCATGAAAACCACGGTGGGGAGCAAACAAAGGTGCTTTATGCCATGTGAAAGCACACAGGAAGCACAATATGTGCCCCCCAGTGGGCATGCACACCAGTTCCTATTTTTAGAGGCACTGCCATAGGAATGCCAAAGCCAGCCTGCCAGACAGGAGGAAACTCCTAATCTGGCGGGCAGCCCGACCACGGATTTGGCACAGTGGAGCATGGTGGTGGCCTATGGTTCGCTCCCGCTGCACCAAAAGTTGAAATCAGGTCCTTGGTGATCAAGACTATTACATTCCTAGATGAGAGATAGAAGGGACGGTCGGTATGGTTGTGTTTAGATGTGGTGATGGCCGTTTTCAGTTTGAGGAAGTTGTAAAATTCTTGAGTTTCTAACTGAGATTGCGATTGTAGGTTCGAGAAGGTTAGGGGGGAGTTCCAGGAGCCTAGTTTTTGGGATAACAATACCATGGGCGATCCATGTTTTCCAGTAGAGGGGCCGACCAGCATATATAATGTTCGGGTTATGCCAGAGACAGGCTAGAGTTGATAATTTCATCTGTGAAGGTAGTTTTTTTTATCAATGTTCAACAGAGAACTTCAGGTATTTCTTTGTATGTGTTTGTAGTTGGTTAGGAGTTTGCAGTTGATCGTGAGCAGGGTTTAATTTCCCTAAGATGGCTCTTTCAACCTCCAGCCAGATGGGGGTATAGTTGTCAGGGAGTCTGGAACTAGCAGACACCTTGTTTGGATAGGAAAGCTGTCTGATAATTTCCAAAGTTGGCTAGGTTGACGCCTCCTACTGTGTGGGGCAGGCATATTTTTTAATATTATTCTTGCTTTTTTGCCTTGCCAGATAAAATGCATGATTAGTTTATCTAATTTATGGTGGAAGTGGTCTAAGAGCAGTAAGGACAGCATGCTAATTTGATAGTTGATTATTGGGGTGATCATCATTTTTATAGTTTCTATTCATCCCCACCAGGTGATGAATCTAGACAACCAACTTTCTACTAAGTCTTTTATTTTTTAAGGGTAATTTGTTTGTTACGTTTGATGGTGTCTATCAAGTCAGAACAAAACAAAAGATATATTTACAAGTTTCTTGCGCTACTGGTGCGTCACTTTTAACCCGTTCCGTGCTCGAGTCGGCCAGCGGCTGACGCGAGCACTACCTTCCAGGTGCTGCGCATGACCGTTGGCCGACGCAGCCCCGCCCACCCTTTAGAACACCCGCGGTAAACGGGTTAATGTGGGAAAAAGTGACGCACCAGTGATCAAGGGGCTTGTAAATAAGTGGGGTTGCCTTGTTAGGTATGAGTCACCAAGAAGGTTTTTTCTGCTATGGGGGCTGAGGGATTAGACTTCTGGCTTGTCTTTCTTCAGTTTGTATCCAGAGACTCTCGGGTATAGATCAATAGTTTGCATGAGAGCATGAATGGACATGTTAGGATTATCAGTAACTATTAGTTTATTGTCTGCATAAGCAGATAATTTCACCCCTTTCTCATTAGAATTAATACCAGTTATCTACAGAGTGTTTTCAATATCAAGTTGGAGAGGTTCCAGACTCAAGAGTAAAACGGAGAGAGAGAGCGGGCAGCCTTGTCTGGTATCTTTTTCTAGTTTGAGTGGGTGCGATAGTGAGCCATTAACATAAATACGGGCGGTTGGATTACTATATAAAGCCATAATCATTTTTATAAATTCAACCCCCAGGTTGAATGTGTTCAGGGATTCTTCTAGAAAGTCCATGATACCCTGTCAAATGCTTTCGCAGCGTCAAGTGTAATTGCAGCCGAAGCTGTAGTAGATGATATCTCTTTGTCAAGGACATGGCATAGAAGATGAATGTTGTCATTAGACATGTGGCTTTAATAATCTGACTTGGGTGTTGCTTATGAATTTTGGTAGAAAGAGGTTTAAGTGCTTGGCTAGTATTTTTGAGTATATTTAACAATCTAAATTTATCAAGGAGATGGGCCGCTAATTTTTAGAGAGCGTTAGGTCTTTTCCATCTTTCGGAATTACGACAATGTTGGTTTCTGCTGTGGTACCTTTGATTGCTCCAGATTCTGCAAAATGATTTAACAGCATTAGCATGGTTGTATGGTGTGACTGGGCAAATGTTTTATAGAAGTTGGGTTGTTAAGCCATCAGGGCCAGAAGCCTTGAATTTGTTAAGCGTGGTAATTGCTTCAGTAATTTCGTGCACCGAGATTGGTTTGGCTAAAGACATTTTATTTTCCTCTGATAAGCGGGGTATATGTCGTTTGTTTAGGTAGTTTTTACAATGTTCCGGTGTAATCTTTTGGTCCTCTGAAAATAGTGACTTGGAAAAATTTTTGAAGGTGTCCAGGATTTTTTGTGGGTTATAATGGCTTTTATTTTTACTTCCTTTGATTACCGATATCTTTTTTTGGTCCTGTCTGTGTAAGAGGCCAACATTTTGCCTGCTTTCTGGCTTCACAGAGTTTAAGTCCATTAAATGTATTGATCCATACTCCCGCTTTTTCACTGAAGATGCTGTTATACTCATATATTTTACATGTGAGTAGGGAGAGAGTGTTTCTATCTAAGTTTTTGATGAGTGTTAACTCAAGATATTTTATTTCTTCTTCTAGTTTTAGTAGTGCAGCATTAGTTTATTTTTGTTTTTATACCAACGAAGGTACCCCTCGGTGTTGACTTGAGGGCATCCCAGAGTGTTTGAATATTAGCATCTGGTAAGGTGCTATCTGCATATCTGGGTGGGCCTATTGCTCATGAAAGGAAAACCCGCAAATGCAACGTGGAGGCATCACATATGAGCCATCAAAATAGATCCATTTTGGTAATAAAGGTAGCTGCAGTGTTCAGGCATGGGCTCAACCACCAGTAAGGAAAATAACACTAAACCCAAACATTTTTGAAAAATAGACACTCAGGGGGTTGTGATGTTTGTGAAGCCCACCATGATTTCTCACCCTAAGCCATACAAACCACAAACTTTGACTAAATCATGCTTTTTCCTCACATGTCTGTGATATAAAGTTCTGGAGTCTGTGAGGATCTAAAATTTCCTATCATATGAGTTCCCACACTTCTTCTGATAAAAGCCGTACCCTACTTGTGTGGCTCGACCCAGTGCCCACTATGGAACTGTTTTAGGAACCAAAACACTAAAACATAATGTAGAAGCATTAAGCTATCACCCTCAGAATTGACCCATGTTGTTGCTGTTGGCAGAAGAGTTATTTGGACCCAGGTTCAGCCATGACCCAGAGAAACTTACTAAGCCAAAAGATTTATGAAAAAAATGCCCTACAAAACTCAAACCGTGGCTAAAACCACACATTTTATTCACATTTCTGTGGGATAAAGTTCTGGAATCCATAGAGATCAACAAAATTCATACAAGCAGGATACTCACACTTCTCCTGATAAAAAAGTGTATCTCACTTGTGTGGCAGGGCCTAGCACTGGTGACATGATCGGTTCAAACCAAGGGCTAGGAAAAGACCACATTAACTTTACATGGTAATAGTTTTAATCTGGAGGTTGAGTGGGTTGTGAGGCAGGAAGACTGTTGGGCCCTTTCTGGGATGGGGCATGTCCCAATGCTGGGCAGACCTTTGCCATCCTTCTTTTTTTCACCACTTTTCCCTGGTGTGTGGTGAGCTTTCTACATTCCCAGGGGAGAAACTGGGGGAAAAAACCCAACCTTCCCCCAAAGGGGTGCAAAAACACTGCTGAGATGATTATGGGTTGAGTACACAGCCTGGCTGGGGCAGCCACTGCTTCTTTTTTTTTTTTTACCTTATTGTTAAGTGGTTTGTTAAAGAGGGGGACAGATTGTGGGCAAAACAATTTGTATCCTGGTGGGGGAGAAAGATTGTATTGCCCCTTTTGGAGTGAGGGCATGTCCGAATTTCTTGGGAAGCTGCCCCACCTGTAATTTTTTTTTTTAATGGCAGTGCTGTTTAGCAGGCTTTTTGCCCCAGTTGTGGGACAGATTACGCATACAACTCCAACCTTGCTTTCAAGTGGGATAAACAGATTGAATTGCCACTCTTGGAGTGGGGTCCTGGCCTGATGCTAGGGTTGGCCTACCCCACTCCTTTTTTTTAACCAAATAATCCCTGGTGTCTAGTAGGATTTCTGTACGCCTGGATTGGGAACAGCAGATTGGGGGTAAACATCCCTATCTGCACGCAAAGGGTACAGAAAGACTCTTATACCTGGGTACCCACCAACATTTTTCCTGGGTATATTGTTGGTAGATTCCTGCTTTGGGACTACAGTTTGGGTTGATGCCCAAGCAGGGATTCAATTGGGAAGGGGGACTGCTGGAAAGGGAACATTGTCCCCTTTGCAGTGGTAATTCTCCGGCACTGATTGGCAAAGGTCAGTGAGCAAACAAATTAACAGGGGGAGCTGAGCCAGAGCTGAGGAAGGGCCTGGCTTGGCTCTAAGAACCTGTGCATGAACCTATCCATGAAAATATTTGCCATAATAATCATGCAACAAACATCATGTAAAAATATGACAGTCTTTTCAAAATGAAAAAAATATCTATTTCTTAATATGTGGTAGTGTTTCACCTTAGTACATCAAATCATCTCACTACACATAGAAGTGTTTATCATAAGTGATAGTTAATAAACATGAACTTAGAAACATTTGTGCCTTCCCTGACCTGAAAACAATAAAGATTCTCATTGTCGGTGGTACAAATTTATAGTGTATAAAAAAAACCACTAAAGGTTTCTGTACAGCTGACATCCTAAACTCACATATTTTAAGGTGCGCTCATATGTTATAATAAATTAAAAGGAGACTTGGTGAAATAAAGTATTTGCCTAGGATCAAACAATTTATTTAAAAGTTAATCCAATGTTTTCTAGTTTTACATTGTGCAATTGAGCCACTAGATGGGTATCTCTTTCTCTCTCCTGTTTTACATCAATGATCAGTGCTTTGACTGTAATTCATAGTGTATGAGTTTAGAGCTTGGACGTAAAGCAGAAGCCACATGAAAGCTCGGCTTGTTTTGAGGTCAAGGGGCCAAGAGTTCCTCAAGCTGAAATATATAGTCTTGAAGGTAGTAGTGTAGTCATGATACATAAGAATGTAGATCTGATGACTTCATACTTGAGAGCATGGCCCTGCTGACAGATATCCCATTTGCTAGTATTTGCACTTTAGCTTGGGTAGCTGGTGCTTCAACTAAGTATACTTTTGGCCACATCATTTTCTAAGGAGTAACCTGTGTCAGTAAGAAGAAACTGGAAACTATGGGGCTCATTACGATGGCGGGCGGCCATCAATCCGCCTGCCATCATTGCGGTGCTTGGACCACCCTCCAGACGTGCGGATGGTCCCATCACACATACTGGTGGGTGCATCCCGGGCCCTTAACATTGCGGACGGTGTTGCTGGATGCAGCACCGTTAGCAATGTCTAATTGCCATGCACTGCATTGGCCAGCACTGCGTGGCAGGTGTCATGTGGTGCCTGCCACACAGTGCAGGGAAATGCCCCCAGTGCAGCAACACACCCCAAAACAAGGGCCCTCAACAGGCCCCCAAACCCAATCCCCACCAGACTTTCCCACCATGGAAAGGCTTTTTTCCACCCACATCCTAATTTGGTGGACGGTGCCTGCTAGGCACCTCCAACATTTTAGGAGGCCTGCACCGTCTGCTAGGCAATTGGTACGATTGCCTTTGGCGGTGAAGCAGCGACAGACTTTGTATCCACTGCGGTACCCACCGCCATCCTAATTGGGCAGTGGGTAATACGCTTAGTGATGGCGGAAGGATCGCCACCACCGGCGGAGGCGGTCCTTCTGCCAACCTAATGACCCCCTATGTCTCCAAAGAGTATGCACTACTCTGTTGATGACAGATGGCATATGATATGGAATAAGGAGCAATAGGGGCTTTTGTCACTCTCGCTGAATGTCAACTGTTGGCAGGTTGAAGGAGGAGGAAGGCTGCAGAAGAATCAAAGGTTGCCCGTAAATTCTGAGGAAGAGAACTTAAGGGATCATTAGTATATCGGGTGGTTCGCCGCCGCCGGATGGCCGGCGGTCGCGATCCGCCCACCAAATGTCCCTGGTTCACCCCCCGCCATATTAGGATGACGAGGGGCACCGTGGCAGACGGAAAGACCATCTGCCGCTTTTCCGCCGGTCGGATTCCCGGCTGGGCGGAAAAGGGACACAATATGGTGGTGGTGCCTGCCATATTACTATGGCTGCGATTGGATGCCTTTCCATTTCGGAGACTCCGCCATGGAAAGGCATGCGGTGAAAACACTGGGGGCCTGTTGCAGGGCCCCGGGGAGGTGGGGGGGGGTCTACACTTGGTAGGTACCTATGGTACCCCCCTACATTGGCATGCACAAGGTGGCAGGCACCGCGCGGTGCCTGTCACGTTGTGCATGCCAATGCACAACATGCAATTTTTGCATTGCATGGGGTGCTGTTGACAGCACCGCCTGCCGCAATGTAAAACATGCAGGATGCGACCGCCATGGTGGCGGGTGCATCCTAATGGCCATAGCGGGACCGCTGCACCTCTGGCGGTTGGTCCCATTTACCATTACGGTGGCGGTAATGGGCCACTTCGTTTTTTGAGGGATAGAGCACTGCATTGAGAAATGCTGCGGAAAGTCTCTGTGAAATGCAAAACTGCACCTTGTATTCACAGTAAAGGTGTGTGGAACAAAATTGGGGGTAGAGAAAAAGTAGGCTCTACTACTGCATTGTCTGAGAGCAGAGGGGCAAGACGACTAAATGCATAGACCTTGGCATAGTTGGCATAATTTTCATAATTTTGTGAAATGAAATGTATACCTAATTACAAGGATTATGCCAAAACTTCATGTTGTGTAATGAAAATCTAATTAAGGGAAAAATCGTGATGCGAAATGCAAGGAAACAGCACAATCAGCACCTTCCAGCTCTAGTAGCAGGTTTTTATTGCAAGCAATCAACATGCATTTCAGGTTGAGTTTTTTATCTGAGAAGAACATTCATTATTTGTATGTGGGCGACAGTTCTTTTACTGTGACTAACCACAAAACAAATAAAAAAATAAATGTTCAGATAATTTGTTTGTGCGCAAAATACATTTTCCTGTTTTTAACAGGAAGAAAGTGCCACAGGTACTGGGAGGCTACTGTACATACAGCAGCAATGTTATATTCCTGAACTGAAAACCCCTTCCTCTGATTTGTCCAGCGCTTGGCCATTTTGGATTTAGATTTTTGAGAGAAAGTTTCACTTTCGCATCTCTGCTGCATCCACATCCTTTGAATGTTTTGTTTTTGAGGAACATCAAGTAAGTTCGCTGCAGTACTTTTCACAAAGTTTGCTGTTTGCGGGAGGGCATGCACCACTACTGTATTTCCTTATTTGTTTCTTTTTTTTGTTGTTGGATGGCCTGGACTTAGACGTAGATGCCCCTGTGGAATGAAGTTTCTTAACAGATAATGTTTGCACATTTGTGGGAAAAGGTAGGCTTGGGTTTATATACACATTGCCTCCATTTCCTTGTGGTTTTTTCCAAATTTGTATAGATTTGTAAATCATTTTACTGTGCTGTTGTTTTACTGTTTGGGTGCTAATATGCCCTGCAGAAGGCCAGGGTATTTTTTTTATAGATTTTTCACATTCTCACTGCTGTTATATGTTTTTTAATCATTTTAGGGGATAGTGGATAGTCTTGTTTTAAATGCAAAATGCAGGACATTTTTTGTCTGCGTGTGCTATTGGTGGGTAGGTTTGGGTGATTTGTGGAGTCCAGCACCATATAGCCACACATGTTCCTTTGTTCTCAGCTACCTTTTCTCCCAACTTTTTATCCACCATTTGTTTGTGAGTTTGTTGTATCTTTTACTGTTTCCAGCAATATTTTGGAGGGGTGATTGATGCTGACTTGGGCTTTTTGTGGTCGGTAATTTTTTTACATTTATTTCATTTTCTTTTCTGACATTGCTGATTTATTGGAGGTGGGTATAGGGCAGCCGCTTTTTGTGGCCCAGACACTTTTTGGAAAATAATAGATATGAGCACAGCCCTTTCCCTGTAAATCTACATGATTTGTTTGTGCGGGTGAGAAGGTGCTCCAAGCAGGATGTGCCAACCATATTCTTTACTCTCCAAATATTCTTCTTTGCGAGCCATGTGGTGGTGGCCGTTTTGAGTAGCCTATGTGTAAGTGGCAGCCATTTTGTCTTTGTTCTCTAGCCTCCTTCTTTGCTGGCCATGCACTGACCACCATTTTGTGGAGCCAGTGAGTATATGTGTGTGCATGATGGCCAATTTTTTCTTTGTTTTCCATGTCTCTTGCTTCACTTGTCATAATGATGGCCATTTTGTCTTTGTTTTCCATGTCTCCAGCTTCACTGGTCAAGTGGTGGATGATAAAGCTACCACCATTTGGGCAGCCAATTATTTTATTCCACTTGGAAAGCTATTTTTGTGCAACAATAATTGAAGAAGCCCATGATATTTGTGTTCATATTTCGTTTTTTTCCTGGTATATTTATCTATACGTCCACCTGATTGTAATACACAGGTGTTGTTTTTGACTCATTCCTTTGATTTTGGCCTGTCCCCTCCCCCATAGGCTACCCATGGCCATGAATGGACACAATCAATTATTTAATTCATTTATTGAATTTTCGCCAGGACCCCCACCTCCCATAGGGTAACTAGGGGCCCTGCAATACCAGGTTAGCATTTCCTATGTAATGTCTATCGAAAATAATTAGTTTATGCACACATGCACTATTGTTAATTTGTAATGATGATGATGATGAAGATAATGACTTGAATTATACTGCCTAAGTCTCACTGACTTTGTGCTTCATTTTTATTCCCTGCATGTGCATCAGAAATCAAATCACACACAATACTGAGACAGAGAGAAGTCTTCTAGGTGCTTCTGCTTGTGGTAAGCTCTAACCCATATAAAAAGTAAAGAAGATGGCATCCAAAACGGGGGTTCCTGCTAAGAAATTGGTCAGCGAGGAGAAAAAAAAGTCTGTTGCCAGTGCCACCACTGGCATCAAGCCCTACTCATTTTCCAGAAATGCAACTTACTTGCTGCACTCTTCTCTCAGCAGGAAGAGGCTGGAAGGAGGGTTATCACTGGATTAGCTGCAACACCACCAAAACCAAAGACCAAGTAGTCATGGAGAGCAGTGAGTCTGAATCCGAATTGTCTAAGTGGCAAACTGACTCTTATTGACAAGATAGTCCACAACAGGAACACCTGCCAGCAATACCTGATCTGCGGGAAGTAGGAGGAGGACAGCAGGGCGTTGAGCTTGCTATAGAAGAGGATATTGTTGTGACCGCTCTTCCATTGGAAAACAAACAATTGATGAACAGAATGATGAACAATGTCAAACGTTCACCCCAGAACAGAGATCTGGGCCTAAAGCCATTGTTCTTTTGCCCCCATGCCTTTCCAGTTTAAACCCAGCCATTTGCAAATCAGTCTAGTCCCTACTCCCCATGGGAACGGTCCAGCCCGAACTGCTGGGCCAAGTCCTCGCTGGACCGCAAACAAGCATCCTGAGACCTGTTTTGGGGCTTCACCCCCAGTCGCCTGGCTAGATTGACTCCAGTGGCATGGAGAGCACGGGACTCATGTCTGGGCATACTCAGGTGGCAAATGCAAAAAGAAGAATTGACGGACAGAATGTTGAACAATGTCAAACTTTCACCCCAGTACAGAGATCTGAGCCTAAATCCATTGTTGTTTTGCTCCTGATGCCATTCAAGTTTAAACCCAGCCATATGCAAATCAAATTGGGGTACTATAGTGAGCAAAAGAACAATGGCTTTAACCCAGTTCTCTTGACGGGAGGTGAATGTTTGATTCATTCATCATTCCGTCCATAATTTCTTACCGCAGCACTTTTTGCCCTAAGTGGGATGGGTATGCCCAGAAGTGGGTCCCTTGCTAGCTCTTTCTCTGGATTCAAGCGAGCCTGGCTGATAAGGGGTGATACCCTGAAACCAATTCCAGGATGCTTGTTTCTGGTCTATGGAGAACCTGGCTTAGCAGTTTGGGCTGTACTGTTACCGCGAGGAGCAGGTTCAAGGCTGATTTGCATATGGCTGAGTCCAAACAATGGGTGGCACTGGCTAGTGAGCAAAATAATGATGGATTTAAACCCAGATCTCTCGAGTGGGGGTGAATGTTTGAGTCATTCAGCGTTCCATCCATGATTTGTTGCTGCAGCATTTTTCACCCTAAGTGGTATGGGTATGCCCAGACATGGGTCCCTTGCTCGTTGTGCCACTGGTTAAAAGCAAGCCTGGCTGATTGGGGGTGTTACCCTGAAACCGGTTCCAGGATGCTTGTTTCTGGTCCAGAGAGGACTTGGCTTGGCAGCTCGGGCTGGACTGTTCCAATGAGGTTCAGTGTCAAGACTGATTTGCTTATGGCTGGGTCCAAACTGGGGTGGCGTAGTTAGCAAAAGAGTGATGGATTTAATCCAGATCTCTTGACGATGGGTGAGTGTTTGATTTATTCAGCATTCTGTTCATCATTTGTTGCCACATGCACATTTTGCCCTAAATGGGATGTGTATCCCCAGATGTGGGTCCCTTGCTTACTATGCCTCTGGATTCAAGCTAGCCTGGCTGATGAGGGTTGTTATCTCGAATCCTGTCCCAGGATGCTTGTTTCTGGTCCAGGGATGACCCGGCTTGGCAGTTCGGGCTGGACTTTTCCCATGAGGAGCAGGGTCAAGACTTATTTGCATATGGCTGGGTCCAAACTGGGGTGGTGTAGTGAGCAAAAGAACCTGGAATTAAGCCAGATCTCTTGACTGGGGGTGAATATTTGATTCATTCAGCATTCCATCCCTCATTTGTTGCCGCAGAACTTTTGGCCCTAAGTGGAATGGGTATGCCCAGACATGGGCCCCTTGCTCGCTGTGCCACAATATCCAAGCTCAAACGCTCCGTTCATCATCCCCTTTGGTATTGCTTTGTTCGCCCTAAATTGGCAGGGTATGCCCAGACGTGGGTCCCTTGCTCACTTTGCCACTGGATTCAAGATATCCTGGCTGATGAGGGTTATGAACCTGAAACCGGTCCCAGGATGCTGGTTTCCTGTCCAGGAAGGACCCGGCTTGGCAGTTCGGGCTGGACTGTTCCCATGAGGCACAGGGTCAGACTGATTTCCATATGGCCATGTCTGAACTGGGATGGTGGAGTGAGCTAAAGAATTATTATGGATTAAACCCAGATCAGTTGACTGGGGGTGAGTGTTTGATTTGCTCAAACGCTCCGTTCATCATCCTCTTTGGTATCGCTTTGTTCGCCCTAAGTTGGCAGGGTATGCCCAGACATGGGTCCCTTGCTCACTTTGCCACTGGATTCAAGATATCTTTGCTGATGAGGGTTATGAACCGGAAACCGGTCCCAGGATGCTGGTTTCCTGTTAAGGAAGGACTCGGCTTGGCAGTTCGGGCTGGACTGTTCCCATGAGGAGCAGGGCCAAGACTGATTTGCATATGGCTGTGTCCAATCTGGGGTGGCGCAGTCAGCAAAAAAACCAGATCACTTGACTGGGGGTGAATGGTTAATTCATTCAGCATTCCATCCATCATTTGTTGTTGCAGTGCTCTTCCATTGGATGTATCATCTTCATGATCTCGGGCAAGGATAAGAAAGAGCACGCCATCATCTTTTTCATGCCCACTAAAAGCCTTGGAAATTAGAAAAATGATGATGAGCCAGTGTCTGTTAGTGTGGAGAATGGCACAGATGAAGTATAGCTCACCTCTATTCAATCTGCTCTTAGTCATGTACTTCCACCAACACTGCCTGTTGCCATCTTTTCAAGATGACCGCAATAACCTGCAGCAAAACTGCCACCCCTACTGCAGTCACAGCCTGACTTAGAGAAAGGCCAACACAACCACCTTGCTCCACACCAACAAGCTTCTTTACAGCACAGAATGCTCAATTTGAAAAAAAGCTTGTTATAATAATGAATTGGATACGTTTTGGCTGAAACTATTTAAGACATCTAAGGCTGCTAATCTCACACAATCCCTATTTTTTATTTATAACAAAGTTGTTATTACTCCCCTCTTGTTACATAAATTCAATCATTCTGTCACAGCATCTTGTTGGTCTTGCCTTAATGCTGAAGGTTCTTTATTACATCTATTATTTTATTGTCCTAAGGTTTATGCTTTCTGGGTTGCTATTTGGTCAAAATGTGCTTTGATTTTTTCTCATAAATTACAACTTAATATTCAAAATGTATTTTTAGGCACTTTGTCGCCTGCTTTTGATATAGTGATTCCTATTTCACCATTAATGGATTTATGTCTTGCTGTGGCCTTTAAAGTTATACTAACTTGCTGGAAAGACAACTCTAAACTATCCTTTTTACATTGGTGGAACTCTATATGTGATGAACATAGAATCGCCTCTATTCCTCAACCTTCCATTCATCTTCAAATCAAATCTGACTTACTATGGCTTCCCTTTACATCTTTTCTGTCATCAACAACATAATCTTTTTCCTCTCTTCTCCTTTTCCTCTCTTTCTCTTCTTATTCACTTCTTTCTTTTCTTTTTGTTTTCTTTTTCTTTTCCCCTTTTTGCTAAAAAATTATCCTCCTATTTAAATATTTTATTCATTCTCATTATATACTCAGGATCTTTATGTCCTATTGTAATATATTAATTCTTGTTATTGCCTCTTGTTTTTAGCAACATTACTATCTTTGTTCATATAGTATATAACCTTTTTATGTATAATTCGCTTAGTGTATAATCACTATTTATATTTGCCTGTATGCTTATACTTATGTTCTTTATTGGCTTAATCCATACTTGTAATCCTGTGCTTTCTTATCTTCAATAAAAATTATTTAACTAAAAAAAAAAATAATAATAATGAATTGGCCCATATTCAAAAGCAACATGAAATTGTTTGGAAAGAGTGTCTAAAAAACATAGCTGGTGGTGGTGAGAGAGAGAGAAGAGCTTCAACTGATAAAAGGTTTTGGTGCGGAAGAAGAAGAAGATGTCCTTCTCTTCCAAAAGCAACCCTGCCACTGTCGCACATAGTGTTCAGTCATTACTCATTACCTGCAGCAACATCTGTATGGCACAGGGAAGAGGGATATATTCTCCCCAAAGCGCAAAGCAGACTACCTGCTCCCCAATGGTCATTAGTGGAGGTTTTCCCCAAAGAAAACTGTCACAAAGCCAACTATCAAGGGTATGTTCACCAAGGAGTCCCTGTTCCACTGTACCCATGAGAAAATCCATTTATATAACGAGAAGGTAGCAAAAATGTTAGCACTTGACCACCTCTGTTGGAAGGAGAGGGGGCTTTTACATTTGTGGAGACAAATTGCCCACAAAAGAAGGATCCAAGCTGGACCGTTATAAAACTGTTGCTATGCCAGTTCTGTGCTATTGCAATTGGTCGGTGATGTTAAGAAGGAGAATGCTGTTCAGTCCATCCACCTCAAGACAGGCATGTGAACCAGTCATCAAGCAACAGATTGCATGTGCATCATTGCACCCTGAATCTCCTTCAAGGGAGTGAAACATTGGCAACAGCTAACTGGTGGTCTCACTGATGATGATGCTTTTTGGAGCAACTTAGAGATTATGAAACAGGACATCAGCAAGGAGGAAAGCACTGTGATCCTGTTGTTGCACCTGCTACAGGAATGTTTTCTAAAGGCACATTTTCTAAAGGCAGAATAAACAGCTGTTCTGCTATGTCATGCATATTTATAGAGTGCAATATCACCAGAGGGGGTATACTGGCACTAAGATGGTGTGAGTCTAGCTCGACCTAGGGGCATATTAAAATAAAAATTAACCCTGGGCGTAGTTCGCGAAGTAGCACTTTGCGAAGCTACGCAAAGTGCAGTTCGCACTACGCGAGCTACGCGCAGCACTTCGCGAACTGCGTAGTACCTTGTTCACACTGTGCCAGATGTCATTTTCAATGATTGCACAGTGCGGACAAGCAACCGGCACTGTGCAATCATTGAAAATGGCATCTTGCACAGTGCGAGCTGTAGTTTTCTGCTGCTCGAGTAGATTTTTACTCGAGCGGCAGCTTTCTCAACTCGAACTGGTAGTTTCTCATCGCGAGCGGTCGCGAGCATACGCTACACTCGCAATGAGAAACCTCACCTCCTCGCGTTGGGAATCTCGCCGGGAGGTATATTTTCCATGCTCGCGATCGCCAACTTGATGTTGCTGATCGCGAACAAGGAAAAAGTCTCGCCGGGATGTCATTTTGCTTGCTCGCGGTCGCCAACTTGACGTTGAGGACCGCGAGCAAGCAAAACATGACCGCAGCACTACGCAACACTACGCTACGTGTGTTCGCACTGTGCTACATGCAATTCGCGTAGTGCGAAGTAGCGCGAACTTTGCAAACTACGCGAGCGTAGCGTAAGGCTTAATAAAAATGGTGCAGCAGTTTGCCAAAAGCCATTTTACTGCGCCAAGCTGAGCAATTTTCAAAATGCAGGTATGCGCCATATTAACAAGAATACAGTGCATCCCTGGCTCATCCCTGTGCTGAAGAAGCTGCCTAGCACCAACACAGGGACCCTTGCACCATGGTGCAAGGGTGCCAGCATTGCAGAGATGATTGTGTTTGTGCAGGAAAGACACCTTTCCGCACAAAAACAATCATTAATAGCATTTTTCTCCTGCTAAGTGTGCTGCAGAACGCAGCACACATAGAAAGAGCAAAAAAACACAAGGAGAATTAAAAGTATTTCTCTATGTTGTGCCAGATTACCACCTCCTTTTGAAAGATGTTAGTTTTTGGCACTGTCTCAGAATTACAGATCCTTGTAAATTTGGAGCAATGTCAAAAATCCATGGGTGTTGCTGGGAACACCCACTGCAACACCCATTGCACGCTCCATTGCCACAGAAAACTGAGTTGCAGAGGGACATGTTTAGAAGGCTGTGTTAAGCCATGCAAAGTGGCTTAGCATTGCCTTGTAAATATGGGCTTTCATAGAGCACACCCGGAGAGTCAAAAAAAGTGATGCTCCAGAGGAGTTAGGGGTTGTAAATATGCCCCCTAGGGCATGGCTGGGACTAGTCGAAACGCTAGGTCTTCAGCTGCTGGCAGAATTCAAGAAGTGAGTAGGAGGTTTATGTGTAGAGGCTGGTCATTTCATGCTTCAAGAGCGTCGTAGAAGAATCATTTGCTGGATTTGGGTTTCCATATGCGTGGGATATGTTTGAGTCTGGATGAGCTGAGGTGTCTGGAAACTTTGTGAAAGCAAATGTGATTGTTCAGGCCAGTGTTATATAGTGCCTTGAAGGTGTGGGTAAGAAGTTTGAATTGTGCTCATTTGTATATGGGGAGCTCCTTCAGGTGTGGTGTGATGTGAATGTGGCATGGGTGATTGAGAGTCATTCTGGCCACAGAGTTCTGAACGGTTGTCAGCTCTATGGTGATTTTTGTGTTAATCTCGCATAGAGTGTGTTCCCATAGTCCAGTCTGCTTGTGAACACAATGTGTGTGATGGTTTTCCGGGTACTGATTGGGGGCATTATGAAATTCTTCCTCAGCATCTTCAGGGTATGGAAGTATGAGGCATTGAAGGTGTTGACTTTGGCGGTCATTTTGAGTTTGCTATCGATGACAATCCAGAGGTTCTTGAATGGGTGGTGGGGGTGGATGTCGGTCATAGCTCTGTTAGCCACCTGCAGTGAAGTGCTTTTTTCAAGAATCACAATTTTGGTGTTGTCAGTGTTTAGCTTGAGACAGTTGGTCTTCTTCCAGTGGGAGATTTCAGTCACACAGGCATTGAACTTGATCCAGGTACTGGGTGTCTTTTCCCTGAGGGACAGAATAAGTTGAGTGTCATTGGCGTAGGAGAGGATAGTGGTTTCATGAGAGCAGACTTTTGCTGGTAAGAGGGAACATGTATGTGCTGAAGAGGGTCACTCTCAGGAAGGATCCTTGTGGAACTCCACAGGTGAAGTTGCGGGTGTCTGAGGAGTATGGACCCGTGCTGACAGACTGGGTTCTTTTAGTCAAGAAGGAGCAGATCCATCAGAGTGCATGTTCTTAGATTCAGATGTGCAAGATTGGATGCTGATAGGAAGGGAGAACATGTTACACACTCCAAGGGAGGTCCAGGAGGATAAGGGCCGATCGTGTCTTCCTTCCAGAGTCCTGCAGGACATTATCCATGGCAGCGATTAGGGCAATATCCATGCTGTGATTCGTGTGGAGGAGTTGGTGATCTTTGTTGCATTCTGTGAGGGGTTTGTTAAAGATTTTCTGAAAGAACTTGGCTGGGAATGGTAGCAGGGTGATGAGTCTGTAGTTGTCGAGAGTGGACAGATCCACAGAGGGTCTTTTCTGCTATTGGATGACAGTTGCATGATTTCAACCATCTGCAAAAGTTGTGCAAGAGGTGGAAGCTTCCAGAATGGGTATAAGCATTGTACTGATAGGTAGCAGTCTTTTGGAGTAGGCCTGGTGGGTGCAGGGGACAAATGGGGTCACTAAGTGGATGGTCACTCGAGTTCTTCTGAGGTGATGACAGTATATGTTATGTTATGTTAGAATAGATTTATAGAGCGCACGGCTACTCAAAAGAGTGTCCCGGCGCTAAGACAGAAAGCAAGAAAACAGATGCTGAAGCAGGAAGAGAGAGAAAAGATACCCAAAGAAGAGAAAGACTGATTATATTGTTTGTTGAAACAACCAGGTTTTCAGTTGTTTCCTGAAGGCAAGCAGGTTGGTAACTTGCCTAAGTGGAAGAGGCAGCTTATTCCAAAGTCCAGCCACTTGCACTTGAAAAGAGCGACCGCCTTTGCGAGCTCTGAGATACTTAGGGGTGATCATAAGATGTTGATGAGCAGATCTAAGAGATCTGCTAGGTACGTAAAAAGAGACTCTTCTGCATATGTACTTTGCTCCCATACCATGCAGGGCCTTGAAAGCCAGGACCAGAGGGTTGAAGAGAATTCTACTGCGGACAGGTAACCAATGCAGATTTTTAAGATGGTGGGCAATCCGCTCTCTGAGTCCAAGACTCAGAACAGCCCTGGCTTCCGCGTTCTGCACCACCTGCAATCTGATGAGTAAGAACTCCGGGAGGCCCAGATAGAGGACGTTGGCATAGTCCAATCTGGAGATGATAAGGGCCTGAATGACTGTTTTTCTATGGGGTTAGCACTGTTTTTTTAGGTAGTGTCAGGAGGTGTGTGGTGATGTCTGTTGGGTTGAAGTTGCTGTAAATAGAGAAGATGTGTTGCTGAAGAATTGAGACAGACTGTTGCGAAGGTCCTTCCAGGGCTGATTGAGATGGAGTTGACTACTGGTGAGGTGACATCTTTCACAATGGCAAAGATTTCTGTGCCTCTGTTGGTGCTGGCATCAATGTGATCTGCTAGAGCACCGCATTTGGTGCTCCGGACCATTTTGTGGTAGCATCTCAGGGCGGATTTGAATGTGCTCCTGTCTACATTTCCCTGGCTCATTCTCCATTTGCTTGACAGTTTTTTGGAGTTGCGTTTCATCAGTCAGAGTTCCTCCATCTACAAATTGGCCTGGGGTCTAATTCTTGTTGCATTGCTGTGTTCGAAGGGCCCAGGGTGTCGGTGCGGGAGATGATCCAATTGTTGAAATTCTTAATGGATTTGGGGAGGCTATTGCTGTATTTATGTCGGTGGGTGTTGATAGCTGTTTTCCAGTCCTTGCCAGTCCTTGTCACTGATGCTATTTTATGGGGGGGGAGTTTTATATAGGTCAACCTCAACCCTAAGGTATCAGAGAGCTTTACATGAGTATCATTTGCATTACAGACAGACACATTCATTTTGTTAGGCACAGGGAGATTAAGTGATTTGCCCAGAACCACAGGATGTTGAGCGTTCCTGTTGAGGCTCAAAACCAGTTCCACAGTTTTGAGGCTGACCACTCTAGGCATTAGACCATCCTCTCCCCTATTGCGGCTTTGGTGGGCTGGGCTGGCGGTGGTGCAGTGCATTAGATCTGGACAGGAGTGCTGAACTTGATGAGTGATACCTAAGCAAAGAGTAAGCAAAGAATGAGAATAAAGATACAGGGCAATTGGAAACCAACAGAAAGTGAAAATAGAGTTGAAAAAAGGGGACAAGTACCCAGAATAAGGTGGATGAAGGAAGATGGGGCATTGGGAACTAGAAACACAAGGGATAACTAGGCAGAAGCTGGTTGTAGAAAAACAAAAATAGCTATGCACTTGTGCAAATCCAACTGCCATTGGTGCTATTTTTTACATGTAAAATTAGTCTCAGTATTAGTGGTTGACGCGAGAAGCCAGAGATTGCATTTCACATAATTACGCAAAATTTTAAATAATTTTTTTGTAATTTCTTTCTTCTACTTATACACCTGATTGACTAATTTCTGCCCAGCACTTGCACAACTCATACTGTACTTTCAGTCAACTATCTGTATTACTCACCTAGAGCACTCTGGCTTTTCCTTATTCAACTCATCCAGTATTTTATTCCCGTTAATAATTTACCACAAACAATTTCATCCCTCTGGAGTTTCAACAACATAAATAAATTACCTTGTGCTCAACTTATGCAACTCAGCCAATGCTTGAAGCCATCTTGTTATAAAAGCCATCCACCACTTTCCTCCATTTACTACAGCCTTATAGCTCCCTGCTGAGGGCTATACTGACTGTTAATGGCTTTGAACCTGGGTTATAGCCCTGAGCTGCAAGTGAGGGCCTATAATGAGCAAGAGGCCCTTTAACGCCTGGTATACCCATGGCAGAAAGGCTATCGCTATTAGAACATTCTACCACTGAGGGTATCATGTTCTACATTAAAAAGGGAGAAACAGAAAGACAATTCTGCAATCTTGGCCCAGAAGAAAAAAAGAGACAACAATTCTCAACTGGTATGATTATGCTAGACAATTAAAAATTGCATGTACATGACATCAGCAGGGAGGAGAAAGGGAGACTCAGGCAAGGATTCTTTTAGAATTGCACTAGGCAACAAATGTTTATAAACATGAGGATAAATTTAGACAGATTACAGTTGTATCAGCACTGTAGGTATACATTGTAAGTGAAACAACAACAACCCAAATTGGACTTGGTGCTAAATGTGTAAGTGACACATAAAGTGGCGACGCAAGTGACAATTGTGGAATCAGCGGAAAACGGCGCAATAATACAAAAGTGATAGAACATATACAATGAAAGAAATTATATCATATAATGTGGTTCAAGTAATGAATTAATAAATATCTGCAATCAAGACAATCGTTTGAAAGGAACTACAAAAGCGGGAATGTGCTATTATTTGCGCTGAACGGTCGACGGCGTAACAATCCTCTGAGTAAGGATCATCTTCAGGACCGGGTTGTTCAGTTTAAAAGTCGGTGCTATACAAGGGGGAAAAAAGGAAACGGCGGGGGTAAGGAGGGAGGCACAAGCTCAGGGCGAGGGGGAGAGAGCAAGGGTATAGGGGAGGGAGGACGGGTGTCAGGAGCAGAGTGGTAAAGGATCACAGTAAGAATGCGTAAGGCTCGTGAGTGCAAGGGAGACAAAGTGGCAGGAAAAAGAAAGTAGAGGAATCGCAGGGCTCGAGGAGCACGAAGGGCGGAGAATATTACAGGTAAGAATGAAACAAGATAGCATGATGGGCTGGGTGAAGGGCCGTGGAGGTAAAGGGAAAACAGGAGGTAGGTACGGGAGGCAGTCGAGAGATAAATAGTGTGGAGGAGAGGGTGCAACAAAAAGAGGTAAAGGCGCAGGGCACTGGTAGCGCAGAGGGGGGGAAGAAAAGGCAGGAATGTAAGAAAAGCTTGTGTCAAGAAAGGACAGATGGCTGTGGAAGAGAAGGAAAAGGAGTAAACCTGAAAGAGTGTGAAGCGAGATCTGAACGAGTCAGCAACGGAGGGTTTCGTCACGCGAAGCAAATCTGGAAGAAAAAAAGAATGGGGGAGAGAGACACCATATTAAAAGGAGGACGAAGAGGCGGTGGACAGGGTTCCAAAAGAGTCGCAACATGGGGGAGTACCTGGGAGGAGAAGGGAGCATTGCACGGAGAAACGATCTTGTCATAGAATAGGCAAGCGGGTGAAGACGCCGCGTCTGGAGTAGAGCATCGGCAGGAGATTCGAATTTGTTCGGGGCTTCGTGGTGCTGACCAGGAGGAAATCCTAGAGAGAAAAGCACAGGGGTCAACGGGGGTCTAGTTGGAGGGCAAAGGGAACGGACGGTGGCAGCATCATGAAAAACTTACTGGTTGGCAGGAGTGGAGTCAATCCAGAAGGCAGCGTGGGCGTGGGAAGCTGCTCCTCGTGCAGCGTATGAATCAGGAGCAAGGTGGCCATCGAGAGGGTGTGGATAAAGGAAGGGAAGGCCGACACGTCAGAGATCACATGAAGGCGGTGGGGGGTGGGGCTGGGAGACGTGGCTACCTGAAGGAAAAAGACTAGAATGCGGGGGGGGGAAAAGGGAAGAAAGACGGTGGAGCCATAAGAAACGGGAATGAATTGGATAGTAATGAATAGTCAAAAATAAATAAATGAGAAAAATAAGGAGAGAGTGATTATGAGTGGTCATGGGGTGAGGCATGTCACGTAAGGGGTAACGCGAGTGTGGTAGGTGGGGGGGAAGAACGTGGGGGGAGATGAAAAAAGAGAGAAAAGAGAGAGGAGGGAAGTAGGGAGGGGGGGAGAGAAAAGGGAGGGGAAGGGAAAAAAAGGGGGCGTTTTAGGGGGGTTGGGAAAGGTAGGGAGGACAAGGAAACAGTTATCAGACGTTGGTTCATAGAATTCTCAGAGCAACCATAGAGCCCAGGCATGAGTTAAGGAAGAGATACAGTCTAGGTTAAGAAGGCGGAATCAAACTAGAATGGTACTGTTCCATTCGTCAATGGTGTTAAGGCCTGTGTGGACGGAGTTGCAAGTAGCGATCCATTTGCATTCACACTTGTTAAGGAGTGCTTTGTTGTCGCCACCTTTTATGGGTAGTGTAGGTTGCTCTATCACTTGCCAAGTGATATCAGTTTCGCAGTGGTTGTTTTGGATGTAATGTGCAACCAGGGGTGCTGTAAGGACCTTGCAATAGATTCTACTTTTGTGTTGGATTATCCTTTGCTTGACCATTTGGGTGGTTTGTCCAATGTAAATAAGGTCACAAGGACAGCGGATCGCATAAATGACGTTTTGAGATCTGCAGTTGGTGAGCGTCTTGAGTTTGTAAGAAAGATTGTTGGTTTTTAACTCTTTGGTATTGACTGTAAGGTCGCAAACGATACAGGCTTGGCATTTGTAATGTCCGATGGCAGGAGGTAGGCCCCAAGTGGACGTAATGGTGTTTATTTTGGGGTCGCCAGTGGGCCATGTGATGGCATGCACCAAATGGGTGGCTAGATTACTGCCTCATTGGTAAGAAACGAGTGGGGGCTCTTCAAAGGCTTCGAATGGTTGTAGTAGCTTCCAATTGTGCTTGATGATCTTGCTAACTTTGTTGCTGCAAGGTCTGAATTTAGAGACAAACAGAATTCTCGTCATCGTTTTTTTGGGTTGTGGCCTGTGCAGGTGTTCTCGATAGCAATACCAAACTCTTTTTCTGGCTTTGGTCACAAGACGTTTGGGATAACCCCTGTCTAGGAGTTTTTGGATAAGAATGTCTGATTCTCTGAAGTAGTCTTTGCACCATTTACAATTTCTGCGGATGCGTAGAAATTGGCCGTAGGGTAGGCCATCTCTGAGGCCGCGTGGGTGATAGCTGGAGTATTGAAGCAAAGTGCTCCTTTCAGTGGGTTTCCAGTAGAGACAAGTGCCAATTTTGTCATCTTCTGCGTGTATTATGACATCCAGGAAGGGTAGGTCATTGGGTATAGAATCATGGGTGAATGTGAGATGGGTCTGAGATAAGTGAATCCATTGGAATAACGAAACCCCCCAAGATATTGTCTGACCATAATCCGCTTATACTATCTTATGAAATATCCGGCTCTGTTAGGGCCAGGACAAGGTGGACTTTTGAGAGGCAACTTTTGGCAGATGTAAGATTTACTGGACATATTCTGAATTGGGTAGATGAGTTTTTTGCTGTCAACAGATATAGTGCCTCTAGGAATACCGTTTGGGACTCTTTTAAAGCAGCTTTAAGGGGGGAATTCATAAGTTTCGGGGCTAGGTTAAGAAAGGAGGATAAGAGGGAAGGCGAGAGATTAGTAGTAGTTCTGTCTATAGCTGAAGAACAGCATATGAGGGATATAATTAGGGGTAGGGACAGTAGCAAGAGTCAGAGCGAATTGTTAAAAAGTAGGGCTGAACTCCATAAATTGATGACACAGAAGGCCTCAGGAGAGTATCAAGCATCCAGGGCTAAGCGATATGAAACGGGGGAACAGGCGGGAAGAGTTCTAGCCTTACAAATAAGACAGGGGAGAGCTAGGAATATTATTTCCCTGATCGAGGAAAATGGCGAGGTATTCACACAGTCAAACGAGATCTTACAGGCGTTTAAAGATTTCTATCAGCGCCTGTATGATGAAGAAATCCAGGATCATAACCAAGATATTGATGTGGTTGATAATGGCCCCCGTCTTAACACCTCGGAGAAGGATGAACTTGATAAGGAGATTAGTGGGGGAGAGATCTTAGAAGCATTGCATGAATTGGCCTCTGGATAGGCCGCCGGCCCGGATGGGATCCCCTTGGAAGTTTATAAAAGGTTAGAGTCAGTAGTCATTCCATTACTAGTGGATTTGTTTAATGGAATAATGTGCACGGGAGTGGTTCCAGCCTCCTGGCGTGAGACCAACATTGTGGTCTTCCATAAGAAGGGGAAACCTCCGGAGAAACTTGGCTCCTACCGCCCGATTTCCCTTATAAATGCGGACACCAAGTTATACTCTAAGGTATGGGCTAAGAGGTTGGGCAGGATCATTGGCGGTCTCGTCTCCCCTTGGCAACATGGATTTATCCCGGGCCGCAGCACAACGGACCATGACAGAAGAGCAATGGCGTTGTTCGATGTCCAGCTGGCAAGGGGAGGGGAGATGGCTATGATCCTGCTCGACGCAGAAAAAGCATTTGATAGGGTCGTCTGGGATTATTTATGGGGTGTATTGGTGGGGAGTGGATTCGGTGAAAAAGTCATCAGAGCTCTCAAAGCAATGTATATAGATCCGGTTGCTAGGGTGGTAGTCATGGGTGAGAGCTCTGGGACAATAGGTATTAAGAGGGGCACCCGTCAAGGCTGCCCCTGCTCCCCGATCCTCTTTGCTCTATATATAGACCCTCTCATTCAGAAAATCTTGGGGTCCTCCAGGATCAGCCCAGTGGTATGTAATGGCCACACCAGCAAAATTATGGCCTATGCCGATGATCTGGCAATAATCACAGTGAACCCCCAGCAGGCACTCACGGCCCTAGTTGAAATAGCAGAGGAATTTGGTAAGTGGTCGGGTTATCTTCTTAATGAGAACAAAACTCAAATAATTTGCTCTCCAAATATAGTCAAAAGCGATTCAAGGTATGTGGAATCAGCAACCTATCTAAGGATTAAGATCAACGCCACTGTTGGGGAAATTATTGCTGAGAACTATCCCCCACTCATGAATTCCATTGAAAAAGAGCTAAAGAGGATAGACGTGCTACATCTTTCCTTGATTGGGCGTGTGAATGTGTTAAAAATGTCTATCTTCCCCAGAGTTCTTTATCTGTTTAGATCAATACCTTTATTTCTGGAAGAAAAAATTATTAAAAGGTTGGAGTCTATTTTTATTAAATTCATTTGGCAGTATGGTAGGATCAGGCGATCTACAAATTTTATGTCTCTCCCCAGGGAAAGGGGTGGTCTGGTCTTACCTAATCTGAGATTATACCATTGGTCATGCCTGTTGACACAAATGTCCATCTTGTTTCAAAAGGAGGTTTACTTTGGTGGTATTAATTCGTCAGCACAGGATTTACCTTCCATCTTTGAGTTATTAATTGGGGAAGAGGCCTCCGGGTTGTTGTGGCGTGAGGTGGACCGTAGGTATTACAAGAGGCCCCGCCTGAAGATCTTGGAAGGTGTGTGGGAGGTTTGGAGATCTATTTCGAAGTTATGCAAAATTCCAAAAGTGAATCATTATCTTCAGCTTTGCAATTCGAGCTTACTCCCTTATGTTGGGGCCGATAGAAACCTGCAGGTCTGGAGAAACTCTGGTGTTAGGTCCCTCGGTGACATATGGGGAGACCATGAACCGTTAGATTTTGACACCATCCGACAAAGGTTTGGCATCCCGGCCAAGCATTGGTTCCTGTATGGTCAAGTCGTCCGGTCATTAAAAGCAGTGAGACCGAAACCACTGTTAATGGAGGTTATTGCTGTAATTGAACTGTTAATGGGCGGGCGTAAAAAGATTAAAGCGGTATATAAACAGCTA
The DNA here is from genome assembly GCF_964204655.1 of Triturus cristatus. NCBI lineage: Eukaryota > Metazoa > Chordata > Amphibia > Caudata > Salamandridae > Triturus > Triturus cristatus. The sequence goes on from NC_140581.1 coordinate 554,208,226, forward strand.
ATTTTGGAAATACCAGATGATATGGAAAAAACTGAAGCTGCTCTGGCTCGTAAATTAGAAGACCCTGACGTTGATTTAGACTTGGCCATTACCTTGAATAAAAAAGTTTTCAGATCTACCAACCTGAGGGCCCAGCATTATAAAACGATATTTAATCTGTATCATACTCCAGCTAAATTATATGCCTGGGGAGTCAGAGGGGATGATAGATGTCCTAGATGCAATGCTGTGCAAGCTGATCTCTTGCATATGTTTTTTTATTGCAGCTCACTTTCCTCATTACAGAGGGAAATGTGCAAGTTCTGGGAGGGGCTGCTAGGTCATAAAATCGATCTATCTCCTACCCTAATGCTGCTGGGCTGCGATAATAAGCAGAAACTGGTTCAAACAGAAGAAGCGTTGGTTTTTATGTCTGTTGCGGTATTAAGGATTTCAATTTCCTCAGGTTGGAAAGATACTCTGGCCCCCTCATTTCAAATGTGGCTCTCAAGGCTGCTAAGCATTCATAATATAGAGATCTGTCTGTATGAGCAGAAGGGCAAAAAAGTGCGTGATTTTGGTAGTAAATTTTGGGCCCCGATCTCAATCTGGAGGGAGTCGACAAGCAGCCTGCCGAGTTAGGCCTATAAACTTTAGATCTGCTGTAATAAGTCTCTTTTTGTATTTTATGTATTGTATTTTGTGCAGGCTCGATATGTATTTGTGCCGATGTCTTTTATACTGATGTGTTCAAACTGGTATTAAAATAAAAAAATTAAAAAAAAAAAAGAGAAAAGAGCATATTATCAAGCCCATTATCACCATTTTAGCGGCAGTTTTCTGCCGCTAAAGCGGCGATAATTTTATCACCTGGCTTGATAATATGCCCCTAAAAAAGCTAAAACAGGTGTTAAGTACAGGCATACAAGCAGTGCCTAATTTGTAAACAAATACGTGCCGTTGCCCAAATGTTTGCTTAGAAATCTGCAAAGATTCTTTTGAATTTTGGGGTGCCGACTACGAAAGCTACGCAATCTTGATTTCACCTCATGCTTTTTTCATCCACCACTAGACACTCCCTGCCCCTTATGCCCCTTTTTCAGGTTCTGTTTCATCCCTGTGTCCTTTGATGCTGTTTTGTCTTTCTCTTTATCCTTCTTTACCCCTCTTAAAATACATACATTATAAGTGCCAATCCCCAGAAATGAGTGCTGGTGTGCCCCATCTGCAAACACTAGAAAAAATAAGCACTAGACACATATCTATACTCTTAGAAATGGGGGGGAAGTCTCTAGTTGGCAGTGGCTTGCACCCTGTCCACGTAGGGACCCTTATTCTAGTCAGCCCAGTTAACCCCTGCTCATCCACTTGGTAGCTTGACACAAGAGGTCAGCCTTCTCTCAGAGGCAATGTGTAAATCATTTGTACAAAACACACAGTAACACAGTGAAAATACTACAAAAGGACCCCACACCAGTTTAGAAAAATAACCAATATTTTTCTGAAAAAAACAAGACCAAAACAACCAAAATCCAACATACAAAAATTAATATATCACTTTTAAAAAGTTCAAAATAGTTCGGTCCATAGGAACCTGTGGATGCATCACTTTTATCACAAAGTGTCTGGAATGCATCAAAATCAAAGACGAAAGCAGGTACAGGAGAGGTGAGGTTCCTTACTCCTAGGGGAAGTGATCTGTCGGGTCCTTACTTGCGTCAATTTCCAGCAAGCGGCCTCGGTTCCTTGCTGCTGGGCAATGTTGATGAAGAACTTGGTGCACAGGTATGATGTGTCGAAAATGCAGATGCTCTGGGTTGATGCAGCAGTGGCGAAAGGGGCACTGCATCGATTTTCCAGTCACAAGAAGGTGAGGTGTTGATTTCATCAGCTGCACAGCAGGGCCTGCATCGGAGTCAGAGCAGGTGCCACGGACGTCGGTGACACAGTGCTCAGGAATCAGGTTGCAACAATATTTCAGCCACACTGCAGGAGCTACGTCGATTTTTTGGCCGCACCACGATGATGCGTTGGTTTTTCAACCACACAGTGTTGCTGCGGCAGGAAAAACAGGTGCTAAAGTTTGGCGCATGGATTTTCTTCAGTCCTTTGCATCAAAGCCACCTCCAAGGGCCCAGAACTGGAATTGGCGCCACTTGTCAGGTCAGAACTCCCAGCAGAGGTGGTCTGGGGCTGCAGATGATGGTCCTGAGACTTCTTAACAGACGTAAGCACACAGAGGCCCTTGGAGAACACTAGAAAGCAGGATACAAAAAGCAAATTCCAGTCCTTTCTCTACCCAAGACAGAAGCATCAAGCAGTAGGCCAGCACAACACAACAAAAGCAGAGTGGCAGTTTCCCTCCCACAGCTTCTCCAGCTCTTCTTAGCGGACTCTCCTCATACCAGTTTCTGCTTTTGAAGTAGGGACCCTTATTCTAGTCAGCCAAGTTAACCCCTACTCATCCATTTGGTAGCTTGACACAAGAGGTCAGCCTTATCTCAGAGGCAATGTGTAAATCATTTGTACAAAACACACACTAACACAGTGAAAATACTACAAAAAGACCCCACACCAGTTTAGAAAAATGACCAATATTTTTCTGAATAAAACAAGACCAAAACAACCAAAATCCAACATAAACAAATCAATATATCTCTTTTAAGAGGTTCAAAATAGTTCGGTCCATAGAAAACTATGGATGCATCACTTTTATCACAAAGTGCCTGGGATGCGTCAAAATCAAAGACGAAAGTAGATGCAAGAGAGGTGAGGTGCCGGAAAAGCAAGGCAATGCCTCGGTTCCTTGCTCCCAGGGGAAGTGATGGGTTGGTTCCTTACTTGCATTAATTTCCAGCAAGCAGCCTTGGTTCCTTACTGCTGGGCAACGTTGATGAAAAACCTGGCGCACAGGTATGATGTGTCGAAAATGCGAAAGTGCTGGGTTGATGCAGTGGTGGCGAAAGAGGCGCTGCATAAATTTTCCAGTCACGAGCATGTGAAGAGTTCATTTCATCAGCTGCAGAGCAGGGCTTGCATCGGAGTCGGAGCAGGTGCCACGAACGTTGGTGACACAGTGCTCAGGAATCAGGCTGCGTCAATCTTTCAGTCACATGGCAGGAGCTGCGTCGATTCTTTGGATGCCCCACGATCATGCTTTGGTTTTTCAACCACACAGTGTTGCTGCAGCGGGAAAAACAGGCGCTGAAGGTTGGCGCATGGATTTTCTTCTGTCCTTTGCATCAAAGCCACCTCCAAGGGTGCAGAACTGGAATTGGCACCACTTTTCAGGTCAGAACTCCCAGCAGAGGTGGTCTGGGGCTGCAGGTGATGTTTTTGATTGCCCTGAGACTTCTTAACAGACGGCAAGCACACAGAGGCCCTTGAAGAACAACGGAAAGCAGGATACAGAAAACAAATTCCAGTCCTTTCTCTAGCAAAGACAAAAGCATCAAGCAGTAGTCCAACATGACACAACAAACCGTTATAAATGTAATTTAGGCAGGAATATAGGTGAAGGGTTATGAGGTTACCTGGGCCTATATCAGGGTACCTATATGGAATATAACACCCACTCCTCTTCCGAACGGACAACATAGTTAAATTCTCATCATACTACTAGGTAGACTAGATACTGGTATGCTAATAGCTAAAAAAGAACATTCGTTTTTCGCTTAAAAATAATTAAAAAGTTCTAAAAATCTTTAGAAAGTTTAAAAAGGAAATTGTCACTCAAGCAATAGCTCTAATGTGTCTGTAGGTATAGTTTGAACTACTACAAGCATTTGAAAGCCATGCATGCCCAAAAAGAATGTCAATTTTGTTATTGAGTTTCAATTTTTAGTTTGTTTTTTAGAAAAGGTGGAATTTCTCCGAGCACACGGCAGGCCAAATCAGTCAAATGTTTATGTGTCCTGGCCTGTAGACGCAACATTATCGTTGCCTGCTTCCGCAGACGATGGTGCCTATAACACCTCGCAGATTATGTCAATTGAGCACAGATGATTTTCCGTCCTGTTCACAGCTGACGCTGGGGCAGCCTGTGCGCCGTCCAAGGCCTGGGTGTCACAGGTGGAGCTGGTGTCCACATCAACAGGAGCCATAACTACCTGTGGAGGCTCTAGGAATGCCTCCATCAACATTGGAATATGCTGGGGACGCAGCAGAACATGGGCCGTTATTGGGTCCAGTAAAGCATCAACGTCCGGTTGCGCACAAGTTGGGAGTGTCAGACAGAGATCCAACACACACTCTTCTACGCAAAACAGGTATCGGAGGACAGGTAAGATGCAGTCCATCCAGACTGGTCTAAATGGTAAGAAACAAGATGCGCTTAGTTCTCTCAGGCAAGGTGTGCCCAGATGTTGTACCATGCGATCACGGTATTTTCGCTCCAGGAGTATTGTTTCCATTTCCTTGGTGACTCGGATGTCCATTGCGTAGCAGAAAAATTATGATCAGGATACCTGCTATTAGAAAGAGAATCAGAGGAAGTCCTCCAAAAATGCTCCCAAATACGGAGTGTGTAAAGTTTGGTATAACTTCGAGGACCGTCTGAAAGGTGTCTAATAGCCCAGAACCTATGGTCTTAAATAGGTGGACGATGCTGTCATATCAGACATGTTAAAGATACGATTTACCATTTCTGTGAAATGGAAAGGGTAATTCGTAAATATGAGCACCTGTATCTCTGCTGAAGACCTTGCGATCTGGAGATCAAAAGTCTCTCAAGTTAAGGTTAAGGGCGAAGAATTCTGTAAAAGTATGGCTTTCATTCTGCTCAAAGCATCAAACCGTATTAATGAAACATTTAGCAAAGGCCATAACAGCGCCTCCCTGACTGTATGTGTTAGTGGAAACAATACTTGCATACAGTAAGTAACCCTGGATCTCACGGTTACCAGCTATGCGATGCCCGGAAGCATGCCACTGCAAACCCTTGATCATTCAGCATCAAGTGACTCCCATTCAAAAGTAGCCTGAACACTGGAGTGATAATGGCAGCTGGGGTACCACTCAAGTGACAGGATATATTTGCTACTGAACCATTACACGCCCCATGCAGCATTATATCCTGACATAAGAGTGATCCACTTAAAGTGTCTTCACAGTTTGTACCGCTCAAAAACACTTCTCTATCCCCACTCCGGCATCAAAATCTGTACAGTAATTCCCAAGATTCCTTCATGAATTCTCTACCCATTTCTTCATATCTGCCTCTGTTCAAGACAATATTGAAACTGAAAAGTAGTGACTGGTAGAGTTATGTGGCCATGGATTAACCATTCTGTGGACGGTGATTCTGCCAATGTAAAGGCTAATCTATCCAGTTTTTCAATTTGCAGCATTGTTTATTTTGCACCCCTTTGTGCCCTCTTTATGTGCTTTTCTGTTAAGTTGTATGAAAAAAACAGATTTGGACTGTTGGTGAAACGACAAGGCACATAGCCTGCGTGCAAAGATTGCAACATCCAGCTTAACAATATATTAGAACGCAATTGGGATTGCCAATGTTGTAATATGGACAAATCCTCTTATAATATCTCTATTGCAGAAGATACAATGTTTCCCAGTGAATATATCCTGGCGGTTAGTGTAGTTAAACCATTGTCAACCACAGCTAGAGCTTTCTCTAGGTTTATTTGATCTATTTCTCATAATCTCTCCGTAGCCTCTTGCTGGGATGTTTTTCAGTTTTCATTATAGAAAGCATAATAGAAACATTTGTGACGTGGCTTTCTAGGACCTAATAAAAAATCCCATAGATCCACATCCTTTGTAAGTAAGGATAAGTGTTGTTTCACCTGTGATAGGTTCTTAGCCAATCGAGGCATAATTCCCAACACTGTATGATGTCACTACCCCTGGATGTTCTCTCTGTACATAGCGTGGATCTGGCCTGTTGATATGAAACCCTTTGGTTTTATCCATAAATCTTTCCTGACATCTATTGGTGTCTGTGGGCCAAATAAACCATCCCTTCCAATCAGGGTCTGACCTATTGCATTGTATGATCTCATCTAACGTAATCCCTTCTTGTGATGTTATGTTACCCTTGGTGTGTGATGGTGTGGGTATCCGAGGTGTATTCAAGTCTTTGTTCTTGGCTATTCCAAGGCAAGTAGTTTGTTGCACAGTTTCATTTAACCCCTTCTGTGCCCATGACGAGATGGTCTCGTCTTGGAGCACAGTCGCGCTGTGCCCATGACGAGACCATCTCGTCATGACACCCACCCACGGGGGAAGTGCTGGCGCTCCCCCCGTGAGTGGTCGATCTTTTTTTTTTTTACTGGGAAGGCAGGGGAAGACCTTCCCCTGCCTCCCCCCGCCTCCCCCCACCCGCGTCATCAATGACGTCAGCGCGCGAGCCGCGCTGACGTCATTGGAGGTTTCCCGTTTGCTCTCCGTGGCGCAGGAAGCAATGGCTTCCTGCGCGTCGGAGAGTAAAGGTGAGTTTTGGGGCTGGGGAGGGTTTTTTTTTTTTGCATCGGTGGGTTTGGGTTAGGGTGGGGGCACTTTGGTATGCCCAGGCATGCCACGAGGCTCGGCTTCGTTCCTGTGTGCGTGTTGTTGCTTCCCTGTGAAATGATTCCAAATTTGAAAAACACTCGTCTTTCTAGTTGCTTCCCTGTGAATTGTTTCCAAAAATGCAGAGAAATGCCCTTCTTTGTAATTTTTCAAATCCAAAGTACAGCAGCATGATTTTTGCATCGGTGGGTTTGGGTTAGGGTGGGGGCACTTTGGTATGCCCAGGCATGCCACGAGGCTCGGCTTCGTTCCTGTGTGCCTGTTGTTGCTACCCTGTGAATGGGTTCCAAATTTGAAAAACGCTCGTCTTTCAAGTTGCTTCCCTGTGAAATGGATCCAAAAATGCAGAGAAATGCCCTTCTTTGTAATTTTTCAAATCCAAAGTGCAGCAGCATGATTTTTGCATCGGTGGGTTTGGGTTAGGGTGGGGGCACTTTGGTATGCCCAGGCATGCCACGAGGCTCGGCTTCGTTCCTGTGTGCGTGTTGTTGCTTCCCTGTGAAATGGATCCAAATTTGAAAAACGCTCGTCTTTCTAGTTGCTTCCCTGTGAAATGTTTCCAAAAATGCCGAGAAATGCCCTTCTTTGTAATTTTTCAAATCCAAAGTACAGCAGCATGATTTTTGCATCGGTGGTTTTGGGTTAGGGTGGGGGCACTTTGGTATGCCCAGGCAAGCCACGAGGCTCGGCTTCGTTCCTGTGTGCCTGTTGTTGCTTCCCTGTGAAATGGATCCAAAAATGCAGAGAAATGCCCTTCTTTTTTTCAAATCCAAAGTGGGGTGGGGTGGGTGGAAATTTGTGGATCCACGCAGATTCCGAAACTTTCCACCACAGAAATGTGGGGAAAATGTGTTTTTTTTGACAATTGTTTAGGTTTGCAAGGGATTCTGGGTAACAGACCCTGGTGAGAGGCAGTCAAGTCACCCCATCCTGGATTCCCCTGGGTGTCTAGTTTTCAAAAATGTATAGGTTTGCTAGGTTTCCCAAGGTGCCCGCAGAGCTAGGGTTCAAATACTACAGCTAGACATTTTGCCAAAAAAGGGTCATTTTTCACTGCGAAATTGAGGTGTGACCACGTTGTGTTTTGCGCCGTTTCCTGTCGCGGGCACTAGGCCGACCCACACAACTGAGGTACCGTTTTTCTCGTAAGACTTTGGGGAACGAGGGGGGGGTGGAAATTTGTGGATCCACGCAGATTCCGGAACTTTCCACCACAGAAATGTGGGGAAAATGTGTTTTTTTTGACAATTGTTTAGGTTTGCAAGGGATTCTGGGTAACAGACCCTGGTGGGAGGCAGTCAAGTCACCCCATCCTGGATTCCCCTGGGTGTCTAGTTTTCAAAAATGTATAGGTTTGCTAGGTTTCCCAAGGTGCCCGCAGAGCTAGGGTTCAAAAACTACAGCTAGACATTTTGCCAAAAAAGGGTCATTTTTCACTGCGAAATTGAGGTGTGACCACGTTGCGTTTTGTGACGTTTCCTGTCGCGGGCACTAGGCCGACCCACACAAGTGAGGTACCGTTTTTCTCGTAAGACTTTGGGGAATGAGGGGTGGGTGGAAATTTGTGGATCCACGCAGATTCCGGAACTTTCCACCACAGAAATGTGGGGAAAATGTGTTTTTTTTTTACAATTGTTTAGGTTTGCAAGGGATTCTGGGTAACAGACCCTGGTGGGAGGCAGTTAAGTCACCCCATCCTGGATTCCCCTGGGTGTCTAGTTTTCAAAAATGTATAGGTTTGCTAGGTTTCCCAAGGTGCCCGCAGAGCTAGGGTTCAAAAACTAGAGCTAGGCACTTTGCCAAAAAACGGTAAATTTTCACTGAGATATTGAGTTGTGACCACGTTGCGTTTTTTGCGCCGTTTCCTGTCGCAGGCACTATGCCTACCCACACAAGTGAGGTACCATTTTTATCGGGAGACTTAGGGTAATTCAGGTTTGTAAAGGAACTGTTAATATCTATTGACTTTCGATGCATTTCTGCCTTCCAAATGAAAGATATTGTGTAAAAAAGAAGTCATTCTAAAAAATGACTGATAATTCTCATGCTAGTATGAGTATTCCCAATTTCAGAAATGTGCAAATATCTATTGTTTCTAAACTCTATATTTTGTTCCCATTTCAGAAATACATAGGTGTCTTTCATACCGATTTTTCCATGTACACATTTTTACAGAATAATTACTATATACCCGGTACATAATAAAAAACCATTGCAAGTTGCTGCTCAGTTTTTGGCTCTGGGTTCGTCGGGTTCTTGGTGAACCTACAAGTCCTATATATCCCCACAACCAGTAATGTCCAGCGGATGTAATGGTATATTGCTTTCAAAGAGCTGCCATAATTAGACGAAGTTACAGGTGAAAACGTTGACACAAAATGCTGTTTTTTTCAACTAATTTTCAATTTATCCTATATTTAACTGTTAGTTTCTATAAGAAAACCTTGATGGATCTACACAAATGACCCCTTGCTGAATTCAGAATTTTGTCTTATTTTTGAAAATGTATAGCTTTCCAGGATCCATTATTGGTTTTGTACCCATTTCTGCCATTAACTGGAAGGAGGTCAAAAGCACAAAAAATAGCAAAAATAGGCTATGTCCCAGAAAAATGCCAAAACTGTGTAAAAAATGTTGGGTTTCTAACAAAAGTCTGGTATCCCCAAAAATCTGGGAAAATGGTGATTTCAACCCCACAAACCCTTTTTTGATAATATTTGCAGGGAAAAACCCAGATGCTTTCATTTGCAGCCCGTTTTTCCCATTTTTCCGAAAAAAAACAAAATTTTGCTGTATTTTGGCTCATTTCTGTAACCCCTCTAGGAGAATCCACAAACCCTGAGTACCTTTAGAATCCCCATGATGTTGGAAGAAAAGGACACAAATTTGGCGTGCATACCTAATGTGGTCAAAAAGTTACAGGGGCCTAAGCGCGCACTACCCCAAATAGCCAAAAAAAGGCTTGGCACAGGAGGGGGAAAAGGCCTGGCAGCGAAAGGGTTACAAACATGATTTCCTGAGGAATGGAGCATGAGCGAAATAGTGCTTCTGTTCCCTGGACCTGCCAGTCTCTAGTACCCCAGACAGATTTTAAGTCTATAGTGCCGTTCCATCAGTCGCAACCTTGTTCAGACAACTGAGCAATAAAGGAGGCAGAATAAATCTGGTGTTTGTCAACATATTTTTCTGTGCTGGTGTTGGTGCAAACTTATAATAATATGAGGCTGGGTCTGACATGCTAAACCCTGAAAAATATGGACATTTCTGTGCAAATGTTTTCGAACTGCTTTTCGGCGGTGTAGGGCAATGTTCCCATTGGTGGTAGGTAAAAACATTTCTGGGATTAGCAGATTTATGCAGAAAATGAGGACCATAATGTTGATAGCAATACATTGTTTCAAAATCTGATGTGTCTTCCAACATTTCATTATTAGAAAAGGCAGCAGATTTTTCTAAATCAGACAACATATTATTTACAGTTTCATAATCCCAATCATCGAAAAATCTACTGGAGGTAATTATATCACTCAATGATATTTTAAATAAATGTGGAATTTGTAAAAGGTTGGTCAGACCAAATATATCGTAATCAACCTTGCCTCACACTATACAATCAGGTATAGGAACTGCTATAATGTTCACTGATGACAAGTCTCTTTGTTCACGATGTGATGATAGGTGAGGTTTCAGAATCAGATTCACTTTTTGTGCTGCAGAGCTTTGTCAAAGGTAAGTTCCATTTATAAGCATGCTAAAAACAGTTACTAAGCCTATCCAGAAAAGAAAGAAAAGTATCCCGGTACTTACCCAGAGTTCTATCCAAGGTGATACCAGGTAAGTCTTTTAAAGGAAGTTCAGAAAGTCATTAATTTGCTGGTTGCGTGTTTTTGGGCTGGCATTGTTTCATGTTCACTGGGATCCAATGAAAAGGTATCAAAGTCGATGAAATAGTCAGATGCAGTTCAATCAATTTTTGGTATTTCCGCAGGTCTTGTGGAAACTGTAGCTTGCACTCGTTGAGGCATGTTGCTGTAGATATGTGTGTTTGGTCGTGTTGAAATTTGTCTTTCACTTTGATTTTGATTCTGATTATCAGCTTCAGTTTTGAGAGGAACGAGTTCCATGGCATCATTCCGTGCAAGGGACTCTTCAAACATGATGAGCCTTCTGTTTGAACTTCTTGTATGGTAGCGAGAGGGGGGCGTTGTTTACTCAGGAGTCCACGAGGCCTACTATTTAATATCGGCCACATAGTGTGGTTTGATTAAGTCGATTGAGACAAATCGTTCTCCTTTTTTCTGGCAAGTGGCGGTAGAAGTACATTTCTTGTTCCTTCAATGGACAGGACTGGTACAGGCTTTCTGTATGATGGCCCAAATTCTTTTTTGTCGGCAACTTTCTCTCTGACCAGATCCCCAACTTTAGGGACCCAGACAGGTCTTGCCGTAACTGACTTGGCTTCACCTGGACATTGCTTTGCAGTGCCCTGGATTCATTCAGATCCTGTAAAACAGCCAAACATTTATTATTGTCAAAATGTTTATCATCCGCCACTGTGCCTTCACAATCAATATCAGGTACCCACATTCTCATCCCAAATAGGACCTCATAAGAAGTGACAACCCCTAGAGATCTTCTTGGCATATTATTCAATGCTCGTTGAACTCCATATAAATGTTTTACCCAACTCTCACCCAAGCTTATTATTCTAGCTGTTAAGGACTGCTTTTAGTCCCAGTTTTACTTTTCCACTATCGAATTTCCCTCAGGATGGTAAGGAGCAGAGTACCGCAATGCTACATCCAAACCTCCCATGGCTTCCTTGTAAGCCCTAGGGCTAAACGCGGGGCCACGGTCAGAATGTAAAGTGCCAATTGCGTATGTCCCTATAAAGACTCGTAAATCTTTTATAACAGTTCAAACGTCAGCCGAGCACTGGGACCACACCCATAAGTATCTAGAGCAGGAATCCACTGCAACCATGATATACCTGTAAGTCCCATCTGTTTGCAAGGGGCCGCAATGGTCCAAATAAACACACACAAGTGGTTTGTCTTATATTAGCAATGGTGTCTGTGCTGGACGTGTTACTGTGGAGCCTTTTATCTGCTGACAGATGTCGCATTTCAAGACATAGTCCTTAATCTGTTTTGTAAATCCAGGCCACCAGCAGCGTTGTTTCAGTAAAGAAACAGTCGCCGTAACTCCTGCATGTGCAGAACCTATACCCTCGTGTGCTGCTAGAATTAAATCTAACCTGCGATCCATGTTTGGTATTACTCTATCCCCCACTCCAGGAATCTGAGCAAATGGAACATTACTTGCATCTAACTTGTAGGAGTACTTGAGTGGACATCTTTTCGGTAGTGTCGATTTATTGTGTGTAGCAATAATTGCAGAAAGACAAAGATCAGAATCTCCGAACACCACAGCAACATCAGATGCAGGGGGGACAATACAAAGATGTGTACCCATTTTACAGAAACGAATCACACTGCCAATGACATGAGCTAGTCTGTTCTTGAATCCTACACCACGATCAGCAAAGAAGCCCTTTTCAGAAAGGAACAAAAATGGATCTTTAAAATTTCTAGCAATACCAATGGCCTTAATGATGAAATCCCTTGGGTGTCACTGAATAACACGTAAGCAACCTAATACCGGTGGCCGGTTGCAGAATCATTAAAAATAACACCTCTTAATTAATCTGTGGTTCACCTCAACCACCAATATATGATGGGCCACTGACTAGGCTTTACTTCTAATTCTGACATGCTCTTATCACACTTCATGTTGCAATTTACCACCAATTGCATTTTTTCAAGCGCTACACTCCCTGTGTCCCATAGCGCTCATAGTCAACCACGACTTTGTCTTGAGCAAAGAACTACTCTGTCGAGTATATTCGTTTTTAGCCTTACTCTGCCCTCTATTTTTGAGGGAATAATTATCGTGAATAATTATCGAGTCTACTCCCGCGGTCTTGGCCGCAAGTACATCCCAGTATCAATAAAGGTTTGATTTAGGGTTCTAAGTACACCCAAGATGGCCGACCTCTGTTTGGTCTAGTCTTCCACCGACTCATCGGAAGTTACTTCCGCTACTTTAGTTTCCTCGGTGCCACTGCTCTCCACGGGAGCCTGAGCCAGGGTAGGAGCACCGCTAGTTGCACGCCCCCCTTCATGTGAGTAATTTCTTCCAGCCTGCCTTCACACACCGGTAAGACCGCGTACTAACAGATCGCCGTTCTTCCATGCGATCCAAGACATTGTTCTGTTTATTTATTTTTCAGGGTGAGCAACGAATCGCTCACAAGGCAACCCCGTCTACCCACGACCCCACAACTGGGGGTGAGTAGCTACCACGCACGCTTGCTGTCGTGCTTCACCGTTGCCTACACCACAATTTAATAGCCACGCACAACTACAACACTCGCTCCCGTTGTACAGGGTCTACAGTACAACGCACTTTTTTCACCGCACTTGCTGTCATGGATAGATAATATTGACCACCTCGGCAAGGCACTTTGCACTTGTTGATTCTTACGATCATGAAAGAACGCTGTCTGAGGCTTCCTGATTTTAATTACGCCCTTGTTTTAAATACCCCATGCACCTAATAGTCCACGTTCTGCGTACCTCATACACCCCCTTTTCCTTGCATGAACACCCTGACACCATGAAGGATATTGTTGTCTTTCGTACCATGCGAGATGAATTACTTCAAATTGTTGTGATTTTCTTGTTTTGTTTTATTTAATTTCTTCCACGTCTCTTCTTTCCAGGTCCTCCACCGTCCTTGGACCGCATCTTACATTGCTGGTGATATACTGAATATTTATGACACTGGCATTGTAGTAGTGTAAGAGTTTTTGAGCACTTTCTCTCTCAGACAACGGTCCTGAAGAATTGCCGAGTGACCCGTTAGGGGCAGTAGGCAAGAAACATGTCGATCACACTCATGTACTAGACCCTGTGGATCATTAACTATCCAGACTGGGCCCACACATTTTAATTAGGTTAGCACACCTCGTGAATAAAAATAATCCCTAAAGGCAGTGCTAGACCTATTTTAGATCACTCTGCACACTCACTCACCCTCACGCACCAAACGGCTGTCTCTTAAAAGATCTCCGGCAAAGAGCCCCTTCGCGGGAGCCCGCCGGGCATTGCAGCGCCGGCCCGATGAGGAGCACAGCCCAATGATGAAGCATGACACCTTGCTAGGTGTGTGAGGGCATTCAATAAGAGACTTGTCCTTTCCCTCTCCCACCCTCCTTGGGGAACTGCACACAGAGTTGTCTTTCGTTATCCTTGGATCATTGTGCAGGACCTCATATCAAAAGCTCTAGGTTTCTCTCTTGGTTATTAGCAATAATTGCAACCATAATTTCACAGTCTATTCTAGTTTTCGAACGAGTGATTGCAGCTATGGAAGCCGTGCGTACAGCCCCCTTTGTGGCTTTGTCAGCCAATGAATTCCCTTCAACGTGAACACCATCACGTTGATGACTCCACTACCTGTTCCCATAGCATTTTTGTGCTTAATTGTGCCACCTTTGCATCTTTGAACCCATTTTGTCCCCAGTGGTGCAAGTATTCATTGTATGACTGTACAAAGTAAAAGGAAACATACACGATTAGTGTGGGGAATTCTCGATCTGTATTTACTAGTGCCAGTAACAGGGCCATGCAATCTCCTAGAGACTGGGTTTTTGTTCAACTCGGATGAAACTTTCCCATCCTTCATGCATCCTTTAACAATTGCGCATGGTGCGCTGTATTGCTGTTTATTCCCAATGGCCGCCTGAGCAGATCCATCAGTGTAAAATATAAATTCATACTGATCTAGAGACAATATTTCATTACGGAGAGGATATTCTTGTTCGTATTACAGAAATGCTTGTGTTTTTAGACTTGGGTCGTACCTGTATTCTACATCTGTTGCAGTAAGAGAATTAGCCCATTTTATCCATCTGGAATGTAAAGGTTTAGCGTTCTGAACCCTTGCCTTTGTAGCAGCCTCTAAGGCCCGTACTGGAGTTACTACTATTATTTGCTTTCCCTGAGCCAGTGCTGATTCTCTTAATACAGCAGTCTGTACTGCTGTAAGAATTTTTTCTGTTGATGCAAAGCGCGTCTCAGCATATGTGTACAAATGTGATTTGTATGCTATTGGTACTGTTTCACCTTCATTATATGTTAGGTAGGTGTATCCAGATTGACCTGCAACTATAAGGATCACTAAGTTGCGTACATTTACATGCGTCTGTAAGTGTTTGGAAGCTATCATATCAGCTTGTAGGGAACAAAGAATATCTGTGTGTTCCTGTGTCCATTGTCTAACGGAAAAGTCAGGTCTTATCATATCGTAGAAAAGTTTAACTCTTTCTGCGTAATCCAAAATGTATGTTCTGCCAAAGTTCAGGAATCCCAGTATTGATTGTACATTTTTTAATGATTTCAGAGGTTGTAGCAGTGCACACTTTTCTAAAAAGTTAGCTGCTAAGCTTTTTCCTTCACTTGAAAGCTCATATCCCTGAAAAAGGACATTGAGGTGGGCTATCTTTGATTTACTCAAATTAAATTTGTAGTGCTGAGGAGCAAATCCCAATATTATGGTATTAACTCTCTTTAAGTGTTCATCCTGGTCATCATCCATTAGATAAATATCATCCACATAGGACAATGCCTCTTCATCCAGCTTTTGAAGTAATTCAGTTACTCTGGCCGAAAATGACCCCGGGCTGTTCTTATACCCCTGGGGGAGTCTGCAAAATTGCTGCAGGGAGCCTACCGCGGAGAATGCAGTTAAATACTTGCTTTCTGGTGCTATATTTTGGCAAAAAAATCCATTTGAGATATTTAGTGTCGTTTTGTATTTTTTTTGCACAATGTTGTTCATTAGTGCTGTACTGTGTGCATTTTGTACTGCAAATGTCTTTGTACAAGTGTTTAGATGTCTGTAATCTCAAATTAGACGATATGAGTTGTCAGGTTTCATTATGTGAAACAAAGGATCATTCATTTAGGATGTTCAAGTTTCAATCACCCCTTGGTATTCAAGTTGATCTAAGACCTCCCTGACCTGTTTTTTTAGCTTCTTGCTTTATTAGATACTGCTTCTGTGGAGTCTGAGTATTTTTTAATGGAATTATGTGGTGGTTTGAATCCTCATCCCATCCAACATGGTTTTTATATATTGCTGGGGCAGGGGCTACCACTCACTCCCATGCATATGAATGTTTTAGATATTTGGGAACAGGGTCATAAAAAGCTGGTAAGATTACTGTTTCTCCCCTTGAGGCAGTCCATGACTAAAGCTGGCGGCCGATCTTGTTCAGCTAATAGAATGTCATAACCAAAAGTCAGGTTCTCCCAAAAGAGACCTCTAACGTTCCTGGGCTTGTCCCGCTCCATTTGGAAAGTTATTTCATATAACTTATGTGGGACACTTACCCTAGAATCAGGTGTTTCTACTGTGATGTAATCATTCAAGTCCGCTGACACAAGAAATTCCATCAGGTTCTGGCGAGCTATTGTTACTTCTGTAGCACTGTCTAGCATCGTCAGAGCCCATTCCCTATTCCGTAGTTGAATCCTCAGAATTCTGGGCATGTCTGATCTTTAGACCTGCAACCTTCTTCTTTTTGAACTGAGGTTTTGGTTTGGCTTTATCTTCTTTTTTGGAGGTATAGGGCCAGATGTAGGTAAATTCAATTTTGCGAGTCCTTAATAGCAATTTTGACCGAATCGCTATTAAGGACTCGCAAAATTGAATGTAGGTAGGAATCGCAAACATATTTGTGATTCCTTATTATTCCTTAATTTGCGAATCGCAAATTGAGATTCACAATCAAGGAATCCCATCTTATTCATTTCTATGGGCCACGAGGCCCATAGGAATGAATTGGAATTGTGCCCGCAATTTGCGAGTCACCAAGAGGCACTCACAAATTGCGGGCGCAATTTCAAGGGTGCAAGGGTTCCAAAAGGACACCCTGTTGCACCCCTGAAATGTGCATGTGTGTCACTTGGCACTTTGTAAAAAGCCAAAAAGTGCTTTTTGAAATGAAATCGCAAAATACCACCAACTTAAAGTTGGTGGTATTTTGCAATCCTTAAGGCAAAATCGCAATTTGCGATGCCTAGCAGCATAGCATTTAGGGAATCGCAAATTGTGATTCTCTAAATGCTTGCGCAAAATAAGGAATCGCAAAATTGCAAGTAGGTTTAAACTTACCTACATTGCAAGCGTTGGTGATCGCTATTTGGCTTCCTACATCTGGCCCATAGTCTTGAACGTGCTGCTTGTCTCTGGACTTTATGCGCTCTTCTTGTCTGTCTGACTGTCCTTCCCTCTCTGAGTTTTTCGTTGAACCCTGAAAGGAATGAGAGGAACGTGTTTCAGTATCCTGATACCTGTGAGGTTTTCTAATATTGTCCCTATTCCTAAGGTTATACCTCCTTTCGGAGGGCTCCTGTGGAGGAGACCTACCTCTGGATTGAGATCTGTTTTCTTTATTTTTTTGTTTTTGGTTGTTGTCCCACTTCTTTTTTGAAGAAGCAGGTGCCTGCTTAAAGGTGTCCTTCTCGGGACTACCCATCAGTTGGGGTTTTTATGCTTTCCCACCCAAACTGCCTCTGCCTAACTCCGCATACGCGGTCTCAATTATTTTAGGTAATTCATGCTCCTGTTGTAAAGTACTGAACTTCCTTAGGTGTTGACGTATTGCCACTGATGCTGCTTCACCTTTAATATTTGCTAATATTATAGCTGATACTTGGGCATAATTACCTAGTAATTTCATCCCTAGGTTTAGAGCAGGTTCTGCTACGTACTCATTTTGTACTTGTCTAAATACATCTGGTACTACTGCTAATGACGGGATACTATGTGTTCTGGTATATATTGCAGCAAAAACTGTAACCCAAGAGGTACAATCTTCTATTTTAGGTGTTATTCCCATGGGCAAGCATATTGTCAGCATTCTGTGTTTTTCTAAAGGCTAGTATTCAGGAATACTGCTTCTAGCTGTGCTATTTTTTGAGCTACCCAGAATGCCATTTGTTCACGTTTTGCAGGTATTTTACCCATTACTGCATGTAAAGTTTGTGGTGTGATTTTATTTGCTGTATTTTGACCTGTATTTATATTTATTGTAGCTGTTGCTGGCTGAACCGTAAGTGTCCTCATGATGAACTGCGTCATGTTTCTGTAAAGTTTTATCAGTTCTTTGTGAAGTATAAGCAAGTCTCCTCCTGACATTGTTTCAATGCCAGGATGTGGTGTGTAGGCCGCTAATACTGGCCATGTCGCACCTTCTCTTCCGAGCGGACCGAGTCTTATTTTATTTCTTGCATGGAGGCCATTAAACCAGTATAAATGTTCCTGGTAAGTTAGTGGAAGTTCAAGGTCCTCATTGGAACAATATTCGTCCGGTATTCCACTTTCTGTGTAGAAGTGAAATGTTTTTGTTCTTGCATTTTCAACCGGGAATGTAAGCCATGAATTGAATACCTCTGTTTTAAATGATCTCTGTGCCTCAATCATGAAAGCTTCTGGTCCACCCCTGGATGTTAGACAGTGTGCACCTAGTTTTATGTTAACGGCATTTCTAACATTTTCTGCAATGGAAATTGCATCTGCATCTTCTTCGTCTGCTGAGAGATTTAGTTCTTGCGCAACTGTAATCACGTTTCCTCTGTCTTCAATTATGGTTATAGAGAAGAAGAGTTATTCAAGGGAACTAAGATAAGGTGTTTTGCAGAGTTTAGGAACAAAGTGTCCTTCAAGCTTGATTAACCAACAGCCAATAAATTGAATTTTTACCTACTCAGCTGTGGCGGAGTTTGTGGCCACCCACTCCAGATGTCTCTGGGGAATTGTAAGAAGGGGTCTCTGAGACTAGTATGACTGACCTACTCAGATTCTACCGTCAAATAAGTAGCCAACCAACGTTGGGCGCCATGTCGTGTAGTTCCTATAAAACCCATACAGGATCTGCGTGTTTGGACAGCATATACTGTAGGATTGGTGTCAGACTGATTCTGAACAACCCCAGGTTTGTTGGCCTTTTGTACCAGCTAGCTCACAGCACCACTAGAATCTCCTCTTACCAAGGAGAGAATAGTTCTTGGCAACCATCGAACATGACAACCCTGATCCCTCAGGACCGTGGAAACAAAATACTACTTTTCGCTCGGTCACTCATGCTTACTTAGTCTGTCTTAGAGAGATACAAAGAAAAAACAGGCAGGGCGTTTTTAATAAGTATTTATTGAACAGTTGTTATTCTGGAGTAAAATAGATGAGCTGCAACAACCGTTAGACAGTAGCAGATATACAGGATTAGGAGCACTATGAAAGTAAACAGATGGTAAAGCTCTACCATCTTGCAGTAATCATGAATACATACAAGTACATAAAATACGTGATAATAAAAAGATGCGTACTCCTCCGATGTCTCCCTAACTAGCTGTACCTAAGTGTACCTAGTATGTGTATAGATTTTAAGCCAAGAATCCTTCTAGGATAGAGTCAATCCCATTACCTGAATTGAGAGACTGTGCGACCCCGTCTTGGTCTCGGGTTTGACAGCCCGTGAGGGATGTTAGACCTCTGCGAGCTGGAGTATCTACATGCAGGAACCTCAGCGTCTCGCATCAGTGTGTCGGCCGGAAAGTCCTGGTCTCCTCTGTCTATCTTAGCAAGATGTGATGTATATATCACATCTCCCCAGGAGTCCTACCTCGCTGCATTACTGTGTTGGCTAAGGATGACATCGGATATGAACTTTATACATGGATATTATACAGGAGATGGTAGTCCTGCTGTGCCTTCAAGAATCCTCATGCATAATGTATGAGATGTCAAACTAGGGAAAAACTTGCATTCTGAATGCAGTGTCGTATCTAGGTAAAAGGGTAGTCCCTGTAAACCGCTATAAGTGTAATGAAGGGACCAAAAAACATTGGTAAATGCAGGAAAATATACTATAGCCAATAGAAATGGAGGAAAAGTAAGTGGTAAGCACAGGGACCAATGAAACGGCAGGAAAGTAAGCAAGTGGGATGTGAGCCCCTTTTAAGATTTATATTAAAAACGTTGGACTTACACGCAGGTGAAACCTTAAAATACTGAGAAAAATATATGGCAAATGTTTAGTGAATTTTATTATACTAAATGTTTAAATAATTTAGGTAATGCAAATAAATACATGTTTATTAAAAATGTATTGTCAACTTGTTTAAAACAATTGTATAACTCTCAAATAAACTGTCCTTTGGTACCAGTAAAGATGAATAATAAGGCAAAATCCTGATGTGACTCTCTTTTCCTGAGATGGAATCATGACTGATGAAATAAAAATGTATACACAATTAGAATTAATCTAAATTAATAAAAAGTGCATTTCTTGGAAATAAAGCGAATACCAAAAACTTGTGGTATGTATTAGAAGAAATGATTAGAAAACGTGCTTAACAATAAAATGCAAGAATAAAACGTTATAAAAATACATTAAAAAGCAAATAATGTATAGTATGATAAAAATACAAAGATATGTTAACAAATTCTTGATATAACAGTTTCAATTTTCAAGAAAAATTATCTACATTGCAGAAAGTGTTATAATTTAGAAAATGTTTAACGTACTACTCCCACTCCAAATGTAACCACATTGGGGAAAGTGTCAGACTTTGTAGGAGCTTGGTTTTACTATTCCCACACCCACATAAGGACATAGAGGAAAGTGCTGGACAATAGGCAGTTCAGCTTTACTATTCCAAATCCAAACTTAACCGCGATGGAGAAAGTTGGACTTTGAGAGGGAGGGGGTTCAGATTTATTATACCCAGTCCAAACGTAACCACATTATGGAAACTGTAGGATTTTGGTTGGTTCATACTTGTTTTACTCCAATCATATCTACATTGATGGGCGTGTTGGGATTTGAGGGGGGGGGGCAGTTTTACTATTTCCAAACCAAACTTAGCATATTGGGGAAAGTGTTTGACTTTGGTTGGTTCAGATTTACAATTACAACTCCAACCATAACCACAATGGGGAAAGTGTTGGACTTTGATGGGTGAGGAGGTTCAGATTCAAAATCCCCACTCCGAAGTTCACCACATTAGGAAAGGTGTAGGTCTTTGGGTGGTTTAGATTTACTATTTTCTCTCCAAACATATCCACATTGGGGAAAGTGTTGGACTGTTGGGGAGTTGAATTTACTACTCTCACTCCAAACTTAACCACATTAGTTAAAGTGTTGGACAATAGAATGTCAAATGTAATATTCCCCCTGCAAACGTAAACAGATTGGGTAAAGTGTTGGACTTTGAGAGAGTTGGGGTTTATTTTTTCTCATTGCAAACCTAACCATATTTGGGAAACTCTTGGATATTGGGGTACAGGGGCAAACTTAATATTTCCACTCAAAACTTCACCACACTGGGTAAAGTGGTGGAATTTGGGTGTTAAGAGTTACTATTCCAAATCCAAACTTAACTACATTAAGCAAAGTGTTGGATTTAGGGGGGTCAGATTATCTATTCTCACTCCAAACGTAACCACTTTGGGTAAAGTGTTGGACTTGGAGGAGCTCAGATTTACTATTCCAACTCTAAACTTATCCACATTGGAGAACATGTTGGACTCTTGGGGGAATGGGGTGTTCAAATTTACTATTTCCACTCTAAACCGGACCACATTGAAGAAAGTGTGGGATATTTAGGCATTTCTGCATTACTTTTCCAAATTCAAACTCAACCACACTCGGGAAGTGTTGGACTTTGGACTATTATTAATCCAAACTTAAAGGCACAAAGGAAAATACTGTACTTTCTAGATTTCAAAAATGAAATACTACCACAATTTCATAGCAGACATTACACTGAAAAGAATACATTACAGAAATCCATTTCAATAAACAACACAAAATAGAAATGTAAAATGAGATTACTACCAAATTAAAAAAACTTCATTGTAACATTCAATTTAATAACTATTTTTTGATTTAAATATTAATTTAAATGCATGTTTCAAAATATAGATTTCAAAAGCATAATTGAAAAATCCCATTTTTTTAAAAACCAACAAATGAACAAAAACCTAATTTAATTTAAAACAATAAATAAAGTACAATTGTTTAAATTCAATTATTTTGATCAATTAAAAAGCAATTTCCGTTATCAAGGACGCAAAAAGATTCAAATTATATACCAGAACAATTATTAGACATACTAAAAAAATATAACAATAGTAAAGCTATTTTTTTAAAACATCTATTCAAAAACATTCCATATACAAAATAGATTTTTTTAGGTTTGAAAAACAGAAAAAGTAAAAGGGTTTTAAAACATAATTCCCTAAAAATAAATATATTGTGAGTATTAAAAATAGAAAAACAAAAATTAACAAAACAACATAGCAAACATAAACAATTAACGGTTTTAAACCACTCCCCACCCTATTTCCATAGGAAGCCAACATCAAAGTTGTTATACATAAAAAGAAAATCAAAAACAAATACAGAATGTTAAAATCAAAAGACACAGTATTATTAACCACAATATTATTGACATCACAATATTTTAGGCATGCTATCTGTATCTCAGAATATTCTTTCTGCGATATTTTGACAGAACATCTTCTGGACACTGAACTATCTTCTCTGTTTTGGCAAGCCAACAGAGCCAGAGGAGAACTAGGAGAGGAAAGGAATACTGTAGCCTATGCTCCATGGGGAACTGAGGACCAATGAACCTGGAGGATTTTGGGAATTGATATGACCCTGTGTATGTGGGTATGGAGTTAAGACAAGGGAATAGCATTGAAGGGACTTCTATGATGTTCAAAGGCATATGTTCTGGTTAATTTTGTTATGTCTGCAGTTTAAAATAAACATAAACTGTCTACTGACACACTTGGGCCTCCCATGTCATATTGATCTTCACACCACTTCTATAGCATTATTATAATATATTGTTGATTTTTGTAAGAAATTGGGTTATTGGTTGAATGGTTGGAAGCCCGACTCAGGCAACAACCACAATCTTTATCAGGAAGAACCACAAAAGTCACTAAATTAACAGGGGCTTACGTGTGCGTACATTTTTATCTGTTAGCTTGGCACAAAAGCAGTCAGGCTTTAAATAGAGATAATGTGTAAAGTCTTTTTGCAGCACATAAACAGTACTAAAGTGAAAACCCAACACAAGAAAAATCCTGAACTAATTTAGAACAATAGAGAAAACTTTAACAAATAAAATTACACCAAATGAAATAAATCCAATTAGTAGAACTGGAGTTATGATTTTTAAAAAGTTTCTACTGTGAAATAACCAACGGTGGGTATCTAGTCAAGCCAGACTGGGGCAAAGTCAAAAGGTAAGCTTGATCATGACAGTGCAGAGGTCAGATATAAGAAGTGGATCGGGCCTGATCTCAGTGTACCTTCTGACTTAGAAGAATTTTTGATCAAACGTTCCTGAGAAAGTAGAGTTCAGCAAGACAAGACAGCAGGCTGTGTTGAAGGAGAAATCGTCGCTGCCGGGGAGCCACTGGACTTGGTCTTGGGGAAGCTGTTGAATATAGAAGGAAAAGCTTTGGGAGGGAAAAGCTGGAATTCCAGGCTGAGGAGGTTGTCGATGGGGAACAGGTCACTGTTGAGCCCAGTAATGATTTTTACTTTCAGGATTTAACGTGGTCAAGACAGGAATGGAGTGACATGTGTTTCATCTCATCTCCGGATCCCCGTGGGCCCTTGATGCTGCTCTAATGTACTTGGACCTGCCTGCCTTGACAACCTACTCCAGTGCAGCTTTCTGAACACCCACAAAGTTGGGTGACAGGGCTGCGATGCTACGAGGTGGAATTCTAGAGGGTGATTGAGGGTTCCAACACCCGGCACTGCACCGCCAAACCACCATCTTATGTGTGCAGCCCTGGCATAGGGATCTGTCCTGCGCCCTGAAACTTGCGGTTTCCCTGCCATCCAGACTCATCCAGCACAGCAGCGAGACGCAGGAGCCCAGGTGGCCTGGGACTGCTTTGACCCAGGGGACCAAGGCTCCATCCAGACTCGGGGACCGACTTGCAACTGAACTGAGCCTAAGCTGGGACCCACTTGACACTGGGGGGGTGATCGGCACCGGGGGGGCGGGCAATACATTTGCCGATAACAGACCCCTCCCACCCCGGGGTGAGTGGCTTTGTCAGTGCATTGGGGTATTGCCTACTTTGAAACCTGAGTAAGAGGGATGCTCTCACTGGGACTGCAAGGAGAGCTGCGATGGCCTAATAAATGCAAGCCAAAGTGGCTCCGCATGCTGGACCCATGAGCCAGTGGCTGGCCTGCTAGCAGTCCTGTGACTGTGGTGGGCCTGCTAGCAGCCCTGTACTGCAGCATTTAGGCTTTCTGGGCCCTGTCACTGCTCCCCTCTACATTCTTGCAGTCAGGTTGCAGGGTTGGCCTAGTGACACAGTCCTGGTTGGCACATACATCATCCCCCCCATAGCAGCTAGAGGCCGCCCCATCAAGTGACGAGGTCCACTGCCACCAGCCCTGACTGAGCAGAGCCATCCCTGTGGTGTCCCCAGGGCTTGCAACATACACCTTGTCCTGGCCCTCACCCACCTCCCAACACACAGAGGACTGCAGGCAACATGGCGCCGTGCAGAGCATGTTGAGTCAGGAGTGCCTGGAATGGGGATTGCCTGCTGCTGAGGGTGCTTTGAGCCCCTAGTGGACTGTTAAATGGGTGGCTGGTGACTGAGCAAAGAGTGACATTCTGCACACCGTCTGAGTACATCCTGCACCATGCAACCTATGCAGGACCATATACCCCTTGTCTCTCTGCCAACTCTGGGCCTACCGTTGCAGTGCCCATCTCCTGCCCCTCACCTGACCCACACGCCAGCACCCGAAAGTCTCACCTGGGCCACGGTTACCCCTTACACCTTCTCCTGTGACCACTGTGAAATACCATGAGGGAGCGGAGTCTAGAGAGTTACCTCGGCCTGTACTTGTGACCGGACTTACCTGTACCAGCAACTCAGCATTATTCCGTATCCTAAACCAGCCCAATAGAGCTCTGTGACCTCTCTGTGGAACAAGGCACTGTAGTGAAGACAGGGTTCAGCTTGCACACATTGCTATGTTAGCATAAGCGTATTAGAAGGTAAACAACATTTTGCCACTTTGCCACTTTTGCACACGACACTACATGTAACTGTTATTGTAAGTTAAACTGCTTGCCTTTCTTCACATGAGAACGGTCTGTTTTTCACATCCCTAGACTTACACCGCGACCTCAGTGTGTACACTGTGTGCAGAAGTCTTCAAGGTCAAATAACGATGTATGCTGTTGGTTCAGGTTGAACGGCCCATGCTCTAGACACAATACAGACACAGCTGCAAATATCTGAAACTCGGGTGCCTTTAATATTGCATTGCATGCATGATGCTGACACTTGGAGAAAACCTTTCCATCTACAGAGAGCGTTGCTGATCCGGTGATGTGATTCACCTCAGCTGATCTTGGAGGTATGGGGCTCACGTTCAAACCTAGAGACCTTCTATTATTATAAAACTAGCTCCTAGCCAGGGGAGGGTGGTACACAAGGCACTATAAAACCTGTTTCCACTATCATTATAACATGATTTCTCCCTTTGTGTGTTATGGAAGTGTAACAATGCTGATTGTTTTATTTCTAATCATTTGCCTGCTTATGTTAGCCAAAATACTGCATCTTAGAGCACGTAGTTAAAAATAAACATTTTAAACTTTTCCGTGTCTCTGATTACTCATGCTGTGGACTTGTATGAGAATAAAAGCGAAAGAGTGTTCTTGATTCCCACCATCCCTAAGAGTACCCTAAGTCGCTTGTTCTGGGTTGTCTCATCATTGGTAGCTTCACTGTAGTACGGAGAACAAATGAGACACTGATGCTAGTCGGATAGGGGTTCTGGGTACTGAGGTGAGTTTTTTGGTACACCACATTTCACTGAGGTCCTGGTTTCCTGTGCATAGTTCTGTGCATGAGCAGAATCCCCACATCAGCACCAATAGCTGATATGGCTGCAAAGGACTGCTCCCCACCAGCTTCAACCAAATCGGCCCCGGTGCTTATTTCGCAGGACTACTTGTACTGCTTCCTCAAGGACATACGCTCCGGAGTTGTATCACTCAAAACGGATTTCAAAACTTTCCTCCAGGACATAAGCTG
The DNA here is from genome assembly GCF_964204655.1 of Triturus cristatus. Lineage (NCBI taxonomy): Eukaryota > Metazoa > Chordata > Amphibia > Caudata > Salamandridae > Triturus > Triturus cristatus. Next base: position 554,233,966 of record NC_140581.1, read on the forward strand.
TGGCATCTCTGAAATGGGGGGGTGCATAGACAATCTGGATTGAACTGTGGGCTGCTGAACGGCGGACCAGGAGATGCTGTGGCACACAGTAGCGGCGCTCGAGGAGCAGCAGGTGGAATTTCAAGCCAAGCAAGGAGACCCAGAATATAGAAGTTGCAATAAGAACATCCAAAACCGGGGGTCCCCAGGCGTGCAGAGGGCGATGACATCACGGTCTTCAATGCCGAGCTCTTGCAAATGATCCGATGCAACACTGAGGCATCCCCCCAATCCTGGACAGGACTCACCAGGGGTCACCAGTGCCGGGCGCAGCCGGGCGCACCAACTCAGCTCCAGACATCCCAACAAGGGCCTATTTCTTCACTGAAAAATAATCCATCCTGTGAGCCTCCAGGGGGAAAGCAAACCTGGCCTTCCATGGTCATACCATCTAAGTATTCTAAGACCTCTGTCCAGTTACACTTTGCAAGCGGTGCAACTTCAAGATGATCAAGGAGAAGCTGAGGGAATTGGACATTCGTTATCAATGGTGCAATCTCTTTGCCCTCCTATTTCACTGGAAGGGGAAGCAGCGGTCCTTGCGCTTTCTGGCTGAAGGAAAGAAAATGCTGGCTATCTCAGATGATAGACTTAGTAAAGACTCATCCCCGCCTCAGGCAATGCTTGAGGAATGCTTACGCCTGATCTGAGGCATGGTGCAATCTTGTCATCATGACAAGCTACAAATGGAAAGAGCGCTGCAGGAGGCCAAGCAAGCTATTATAATTCACTTGCAAAGCATGGGGAAGAACTTCTCTCCAAATACGTCCATGACCAGCTAACAGTTACACAGAAGGGATGACACCCCCTGCATGGAGGAGACACTCACTTTTGGGAAAGCGAGCGTTGATGTTCTTCGAACATTGTTCTCTGACTTAGGCAGGCCACGCAAGTCCAGAGTATGACTCTTGTTATTCGCCCAGGTACAACCTGAGGCCGCTTAAATTAACTATTAACATTCTATTGTTGGAACAGAAGACACTCTCTGTGGCCCGCCTGCCTTGATTCATTACCCAGGTGGGTGACACCTCTAGTGGGATCTGTGCACATCCACGCTGATCGCTGCGGGAAGCGGAAGACATTGTGTGCCCTGTTGGCCCTCTGTTACTTGTTTTACTTTTGTTTGTTTTTGGTAGAGTCCACTTGGAGAGCTGCATTCACCTCTTTAAGGGAACAGACCCAGCACTATTACTATAAGTTTTAGGCTCTTAATATGCTAGCCTTCTTCCCACTCTGTCCTCTCTTACCGCCAACAGGATCCTAACGTAACAAGCGGACTTCTGGCTGCACGTTAAACCTCATGTTTTCCATCAAATTCTCTCATTCCTTCACATTCTCAGGCCTTCTTCTTTACTGGCCTCTTGGGTCTGTTACAGAGTTAGCATCATTTATTCTGGAAATTGGAGCTTCTCATATCCTTCACTCAGGAAACTTCACTCTTTTGGGGGATCTGTATATTCCTTTAGATGACAATACCTGTATAGTAGCAAGCAACCTTAAACATGACCTAACAACAATTCAGCTAGTACAGTTAGTTACCCTCCCTAAACACAACAAAGGCCTCATACTGGACCCTGTTTTTACTAACTTGACTAACCTGATGGTCTCTGATCCACAACCTGTACTGTGGTCAGACCATCTGTTGATCAAATCATCCATCATGATAACAGGGCTGGCCCAACCTGGGACCCCTCAATCCAGATTGTCTAAACCATGGTCCAAATTGTAGATTGCTTTCTGCTCTGAGGCACTACAGGTCTCATCTTGGATCCCAGATGTGAACATTGATACCATATATCAGGCTTTTGTGAAATGGATTGCGTTATTGTTAGAGGTGCTCCTCCCGAGAAGACTGTAGAAGTCCTCTCAGCCTAATTGAAGCATTAGACGGTTTACACCTGAAATCAGGGAGCTAAAGAAGGATTGCAAAAGAGAGGAGAAGATATGGAGAGCAAATTACGAAGAGGAAAAGAAGGTCATTTGCAAAAAGGCACTGACGAAATAGTAGATGCCATCCGAAAAGCCAGGGTAGCAGACTCACCAGACAGGATTACCCAGTCCCCACACGCCTCGAAATAAACGTATGCAATTGTGACCTCTTTCCCAAATCCAAAAGTTGCAGGGGCATGCCCCTCCCTCACTAAGGAATGCTGCAACGAAGTGGCCAGGTTCTTGTATGGTCAAACTCATCTGTGAGTCAGTGGCTGGGGAACCAAACTCTATCTCTGCTGTTAACGAGGAATCACTTGACAAAAAAAGCTTTCCTGGCCTGTCTGCTCTCGCTCAACTATGCTGCAATATCATTAGGGAACCACAAAAACAATAAAATCCTGCCCCTATAGACATTATGTTGAAAGGCAAAGACACCATATTACCAACTCTAACCAGCAACATTTTGCTGGACAGCAGGAAAGTTC